>NC_137565.1:5469292-6131792 GCF_963082525.1 Nesoenas mayeri | reverse complement strand
GCAGCACAGCTTGTGCTCGGTAAAATTTACAGACATCGTTTCACTGAATTGCACATGAAAAAAAATCTGGTTTCTGCCATTTCTTAACCCCCAAATGTTGCTTTCTTGGCACTTTCCATAAAGCACATGTTTGCGTTTTACGCACGGAGCCCCATTTCCCTGGACCCCAGCCTGCACTCCCCAGGGCCCCCTGCTCGGATGAGCCCCCCATGCTCCTAATGCTGGTGGGGGCTGCGAGCCCAGTCGCAAGAGCACACCGGGTCACCGGAGTGGCTGTTGGTCTGTCCTGCACCCTGATTTTAGCACAGCGCTGTGTGTGCAAGTTCCCAGTGAAATCCCACTTTTGCTGGGAAACTTTGGCAAAGCAGAATGGTTTCATCCTGTAGCTGACAAAGGCTATGCTGTTGGAAAGTAATTGAAATAGACAGATACCAGACTCCATGACCTTTGTCTTAAAAAATAATAAGACCTCAAGCTTTTTTTAACATCCACAAAAAATGGCAGAAGTGTGATTGCCTCCCCTGTCAGCCCCAGGATTACAGCTGTCTCCGAGGGGCCCCTTTCCCAAGGCACAGTCATTGTGCCTTGGCCCCTCTGACCAACAGATGAGCCTATTAATATTCATTTTGAAAAGCATTTTCAGCATCAACAGTTTGGTCCAGTTTGGGATTTTGCAGTTGTTCCTGTAAGTGATACTTGGGTGGGTTGAATTTGTATTGTCAATGCTGCGGCTCTACAACACGAATGCAAATGAACCTCGGACTAGTGATTTTCTTTCGTTATTTTTTTTTTTCCCTTTAAAAACCTCCCTCTATCCCAGGGTGCCCTAATGCGCTGCTGTCAGTGCTCAGACGCTATAAATTATTTAGCACAATAGAAATTATTACAAATGATCACTGGCTGTCCAGCAGAACATCATTGAATCAAGTTCATTTTGCAGCAGTTTTGCTTAACAAGCAAGGCTGGACATCAGTGAGTGTATGGTAAAAATTCTCTCTCTATACACACGCAAGAAACTGCTGCATGGAACTACACTAAAGAAAAAAAAGAAAACAAAATCATTTTAACAATTGCAACCGTGCAAGCAAAAGTCTCTTTAGAGAGAACTGAAAAATAGAATGAGGATAATTATACTGTTATTTCCCTAATGCACCATTCATTTGATGATATATCAAGCTCCTCTATAATACAGACACAGATAATACATAATATGTATTTTATATATATAATGCATATAATATGTATTTTGGAACTTCTGACTTGAGAGAGAGTCCAGGAGCCACATGGAGACACATGAGTGTGGGGAGCAGGGACAGTCCTGTCACTGCCCATCACCCACCAGAGCCTCCCGGGGGGTCATAGAAACGTACCTTTGGCTCTTAGCAGGTGCTCTGCAGTCCTGGCACATCCTCGGCTCATTTGCTATTCAGATCTCAGCTCTAAACCCAGGAGCTCCCACGGAAGCTGCACAGCAGATGGACAGACTGCAGGGAGAAGTGCTGGACTAAGCTGAGCCCAGTAAAGCCTCAGCCTAGAGACACTGGCTCTTTCTCCAGGTCCTCGTCCAGGCTTTAGGAAATTATCCCCCAGGATTTCTGCCCACTCGATGCACATGAGGCAATGGCACATGCATGCTCGGTGCAGTTAAATATTCAGAGCTTCACGGATGTTCTGGGCTCTGCGAGGATTGCCGGAGCCTCGCCGGAGCGCGGCACACAACTGTCACCGGCATGGCAGGAGGCTGCGGGCTGGCTTGCGCTGGTGTAGGAAACCTGGCGGGACAACAGGGATAAAATTCAGCCTGTGAAACAAACCCCACGTCTGACAGATGGCCTTGGATCCGCACTCACTCAGCCCTGAGCTGGGGACAGACGCGGCTGCAGGAGCCGGGTACGGAGCACAAACCCTGCCATCCCAGCGGGGACCAGGGTCAAGGAGCATGGGGCAGCTGTCCGTCTGTCCCCATCATAGCAGGGACCTGGGCTGGGGTCACCCTCAGGGTCCTGCACAGCACAGGGGCCCCATCCCTGCTCCCCATCCCTGCTCCCCATCCCTGCAGGGAGGTTGGCCAAGGCTGTGGCGCTCTGGCAGGTCTGGGCTATTTTCCGTTCCCAGCTCTGCCGTGCTGACAGCCCTGGCTCACCGCAGAGCCAAGTCCCCAGCACAAGCCCATTTGAAGGTCACCACCAAGTCTCTGTGACGGAGGTGAGCTCTGGCTGCTGTTGGGGCACCAGACCCTGCATGTGAGAACAGCCACAACAGCAAACACTACGCAGAACACAAGGAGGCTCCCATGCCTGCTGAACCGCTCACAGGAAGAATAATTTCAATTATCTCTCCCTTTTGGAAGGGACGTGTTGAAGTGGCAGAGTGGCTCTGTGCATAGCAGCAATCGGGTATTAACTCCCACATCCAACAGGCGTGAAATTGAATCGTGTCACATGCAGACAGGAGTCCAACGCTGCCCGGCCCTACCTGCGCAGGCAGCGGGGGCAGTCATAGCCCCCTCCCCACCAGCCCACAGTAGAAGCCCTGGCTGCTCTGCCAGGTCCTGTCCCCAGAAGGACATGGGGAGGATGTGCCACCCCACCAAGCAAAGTTATGAATCAAAGCAGAGGGGTTCCAGATGTAGGCACCAGGAAAAACAGCTTATTTGTTTGAAAAGAGGCTTATGGACACAGCTGATGAACTTGGAAGTGTAACAAGGGAGTCCTGACTTCCCTGAGAGCATCTCCCCAACACTCAACTCCTGCAAAGGCATTGCAGTTCAGAGGGTGATGAGGGGGTCGCCAGCCCCAGTACCCCCCACAGTAGGGACCCTGCATTACCTGGCCTGGTGACAGGCACGGGACAGCACACAAGCCCACCTGGCTCACCCTCTCCAGCACTGGATCCTCCATCGATGACAATGTGATGTGTCAGGGGCCAGTTGGGTCCATGTGTCGGCAGTGGCAAGGTGGCTTTGGACAATCAATCCTGAAACATGCGCTTCTTGCAAACGCTGGAGCTCTTCACAGAGATGGCTTCTCTGATGAAGGCTCTTGGAAGGCACATCCACTGGAAGAAAAGAGCATGCTTTAATTATGCTAATTAGGAACTTGGCCACCCTTGGTGCTTCTCTGTCTGATGTAGAGGTGCTTCCCCTTCCCTGTGTCTGCTGTACTCAGCAAGGGACGGCAGATACTGTGGTGCTGGGGGGAGTCACCCAACAGCACTGGTCTGATCCAGGCTCCAAAACACCCTCGGGTGAGGGACACCGACCATCCGCAAGGCTCTGGGCTGGCAGCACCGTCCATCTGCAAGGGTGACATGGCCATCCCATGGGGATGTACCCTGAGAGGCAGCCCCGCACTGGTCTGGCAACCTTGACATCTGGGCAGCAAACAGCCTCCAGGCACAGCACCATCCTTCACAGCAGCAAACAGCACAGTTCTTGTGCTGGAAGTGGGTAAATGTGGCTAAAACACAGGGGCAAAGAGAATAACTTTTCTTGTCCTTCTACTCCAGGCTATAAACTGCCACAATCCCAAACTAGACTGACCTGGCCATCGGTCACTGGTCCCCCGTGCCGTCGGGAGCAGGCAAGGAACAGGCGTTTTCACAGACACGCAGGATTTATTGCCAGCCAGCACTGATTGATGGCTCCTTCTCGCTGCCCATGAGCGTTGCTCTTCTCCTGCTCCAGCTGCTTCAAGGACAAACAATTCTCTGGACTCAGCCTGAAAAGCTCCAGTCCGAGCGTCATTTTTCCCTGGTTTGTTGTTAAAGGATGTGCAAAGCCATTTCAAGTGACAGAGCAATTTCCTTTGTGTCCTGCAAACCAAAAGGAAAAAAAAAAGTCAATGTACTACATACAAATCTGCTTTTCTTTTCCAAGTTTAAATAGTAACAGCTTAATGTTCAGCAAACCGACCGCTGTAGTAATTCCAAATCAAAGGCTCAGTGTCAAAGGAATCATTTTGCTACAGCCACCAAATAATGAGCAATTTATGTAGCGTTTCAAGATTAGATTAACAGCGAACTGCAAAGTGAGACCTCACCCAGCCAGCGTTTGTAGGTCAGACTCCAGGGGCCAAAGGTGGTGACGATGCTGAGCAGCACTGGATCCCTTGCGTGGGTTCTGGGTGGCCTTCAGGGTGTCCCTCCCACTGGTGCCATCGGCCAGCTCTGTGCGGGGTGACCAGGGGTCCCCTCCCCTGCAGCCTTCACACGCTGCGGGTGCTGGCACGTCCCCTCAGCGCTGGGTGCTGCCAGGATGGAGCAGAGGGGACTGAGCTGCGATGTCGTAATGCTCCTCCTGTGCGACCACCTGCCTTCGGCCCTAATCCATGTCTGACAGCTCCAGAACCTCATTCCCATCCCTCCCCTGGCAGGGACCCATCTGCCTGCCCAGGGCATCCTGGTGTTCCCACCCCACCAGTGCTGAACTTTAATCAGATTAGATTGGCTTGCCCAGATCATTTGGACAATTAACTCAATGAGTCCCATCAACGGCACATACAGGAATCCCACGCAGTGAGGGCCATGGCTGCTCAGCACAGAAGGGAGTACGGGACTTTTGTAAACTAGTTTCCATGTACCGATATAATTTTGCCACAAACCTCTGATACATGAGTAAGTTTGGACGTCTTCTAGGAAAGAAGGTTGAGGCTGAAAAAATGAGCTTTTTGTGAGTGCAGAGAGATGGGGAGGCCGGAGGGTCTCCGGGGAGAAGTCCCAGGCTGTGGGGAGTGCCTGGCTCTGCTACACGGACCTGCTATCACTGCAGGAAAGGAAAGACAAGAAGAGACTCATGTCAAAGAAACAACTATTTTATTGTGTAAAAATCAAGCAGACATCCCATTGCCACACGACCGCAGCGCTGCCTTGCATGTCACAGGAACGTGCCCAGATATCCCCAACAGGTGGGAGCCCTGAAAGCATGTACGGATCTGTAAATATCTACAGAATTATAAAAGCTTCGGAGAAAGTCTCAGCCTCTGGAAACTAAGAAAATAAAAGCATATGAAGAGAGCTGGTCTGCAATGTGCAGCTCCATTTGAAAACCAAGATCCAAAAGCAACCTTTGGACATTTGGCTGATTTGTGAGCAGTGCTACGTGGGATGAGATATCTGGGTTCTACCTTTTGAGTTAAAAGGGAGGGGTTTTGGTGTTCCTCCAGCGTGGACTTTCCCTGGCCAGCATGGCACATTATCGGACATCTACAACAGCCACTGGGTTTTAATTACAGCACCAACTCCTGAGTCAAATGACTGCAGGAGAACAAGAAAGTCCCTTTTCCCCACGGCTGGTCCTGAGCAAAGCTGTGGTAACAGAAACAGGGCAGGAGCATGAAGACACTGCGACGTGTTTAAAACCAAAAAGAGTCTCATCATCTGTAAAAGCACACCGTGAATTCGGGGAGCCACTGTCGATCTCTGTTTCGGTTACAGATGTGTTTCCATCAGATGCTTTCCCAAAGGAGAGAGAAGTGGTTTGCCTGTCGCGGCTCCTCACTCAGTGCGATGCCAAGGCCAGTTGCTGCAGTTTATTGACACAAAGTCTGGAGAAAAGTGGGATGTTTCATTATGCAAATTGTGCTTCCTGGAAAGAAATGTTTTATTAACATGCGTTCCCTTCTTGTGTTGGCTTAGTCAATTTGGTCACAGCTTGACATCCAATAAGTTACTCTAAAGGCAGTGGTTTTACAAAATGTTTTTCTAATCTATTTTAAACACTTAATTACAGTTGTGGTGCATTCATTAGGGACTTTGCTTTCAAACCTGAATTGCAGTAATAAATCCTAATTCTAGAAGTGTCAGTTGCAATAGAGAAATTGGTGCCAAGTGACTGTCAGAGGCAGTTGCAAACCAGGGAATCAGGCAGAAATCCCCTCCAGAGCAGGGAGTGACCTCCAGTGTCCAACCAAAGCAAATTGCCAAATAACCAAACCGGCACTGGGACGGATGCTCAGGGGCTCAGCAGAACGTATCTGCTGGGTGGGGTGCAGGAGCTGGGGGATGCTATTTTTGGGAAACCAGGAGGCCGAGGGACCCCAGCAGCTCATGCTGGACCGGTGCCTGCCCTGGGCTGCTCTAGGGTGCCAGGGTGAGCCTGGGGACAGCCACTGGCTTGGGGCACCCTGTCCCCACACACCCCCCGGCATCGGTGCAGGCACCGCATGGGCAGTGGCTCGGGGCCAGCACCGCAGCCCTGCAGCTCTGAGCCAGCGCGGGCCAGCAGCTGGGCACCGTTACCTTAGTCTTTTCCCAGGTACTTCCTCATGATGCTGTTGACATCGTCTTCCTTCCCCTCGGCCTCCTCCCGGCGGCTTGTCTCGCTGCCCTGGGTGCTGCTCCCCTCCCTGTCCCCTCTCGGGGGTCGGCGCTTGATGCTGTCGGTGCTGTGGGAGGAGCGGACGGAGTCGGAGGATGAGGAGGAGTCAGAGACGTTCCCGGGGTCCTCCTGGGGGGCTGGGCTGCGCTTGGCCATGACCTTTGTTTCAGAGGACGCCGAACTGCCCGCCATGGCCTCATCCTGGAAGCGGACGGTGAGGGGTCGGTGGCCATCCCTCCTGTCCCTGCCAGGCTTGGCCAGGCTGCTGGTGGAGCGGGATTTGCGGATGGCCGGGAGGAAGTCATCGAAGTCAACGTTGGTTCTCCTCTCATAGTTTAGGGTGGGGATTCGCCACGTGAAGGGGTCGCTCCCCCTCTCCTCACCCAGCCCAGGGCTGGAGGGGTAGCTCAGGAGCCCCGTGGAGCCCCTTCCCACCTCCACATCTTCCACCGATGGCTCCAGGCAGCTTCTCCAGGAGCTCAGCCGCAGCGTGCCCACCGCCTCCATTCCCATGGCCAGGGAGCTTGGACGGCAGCCGGAGCCATCGAGGGTTTGCAGGAGGGAGTCGTAGGAGCCAAATTGTGATGCTCTTTTCAGCACCGGCGAGCGTGGTGGCTCGGCTGGCTCCGAGGCCATGCTGCGCAGGCTGGAGGAGCGCACGAGGCTGGCGCCGGTTCCTTCACCTTCCCCTGGCCGTGTCCCCACCAGCTTCCCCAGGGGATCCTCAGCTGCGGGGAGAGCCCGGCAGCGGCGCAGGGCTGCGGCACCCGTGGTGCGGTAAATGGGGAGGAGGGAGGCATCGCCCAGTGCCGGCAGCCCCGGCTCCCGCTCCGCTCCCTGCTGTCGTCGCAGCTCCTCCACGTACTCGGAGAGGGCGGCCGAGGCGCTGGGCACTGGGGACAGTCCCCTCCGTCTTGGCACCGATGGGGACTGCGGGCTGGTGAACCCCCCAGCCGAGGCAGGGGAGCCCCCTCGCCGCAGCACTGATGGGGACGTCTCTCCAATCCCGTCCACGGGTTTTTTCAGTCTCTCCAGCTCCTCTTCATCTGCCGGAGGTTTGCCATATTCCCGTCGTCTGGCACCGAGCAAGGGACTCGTCCTCTCCAGATCCGCAGCATCGACAGACCTGGCAGCACTCAGGGAAGAAGCTGGCCTGCTTGGTGTGGGCTCCTTGGTGTCCCGGTTCACCCTAAACAAGAGATAGTGGCGTTAGTTTAAGCTGCACGATTTCCAGTGACCGTAATGTTGTTCAGCAAGGACAAGACTGAACAGCAAGAAGCCAGTATTGGCATGGTAGTATCAGAGTAATCTCCTGCCGCTGCATCAGGCAATTGGACAATGCCCAAAGATTTTTATCTTAAATAACTCCAAGTCAGCCAACTTGGCTAAATCTATAGTAAATCCAAACCAACACATACCTCCCAATGTCCTTTTTCCTTGACAGATCATAGCAATTTGTAAGATTTATTTTTTTTTCTGTCAAAGCAAAAGATTATCCTCTAAAATTTTATTAAACCAGCTCACAGAGCACCTGAATGCATCTTAACGTAATTGCAGGGCACATTTCACCCAGAGTCCTGCTGGGGAGGGAAAAATTACACCAAGCTCCTGATGTGACGCTTTATATCCCCCCCAAGCACCTACATTGGCTTGAAGGGCCAAAAAACTGCATTTTCTGCTTGTCCCACTGCAAGGAAAGGCAAAGGGAGCCTTTGCCAGGACACGGCTGGAACAAAGCAGGCGCTCTGCCACGCTGTGCCGTGTCACTCCTTGGGACATCGCTGCACATCAATGACAGTGGTTACTATCTATAGCTGCTGCGCAGCCACGGACAGTGTGGGGGGAGCACGGGCACCTGCCAGCAATGGGGTTTGGCAATGGCTGCACCCAGCCCTGGCACCACCGAATTGTCCCCACCTGCATATTTCCTGGCATCACTCAGCCAGGAATCAGCCTTAATGAACAGGCTGCCGGGATGCAAATTTGTCTGAGAAAGAAAGGAGAAGGGAAAAAGAGAATGAAAAGCAGCAGAATATAAATATAAATACATCTCTGGGAGGCCAGCAGGCTTCAAGGCATGGGAGCAGTGGTCGCGTTTGACATCAGTAATGCAGCATCCTGCCCTGGGAATGCCATGGTTGCCATGGCAACAGAGGAGCGTGGATAATCCAGCCATGGCCCAGGACCCATTTGGACCAGGCTCCACTGACCCGTGAAATAATTTACATGCCAAGGTGGGTTGGAGATAAATTATAGGGCTGGGAAACATGAGCAATCGCAGCAGCCATGGGGTAATGGAGCAGGTGCCCACCTGGCCTCAGCGCTTGGCACCGTGTCCTGAGCCCGCAGCTCATTAAAGAAACCCAGATTGTTTGGTCATTCAATGCAAAACGAATTAACCAGAGATTTAATCTCCCTGGAATGCAGCAACCTCCAGGGCTACCCCATGCCTCTGCACCCTCATTGCTGAAGCCTCACAGATGATTAATACTTGGAGACATTTCAATAATGATGGTTTTTAGGAGCCTAAGTTGTGTCTTACTTAAATAACTGGTGTAATCCTTCCATGAGAATTTGTAAGAAAATTGCTCCAATCGCTCTCTACATTTCCAAATAACATTGTAAACTGACTGCTGCACGACTGGTTTCATAAATTAAACAGCCAGCTTTGATATTTTTCTTTGGGTTTTAAGACTGAGATAAAAGTGAGCATGAGAGGTAAGAAACACTAATGGCCTGTGAACACGGACAGTTTACACTCTCCTATTTATCGTGCTGTTCAGCGTGATGCACAGTTACTATTTTTATGAAAATATTTAGAGCCTGAAATGGAGTGAAAGCTGCAAATATGGGATTGTTCTCCAGCTCTCGTGGCCAGCACAAGTCCCCACAGCCCCCGGGCTCCCAGCAGGGACCTCTGTGACATGGAGCATCTCCTGCCCACGCTCGCCGTGCCCTGGCTGTCAGCAGAAGAGCTAAAGCCCAAGGCTGCCCCATCCATCCTTGTCTCACTCAACAATCCCTGTGAACTGCATTCATTAAGCAAAACCCAACTGCACACATGGAAAGGGGGCTGATTTCCCCAGGGAAGCCACATCTTTGAAGGTCCCTTCCAACCAGAAATCTCTCCAGGCCGTGGCTGGTGCGTGCGGTGCCCGTGCGGCAGATTGGTGCCAAGGTCATGGCGTGTTAACTCTGAGAAACAGCAGCTGCCTGGTGAGTGCACGTGGGGCCTGATTGGATTTTAAATGAAAATGCAAATACTCCTCAGGGTTTACATTTGCAGCAAAAAGGCACTGTGCGGTGGGGAAACGCTGCAGGGATTTCTCCGCTTTTGATGCTTCTGCTCTTGCTCTCCAGCAGCTAAAATGCCTGGGTCCTACCAGTAAAATCCACCATTGCTTCCCATCGTAGGAAGCCAAAACCTGCTTCACCCACCTCCAGAGACCCTCCCTGCAGTGGCTTCAAGCTGTTACCTACCCCAGCACCAGCCACAACCACCACAGCACATCTCAGCACATGTGAGGGTGGTAGCATCACAGGTGCACTGAAATCACCTCTCTGTGCCAACTAATTAATTTCTGCAAAAGGAGCTTGAGCACCACAAGGTAATTTCTCCCATGCAACACGTTTCTGATAGAACAAGCCCAGAGGCTGCAGTGGCTGGGGAAGCCAGGCTGCTGTCCCCCGACACCAGTCACACTGTGCCACTGCAGCTGCACCCCACACCGCTGTACCAGCATCCTGATCATTTGTTCTTTTAACTGTACCCTGATGGCTACCAAAAAAACCCACCAAAATCAGGGCTATCATCCTCTTGGCCATACGTAGGCCAGCGCATGTGCGGGATGGTCCCATCCCATCCTGCAGCATCCTCTGCTCCCCCACACATGGCAGGCTAAAGTCTGCGGTGCTGGCGATAACTCCCATGGCTTGGAATAACCTCTGGGAGCACCAGAGGAGGGTGATGCTGTGCAACAGGACCCCGGGCATGCTTGGCCGAGCACGGTGCCGCTCGTTGCCATAGCCACAGCCAGGGCTTCCCCAGCCAAAGGCAATGCAGGGCCCGATGTAGAACTCAGAAGGCATCAGTAAGCCAACTGGAGTTCTGCAATATGCCATTTACACGAAAGCAAATGACACACAACAATAATTAGTGAAGATTACATAGCAATTAACATGATTACAATTATGCTAGTTGAAATAATTTATACAATAAAATCCACACATGCTTTGCAACACATGACCAGGGATGAAAGCGTGGCTCAGACGCTTTTCCTGGTAGCGCATAAATAAAGCCAAGAAAACTCTATTTCAGGGACAGAAAAGAGACTGGCCTAATTTCTGTCAGGAGAGGATTTTCTTGTCACATCATCCTCTACAGAAGAGCTCCCAGTTTCCCATATAATGATTTGCTTTTGACACAATAATGTTTAAAAAGAAACATGTTAGATTCCCCACCAGCCTTGGGACCTGGGCTCCTGATTTTGTGAACCAAAGCGGAAGAGGACAGGATGCCAGGGAGAAGCCGGGGCAATGTCGGGGCTGGGGATGCTGCCGTGCCACGGGATGCAGGACACAGTGGCTGCAGGTCCATCCCCTCTTGCACCCAGGACCGGTCCCTCTATTGCGATATAACCCTGACGTGCCTGGCAAGGGGCAGAATAAATGCATAAAGTTCTGAATTGGCTTCGTAAGAAAAAAACTGAGAGTTTATTCCAACTCTGCAATGTGCTGTATTTATTGAGGCTTAGCCCTGCTGGCCAACATTTTGTACAAGCATTTAAATAGCAGAGAATTAAAGAAAATGTTAATCAAATCTCTCGTTCCTGTACACTACACTGACGATAACAGCCTTCTATGCTTTCCTCTGGCTTTTGGCAGCTGTTTGTTCAGGAAATATCCCATATGTAGTGCTGAGAAGCGAATGCAAGGAAGATTCATTTTTCATTACCGGGTGCTTATGTAAGACAAAGGAATCTTAATGAGGAAGAGCTCATTTCGCTGATCTCATTTTTATTACCTTACCAGTCTCATCGTCTATTTGTTTGCATTTCACATAGCCTCCTCTCCATTATTTCCATCTTTGATCAGCTGAAGCCAAACACGGCTACAACACTAGGATTTGCAATTTGCTTTTTCATGACCCCCAGGACAGAGGGAGATTGTCACACTGTCTCCAGGTCTAGGTACAAACTGTCTCTCACAATGGTCACAGTCAGTCCACTAAGTTATTTTTTTTAATCCCCAAGCCTACATACCTGCCCTTTTATTAAAAATCCAGTGTATTTCAGCTCAGAAACATGATATTAGCCATAAGTTCTGATTTGCTGCCATTCATTGATGATTAGAGCTGGGTTATTTGGCCCAAAGACCACTGAGAAATTACTTTTCTGATGGGTGCTGGGGTGCAGGGTCTGAGCGAGCTGGGCCAGCTGCTCTCTCCCTCACAGCCCATTAGCATTACCGTCAAAAATTAACATATTTTATATTAGAACTGTATAAATGCATACTGTTTCCTCAGCAGCGAAAGGCGAGCATATGGCATACAAATCCTCAAATAGGCTGCATCGCCTCTTTAAATTATCTCTAGAGAATACATCAAGGGATATTATACCGCTTGAAGCATGTTTTTGATGTAGCAACTTTCATTTAGCATTTCACTGATCCTGGCGTGGCAGTGACTGCTTTCCTTGATTTGATATTTTGACCTTAAATACCATGGGTCCCCCCAAGCTCCGTTCTGCACGTCCCAAAAGGAGCACAGCCCAGGCGCCACCATCCCTGTGTCTGCAGCACCCACAGAACAAACACCAGAGAGCATGTGGGAGCCCCCAGGGATGCGCAGCGGTTGGGGTTGCTCAGCTCTACAAAGGGAGTTACGGGGTTCACCTGCCATGTATGTCCCCCCATTCAAGGGGCTGTGGGCAGGGATGCAGGCAGGGATGCAGCCATGCAGAGGCTGGTGACAGGATGGCAGCTGCTGGGGCTGGCAGCTCTGCCTGCTGTCCTTGTCACCCGACAGGGCAGGGTGCCCATGGCTACTTTTCTGTGCCCAAATGCTGGGAAACTGGTGCTGCCTGCTCCTGCCTCTCGTGCTTTTTAAAAACAAAGAAAACACAGGAGGGTTTAGAACACCTTTGTGGTGGCTTGCTGCTGCTGCAAGATATTTTTCTATCCTCCATGCATCCGCAAGATGCTGGAGCTGGCACCAAGCACCTGTGGTTTCCCCAGAGGAAACCTCCAGACGTACCCCATGCAGGTGCTACCACGGAGGTGGCCGTGCCCAGGATGGGCAGGGGTCCCTTACCTCGGTCCTTGGGTGCTGCGGCTGCCGACAGACTGTGCCGAGATGCTCCCGGCCACGCTGGTACCCGTCGGGGATGACCAGCCCGCAGATGACCCCGGCCAGGACACGATGCTCTCTGCAGGCTCCAGACTGAGTGTAGAGCCGACACTGGAGCGAGTGTCCCTGTGGAAAGAGGAGAGACCCCATTAGGTTGTGTGGGCAGGAGGGCTGGCAGCACCGGGCACAGTCCCGGAGGAGGTGTGGGGGTGAACGGGGGGCTCTGCTCTGGCTGCTCTGTGACACTGGCACAGGTCTCATAAAACAAACCTTCCCAAGCAACGCACTCCTTTGCCGCTGACATCCACTATTTCCCTCATACTTTATCATTGCCCTGTGGACGTGGGCAGGAAAACCCCACTGCTGCCTGTGCTGCCCTGGGAGCGGAGCTGCCTGCACTCCATCACAGCGACAGGTGCTGCTGCAGCGGGTGTTGCATTTGCACCGGCAGCACACCGCACCAGCCGAGGGCAGGGAGCAGAAGCACCGTTTTTCCTGCACATACAGCTGTGGCCATCCCTGCCGGAAAGCACTTCTCACCTCCTGCTGATGTGTCAATTGTATTGAAAATCGCTTCTGGTTTATGAAGTAGCGAATTTCTGAGCTCATAGTTTCTACTTCACCCTTCCCTGGTTTAATCGCTACAGACATAAAAACTCTTCTCATGGCATGGTGACAAGGACATCTCTGCTTTTCTTTTTTAAATGCATTTATCTACTTTATGTTAATTTGTCATTATGCCACTTTAGTGGTGTAGCAGAGGGGAAAGTTGGGGGACTGCAGAAAAAGACCTGAAAAAGTCAATGGAATTTTTTTCCCTTTTTTACCTAGTAAAACCCTCTACCCAAACTATGTAGCTTCACTGGTTCCTCCACTCCCCCAGCTCCTGGGGCTGAGTAAAGGGCAGGAATTTCAATCTATAAATCCAGGACTGGTGCACATCACACTGCTAGGGACAGGAGGCTGCTCTGTGCAGGAGACTATTTCCACCCTTTTTTGTTTGGTGTGATTTTAAGAGTGATGCTTTTTCATTAATCCTTTCATTAACATCAAGTTCTGTGTTCATAAACACGTGCCGCCACAGCAAAAACACGTGAAGGATGCACACATGTGCAGCCTCAACAACCCTGGCATCACCATTGTTGGTGCAGCATCCTCCCACCCCGCAACACAATGAGCCCACCCCGCCGTAGCCCCACAGACCTCCAAGACCCCCACAGCCCTCGCCTCACCTCTCGGCATCGCTCTCTTCTCCAGGGCGCAGCTCCTCCAGGGCCAGCTGCAGATGGGCGATGCGGCGGATGGAGGTCCCCAGGTCGGTCTGCAGCCCCTGCCGCACGGCGGCCAGCTCCGCCAGCTGCTGCTCCTGCGGGGATGGCACCGAGTCAGCCCTGCATCCCCCCGGGGCACCTCAAAACACGGGGTCTGCTGAAGCACCCCCCGCCCCGTGCCCGGCCGGGGCTGCTGCACCCCGCTGCACGTGTGATGGCTTGTAAAATGTAAACTGCATCCTACACAAGGAGAAAAAGAATCTGAACCCCTTTGTGACCAGACAACATCCCCCACAATGGAAGAAGGCTCAAACATGAAACAAAAATCCCACAGACAGTGCAGAACATAAGAATCCACCAGCAATTATTGCACGGAAACTGAGCTGAACTCTGGGGAGGGGAGGGTGACCCTGGTTTTAGGGACGCGGCCACACTAGGATCATCAGGCCTAGGATCAAACAGCCTTCCCGGTGATAATCAGTAGAGAGTAATGCTCTCTTGATCCAGCCAGACCAGTGTGGGGGAAGCACAGATGTGGCTCAGCCCAACATAGAATATAAAACCTGGACAAGTAATAAAACAAACTTTGTAGAGAGAAACGTGTTCAATCTGGCTCCAACCCCCCACATTCCTTCCCGGGAGTGAGGGATGCCCTAGAAAACACAGAAACTCAGTTCATAATTTAAACCACAGGGAGGAAAAGTTAGATGAGCAGCACAACCCAGATGCCTCCACGGATGCGGCACAGCCTGCAGTCAGCCAGCCTCACGGCACACCGAGGACGCCGACCCGGCGCTGCCACCGCTGTGGCTGAGCAGCACTGTCCCCATCGGATCCCGAGTCCTTTCAGCCAGGAAGGAAATCTTTGTGCTGTTTTCTAAACCGTCACACAACAGAGAAGGAGACAGAGCACGAGCTGCAAATTCAACGTGATTGAAGCTGCCAGCTGTAAAATTGCCATCTCGGTGGTGACAAGGTGAGAGATGATTTGCAGCGCGGGCTGCGACAGGCCGGGGCGCAGGAGCCGGCAGACTGTCACAGTAAATAATGGAAGCCCTGGGATCACCGGGCACATGGGCCTGGGGGGAAGAGCATTTCAGTTTATCAAAACATGCAAAGAAATACCCCAGTTTGGGTTGCACGGCATCACAGTGGCTTCTGGAAACAGGTTGCTATTGGTAAAAACCTGAACACTGCCAAGTAGCTTTCTGAAACTCAGCACTGCCAAGCCCTTTGCTGTCCTCCTGGCTGGGGCAAACGCAGAGGGTGGAAAGGACCCGTCTTGTTACAGAACCTGCTCTGAGTCGCATGGGGACGGCCCATTGCCCAGCAGCAGAGATGCTCCCACGCCGGGGGCTTGGGAAGGGGCACACAGGGAAACACTCACTCCAGAGAGGAGAAAAGCCCAAGGGCAGAAATGCCCAAGCCCCGCCTGGCTATGTGCCTGTATTCAGCTCTTTGTGACTCCAAGACCAGGCAGTGAAATAACCACTAGATAAAAAGCTCAGCCCTTCAAACCGACTGATAAGAGTCTCTATTGAACTAGTTCCTCGGCTCCAGGATATGGTGCAAATTGAATATAGTTCACTGTTTGCATTTAATTCCTTTTTTCCATTCTGCTGTTATTAACCTGACAGTGACTGGCAGGGAGGCAGCTGGGCACACAGCAGCGCACACCCCTCAGCACCCTGGCCCTGAACAAACTTCGGGGACCACACGGCCGTGGGCTCTACGCACTGTAGGTAACCTTGAATGTAAGCCTGAAAATCCCTCTTTCTTAATGAGAGCTGACACTGCTCAAGCACAGTGATGCTGCTAAAAGAGACTCCTTCCAGCGAAGGGACTGTCATCGGCATCACCCCAGGGATGTGGGCAGGTTGAACGCAGAGGAAAGCACTGGCTACGTCCAGGGAATAACCTGCTCCACGACTCGCACCAGCCTCTGCGGAAAGGGAATGTCAGCTCTCGGGGTTCAGCCGCTACTGTAAAGAGAAATCTGGTGATATGAACCTGCAGCAAGATGTGGGGAAAAGAAATGGTCCCTCTTAGTTCCTGTTCCTGCCTTCTAACTGGGGTTCAGCTCATCCACAGCTCTGGGGATGCTGCAGCCAGGAGGAGGAACAGCTACAGCCGGGCCAGGGGCACAGCAAGGGAAAATGCCGCAAGTAAATGTGCTGCTCGGCATTTTGGGCTCAAATCAGTGCAAAATCACAGACAGCTGCCTTGACCAGCACTCTGCTCCTAACGACAGCACTGCGGCGGGGAGGGGGCTGCGAACCCACAGACCCCTCATCCCAGTGCTCGAGCCTGGGGCTCATGCACAGAGGAACTTTGTTTTACTCTGTACTATACAACTGTCTTAATTAAGGGAATACTTATGCCAATATAATTAAATTTCAAATGCAAAAAAAGCTGGGTTTATCATATGAACTGGAAAGAATGGTCCTCACGTCAGGCCACTGTTATCCCAGGGAGCCACTAGGCACCCTTGACACATGTTGTTTCAATCTAAATGTAAATGCAAGAAACATTTTCCTTTTATAATAATACAGTAACTGGTCTGAGCATTTACATCCTCACCCGGGATGAACTGCCGAGTGTTGCTGGCATTTTGTTTCCTCGGAGCAGGAAAGAGAGGGAGGAAATAAAGGGGAAAATACATTTATTGATAACACTCATAACCCGCCTGTTCATGTGGCTCTGCTGAAGCTGCCTGGGCAGCTCCCACCCCTCATCTCCCCAGCTCTCCACATCCCGCCTTTGCTTTCATTGCTCTCTGGAAAAGGATTTCTGAAACCTCTTTTTCTTAAGAGTTTCTTTTTCATCTAATTTTGTCTTGGAAGCATTTGAAGATAAGTTAAAAAGAGCTAAGCAACAACAGTAGTGAAATAATTTATGTGACTATAAAGGATGCCGAGGCAGGCACCACAGAGCATCCACCGCCGCGTCCTCAGCACCGGCTTTTATTTTTGTTTGTGGTTCTGCTGTCAAAACATAACCTTTGCACGCTTCCATCCGCCTGAAGTGAAGTGTAATCTAATTAGTCTAATTTGGATGGCTTCTAGTTGAATAATTTCGTGTACACCTGCAGCATTCATCAATCATTATTATTTTTAATTAAGCAATTAACTTGCAGGTTTTCAGAAAGTTTGAAGTGACAAAATTTCCACAGTTAAGTCTAAAGTGAGACTGGTAAGAGGCTCTTTCTATGCTCACAGACACTGGTGTTACTGGTAATTGGTGTGAGCAGCCACAAGTGCTGCTGATTTCCTCAAGAATTTACTTCTTTAATGGCAGAAATCCCACTCCTGCAGTACAACAGGCCTAACTGGTGTGTACACAGTCAAGTTTTCACTCATAGATCCTCCATCACCCAACCTCACCTCTAAGGACTGGCTCCTTTTGATGATAATTGTCCTTACACTTAGTTAGAGTCATTAGTTTTTAAAGCAAAGAGCCAGTGGGGACAGCAGAGGGTTTGGTTGGGACCCTGCTGGGACCTGCGGCTTTGCTGGGGTGGGAGTGTGGCGATCACACTGGGGCACAAACAGCTTCCACTTCGCTTCTCGAATTCACTGAAAGCACCAAAAAAATCTTTAAAGCTTGCAAATGAAAAAAAAAACCTAGAGCTCAGGCTGTAATGTGGTACAACATACTGGATCGTGGGGCAATCACAGGGCTGCATTCCAAAGGAGATCTGCCACCGTGAAAACCAGAAAGAAAGGTTCTTTACACTGTGACTCTCACCTTTAAAAACCAACAACCAAAGCTGTGAAGACTGTCTTCACACCTGTACTTCCATTTTCAGTAAAAATAGTTAATTATTATGCTGATGGTTTTCACAGCTTCATTAAACAGACCTGATTTTAAGAGAACACTTGAAAGGAAACCTCCCCCCCCATGCTAGTGATGGACCAGCATCTCCAGAGCACCCCAGCCATGAGCTGTGCTCAGCACCCAGCCCCATCCTGCCCTAACAACAGCATCAGGAAGGAAGTCCCAGCCGCAGTGACAGTAGCTTGTCACCCACCCCCCAGCCCCCGCCTGGTCCCAGCCCCAGCTCCATCCTCCCTGCAGCGGCACACAGGGATGCTCGTGTCAGGACAAGCACTCACGCGTGTGCGCACACAATGAGCGAAGGGACCGGGATTGTTTCTAAGCTCCCCAGGATTGACTCTAAGCTATAAATCCACCTCTCGCTTCTCACTAGGACTCAGTTTCTGCCGTGGCCCCAGGGTCTCGCCTGTCAAGCTCTGGGTGAGGAACGAGATGCTGCTGCGGGCCAGGATCCAGATTGTATCAGAAAAGGAGCTACAGCTCCACGGAGAAAATTCAGTACATGCAACAGGAGCGAAGAGAGATGCAACCAGGGCCAAGTGCTGCCCCCGCCGATAGAAAACATGCCTCCCTCGCTGCGATGACACGGGGCTTGGAGGGTGTTCAAAACCCATTCTTCTTACAAAATTCATCAAGCAGAGCCATCTGCCTGGCAGCCAGCTCCCCAGCTCCCAGCCCTGCCTCTCACTGGGTTTTCCCTGCTGCGGGTGAACGGCAGGAACCTGCCTCCTCCCAACTGCCCAAAGCTGCAGCCGAAACAAGGGAGGGGTGAAAATACCTGTGCTCAGCCTGGCTGAAGGTGCGGGGATGGTGGGACAGGATCTTCAAGAGCCTCCACCACTGATAAACATGAGCTGTGAGAATAAAATACCTTGTACATAGGCACCAGCTCTTACGAGCCCAGGAAACAAGAGAGGACTTCTAACCCAACATGTACAATGAATTCATCCCTTTGATGCATTGCTTACACCCTGACAGTGTGTGGCAAGTCCACAACCTTGCAACTGTTTATTAAATACATTTAAAAAAATATTGTTAGGTGCAGACCATGACTTAAGTAATGTTAAGTGAATAATTCATGCAGTATTTATAATTGATGGGGGATTTAACAGGAGCAGAGTCATAAGTGGCTTTCTATTAACTATTGATGCTCTCCACCAGCGGCTCAACAGCAGGGCTGGGCTCTGTGATCACAGCTCTCCCGTGATGTTTTATTTAAGTGCTGTTAAGAGCACACGGGCCGGGGGAATGTCCCTGCTCCCGGGAACACCACGGCAGCTCCCAGGGGCTCGGAGACCTCTGGTTCCCACAGATCAATTGCCTGACCAGCTCAGACCAGCCCCGGGGTTCTGTGACATTCCTTGGGGGAGTCACCCTGACCCCTGCAACAGGTGTCACAGAACCCCAAATGTCTGGGTGCTCCTCAGTATTGGCTTGCGAGTTTGTGTGTTTATGGGGTTTTGTGTCTTATTCCAGGGAGGTGCCTCTAAAATCCCTTCCAGACTTCTTCACAAACTTCATTTGTGAGAACAGAGGCATGCTAAGGAGGCTGAGTCTCTTGCTACATCCATCATCCACATCCCCATATGAAACATTCAAAAAGCTTCTAAAAATACATGCACAAATACAAAAATACAGTTAAAAGAACCCACTCGTATCCTAACAGCGCAACTGTGTTCCAAAACACCACATTTCTAACAAAGCTGCAATAAACACAGTTATCACAGCAGCTGAAGCCACATCTCGCTCGGCACCACGGGGGGCAGCAGCAGCTGGCCCTGGGGCATCCCGGC
This sequence comes from Nesoenas mayeri, assembly GCF_963082525.1. Taxonomy (NCBI): domain Eukaryota; kingdom Metazoa; phylum Chordata; class Aves; order Columbiformes; family Columbidae; genus Nesoenas; species Nesoenas mayeri. The sequence continues at coordinate 6,112,229 of NC_137565.1, read as the reverse complement.
TGCACCCAGCAAAGCCTCTGCTTTTAAAATCTCAGGACTCTGGAGAGTATTGATGGCTGCACAACTCTGACCCAGCCAGGAGACCCATTTTGTGCCCAGGGAGGGTGACCCAGCAGTCTGAGCTGCACCCAAGCACAGAGATCCAGGCTGGCAGAGCAAAGACAAAGCCTGTTCACAGCACAGGCAGGGGATACGGAATAATTCACACTAAAGCCCCATTCCCTTCAGACAGGCTGGCAAACTCGGGGCAAAATAAATACTGAAATCTCCTTGATTGTTAAATAAAAGATTATTGATAAAATAACTGCTTCTAATGTGGCTCTGCTGCCAGCAGAAATGCAATATCTTTCAATTACTGCTTGGGAGCAAGGCTTTCCTTTTGTTTACTGGAAAAAAAAAACCCACAACATGAAAAAAGATGCTCATAGAGGATTTTAAAATGAAGTAAATCTATTTTTGCCATACTCCTAATGCGGTTGGGGCTTTGTGCACTCAGAGCAGGTTTGCTGCTTGTCGGCACCGTCGGACACGCGGCCATGCCACAGGGAGGTTGTTTGGTCATGAGTGTAATGAGGAGCTGGTGCTTGAGCTGAGCCCTGGCACCATGAGCTGGGTTTGGGCAGGTGGGGGCTGGCGGGAGGACGGGGCATACCCCTGGTGCCAGAGGAGCACACGGCACCGCTGCGGTTCTGCAGTAAAACCAGGAGCTGCAGGAATGACCCATGCAACTACTCAGCATTTTGCAGAGCTGATAGTGAACTGCAAACCAGCCAGCTCCATCTCCAAACACAGGCAAACAAAGAACAATGCAGAACACCACTTTTCTGGGACTTTCAAATCAATCGGCAGGTTACGGGGAGGTGACCTGCTGCAGCAAACCCCTCCAAGGCCCTGGGGCTGCGCAAGCCTGGGGGGCAGCACCCCCTTACCAGCTCCACGCGCCGGCGGCTGGACTCCAGCTCCCTCTGCACCAGCTCGTCCATCTCAGCCTTCATGTCCTCCATCCTCCTCTGGTAGTACCGGCTGCTCTCCTTCTCCCGTGCCTCCGACTCGGCTGCCTTCTCCAGCTCCTCACCCATCTTTATGATGCTGTCCCGCAAGCGCAGCACCAGCACCTGGGGAAGAGGTGAGGAGGACACAAGGTGAAGCGAGGGAGATGGAAGTGAGGAATTCCAAAGCTCTTCATGAGCATCAGCCATGTGGAGAGCTCTCCCTCCCTGACCCATTCCGCAGAGCTGGTCACTATTATCAAGCATCACCCTGAAAACTTGCGAGTGGCAGCGGTTGCCTGCAGCAGGTGAGGATCCCAGTGCCCAGCCCTGCAGCCACTACGACAGGCAGTGTCACCCCCCAGGGCCACACCGGGTCCCCCAGGGCTCCCACACAGCCAACTGCTGCTTTGGGGGCACAAGACCATTTTCCTTTGCCCCTGGGGTGGACATAATTGGGTGGCACAACTTGGGGAAGAAGTGACAGCAAAAATATATCCCAGGGCACCAGCAGACATGCTGATTAACAAGGACAGTGAAATACTGTGGTTGAGCCCAATATCCTGGTGATGCCAGAGCAGAGGGATGCTCATGAGAGAGGTGCTGTGATGGATGTCAGCACACACCACACTCTGTCCAGAGGAAGAGAATGTATATTCCTGGACCCAGTGTTGGCTTGCAATAAACACCACACTAAAGCATGTTTACATATGGTAGTGGCATGAACTATACAGGCTGCGCACAAGCACAGGAAAGCTGCCTGAAGACCCCATCTGTCCCCCCCACCCCTTCCCAGGTTCTTCCTCCCCACAAAGCCAAGGCGGTGCCATCACTGCATCTGCCTTTTGCAAGCAAACTGCACCTCTCCAGATCCCACGTCCCCTCCGTGAGCGGTGGCAACCTGGTACCTCAAAGCGCCTCATCTGCACAGCCTGGAAGTCCAGCTGGCTCTCCAGGTCGCGGATGCGGGCTTCCTGCCGGCTGACGATGGAGCGCTCGGCCGGGCTCTGCTCCAGCTGCGCTGCCTTTGTCTGCGCTGCCTGCAGCTGGGGAGGACGGGTTGCGTTAGCACCTGACCATGCAAGCACCTCCTGGTCCTGGCCCCAGGTCCCCCACCCATTCCTCTCCTTGGTGGGATGCGCACCAAGGACCTCTCACAGCTCCTGGGACACAGGAATATGTGCAGGACCTGGCTGGAGCCACCAGGCACTATGGAAAAGCACCACCTTTGGGTTCCTGAAGGACTTCAACATAATAAATGCACGACGTTAACATGTATTTTTGAATGTAAAACGTGCCAGCAAGATGACACATGCCTGGGTCTCTTTTGCTTTTCTCTTCTCAGAAAACTCTGAGGACAGCAGGCGTAAAAATCCACAGTTTACCCATGTTGAAAGCTGTTTGCACCAAGTTGTTTCTTCAGCTGTTACAGCAAAATCTCCAGAGCAAATGCCCTTTTAGCAATCCTGGTACAAGTTTGATTCAGATTTTGTGTTTGTCCTAGAAGTACGGAAATTTGCCTTCTTTTATCTGGCCTATCTCTGAAGCACCACCCGCTCCGCCTGGGCGAGACCAACTCCTGCTTCTGATTCCTGGGCAGCTTAGCTACGCTCCAATAAAGCACTTCAGCTAATGAGATTACTTGTGTGATACTCGGGGCGGGGTGCAGCCGCAGAGGGGAGGATGTGCAGCCCCCGCTCCAGGTCAGCCCCGTCCCAGCACCAGCAGCTTGGGCAGGGAGGTGGGAGAAGAGGGGTTCCCACCCCAAAGCCTGACCAAGGACAGCTTTCTCCAGCCCAAGGCCATTGCCGCAGAGTTCCCAGACCACCCTGGCCTCATCCTGCCCGCGGGTGAGACCTGGCGGGCATGCAGCCAGAGGCTTTGGCACCACGCTGCTCTTGGAAACGCAAATGTCAGGAAAAGGAGAGGAACCTGAGTGTTTCATAAAGGTTTTGCACTCCCGGAATGGAGACTTGTTGTGATTTCAGCCAAGAACGACTGGCACTGGGATGTCAGAGGAGGGCGATGGCTCTTGCTCCTCAGCTCTGGGTGCAATGAGCTGGGCAGGAATTACCTTCTCCTGAAGGCTCTGCTTTTCTTTCTTCACATCCTCCAGCTGCATCTGCAGGTCCCGGATCTGGGTGATATCTGTCGCCGACTGCAGAGAGAGAAATCCCAGGGTGGCACAGAGCTGAGGGCTTGGAGCGGAGGGAGCACACCGCGAGGAGCGCGAGGCCGAACGCTGGCTGGTGCCTGCACCTCCCACCACTGAAACAGCCAGGACTGAAGGCGCTTAATTTTCCCAACTCAATGCAACTTTCCTAATTTTTGAAACAAGTGGTTGTAGATCAGGACAGAAACCATGTTGTCAAGGTCATTTCTGTCCTCAGGGTCCTTTCAGATACAGACTCCCAGCTCCATCATACCATGGCAAGGGGCACCAGGCTGGGAACTGTCAGTCCCACCAGCCCACCCCTGCTCCCCCAGGAGCCTCAGGGTCCCTCAGCTGCAGGTATGATCCTTTGGGAGAGCCTGACTCAGGCTGGGTATTGTGCAGAAAGCCCCAGGGCTGCCTGTCAGTGCTTTTTGACTTCTGCATGAGAAAACAGTGAAAGAAAGAATACAAAGGGATCCAGACAGAGATGCTACGGAATTTTCCAACTATTGAAGCTAAAGCCAAGACACCTCTTGAAAGAAGACTCCAAACTGTGGGTGAGAGGAGCTGGAGCTGTAAGCCATTCCTTCCTATCATTGCCACATCTGCCTCCCAGGGTCCCCAAGTCACTGTGCACCCACGGGGACAGCCGTGTGCCCTTCCAGGGAGGGACATGCCACCAAACTGCCACTGCCCTGGCTCCTACCTGGGCGATCAGAGCCTTGTGCTTTGCCATCAGCTCATTCAGGTCTTCCTGGTCCTCATCAATGCGTTTCAGGAGGTCTGCTCGCTCGTGCTGCAGCTGGTACAGCTGCTCGTCCACCTGCAAAGGACCCATGGGGCTGCTGGCTCACACATCCCATGGGGACAAGCAGCATCCCTTGCGGACACACGGCATCCTTGGGGACATGTTGCCTCCAGCCCCATGCTCACAGTGAGAGAGGCAATGGGAGCCCCAGCAGAGGGGGACTGCGGGATGCTGGGCCCTTTTACTATCCATTGCTGCACCCTTACCCATCCATTAAACAACCCATTGTTCCCCAGGAACCTGGGTGATTTAGTAAGTGCGATGGGTGATTTAGTAAATAAGCTGATTATTGCTGATTTGGTAACTATGCTGGTTACTGCTATCAGACACAAGGAGGCAGGACCACGGTGCCACCCTTCCACCTCCCCAGCCCAGGTCTGTCCCCACACCAGGGTCTTGTTCCTGCTGAGGGTCTCCAGCTCCATCTGCACGTTCTCCAGCTCCAAGGCTGCCGTCTGCTGGGACCTCTGGGCCTCTGCACACTTCGCTTTGCTCTCTTCCAGCTGGGAAAAATTGAGGGAGATCTTAATTAAAGAAGCACTCAGAGTCTGCAGAACCCACATGCTGCCCATGCCATTCACCTTGCTGCACAGCCACATCTATTTACTCTTCGGTCCCAGAGCATTTTCCTCTGCGAACACATACAGAAACTCGACCTTTTAAAATCTGTGCTGCTTTTCAGCCTGCCTGCTGCTGGTTTACAGTGAAAAAGGCTTCCTTGGCAGTGCCTGGCACACCTCAGTGCAGATCCCAGCACCACTGACCGGCCTGCTGAGCACTGAGGCAAGCACCTCGATCTGTGCATCCACCCTCTGTCTTGGCACTGCCGTGGTGAGGCAGAGCTGAGATCATTAATTTGCAAAATTATGTGAATTACATGTAATTCCTGATTAGAGCAATTCATGATTCTGAGTTTGCAAATGGGCTTTTCATGTGCCATAAATTGCATTTGCAAATACACATGCAATATCACATTTATGACTTCTAATTTGCTCTCGGTTTTTAGAGCTCAGCCATTAAGACTACAATGATCTTCAATGGGCTGCAAACATCTGGAAGATGCAGCATAGTCCCAAAAACCTCACACTGCCAGGACGGAGTTTACGTAGGCAGTATTTGAACAACCAGCTCCTTCTTTTGCTCACTTGGGCTTCCTTATTTTCCTTAAGAAAAAGAATACTAACCCCCTCTGCGTGCTGCTCATTTCCCATCCCTGTCCCCTTGCAGAGGATGCAGAGCTCCCAGGGACAACAGGAGCCACTGCACACCATGGCCACAGTTTGAGCATTTTAGGCTATTTTCTCAGGGTTTTCTAATATATATATATCTTTTTTTTACTCTCTCCCTTAAAAGAAAAGGGGTGCTTACAAAGTACTGTAACCGGAATAATCCTCGGCTCATTGCCCTCAACTATTTGGGGTGATGGAGACCTACTTGGAGAAGCCGAGCAGCTAATTTGTTTCCTCAGCGCCTCAGCTGCAGAGGAACGGAAGGTGTTTTTCTCTTAAAGCCAATGATTCTTTTTATACACCTGGTTCGGTGTGATCTCCAAACAGCCGCTGCCCAGCACACCCATTGCCCTCCTCGCCCGGCAGACACAGCTCCCTGTGACCCAGGGACTGGCCAGGCATGGAGGGGACCAGACACTGCCCCTCCAGTGATGAAACCTCTTCCCCTCCATCCCATGGCCAGAACCAGGAGCTTTCTGGTACACATGGAAATGTCAGAGGGTTGTGATCATCAGCCTTCACTTTCCTTCCTAAATTGCACTCCCTTCCTGCTATTTTTTTAACTCCTTAGGTGAGAAAATCTCATCCTCCTGGGACCATCGTTTCCTTCTGCCACCCCTGCACCAACCAAGGAATGAATGGGCAGAAATATTCCTGAACACAGTTGTCTCCAGCTTCAGGGACAGCCAGTGGCTGCTCCCCACGGGAACACAAAGCTCTGCCATGGAGACATTCAGCAGTTTGCATCCTGCAAAGCTGCTATTCAAAATGCTGTTTCTGTGCCCAATCTCAGCCCGTGTCGACGGATTGTCTGGTTGGTCTATTCACATATCTGGAGAGCGGCTCTCACAGCGACACGCACCCTGTTCCTCTTCCACCAGCTGAGAAATAACCTTTGTGTTTGCCTAAAGCTTGGGCAGCCGTTAATGAAATTATATTAGACATGCTGATTGGATTCGCTGCTGGGTTTATGGCCAAGGGCTCTTCTACCTGCCCAGCTCTGGGCTCCTCCAGAGCAACCCCTTCCAAAACCAGTCCTTAGGAATGGCCTTGCCCCTGTCATGATCACACTAAAACTCCAGGCAGTTTAATCAGAGAGAAAAGCATCTCCAGGACCTTTCATTAAATACCAGCTTCCATTTCACTTTGTGTAATGGAATTTTCCCACTTGGGAAGAATAAATTGAAATCCCCCCAAAAATGCATAATGCATGAACTTCTGAACAACGTTAGTTTGCTGTGCCACACCATCTGTTAAATACCTGCATAAAATGGAATGCTTCAGCCTTATTAAGAAACAATGCTATATTTCTAGCCATACGGATTTTGATTAATGGAAATGTAGCATTTTAGCTTTTAGTTTTTATTCTCGAGGAGGTTTGTGGGCTGCTGGTAGGATGTATTGGCTTTTGAGAAAGTCATCATGAATGTCATTAGAAATTGTTTAAATTTAAAGGACGGCATAATTGTGAGGCATTTTTAACGCATGCAGAGTCCCTCCATGGAAGGAGTCTCTCAGCATCGCCCACCACAACGAGCTTGGATGTGGAGTGCAGGGACCTGCCAAACAGCCCCAAATCACCCAGCTAAGGGCACCGCGGCTGGGAAAGAGCCAGGCAAGGACTGTGCATCATCAGCCCCCAACATGGGATTTTCAGGGAACACTGAGAGATTAATTAAGTGCAGCATTACAGCATGAGCTCTATAATGGTTAAGAAAGAACTCATGAGTGGCCATTCCCACTGCCTGCCCTGGCCATTCCCTGTTCTGGCTGACCAGGTGGTGTCACAGACACGGACACAGGCACAGATACAGACATGGACACACCATGGCCATGTCAGGCCGAGCTCACCTTCCCCTTCTGCCCCAGCACAGGTGGGAACAGCTGCTGCTCACAGATGTTATTTATGCAGAACTATTATCATAATTATACACGTATGTTGTTGGATTTGTTCATGCCTCCCGATTAGTTTGTTACCAGGGGAGATGTAGAGTACAGATTAATTAGGGAGCAGTTTTGGAGGACTGGCATCGTTAGCTCAGCCCGGGTTCCCAGCATCGTGCAATGCACAGCCTGAGGATGGACACCCCCATGTCACCACAAGGCAGGGCACCCCATGGGACCCCAGCTTGCCCCAGGCTGGGGATGTCCCTGTCCTGGGGGGCACCAGTGCAGCACCCGCCTACAGTCGCTCACCGGTCACTCAGTGCTGGCTGTGAACTGCACCTAAACCACAGACACGTGCCGTGATCCCGCTCCTGCCTCACAGCATCCCTATGGCAACGCCTCCGCAGCCAATGCTGCTGGAGCACCTCACAGACAGACAGAAAATGTGCCCAACAGAAAGTAATTAACAGGGCTGCGGGGAAAGGAAAAAAATGCTTAAGCACTGTTGGCTTAATTACAGAGACGTGCTCCTCACAAGGAGATCCTCGGCAGTGCAAGAGGCACTTCTCACCCTGGCTGGGGCAGCAGGATGCTTGCACAGCACCGGCTCACCGTGACACTCACACAGCACTGGGTCACCGCAATGCTCACACAGCACTGGGTCACCGCAATGCTCACACAGCGTAGGGTCACTGCAATGCTCACACAGCGTAGGGTCACTGCAATGCTCACACAGCGTAGGGTCACTGCAATGCTCACACAGCACTAGGTCACCGCAGTGCTCACACAGCGTAGGGTCACTGCAATGCTCACACAGCGTAGGGTCACTGCAATGCTCACACAGCGTAGGGTCACTGCAATGCTCACACAGCACTAGGTCACCGCAGTGCTCACACAGCGTAGGGTCACTGCAATGCTCACACAGCGTAGGGTCACTGCAATGCTCACAGAGCGTAGGGTCACTGCAATGCTCACACAGCACTAGGTCACCGCAGTGCTCACACAGCGTAGGGTCACCGCGATGCTCACACAGTGTGGGGTCACCACAATGCTTGCAGAACACGAGGTCACTGCTTGCCCAGCCCACCATTCAAACCAGGAGATCCATACTTCCCTTTGGCCAGGGTGAAGGGTGACGATGCTGGGAGGGGCAGGGGGACACCCACACCCCCGCAGTCACCCACCTGCCTGCGCAGCCGCTCCAGCTCCGCGGCGCTGGCCGCAGGGTCCGCAGGGGCCGCCAGCAGCAGCTGCAGGTCGGCGAGCAGGGCTCGGGTCCGGCGCAGGTCCCGCCGCAGCCGCTTCTCCACATCGAAGTCACGGTGGCCAATCTAGAGTGGGGACAGGAGGTGTGCTGAGCCCTGCCACCCTGCAAAACCCCCATTGGACATTTCCCTCCCGCCCTGAGGCATTTGTTCCCCACACAACGTGGGAACAGAGAAATATTTTGGTTATGCTGAAGTCATGATGCAAGCAGATATTAAATATCTGTGTAGATATTGCAATTTTCCCTCTTTAACAAATAATTTAATAGTTAAAGAAAAGGAAAAAGATAAATTACATAAGCATCAAAACTAGAAGATTCCACCAAAACACTGCATTTTTTCCTCACCAGAAAGCTGTTCCTCTGAAAACATCAGCCCACCCTTGCCCTCCATCAGCCAAATGCCTGCCCAGCAACAACACCTGGAGCCAAAGGGACAGCCTGGCCATAAGACAGGGGACACAGGCGGACAATGAAGGTCCCCAGAGCCACAGCACCCTGTCCTCACAGCCACCAGGGACTGTCACTCCCTGGAAAGCCCCTTGGCCGAGGGGGAGGAGCAGACCCAGAAGTCATGGGTCCAGCATCTGTGTTGAGAACCGGCACAGAAAATACAAAAGTCATTGCATGAAAGAAAAAAAAGCCAGAAAAAACCCTCTGCCCCTTTGGGGAAAAGAATGATGAAGGCAGGAGAGAGTCAGCCCAAAGGGGAAAGAGGAAAAAAAAGGAAAACACTGATGAGGAAAGCTTCGCTAGGAGTTATTTACACATCTCTAATGCGAGGCATCTGGAGTTCTGCCAGCTGCGGAGGGACAAACCTGATGCTGCCGCGGTCACTGGGGAGGCAGGAACCTCTCGTGCATGAACCCCCAGCAGCACTGGTGGAAAATAACACTGGGAGGTTCTGGAGCTCGGCCCTGGGCAGCGGGTGTCAGCACGGTGCCCTGAAGCCTTTCAAAGAAGGGAAGTAGGAAGCACCTTAAAAAATAACACCCTCTACTCTCCCTCTTGAAGCTGAGAGCAACCATGGTTACGAGGATAAAAGAATTAGAAAAACACCAAATAAACAGGGACATGGTTTCAGTGCTTGATTTCAGAGTAATTGAAGTTTTACAGCATTTTCCATTTAGTCTGTTTTCCGTGGTTCTCAAACCCGTTCTCCTATTTTCTGTTCACTGGCTAAAATTAATTGTGCGGATTTGACCTTGTAACCTGGTTTAGAGCTGGCTGGCATTTGTTCGAACCAGAAATCGTTGGCATCTCCATTTCCTTAATTAGTTTTCTGGCTTGGCATTTTTTTTTTTTCCTTTTTAATAAACTGCTCTGAAGCACCCTGTCCACTGTAAATCAGGCAGCATTTACAACCACGCTGCAGCGCGGCAGATCCGCCGTTATCCCTGCCATCCCCACAGACCGCGGCTTGGACGCCGCTCAGCATCGCTTTCCCGCAGCTCAGGGTCTGCCGCCGCAGATGATGGATTTTGTATCGGAACTGGAAGCAGCCGGTGAAGCAGCCGCCACCTCCCACCACTGCAGCCCGGTGCTTTTTAAGTCACAAAGCTGGAATTTCATTTAATAGCTGCTTTCAAGGCTCTGGCTGTATTTGACACTCATTACAGCGATACCCAGACACACTGTGCCACCTCCTGTCCCTGCGGCCGGGTCGGGGGCTGCAGGGCAGTGCCTGGGGACAGTCGCATGGAGGAGAAGGTGCCTTTCCCCGAGAGCCCTGAGCTCCTGCCGCCTCCTCATCCATCCAAGTTCTCCTCTGCTGAGCAAGCGGGACGCGCTGGACCGAGAGGTAGTTATAATAATACCTCGCTTTCTTACAGCAAGATTTATTCTGACAGTTCTCCAAACATTTTCTAAGTCGGGAGAACATTATGGATAAGCCTCGTCAGAACATTTTGTGTCTCCCTGAAATATGCCCAGCACTGCAAAGCTGCACAGCTCCCGGGTTCATCCCGTTTGATGAACACACACAATCACCAAGTCTGCTGAAATGCTGAGATCAAGCTGGCTGGTGCTAATGGCCAGAGGATGCGCTGCTTAATTAACACAACTACAGCTAATCAGCTCCCCCTTTCCTGCACGTGCAGGATCAGTTGCAATGGGATGGGGCTGTGCATGGGCAGGCGGAGGCACTGAACTGGTACAGTCCTCAGCCCTGGCAGCACCATGTCCTCAGGGAAGGGCCAGGCAGGACATCACTTGGTCACCTGGGCTCCTTCAGCAGGAGCTGGTGCGTGACACAGCCCCAGGCCCAGCTGTGCAGTGATGCTGAGCAATACCCAAGCCAATACACGCTGTTCAATGAGGCTGCGTTCAGCCCTGAACCTTCCCATTGAACAGGGAGCAGCTGTCTGTGCTTTTCCCATTCTGTGCACTTCAATCACTGCCACAGACACATTAGAGAGTGAAAAATGATTTGTTCAACAAATGTGTCTGGGACAGAATTCCTCTGCAAAGAGCAGAATCTGATAAACTGCTTTTCTGGGCAGATGGAGCTGCTCCAGCTTTAGTCCTGGCTAGTCCAACTCTCATGAAAAATCCAGCAAAAAACAGATGCCTCCCCCTGCTTAGATAATTCTGTAGAATAGCGAACAGTTCCCCTCCCTGGATCCTTGGTGGGACTGACTGTCTCCTGTCTGATGCCCACAGTCCCAAAACCCCCTGGCAGCGGGTGGCCACTGCAGCACACGCTGCTGTTCCGGTGGGTTGGGAAGAGGTGAGAGACGGGGGAATTGCAGTCGTCTGCACGTGTGTGAACAGCCAAGCTGTCACCCCGTCCGCATTCATGCTCCTTTTTTCACAGGCAGTGTTTTGAGCCAGGGCATGGCCAGTCAAGTGGCTCAGCTGTCTGGGAGGCAGCAGCAAGACAGCAGGGCATGCTTGTCCCTGCTGTGCTGTCCCCAGGGCAGGCCTTGTCCCCTTACCTGCTCGCACAGGGTGGCGATGAGCCCCTCTAGGTCCTGCTTCTCGTGCAGAACCATCTGCTTCTCCTCGTACTCCTGTTCCAGCTGCATCTCCAGCTGCCGGAGCTGCATGCAGGAGACAACCCCAGTCACACTCAGAGCCCAGCCAAAGCCCCACTCTCCGGCAGGGGACAGCCACCACCATGGTGGGGACCCGGCCACCCCCGAGAGAGGGAGCACAGCAAAGCTGCCGTCACTGCAACCTGCACTGCAGACCAGGGATGGGCCATGTCTCCCAGAGTCCCTGCTGTCCCCAAGGGACAGCAACTGCTCCTGGCCAAGAGGAGCAAGGGGAAGCAGTCCAGGAGCCAGCAGCACTTTTGGGACACAATGGGCTATTTGAGCCATGGTCAGAGGTCCCCAAGGGCTGTCCCTGCAGCTCTGGAGCGGTAACACAGGCCCTGCAGCCGAGCTAGAAGAGGGGTCGGCTCTGATCCCTGCAAGTTTCCTCAAGATATCTAATGACCATGAACCAAGCAGCACGCTTCTTGCTCCAGCTCTCCACCAGTGTAGAGGTGACAGTGGCCTCGTGGAGCAGACATGCATTAAAGGGAGGATTTGTGCTGCTCCCAGGAGCAAACGGAGCCCAAGGGCCAGCGCTGAGCACAGGAGCCACCATCCCTGTGCCTCCATTCAAGCATTACCATCCCACAGCACTGCGGCCGCAGCAAGTGCTTTGCAGGAGGGAACCAGACCCGGCACAGCACCACAGAGCTGTGTGTGCAGCTGTGAGAGATCCAGAGGGTCCAGCTGGGGGTGAGGGTGGTAGAAATGTGTGACCAAAGCGAGCCAGCCCAGCCCATAGCCTGCTCCTCCCCCGCAAGCAGCTGCGGCTGTGCCTGCAGGAGGGGCCGTGCCAGCTGCACCCCTGGCACGGCTCCCGGTGCCCTCCTTGCCCCAGCCGCCTCCTGCACCCAGCTGCTGCCCAGAAACGGGTTAAAAAGGGAATAGGAGCAGGCTGCTAAATATCAATTGCTCTCTGGAGCGTCTCTGCCATTTACTCATTTGGAAAATGATACTCAGGCCGCGCAGGGTGAGAGAGGGGATGAACGACACACTGCCAGCTGAGAGCAGCCGCAAGGCACAGCATCACTCCCTGTGCAGGGCAGTTAAACAGGCAGGGAAGTGCAGAAGGGAAGGCAGGACCCTGGGAGGAGCCCTGAACAATGTGTCCCCATAACCAGCCCAGAGCTGCAGCAAAAATGGACCAGTGGAGAGCAGGGAGAGGAGCACAGAGCTGCTGCTGCCCCATCCAGTAGCAGGGCAGCATAGCAGGAACAGAATGCAGAGGGACAGCAGTGGTTGCACCTACCGGCAGCGTTTGCACCCCAGAGCAGCACCCCTGGGCACACAGCCTTATGACTCGGGGCACAGCTATGTGCTGACAGAGCAAAAGGAGCATAGATTGCCTCGTTTGCCTCCCCATTTGTTCTGCCTTCCAAAAATAGCACATGCAAAGCCCCACCGACCACTTCATTAAGCCTCAGCAATGTTAATTCACTATTGACAGCCAGGTGTGCCCCAGGCCACACAGTCCCGCAGCCCCAGATCAAACAGCCTGGGAATCTCATCCATGTTTGCACGCCACTGACTTTGCAGCCCTGCTGAAAGGGGGTTTTCTGTTCATTATCACCAAACTCAAAGCCCTGGCTGGCTGGCACTAGTGCCCTTGGTGTGACGCTGGTGTCACCGAGAGCACCGTGCCCACGTGCTGCATCACACGTGGCTGTCACACACTGTCCACAACAGCCCTTCCAGTGTGGCAGGGACTCACCCCTGACCCACAGCCTAGTTTTGCACCCAGGGCTGTGATGGGGCTCATGCCAGGCTGGTGGGAAAGCAGCTCTGACCCCCACACCGCTCCACAGGGAGGAGGGACCCCAGGAATGGACCATGGACAAGGGGAGCCCTGGGGAGCATTGTCCCCCCCAGTGCTGACCTACCCTCTTCTGGCAGGACTGCCGCACATCCTCCAGCTCCTCGTCCTTGTCCTCCAGCTCCTTCTGGTGCATCTGCTTCATCCTCTCTATCTCCAGCTCCAGCCTCTGATGCAGCTGCAAGATGAACACACGGCAGCTGCTCATAGCCCCGGTGGGACAGGGAAGGAGCAGGGAGGGACATCGCCGGGGGTGGCTGCGCTACCTGCTCCAGGTGATCCACAGCAGCTGTCTGCCGCTCCAGCTCCTTCCTCTGCTCGGCAGCGCTGGCCTCCAGGTCCCAGAGCTGCGTCCTGAGCGTGGGCACGGCGCGGGCGTCCAGGGCACCGGGGGTGCTGAGCTCCTGCACCCGGCCGGCCAGCACCGTCACCCGCTGCGCCAGGCCAGCCACCTCCGCCTCCTTCTGCTGCTCGCGGGGCAGAGCGGGGGTCAGCAGCCAGTCCCAGACATGGGAAAAGGGCTTTGCACACCCACCCCTCACTCTTCAAACCCAAATCGTTTCCAACAGCACCATCAGAAACACCCTGGAGGCTGATGCACCTCGCATAGGGCTCGGTGGGCACTGGTGCAGCATCACCCCATAGAGACACAGACCTGCAGCTTCTTGCAGATGAGATTGTGGGTAGAGGCGCAAAGGGAAGCACAAATTACTTCAGCGATAATGATGGTGGGTCTGATTAGCTAAACTGAGGGATGGCCATCACTTTTTACAAGTGATAGCCTTTCTTATGGCAGAGGATAATGTTATTTAAATACATCATGCACAGCCTAGGAATGCGCTGAAAGAAATTGGAATCAAGCTGCCGGGTTTGTGCCTGACGGCCTCTTCTATAATTGCAAAGATAATGGCTTTGCTCTGAGACCTGCTCCCAAAAACTGGATATAATGCAGCAAAGTGGGGTATTTTCCTCTTACCTCTAAGCTCTGCTGGAGTTTGCCCATCTCCCATCGGATGCTGGTGTTCTCCTGTGCCACTTTTTCACGGAGCCTCTTCTCAAAGGCAGACTCCCCGAGGGCCTGGGCTAACTGCAGGTCAAACCTGGGAGAAAAGCACACATTTCCCTCTCCCATGTGGGTCTGTGTTGGCAGCTCGGCTGCCTCTAGCCGGGGAGGCTGTGCTGAGACAGGGAGACAGGCGAGCAGCTTCTCCCAGCACTAGACTTTCCAAGTGCTTTTGAGAGGGCAAGAAGCCTATTCCCCACAAAGTGCTGCCATCGTTTTCTGAATCCCTAATTACCCCACACAAGTGCCAGCCGTGGGCAGTGTGGAGCAGCAGCCATGTGCTCACAGGTGGTTGCCAAGAGCAGGGTGCAAAAAACTGCTGCAGTCACCTGCTACAGACCCCAAATACCCCAAACGGTGCCTGTGTGCAGGCAACAGCCCTCTGCCCCCACCCACAACATGGGCAGCTCCCGATCCAGGGCCACCGGGACTCTGCTATGCCACTGATGTCCAGAAAGGTGGTGGATGCCCCATCCCTGGAGACATCCCAGCCCAGGCTGGACGGGGCTCTGAGCAACCTGATCTGGGTGAAGATGCCCTTGCTCATGGCAGGGGTTCGACTACATGAGCTTTGAAGGTCCCTTCAAGCTAAACTATTCTGCGATTCTATAATTGCATTGGGAGTGATTTCATTTATGGAAGCAAGTTCCAGTCACACAGCAACGGGATGTAAAAATAACCTCCTGGCTTAGTGCAACCTCCAGCAGATGAACAGAGCAGCCCATCCAGGAACTCCTCACCCCAGGACATCCTGAGCATCCCGGTCCCCTGCCCTCCCACTCTGGCAGCCCCAGCCCTCCCGCTTGCTTCCACCAGCCTTACTTCTTCTGCCTCTTCTCCAGCTCGTGGCTGCGGCTCTGCTGGCTCTCGGCGAGCACCCGCGCGTCCTCCAGCTCACAGACCAGCCGCCGGCACCGCCGCCGCAGCTGCTGGGACGCCTTCCTGGCCGCCTCGCAGGCTGCCTGCGCCTCGCTGAGCTGCAGGCAGGGATGGTGGTGAGACCCTGCGGCACAGGCACCCCATGCCACAAGGACCCCCACAGCACAGGGACCCCCTGGGCACAGGGACACCGTAGCTGCTTCCACCCAGGGCTCAGCCTCACTCTGACACCCAGAGATAGGTTACTCAGAGATCTTCCACCAAGCAAGGACAAATGTATGTGCTCTGACCCCTCAGGCCCCAGGCACTCTCCTGTGCCCCCGCAGCATCCCAGTCCTCTTGCTGAGTAAGCAAAGCTGCCCCAGGGGCAGACATTTGATCCTGTTTCTCTGCCAAAAGCAGTGCCTGGACCGAGCGAGCTGGATCCTGCAAGGATTTGCATCGTGTTTGGGGCAGAGAGACACCAGAGTTCTCACCAGCCAGAGAACAGAGTTGTTAAGCAATGCCTTTAAATAAGCAAAATCTTGCATTAATGAAGCCTGTAATTCCAGACTAACTATCTGATAGCAAATGGGCTGTTTTGCTTTACCCAAGCTCCTGAGACTGGGCTGCTTTTCTTATTACTTTTTAATGTACCATGAATAATATTCATGTTCTTGTTTTATGTTTATGAGAAGTGACCTGACTCTCAGAGACTGCTCAGGGAAGCACGCTGGCTTTTTCCCTCCTCGTGGCAAAGCTCGGGCACTGGCAGCTCTTTACTTTAGCAGCTCTTTGCATGGCAGATGGTATGAGCACAACCCAGTCCAGTATCCAAAAGCCAGACTGACACCAAGACCCACCACTGAGCCGCTCTCCACCTGCAGCTTCTCACCCTGTGCTCATGCTTGTGCTTGAACAAGGCTGAATTTTGCCACGTCCTGG
This sequence comes from Nesoenas mayeri, assembly GCF_963082525.1. Classification (NCBI taxonomy): domain Eukaryota; kingdom Metazoa; phylum Chordata; class Aves; order Columbiformes; family Columbidae; genus Nesoenas; species Nesoenas mayeri. Next base: position 6,096,180 of record NC_137565.1, on the reverse strand, counting down.
TGCAAAAGTAACTTTTTAAGCTGGAAGGAAGCTTTGGGGTATTTATTCTCATACCAGCAGAAAACAGCTGATTTTGAGAGCATCACCAGTAAGCAGCCACATTTCCACAGCTCAGCCCTGCAAAGTTTCGCCTGCCCAGAAGCAAGGAGAGGACACGTGGCTTCAGCCCTGCTCCTTGGGGTTGCCCTGGGGAGCCTCTGTCCCCTCCAGTGTCCAGGGCTGGCAGCACTTGCCTTTTGCTCAAGCCCGGTCCTGGCGCCCAGCTCGGCCTCCAGCCGCTGCTCCAGCTGCGCCAGCCGCTTCCGCAGGAATGAGATCTCAGTCTGCGCGCAGTCAAACCGCACTTGCCACTCGTCCTCTGCCATGGAGAGACCCGGAGGGGCTGCTCAGCCCGGCCAGTCCGAGCAGCCGTGCCAGGGTCAGATGGGCGAATGCAGAACTGCGGCTCCCGTACCCAGGGCGGCCCCAGCTCACATAGCACATGTACCACCCTGAGCACAGCAAGCATGCCCATCCCATCCCATCCCATCCCATCCCATCCCATCCCATCCCATTTTTGTTTTATCAGCCTCCCCGTCACTCCAAAACATGCTTCAAATGCCCTTTGAGCTGTAGGAGTGCCAGGTGGTACCAGCAGCACCCTCAGGCAGCATCCCTGTTGCATCCCCAGCCCTGTGCAAGAGCCGTATGCCACCGGACTGTGACTGCCAGCTCTGGACAGACAAGCAATGCAGAATGACAGGGTGGCAAAAACAAGCTAGGGTGGCCAGAAGCTAGGGGAGCAGCACTGCCTTGGTGGGGGGCAAACCTCTGCCCATTGCAAGAGGCTTTGCTGCTGTGCTGGGGCAGCCGTGCTGGCCCCGCAGGTCAGGTTGGATGCCCAGAACAAGCACTATCACCAAACAGATCCCCCTACCTCCTCCAGAGCCGCTGATCTTCATCTCACGCAGCTGAACTAGCTGCTGGGCCTCTTCCAGCTGCTTTTCCACCAACTCCAGCTTCTTCTGCACTTGGTCGTGTTTGCTCTGAGGAAAGCCGGGGAAGGAAGGGAGCAGATCTACCTGGCTCCAGGGCACTGGAGTCCAGCCAGGCTGTGCCAAGAGTGTGGCATCGCCACCGGCACACCCCGACAGCTCAGGACCCTCCTACCTGCAGCTCCTGCAGCTCACGGGCACCCCGCAGCCTCTCTGCCCGCTCCCCGTCCAGCACCTGGCAGGCAACGTCACCCTTGTACCGCTCATCTGACAGCTCCGTCGTCAAGTCGATGATCTGTGGGGGACATGGAGACAGGCTAGACATCACCCTGCACACCAGCCCCATTGGCTCCAGCATCCTGACTGCTCTCATTTGGCAGCTGCCTGTGGTAAGGGGATGTGGTAAGTGCACATCATCACCAACCAGTGTCACCATTGGGAGCCCAGGCAAAGAGTAGCTGCTGCTGGACCCCGTGGCTGAACCCTCATGTGGCTGCCTGTGCAAACACCAGCAACCTGTTGCCTGCACTGCGCTGCCTGCAGTGCTCATCAGATTTCTGCACCATTCTAGTTGATTAGCATTAAGTTTCATTTAGAATCACAGAGTCATTTTGGTTGGAAAAGACCTTTAAGATCACAGAGTCCACCCATCAACCCAGCGCTGCCAAGTCCACCCCTAAGCCATGTCCTTAAGAACCTCGTCTCCATGAAACATTTAATCTGTTAACCCCACGTTTGAAGCACAGCAGTCAGGAGAAAATACTTGGAAATACAACAAAGATAGCAGGACACTTGTGCGCAGTCCCCATGGCATTAGCATTCGTCCCATTAAACTGAGTCATTTCTGGTGCCCACAGAGGTCAGTGAGCCTGCAGCCCTGAGAGCGTGATAAAAACACAATATGTCTGTGTGTGATTTCCTGTTCTAATTACACCCTTTCGTCAGCAAAAGGGAAGAGGTTCACACTGCCACTTCTCAGCCCCTTACACTGCGCTGTGCTGGTGGCAGGACGAGGTGACATCTGTCCTTGCTAGAGGGGACCTGAGGCTTCCCCTTTCCTGGGTATGGCCCATCCCCACGGTGTCTGGGCTGCTCTCCAGGTGCTGCCATCAGGCACTGCAGCCCCTATGGGTCCTGTTCAGAGACCCCTGGCTGTGGTGACTCTGCCAGCAGTTCAGCAGCTGCCTCCTGCCCAACCCTTTGCTGGTCACAGCTCCTCCTGCCACAATGCAATTGGTGCTCATATTTATCCCAATATGGCTTAATTTCCAACTCAACCAAGCAGGGCTGTGGCAGAGGCTTTTTCTGGGCTCTACCTTGCTTTCCAGCTTCTCTGCCGTCTGCCTGAGCTCGCTGCACGCCTGCTCGGATTTTTCCAGCTTCCTTCTCAACGCCGCCAGCTCCTCCTAGGGAAGATTGGAAAAAAAAAAGCACATGCAGAGCTCCAGTACCCTCAATTTATTTATGAAAATCTTGTTTTCTGTTAAAAATAAATGGGAGAGACATAACTGCCTTATTAATAAAATTTACCAGGCAACTCTGAAGGCTGCTCACTGAAAATTGCTGCGACTACATCTCCCGACATGAATTCCGTCAGAGGGGCTGTCATCTTTGGTGTGCACACAGAGCACATTTTACGAGAAAGGGATGAACAGCCCAGCATCTGCATTTGCTCGGGGAGCGTTGCTGGGGCCCTGGCAGGCTATCACAGAGCGGTGCAAAGGCACCTTGTTTTCTGTGATTCTTTTTCAGGCAGCCTGACTGCAGGGGCAGACAGAGCCGCTCGGCGCCGCCGTGTCCTGCTTTGATGTCCAACTGGAGCAGAAACAGAACGTGCAGAGTTGTGATAAAAACAGAGGTTAACGGGCGATGGGGCCTGACAGATCCCAGGCGGGTTTGGAGAGAGAAACAGAGGCTTGGGCAGCTTTTATTTCACCTGAACCAGCCTGAAAGCATCTTGTTAAACCCTCACTAAGGCAAGAGGAGGAGCAGGACACCAAAGAAGACAGACTAAGAATTTAGTGCAGGTCTCAGAGATGTGGAGGGCTGAAAGGCGCCTTTCCTGGGTCAGCAACAGCCCATTAATGTTTCCCATCACCAGCAGCGGCTCTGATGGAAGCCAGGACAGGTATGGCGACAGCACAGAATCCCCTGTATCAAGGATGCATCTGGCTGCCCACCATCTTGCCATCCCACAGACTGATGTGGGGAACCTGTCCCCAAGGGGCTCGGCTCAGTGGACCCAGCCCCAGAGCTCACAAGGGGAGCGGGGGACACACAGGGACAGCTGCAGCCCTGGGATAGGGTTTCGGCTATGGGGACACACTGCATTTGCTACTGTCCCTCTAAGGAAGAAGGAGAGTTATTTCTCCCTCTACAGCTCTACAAAATACATTACTTGGGGAAAAAAAAACGCAGTGCTAAGAAAAGAAGATGAATTCTGAATGGTCAGAAGAATATCTCTGCCCTGGCAGAAGTGACTGCTAATCTGGCCAACCCACCAGGAAGAGTCCCTCAAGCGTTCTGTCCTGTCCCATCCCACCCCACCCCACCCCATCCCATCCCATCCCATATACTTCTTTCGCACGGAGCTGCTCCTCCGCAAGGCTGACGCTGAGCAGGGGCCGCACACGGCTCAGCAGCTGCCACCATGGCCAGTTTCTGATGGCCTGGAACACCACCAGGTTCTTCTGGATGCAGCGGACGGCAAGGCGCTGGATCTGTGGGGAGACATGGTGGCCATGGAGTGGCCTGCTCTGCTCACAGAGCTGTGATTTGGGTGCTCTGGGCCGTATCACAGCAGCACCGAGCTGACGCTTTGGTGGGTAAAGGGTACCCATGACCCATAGGGTCAATACCTTCAACCTCTTGAACTTCTGGCGGCTGAGGAAGCCCTTGCAAGCAGCCTGGAGCAGGATCATCTTCTGGGCTATCAGCTTGTCGCGCTGCTTCTCCAGCCTGGAGATGACCCCCGGCTTCAAGAAAACCTGACAGCAAGGAACAGAGGTTACACCCCCCCAGGCAGGGTCTGGCACCAAGAGCCCTACAGCATTTCTAACTGTACACACACACATGCACAAGTAACAGCAACAGTGTCAATTTACAGTAGGAAAAATAAAATTTACCACATCTTTTTCTTTAACTAAACTTGTCAGGAACACCTCATAAATGATAGAGATTTGCTGATGCCACCGAATTTAGCCCAGTATCGATATCTCAGAGTGTAAGACACCTCTCAGTCATCACCTGGCGAACCTCTCAGGATATGGGACCAACCACTCCCAAATATTGTGCACCATTTGCATAATACAGCTTTAATAAAAACTGAATTACACTTGTGAAGCCGGTGGCGTACTTAAAGAGCTGCATTTTAAAGATGCCAAATTGAATCAAAGAACAATTCCAAGGAAACTCACTTTCTTGAGATAATGCTATGATTGCTCCACCACCTATTTGATTGTCTCATTAATGTCTGTATTAACTTCACAAGCCAGCGAGTTTTAGAAGTTAGTACAAAATCAATGCTCAAAGCGATGGCAAAACTAACTCTATAACAAGATGTGACTGGAGCTGCTATCGCGCTATTGATTAAGTACAAGGGTTTCATAGAAGAGATAATTGCAAACTGCACTGTGCAGGATAAAAGAAACTTATTTTGCTCCACAGAACCATTTCATGAATTCTTTCTTTATAGACTCCAAGAGCTGAAGGAAAGCACGCATGCAAAATTAATTTTTCTTTGAGATTATTGCATTTAAGTTTAAATGTTGTTGCTGCAAGAACTCCTGCAGCTGCCCAGTTCAGCAGAGCATTAACCCCAGCGCACCAAAACCACACGCTGCCCAAACTCCTTTTATACTCTCATTAGATATCAAAGGTCACCAGGAACTTAAAAGTCAGGAGGGGACAGATTTTTAGAAACGTTTTACATAGGGTAACATTGTTAGGCGTGAATTAGGAGCCTTCTGCTTTGATTTTTGGGGAGATTTGTTTTCGCAGCCTGCTGGGTGCTGTGGGGAGCAGCAGTTTTCCCTGCGGTTTGGCAAGTTTCGGGCAGTGCCCGGTGCAGGGCTGGCTGTGCCATGTGCACCGGGAGCACCAGGGAGCAGAGACCAGAGCCGCCGTACCTGGCTGCGTCCGATGGCAATGCTCTTCTTCTCCAGATCCAGCGCCTGGAAGAGCTCCTCGATCGCCTGTGGAGAAGGAGCATGTCACTCCGAGAACATTACACCCCGGCACGAGGCTACTGAAATGGGGCACAGAGACCCCAAGGCCTTATGGGAAGGCAAGAGCCCATCCCAGCACTGTCCAGCCAGGGTCCAGCTGCACCGCAAGCTCCCAGCACTGCCCTCCTGCCTGGCTTGCCAACAGCTCAGCCCATGCAGGCAAAGGAAGAGGGAAAAGTGCTGATTCCCCCTCTGAGCCTGCCAGCACAGGGCTGAGCCCCCACAGGGAGCCAAGCAGATGAGCCCTGAGCTGTACGGGAAGTCTGAACTCAATTACTCTGAGCTTTGGACCAACACACAAACATAACAGCCAGATATCCCGCACACTTCCCCAGGGCAGCAAACACTATCTGGACAAATGGATGGTTTGGAAACCCCAGAGCTACAGAAATCATGACAAAAATCCTTCGCTAATACTTCACTCCATACAACAGCCTCCAGCCATCTCACACGTTTCCTCCACAAAGGACAAAACCCACGTGAGAAATATTTCGGCGGGCACCGGGAGCACCTCATTGCACCAGAAACACAGCCCTGGCCCTCGCCAGCAGCCGGGCACACAGCGGGGCGACGAGGATGGAGCAGGGGAGTACATGGGGACACGGATCCGCACGGGGGACAATCCCACCCCATGCACAGTGGTGAGGCGTGCGGCCACAGGGTCTGTCCTTGCTGCCCCATTGCCCGCACTGCAGACATGTATCCCCAGCGGCTGAGGCAATGCTGCTGAGTGGGAATCAGACTCCAGCCAGCAAACCCACATGGCAACAAGCTCCGGGGAGGATGGGATTTTACAAATCCCCTGCTTACACGCGGCTGACGAGAGACCCTCTGCCTCCTCACCACATTTAATAACAATATTGACCTTTGCCGACTGTCAAACTTGTCTTATTAAATCCCAAGGTCTTAACTGAATTTGCAGACACTGCCTGGTAGTTTGCACAACAGAACACGTGCCCATGTTTAATTCATCTCCTCTCGGCTCTTCCCGGCTCTCGGTGTTCCTCGGCTCCCTAACAGCCTGTTCCAGAGGCAGGGGCACTTCTCCCCAGTTTTTGCTACAAATTTATTATGAAACAATAAAACCAGCAAATCTCTGCCTTAATTCCTGAGCTACTTTGACTTTCAGGCTTTGTGAGACAATGCAAGGAGCCACTCTGGGTGGTGCCTGACAGGTGCCTGAAGTTATGCTTTATGGTGATGCTCCACTGGGCCCCTGGGAATGCTGCCTGGCTTGTCCTCAGCCAGCTGTTTTTTGGGGGACCCAGGGCAAGAAAAGGGGTGCTGCCAGAGCAGGCCAGGGCAATGCACGGATCCCACCCTGCGCACAAGCCTCCAGTCCCGCAGTTCGTGCCCTGTCCAGCAAAACAAGACCTTCCAGGCATGCAGTCAGAGCACCAACGACCGAGGCAGAGCCCTCAGCAAGCAGGATTTTCCATGCCTTTTCCTCTTGAGTATTAAAAAGAAGCAATAACAGACTTAATTTCCAGGCTGATTTCTCCAAGTTCTCTCCACGGTGCAATAACGTTGGCAAATGCAGCCCACACCAGGCATGTTTACTGCCTTTGCAAAAACTGTCCTCAGGGAGAGGAGCTCCAGGATGAACTGCGCACAGCTGTGTGCCAGGAGCTGCCGTGCAGGCTGCCGGGGACCCGCGTCCCTCCACACTCGGGTGTGTGTGGGACAGGTGAAGAGGAGCAGGATGAAAAGTCAGCCCTGCAACCCAGCGCTGCACCCGCTGCCAGATCCCTCCTGATCCGGGGAGCTCCCACTGCCCAGAGCCCAACACACAGGCTGATCTCACAGACCCCAAACCCCATCATTGCTTCTCAGCAGTGCTGCAAACGCTGGTGTGCTGCCCTGAGCCTTGCTGAATGTGGACGCACCTTGCTCTCGTCCGGCACCTCGTAGGCAGATGTGTGCTTCTTCATGACATCTGGAGCAAGGACCTGGAAGCGCCGTCGGAATTGAGTGAGGAGTAGGCGATCTGCATACCCTGGGGACAGACAGACATAGCTGGGGCTGCGCCAGCCCAGGGGCACATGGCTTGTAACAAAATATCAGGGAGAGAACCAGCAGTGGGGATCAGGGAAGCTGCCCCACAGTTCAAGTCATGCAGGAGATTCCTCTGGTTCTCCCACACAGGTCCCTCTCCGCTGCCATAGACCGTGACCCCGGTCAGTGCAGGTCCAGCCTGATGCACGATGCTCCAAGGGAAGCATGGGGGAACCTCACCAGAGCTGTGTGCCCAGCAGCACTGCCTGCTATGGGCAGGAGCAGGGCCAGGAGCCTCTGCAAAACCAGCAATAAACACCCAGGAGCTTTCTGAAGCGGGGCTGGCAAGAGGGAGATGATGAGGAAAGTGTGGAAGGGCCAAGCCAGCAGCAGGCAGCGCCAGCACAGCACACGGCACACGGTAGCAGCGGAGGTCGGGCGTACCGATGCGATGCAGGCGCAGGGCATCCAGGAGCTGTGTCCCCTCCAGCTGGGCTCGCAGCGTCGGCACGTCCAGCCGTGGGGCTGCATCAGGCGGTGGGGGGGACACTGGCCCCTCTGTCCCTGGTCCTGGGACAAGGCAGTGGACAAAGTGCAACCGGGACCGTCGAAGCAGGTTGGTGAGCGCATCCTGCCAGGCAAGCAGAGGTCAGCGGGGACTGAGGGGACAAAGGGGCAGCACACAGTGGTGGTGGGAAATGCTCCCCATGTCCCTGCTGCAGGGTGTCTGAGCAGGTCCAGCAGTCACTCCCAGAGCCCTCAGAGCTCAAATGTGTGTTAGGAACAGCTTTCGTCAGAGATGAGCCTGAGGGGCCAGTCACATTCTCAGCAGTACCCTTCTTCCTGATGCCCCATGTTTTTGGTCGAAGGGCTACAAAATGTTACCAAGGCGGAGGGTTGCTGGGTAGAGGTTTGCTGGGGACAGCCAGGACCACAGCACGGGCTGACTGGGAGTCTATGGAGACTGAGCCTCGTCTCCTCGGGAGAGTTTCAGCACCTAATTATGGCTAAGCTCAGCAGGAGTTTGGCACACTCCCAGCACAGAGGGCTGGTCCACTCGTCCCAGTGCTTAAGAGGATTAAGAGCAGCTGAGCAAGGTGTGTGTGTAATCTGCTTTACGGTTTGTTTGCCTGGGATGCTTTCCCCAAGCAACAGCAGCGCTGGGGAGGCTTGTGGTCACCCATGGCCAGAGCAGCATCCCAGGCCAAGGTGGCCGTGGGGAATGCGGGTCCCCTTGCTAAGGGGCAGTGTGTCTAAGGCAGGGTCTGAGTGTGGGGTCAGGATATGCAGCGCTGCAAACACCCTGACCTGCACCCAAGAGGGTCCTGGTGCCCCGGCGCCCACACTCACCGCCTGCAGCTTGAGCTGTGCACACACCGACCTCTTCCTCACGGCGGCAAAGCTGCTGGCGAAGGTTTTCCTGAGACAGGCGTTGCGGTGCAAGGCGGCCTGGGAGCGTCCCTCCAGCCCCCCAACGGCGCGACAGCCCAGCGGCACCCGTGGCCGCACCAGCTCCTGCAAGGCGGTTCTGTGGGGACAGCAATGGGACGGGGCTGCGGCGAGGAACCTCTGCAGCCCAGCACCTGAATTTGGCACCGGTGCTGCCGCAGGGCACCCAGCCATGGAGCAGAGCAGGGTGCCACGACACCCCCTACCCTTCCATCCCTCTCTGATTCAAGCACCGAACTGGTCACCACTGTGGAAACTGAAGCCCGACACAAAACGAGCTGGGAGTGTTTAAGCAGAGGTTAAAATCATCCTGTGTGCTGAGACATCTGCAGCAGCTTGATTACATTTCAATTCCAATTTAGTTTACAAGGTTCCTCGATGAGGTGGGGAAAACCCAAGTGGTCGCTGCACTGGGAGATGTCCTCAGCCAGTGATGTGCAACAGCCCCAACACACATCGGATGCCCGACCCACAGCACGGTGGAGCTGAGGACGTATCAGGGCCCTCTCTGTGTCCCCCGTTGCCCACACCTGCAGGAAGGGACTCCCTCAGATGTCCATGGCTGGGACCTGCTGACGCAGAACCCACCAGCTCTGACAGAACACTGCTCATGGCAGCACCGACCACCCGTTCGCTCCAGAGCTGCTGCAATCACAATGTGTACATCTGGTTGTCAGTCAGCCCAGGAGCTCCATGGCTGGAAGTCAAATCACTTGACATCCGCTCCCTCTACTTCACTAAACTCTCCGGATTCCCACAAAGCTGGGCTGAAACCTGGGGGTTTTTCCAACTTTCTTACAGTTTTTTTTTCCCCAGGCAGAGCTGGACTTTGCCAATGCAATGTTGGTCTCAGGCTGCCCTGCAGACAGGATCTGCTCCAGATCCCATCTCCTCCTTGCCCACCCAAGGCCGGATCAGCCCCATTCCCTGGGCTGTGCACTGGGTAGGGGGACAAGCAGAGTCCCCTGGCAGCCAGTGACAAGGCCACTGCCTACCCTGGCTGGCCTTGGCCAGGCTGTGGGTCCTCTCCTCCCCATTGGGATGCCTTACAACCCTGTCCCTTCCCCACCACCAACCACCTCAGGAGCTGCGGCAGGTTTGCAATCTCCAGCTGGAGCAACACGGCTCACGGTGGGATCCCAAACCACTCTCAGGGGCACAGGGAGCACCAAGGCCATAGCACACGCCCCTTGTACTTACACTTTGGACTGCTGCAGCACCTGGATGGCGTTTTCTGCTGAGAGGTTGAGCTTGGCTTTGCTGAGCCAGCCCGTGAGGTCGTAGCGCACAGGGTCCGTGCCCAGCTGGTGGCAGATCTCGAAGTGCAGCGCCTGCTCACACCTCCGCATGTAGCTGTCCCCTGTGACAGTACCCAGAAGCAAAGCCCAGAGAGAGATTTAATTTGCTGCATAATTTCCTAAAGTTCCAAAGCTGAATGGTGCTGCCAAAGGGTGGGCAGCTGAGCCAGACTTACCCTCCTGATCAGGTCCCTTCGTGGCGAAGTAGGAGCAGAGGCGGTCGAAGGCAGCGCTGTCCCCAGAGCCTGGGACCAGCACCTCCTCGTCCAGGATCCAGAGCAGCCCCTTGCGATCTGCACCCGGGCTGCCGGGCAGCACCGGCGGCTGTGGGGGAAGATGGGCTTTGGTCATGGACATCACCACCTCTGCCCAACCATGTCCCCTGCCTAGAGTAGCGTCAGGAATCCCTCCTGGCCTGAGCCAGCTCTGGACATCACCCGTGGCACCGCCGCAGACACATGGTGTGCCCTGGGGACTGGTCACCCCAGCTCTGCAGCCAGGCTGGGAGGAGTTCTCAGGACACAGGGTTTGACTGGGAAGGGCGCTTGCATTTTAAAAACACTAAAAAGGTCCTAGTTGATGCTGTGCCCTCCCCTGCAACGCCTTGGCCTGCTCTGTGCAAAACACAGGGCGAGGTCCCACTCTGCCCCTGAAATCCTCAGCCGTCTGAGCACAAGGATGCTCCAAGCACGGCCAGAGCAAGGAGCTGCCATGGGGACAGGTTACCTGGGAGCAGCTCAGGTCGATGATGGACAGCGTGGCCAATGGTGAGCGCTCTGGAAGATCAAAAGACACCTCAACATTTTCCTGGAAAACATTATTTAAAAGCTCACTTCAGTCATGGTCTGGCATCTGAAAGTCAGGAGGAAATCTGTTTGCATCATGGGGAGGAGGATGGTGCAAAGATCCAGTGCTGGTGGAGCAGCAACCAGAGACGCCTCTGTCGTGCCGCGGAGTCAGGGCCATGTCTGCGGGGACCGCTGTGCCCAACAGCTCCTGCAGTGCTTTGGGGATGTCAGACAAGCTGCATAAATCACAGATATGATAATAACCGAGGACTTATCAAGAAAGCACCAAGAAAACAATGAATTATTAAATTTGCACCTTGCAGGCATTGCTTCCCAGCACGGCTCCTGCTTATGTGTGAATCAGGGATGCTCAGCAAGAGCCAGAGCTGTGATGTCTGTCCACATTAACAGGGATGTAGGTTTGCATCCCGAGCATGCACGTGGAGCAGAAAGCAGCAGTGGAGCCTGAGTTTCTTCCTACCCAGGACACGTGTCATTGTCACCCCCACGTGTGACCCAGCTCTGGAAGGAAACAGGTCACGGGGGCTCAGGCTCACAGATAAATTCAGTGCCCCAGGGCAGCTGTCCTTAGCCAGGACTAAGCCAAAGCATGGCCAGTCTGCCAAGCCTGCTGCCGTTTCAAGCTCGGCTAGTAACTGCATTTTCATCTCTAGTGAAGAGCACATATGTACTTACTTGGCGCAAGTGATGTGTGAATATTAAGCCATGGGAATTCGATGGTTTTCCCAGGGCTAGAGGTATTAAAGTAACTTCTGCAGGCCTAATAAGTTCATCTCTGCTTGTAGATTTTTTCAGCAGCTTATTTCTGCAATAATTTATCATTTTCCTTTCCATTCTCTATTATTCATCACTTGAGGAAAAATTCAGCTGCAGCAACAGAAGGGCATGAAGCCTCCTGAGCTGAACAAGCATGTCCAAAGAGGTGCCCAGACATCCTGGCATCTCCAGGACATCCAAAATACCCAAGAGGATCCACGACTGGGGCAGTGGGGGGACAAGAGTCCCAGCTCAAGGCTATTGCTCCATACAGACCTCTCATTTCTGCAACACCCTCTCAGTCCAAGCTACTGAGTGTGTTCGGTCACACCACGGGCAGAGCACAGGGACCTGCTGAGTCACAGGCAACCCCATTGCTGGGTTCTGGGAAGCTCCTCACCTCTCGGTACCTCTCCATTTCCAAAATGAAGGTCTTCTCGTAGAAGAGAGCCTGCAGCCGCTCGTGCACGTAGTTGTGGCAGAGCTCTTCAAAGGTGGCCGCTCGCTCGGCCCGGTGGTGCCGCGGGTTGTGGAAGCCCGGAGTGTCCACCACGGCGATGGAGGCCATGGAGAGGTGCTGGGAGGAGAAAGACCTGGGGAAAGAGTCCTGCACATCACGGGGTTGTACCCGTGATGTGCCTCAGCTCTGCCCTCAGAGGTGACACTGCCTCTTCCCTGCAACATGCATGTCCCCAGCTGGGCACTGTCCCCACAGCAGGGACCAGCCCAGCGTTGCCCGTCCCCCCCATCCCAGTGTCTGCAGTCAGGAAGCACCCACCCACTCTGGCACATCCCTCTGCTTGTCTCTTTTGCTTCACCCACCTCTGCTTTGCTCTACTCAAGCTAAGCATCTCATCCCAGTCAAGCTGCTCCTGGCCTGGCCTAAGAAACACATCACGGTGCAGTGGGACAAGATGCCACCCATCCTGTGCTTGACCCCATCCTGGCATGCTAGTTATCTCCAGTACTACATCTTCACCCAAAAGTGTTAAGTTTGATGGACCAGTTGATTTGAAAATTGGTTAAATTGGCACGTGAAGCCAACACAAATGACAAGGTGAGTCTCCAAAGCTGCAGCTGCCGGGCTATGCTGTGCCGTCTGCTGCATTTCTGCAGGAGAAGCTGCTGCTGTTCAGCTTCTGTGGAAACCTCTAATGGGAACCGTAGCCCCGAACACCTGTGATCTGAGGAGCAGACATCAAGGGGCTTCTTGGGAGAAGCAGAGATGTTGTTTACTTCCTAAAATGTTGCTCGCAGCCATTTCCAGTATTTCAGATAAGGACAGCAGGGGAGTCTCACCCTGAGAAGCCTCTGGGATTGTTTTTAACATGTATTTCAGAAACAGCCATCGCATTGTGCTGCTTTGCCGGCTATGGTGCAGACCCTGCCCCATGCCCTTACTTCGTAGGGATGAAAGGAGATGCATTTCTCCTTTGTTGCACAGGGCACCAAGGATGTGGCACTTCCATGAAAGCACAGGGTTGATTAAAGAAACAAAAGTACATTTATGAACTGCTGGCAGGTTTTCATAGCAGCACCCTCCTGCAGCCAGATTTGAAAAGATTCACATTCACCTTCAGCTCACTGAGGAAAATGGCATTTTCATGGCTGCACTGAAACATGACTCTTCATCTGGATCATTGTTTCATTGGCTTATTTGCTTTGGTGGGCTGATGTGGAAAATAAAGCCAGGCAAAATGAAGCTGCCCATAGAGGGAAGAGGACAGTCAGGACATATCCCAAGTTAATGCTGTTATTCAAGAGAATCAACAACATTTTATTCTTCTGTCAGCCCTCCGAGTACCATTAGCAATTTCCCTTTGGAGCGTAGTTGCCAGGAATTACAATAAGAATATTCTGCAGGTTAAATAACTGCAGGTTAAAATAAACCTGCAGCAACAACACAGAGTATTTTTGGACACCAGCTTTTATGTGGATGCTGACTCCAAGAAACTGAATTGCACATCAGAACGGAGAAAACGGAACGGTTTGGGGACCTGATCCTTACCCTGTGTTAAATTACTCTATTTATCAGAGTAGGTAATTTCAGATTTACACCACCTGGAGACACAGGTACACCAGGCCACAGGGGATGTCCCTCACGTCCCTCCCATCCTGGCTCTCCAGATGGAATAAGCAGAGGGAGGACAAGCCGTGGGGCAGGGGAAGGTGCCGCCTGCTCGGCTGTACCAGCACCAGGACGCACCCACGGCCTCCCAGGGCTCCTCGGCAGCTGCTCTTGTGCCAAACTCTCTCGCTTATGGCACCTCAATCCCCTCCTTTGTCCCCAGGCCAACACCCCATAGAAGGTCCCAAGTGCCAGCGTGCTCTCCCAGATGGAGATTTTCATATCATTCTTTGTGCAGCAGCAGCAGCTGCCTGCTCTGTGCCTCTCCACAGAGAGCCTGGCAGAGGCTCCTCTCCAGCAGCCCCCCAGGAAGGAGCCATCACCCCAGACACCCCAGCAGCTCCATACCTGTTGATCAGCGAGACAACAGCAGCAAACAGCTCTTCATAGAGACCTGCAGCCATCCCCTCCACGCACTCCACGCCTGTCAGCTTTGGCCCTGGCACAGCAGAGAAGAGCAAACAGAGCCGTGGGATTTATTTCCAGCCTGGCTCAGCCCAGATGAGCTGAGCTGGGAGCAGGGGGTTCCCTCACTTGTGAGCAGGAGAAGCCGCACAGCTCACGGTATTGCTCCTGGTGAACAGGCAGCGCAGAGCCACCTGCTGCCTTCTGCTCCTCTAGAGCCTCTTCCCTACCGTGTATCTAAGAAATAACACTATTGCCGTGTCAAAGGCCAGTTCTACAAGTTCTTGCTTTTATCAGAATAACTTGCAGGGCTGTAATTCTGCCACCAAGGACGAGCTGGGTATAGAAATGCTGTCCTTAAAGTCAGGTGACATCTCACACCCCCCCACCGCATGCATGCTGGATCTGCTTCCATTAATTAGATCCATACATTATGGTTTATAGCCTGGGTCTCTGCAGCACAGTGCTGGCACAGTTCCACTCGCAGGCATGCGGGAAGGATGCCCACACTGCTGCCCCCCTGGTCTGGGGGTTTTCCACCCTTTTCTACCCAGAGCTCTCACATCACTTATCTGCCCGGGTCATATTCTGAATTCACCTGACCTTCATGTGTGACAAGGAGTGACAGGCAGGGCCAGCCGTAGTGACAAAGCAGTTGATAATTAATTAATATGAACACAATTAAAGGGACCCCACTGCTTGAAGAGCAAAAGGCTCACTGCCTCTCCTGGCAGCATGCCCTCCAGAACAGCACAGAAGAGCTCTACACTTCCCCATAATCCATCATAAAAGCAGACGCAGCCCCTGGTACCTGCCGGGCTCTCCTCCGGGGGGGGCAGCCCCCGGCCCCGCACCGTGACCTGCGCCAGGATCTGCTTCAGGTGGTGCTTGAAGACGGCGGTGCTGAGCTCCTCCAGGTCACAGCCCAGCACCTCGGCCGCTGTGCTGGCACACTCGAACTTCATGAACTGCTTCCTGCCAACTGGAGAGGGGGACACGGGGGACAAAGGGCTCAGGAGGAGCCAGCCCGAGCGGAGCCGGGGGGCAGGCTCAGCCCTGCAGGCAAACCGCCCTGCCCACTCCCACATGCAGCCCCCAAAACTAAAATAAAACAGAATAAAACGGAATCAAATCACATCGGTCTGCTACTTGTGGGGTGTAGTGGAGAGGCGGGGGGTGGGACACTGCACCAGTGCACCCCAGTTTCTCTCCATCCCCCCAGAACTGCTGGACCCGCCCTTCCCTCACATCCCTACGGGCACATTCAGACCAGGCTCTGCCCTCGCAGACCCACTCTGAGCAACAACCCTGAGGCTCAGGGCTGGGAAATGCCCTTTGGGCAAAGAGCCCATCTGGCAAAGCAGGCAGGAGCCACGCGGGGGGCAGGGAGGGGACCACTGGTCCCCAGCAGCACTGGGGTACTTAGCTGAGAGGATGCAAACCAACTCTAAATCAACCCACAAGGAGAGTCTGAGCATCACCTCACTGACCGTCCGCGCATCATCACCAACTGAATGGTAAAGCTTTCTTCTCCTCCAAGTCCCTCCACCTGCACCTGCCATCCCTATCCTCGGGGACATCTCCTGGGCCTCCCTCTCACACCAGCCCCGCTCTTGGTGGCCACCTGGCTCCTCCGGTGTGCGGGACGTGAGGCCGCCCGCCCTGCACACACTCCTGTTAACGGCAGCTGCCAGGATTTTCTCAGCTTTGCATGATGCTTATCATATTAAAGGCTGTCTGGCTTGAGAGAAGTTGACAGATTTGTCCCTTGGGCAATCATTTAACATAAGAGGACCTTATTTTTTTTATTTAGTTAGAAGATAGTTCAAAACTTTAAGGATCTCAAACCAATGCTTTTGAACCTATTTTCCCTGCTTTAGTGCTCCACAGGTGCTCAGAGCATCCCACCTCCCCAGTGAGACGGGCAGAGATGCTCCACGGAGTTGTATTGAGGCAATTCAGAGCATTTCAGGAACAAGGACCACGCCATCCACTCAGGCTGCTGCTGCCAGTGCAGCATCAGTAACATTGTGCATCCCAACAGCTCCAGTGGAGCAAACCAGCAGATGAGTTTATGGAAACTGGTGGGATTATGAACCAACCCCTCCAAATCCCAGCTCATCATTCTCAGCTCCAGCAGTGTTTGCTGTCCGGTCAGCTCGAGAGCCACGTTCCTCCCAGCGCTGTCAGCAAACAGGGCTGGCACGTGTTACTTACGTCCAGAAATAGCAATTCTAGCTTAATGGTTAAAATCAATAGGGAAGCAATCTGCAGAATAAATCCTTTTACAGATCCGGGAAGGGAAGGTGCTGTGGAGGCAAAAGCCGGGGGGGCAGCTTCACAGAACACCTATGAGAGCCATGCCCCCTTTCCCCTCCCCTTTGATCTTCTCCCATTATTTTTTATTCTGACTGAAGGAGTCCAACATCAAGGGCTGTGGTGGAGCAAACAGAGGAATTGCCTCAAAAATCCTGCTTTGATTTTATTTCTGTTTTCACTTGTTTTTGTCTGATCTGGCTGGACAGAGGCTGATCCCCATCAGACAGATCTCTGCATGCTGTGGCACACTGGGGACAGGGGGGGGGCTGCAGAGGCAGGGCTGCACAGACCTTCCCCCCAAGTTGGGCTCCCACAGCCAGCATCCCAAATCAGACGCTCCAGCATCCCAAATCGGACGCTCCGGCATCCCAAATTAGTCCCTCCAGCATTCCACTATTCCATGCCGACCACTTCAGCATCCCTCGCCAACCACTCCAGCATCCCCAGGACAAGCAAGGGCTCCACTCAGCCCAACCTGCCCCAGCACAAACTCTCCCCAACAGAGCAATTGCAAGTGGGGAAACCATCCAAGCCCCCGGGCTGCTCCGGTGTAGCAGACATCCCACTGCTCCAAGCAGAGGGCTGCAGGTCCACATTTCACACCTTCACAAAACCAAACCACCACTGTCTGACCGGCACGGGGTGTGGGAGGCTGGTGTGACGCTGCCCAACGTGCCGGTGCCCCAACACACTCTTTATCCCATCAGTGCTTCCCAAATTACACCCTCACAGTGAGCAGCTGCTGTGTGCTGAGTCAGCAAGTCTGGGGGCATGGCTGCTCCTGCAAACGCTGCTGTGCCCGCGGCTTTGCCCAGCTGCAATCTGTCCTCCCCGCAGCCCCCCTGGGAGCACCCAGGCACCATTTCACACTTCATAAAATATAAACCGTGGCAGCGGCGTGCAGCCTCCTGGGTGCAATGTGACCGCTGTAAAACACACTAGCTTTAACTCATAAAAGATAATTACTTTGGCCCATTTAATATTTAAGAGAAGTGATAGGAAAATACAGGGTCAGCAGCAGCTTCATCTCGCTCACGTGCCCACATGTGCTGCCCGGGCAGCGGCTGAGTTTCTATATTTCATTTCAATTTGGGAAGTGTGGGGAGCAGTAGGGATGACTAGGGGAACTGGACCCTGACCCCATTCCCATCCCAGCCCCTGCCCAGCCGGTGCTGGTACCTGCGAGCTGCCAGGACGGGGCACTCAGCATCGCCACGAGCCCCCTCCCCATGCAAGCTGCAGCCCCATTCACCTGCCTTCTCGAGTTCCCTGGCTGTGCAGGGCACACCTTGCCAGCCTGCCCTCTTTCTTCCACTTAGTTTGTCATTAAAACGTTTGCACTGCTAATGGGACAAATTAAAAAAAATATTTGTTCGTCTTTATTATCCTGGGAGGGAACAGGGAGAGAGAGGAGGCTCCTTCTGCCTTGAATGGGTAATTTATTTGTCCTGCACTAAATTCTCCAGTCTATTCTCTGTTGACCCGCTGCCTGATGTATGACATATTAAAGCCTATATATAACAATGGGAAGAGCTGTGTAATAGCATGATTAAAGAAATCTGCCATTCTGGCTGCATTTTCCCAACTGTTTGTAATAAAGATGTCAGAGCGCTGAACAGATAGTGCCGTAACTTGGCATGCGGGGAGACAGCCTGGGGGGCTATGGGGGTCATAAAAACATCAACATCAGCAGGAACCCCTGAGCCAGCCCCGCCAGCCCCCAGCAGCAGCAGCAGCCAAGCTCCAGCTTGGACTCCAGCTGTTCCCAGTGTTTTCTGCTCCTGCTGAACCAAAACCCAGCCCCTGGCGCCCGTGTCACCTTGGTTTAGGTTCTTTTCCATGAAGCCATCAGGCTTCACTAGGGCAGAACTATTGCTCCTGAAGGCTGCAACTCAAGGAGCACAGAAAGCCACCATCATACAGAAAATGAAGCTGGCAAAATCAGCCGTGCTTCCCTCTACAGCAAGAAAACCTGGTGCTGAAGAGCAGAAGGCTTTAACAGAGAGAGAGAAAAATTGGCAAGACTGAGAGGCCAGCCCTAATGCAATTCTTTCCAAGAATCATTTAGATGAAGGATGCAGGAAAGCAGAGGAGCACTTCCCGGCAGGAGCGACGTGCTTTTGCTCACCCGCAGCACAGAGCGACAGCAAAGCTGGTGATTTAAGCGCACCCGAGGACATCGCTGGGCACAGCCCCGGGACATGCTCTGCAAAGGGAAAGCAAAGCTAAAACCAGGGCAGACGCTCCTGCACTGGTCCTGCTCCCTCCTCTTCACCTTTGGCGCCAGCACAGACATCACAGCCCGTGCCAGGGAACACGGCACCACGAACACGAGCAGCAATGCCAGAGCTTTCCTTGCAAACCCACGTCCTCTGTGCTTCCAGGAATCCTGGGGAAAGGAGCGGCTGCAGCGACCAAACTGCAAAGGCTTGCACTTCAGTACCCAAAAGCTTTTCAAGAGCGAGCTGCCAGGAGAGGAACGATCAGCACATGGATTTGCTTTATGCAATTTACTGCTCAGCCCCCACCACCCCATGCTCCTGTCCCACTCGCAGCCCACATGGTACTGCAGCCCCATTGCCCACTGCGCTGCAGCCGCCCCAGCAATTTGTCCTGTGCAATAGTGACCACCCCCTGGACAGGTGTGTATGTCACAGAAGGGAAACTCTGGCGCAGCGCTAATTACAGATACACTGTTCCCTGCTCCTTTTAGCAACAGGCAGCAATAAAAAAAATAGGGTAAATCTGGGCACCGAGGATGGATAGAACTACAAAGGAAGTGTCATCATCAAAGAACTACAAAGGAAGTGTGGAAGTGTCCACATCACTTGAGGAAAGGTCAATACATCTCCGAGGCTGTAGAACAGTAGCAATAATGCAGGTTTAAGGCTTTTTTCTCAGCTCTGGTGGAAAAGTAATAAGTCACCCAAGTCTGCTCCTGATTGACATCCACGCTCAGGAAGCTGCATAATTAATGCCCACTGGATCCTGCCAGGTGCTCTCCCTCTGACGGTTTGATGGACGGCCCCACTGCTGTCCTTGGCTAAATGGCTCCAGCCCTTTGGGAAACTTTCCATTCCATGGAGTCAAAAGGGTGTTTGAGAAGGTTTCATCCCACTGCTCCTGCCTGCAGACCCTGCAGAGCTACGGCACCGTGCACCTGCACGGAGAACCCTGCTCTCTCCTGCTCCCCTCAGCCCAGCTCACAAACCGCTCAGTGCCTCAGTTTCCCAAACAGGGCTGTTCACCCTCCTGCCTCCCACGAGCACGATGCTGCAGCGCTGGGGCTGAGCGGGACCCAGCTGGAGCACCATGGGCACTCACTCCCTGCTATGTGCTGGGGCTCTTCCACACCGGACCCCAAAATGCGCCCCATCCCTCTGCCATCAGGGATGCTGCTGTGGGAGATGACACCCATGCATGAGGGGATGTGGGAAGGCAGCTGGATCCAGGATGCTGCCCTGGTACTGCAACCTCGGTTTGGGGGTGCTCAGAGCCTCCCCGGCCTGAGCAGCAGCGCCAGCGCCCCCTGCACTTCTGCCCTTACGGTTTTTCTCCATCCAAGGGGTTCAGGCTGCTGGTTTTGCAGCCTCTGCCCAGTGCCCAGGGGGGAATTTGCGGTCTGGGAGGACCCACGCTGGGCTCCTGGCCATGGCACACACCCACCTGCAGCACCATAGGGATTTCAGCGACTCACAGCCGCTGGAAACCCGGTCGCCTCTATTAAAGGTGCGCGGTGGGACACCCGCAGCAAGCAAGGAGCTGCGAGGCTTTATTTTTATCACAGTCAGCAAAATGGACAGCTTGAGAGCGAGCTGAATGCCGACCCCCAGCTGTGCCCAAAACCTCCTTCCCGGTTAAAGAGGGAATGAATAAATGAAAATATGTAATATTCTGCAGCCCACAGAGGGAACTGGAAGCACTTAGCTGAATGGGTACCTTGGATGCCCCGCTGGCCTCTGGCTGTTGGGCTCCTTTCTCACAAAAAGAGCCGCTCTAAAGGCAACGGGAGATGCTGGCACCAGGACAGAGCAGGCTTTTGAAATTCAACCTTTTCTTCTCACTGTTTTTCTAGCCGCACATGTATTTTCAACTCTCAGCCAGAGAGAGGTGGTGCTATTCCCTCCTGTTTCCCTCCTGGGCAAACTGAATTTGTGACAAGGTGATAGCCATCGGCAGGAGGAGAAAAAGCCGCATGAGCGCTGCGCAGGGACTGCAGCCAGAGCACGGCACGTGCCGGGGCCGCGGCGCTGGGGACGGCGGCGGCTGCTCCTCAACGCCAGCGAGAAAGCAGCGCCGAGGCTCCCTTTGGTGAGATTTCAAGGAGACGGTTTTGAATATACAACTTCAAAGTGCATGAAAGGGGCAGGGAAGAGCTGGCTATCAGGAGGCAGGTTTAACCACATTAAAAGAGTCATCGCCCCCACTGAGACTTTTGCTCCATCCCGCTTTGATCCATTTTTTATCCGTATTTCCTTTCATTTCTCTCCTTTTGTTGAAGCCTGATGGGGGAATCAATACCAGCGAGTGATGCTGAGACATGCTCTGGTTGTTAATCCTGCACCCGAGTCTGCTCCGAAGCCACAGCCCTGCCTGGGCCCGTTAACATCCCTATTCAAACTGAATAATTGCAACAAGGTTGTTGAATATAGCACTCGATTCACTTCTGGAGGGACTTGCAGGATGCTTGGGACAGAATATTCAGTAAGTCTGAGCAAAGCAGCTCAGCCCACCCAGCAAACTCTCTGTGGCCAACACAGAAACCATCCCTCCAGCTGCCTGGCAGCTGGTCACTCTTAAAATGGGATAACACCTCCAGCATCCACCCTCCTGAAAACTTCTGAGGCAGAAGGAATTCCATTCCATTTCCATTTCTTTGCCAAGAGCCTTATCCTACAGTTCAATCTGAGACAGCGCGTTCATTTTTTTTAAAGTTGGAAGGGCATTAGGGGAGATGGAGGTGGGGAAAGAGAACAAGAGACAGGAGGAGAAAGAGAACTCGCTGTAAGTGCCGACAGCATTCATCCTTTTAAAATAATTAATAAATGATTAATGGCATAAATTACCATAAGATGTGTTATGACATGTTGCAGAGACATTTATAAATGTCTATGGCTTAGTTTATAGCAGCCTTTATGCAGCTCTCATAAATTGAAGTGTGTAAATCAATGTGGCTGTCTCTAAAATGGGTTAGAGCACATCTTAAAATAATTTATAAGGGATAAGGCAATTTCTATATGCTTGTATTAACAAAGTCTTTATAAATACAATCTTCATCCAGACTCATCCTATTATAATTCAGTTACTGTATTAGGTACTCAAGAGATGATAAAATTATTGCTACCTGAAGTTGTCCCTTTGCAGTGTCATCAGGGACAATGTGCCAACACGAGTTACCTCCCCTGGTCCTTCCCAAAGAGCTGGCACAAGGTGACACCACACAGCCTCTGTCCTGACTGCACATGGCCAGGGGACAGACCCAGAAGCCCCTGGGGGACCAGACACCAACACAGAGCATCACCCAGCTCCTCCATGGGCAACAAAGTGCTCAGCACCACCCAGGCTCCAGCATCGCATCGTGAGCAGCACATCATATGAGCCCAGCACCAGCCACCGCTGGGACGAGCTCTCTTGCCCTCCCCTAACCCCAGCACTGAGACAAGCTACAAGGAGAGGCAGGACCTCCTATACCTTTGCAGGCGCCGGCGGCTCCCAGGTGGTAGATGCCAGCTAAGACACGCCAGACCGCTGCCTGCTCCTCCGCTGTGATGCCCAGTGTGCCCATGGCAGCCTGGAGCTGGGCAAATGCTGCCGAGGCTTTCTGCTTCTCCTCGGGCTGCAGGGGAAAGAGCCAGAGGGGAAACGTCACCACCTCTGCCAGAGCATCACAGGCACTGGGGATGGGGGACAGATGGGTACATGTGTGGGGAGTGCAAAAGGCATGTGAAAACCGCACGGTGAGCAAGGAAAAGACAATAAGGGGACCTTAGGGACAGGTTGGATAGCACAGGGGTGAAGCTCCTGGCAGGTTCCTCAAGAGCCTGGTGTTAGGAGCAAGGCTGGGTACATCTTCTCATCATGCAGCTAGCCATAATGCCTGCTTTGGGAGTGCCTACAGTGACATTAAGCAGCAGCTCAAGATTGTCACTTGATATCTTCTCACTCTGGCATTTCTCCCTACCTTTGCAAATGGCTTGATCCCAAAGGAATTGCTCTCTGACACCTGATGCAAGTGCAGCATCGTTCTGCAAGCAGTGATAGAAAATGAGACTCAAGCTCCCTCCCCATCCCACACTTCCCAACCTCCCCTGCCCTCCCTTTGGGCAGCACCTCTGACACCCAGGGAGCCCCTTTGCCTTTACAGTGACATCTGGGTGACCTCATTGGGAATAGCTCCCGTGGTCAGAGAGGTCTCAAAAACCAAGCTGCTGGAGCAAGCTTTGGTATAAATCACAGGAGACCCTCTTGGCAACAGGGGTACCCATCAGCTGAGCCGCCCGGTGCCACGGGAGCCGTGCACCCACCTGTGTGCTGCATCCAGCCCCGCCAGCATCAGGGAGAAGACGTTGAAGTTGCTCTCTCCGGGGGGCTGCTGGGCAACGCGAAACCTCTCCAGGAGCAGGGTCTGGGGGGAGCGGAGCAGGTGTGAGTGCAGCGCCCTGCCCCCATGTGCGGGCAGGTGGCCGGTGTGCAGGGTGTCCAGGTCTGGGCAATGTGATGGCCCTCACAGAGGTGCCACCATCTCTATATAAGCCAATACGTGGTTTTGAGACAAGCCTGGATCTGCCTCCAGCCTTGTTGAGGTTGTTTGGTGCCAGTGGTGACACCAGGAACGAGACCCTGCTGAGCCAGGACCCCCCCAGTTGTCCCATCCTCCCACAAGCATCTCAGGATGGTACCAGTGGTCCAGAGAGCGAATGCTCCCAGGGGCACGTTCCCACTCCTGGACAAGGATGGCCACGCCATGCCCAGGGTGTGGAGGACAGCAATGGGGCAGCCATGGGGACCTCTGGTGTCTCCCAGGACACGGCTCAAGCCCCCTTCTCCATCAGACGAGGCTCAGGGGCATGGGCAGCTCTGATTAAAGTGCCATTGCCTAACAGCCCTGATGGCGATAAAAGTCCCCAGATGTCTCTGCTCACAGCTGATGTGTGAGGTGCTGCTAATGAAATGCTGAATTATACATTTCCTCATGAACTTTTCATTCCAGAGCTGTTCTGCAGTCCCTGCCAGGGGAGGAGGTGATGGGGACCCTGCCACGCAGCTGACAGAGCTCCTGCTCAGTTGCGGTTTGGGACACCTTTGGTCCAGAAGCAGAGCATCGCTCCTCTTGTGCCCAGCCTGGCTGGGAATGTGGCGCAGGGGCTGCTGACCCCCAGGTTCAGCCACAGCCCTCCCGTCTTGCCAGGTACCTGGAGGTGAGCAGCGGTGATCCGGCCGGTGGCACTGAAATCCAGGGACAGGACCATGGAGAAGCGCGTGGAGCTGCTGCTCTGACCGGTGGTCACTGACCCAAAGGCTCCCAGGACTGTGAACATCGCCTGGATCTTCTCCACTGCAAAACCAGCACCAGCAGCACCCTGAGGCCCCCTGCGACACTCCAGTGTCACCGGGAGCAAGCCAGACCTCGTCACTGCTGCACCCACACAACCTCGGGGCTGCAAACAGGCACAGGAGGAGCTTCTCCTCCCAGCTGCACCTTCACCCGCTCCTCCCAGGGTCTGTCCCACTGGACAGGGACTCACAGCACTGGCTGGGCATGAGTTTATCACCCTGCAATGCAAGAGCACGTGTGTGCTGGCCAGGGTACATGTGCCACCCTGCTCCAGGCCATTCATCAGCCCTTTGCCAAGTGCATGGTGTACCCAGACTCGCCCAGACCTCCAAAATCCAAACCTGCCCTCTAAAGCTACCGATTGCTTCACAGCGCTTCCTCTCATGTCACTGGTAACTTGATCACATGGGAAAAGTGCTGCCCCAAGCATGCAAGTAATTCCCTTCTGGTGCTTACTCGGGTGTTTATCAAAATAGCAAAGCTGTTGGGTCTGGGACGCGTGAGAGGCAGTGGCACTTGCAGCCCTGCAGCTCACCCGCCTCCCCCACTGCAGCCGTGTGCTACACTTGCACAGCCATACCAAGCCACCCCAATGGGCCATGAATCATCCCAGGAATGGGCAAAATGAAGACACTGGATGGAAACTGCATCACCTTTGCATTTGTGTGCACTCTCCAGCCTGCATGGACGCTGTGCACTGACTGTCCAGTGCCAAGCACCCTGCAGCCCCAGTGCTCGCTGCACCCCTGCCTGGGCTCGGGGCTTGCGGTGGCCACCCAGCCCCATACCTGAGACAGTGCCATCCAGGCTGCCTGCCGTGCCCACCAGGTACTCCAGGGCGCTCTGGCAGCACGTGGTCTTCCCAGCCCCGCTGCGTCCCAGGGGCACGATGGCCTGGTCCTGCCGCTGCAGCAGCAGGGTCCTGTATGCTCTCTGTGCCACCGAGCAGATGTGCGGGGGCATGCTGTCCCGCTTCCCCTTGAACACCTGCAGGCAGGGAGAGAGTGGGACAGCACACCCCAAAACAGGCTCCTTGTAGAGAGAATCCTGAAGACGCATCATGCTCAGGATGATGGTTTCTCTCTATGGTGCAGAACCCCCTGAGATTCCCAGGCGAAGGAGAAATGCTGCCCAGCACGGCCAGCCCAGCACTGGGGAGAGGGTCGGGGACTGACCCAGGGAACCCCCAGCAGGACCCACTTTGGCCTGGCCGTGAGCAAGAGCTCTGCCAAGCACCAGCCCAGTCCTGTTCCCTCCCCAGCCCCAGCACCCCCGCTCCACTCAGGGATTGCAGCCACAGCAACACAGCAATTTTCTCATGAAACCATGAAAAGTTGAGTGCTGGGAGCAGTGCCCACCTGAAAGCATCCCTGGCCCGAGAGTCCCTGGTCCTAAGTGTCCCCAGAGCATCCCCAGCCCTGAGCATCCCTGGCCCCGAGTGTCCCCAGCACATCGGCCACGCTGTGACAGTCGCACGGTGCCACCTGCCGGCCCCACAGCGCCCAGCGCCCTCCGCCACTGTCCCTGCGGGGGCTGGGACCGCTTCCCAAGGGAGGTCCCAGCCACTCCACAGCCCCCGCGCTCACCTTCCCCGCGCTGCTGGTGGCCGCAAAGCTGGGCCTGATGGCCACCAGGCTGGGCCCGGCGTGGGTGCAGGGCAGGCGGGCGCGGTACCGCTGCTGCAGCGTGTGCATGGCACTGCACTCGTTGAGGCTGAGGAGGGCGGCCAGATCCTCGGCGTAATCCAGGCTGGGGGGGTTGGTCTGCAGGGAAAGAGCCAGAGCCCCTCCGGGCTCTACCATCGCTGCACAGACTGTGCTGGACCCCACCAGCATCCTGGACCCAGCAATGGGCTGCCCAGGTCCCATCATGCCCAGCACCGCGGGCAGGGCTCCCATCCCCGCGCCAGCCAAAGCACGGAGGGGGCTCACCCGCTGCACGCTGTCCTCGTCCACCTCGGTGACACTGCCGTCCTCCCGGCGCACCCGCAGCCTCCCCGCCGGCAGCTCAGGTGTCCCCACATCTGGCTTCAGCTGCGTGGCTGCAAGGAGAGGACGATGAGTCCCTGCTGCACGGCATGGCTGCGGCACGGTGCCGGAGCAGCACTCAATGCTCACCCCACTCCTGACCCCCAGCCAGGCTGCAGACAGCTTGTACCTTCAGTGCTGGGAGGTCAGAGTACAGGAAGGCAAGTTACCGAGCGTGAATCCGTCCTGCTGGATGAGCCAGACCTTCTCCGCTTCGTACCAAACGTCCCTTGGAGCCTGTGGAGTGGAGAGAGGGGAACGGTGAGGAGCCAGCAGAAAACTGAGCTGCTCAAACCGCAGCTGCCCCACAGACAGCAACACCTCCAGCCAGAACCCTGCCTTCCTCTGCCCGCCCAGCACCTTCCCCCAGCCCCCCGCTGTGCCCACACGAACAAAAAGAGCTGCATGAAACCAGAAAGTGGCATTAGTGCCCCAAGACACGGGGTAACAGCCCGGCATGTCTGCACACACCTTACCTGGTCCTTATCCGTGCTCTCGCCTGTCTCTTTGCTCTCTCCCGGTGCCTCTTTACCCTCTCCCAGCTCTTCCTTCACCTTCCCCACCTCCTTTGCCACATCTTCTGACTTTTCTTGGATCCCTCCCGGCTCCTCCTTGGGTCCCTCTGCCTTGTTCACATTTTTTCCAGGCTTTTTGATTTCACTTGGCTCCTTCTTGCCACCTCCGACGTCTTTCCTCATCTTCTCCGGCTCTCTCCTAACTGGCCCCGGCTCCCTCTTGGTTCTTGCCTTGGCTGGGGGCTGCTGGTGGCTGGGGGGTGCCTCCTTCTCCTTCTTGGTGCCCTCAGGGCCCGTCCCCTTGGTTGCGTCCCTCTCCTTCGCTGGGACTTTGCTGCAGCGCTGGGGGCCCTTGTTGGGTACAAGGGCTGGAGCTGGGCGGCTGCCCCCAGGGTCCCCGGGGCTCTTCTCTGGGCACGACGGCTTCGCTGCCTTGGGAGCCTCTGGGCGAGGGGTCTCTGCTGGTTTGGGGACAGCCACTGCTGGGCCAGGTGTGGGGGACAGGGTTTTGCTGGGGGTGGCCCTCGGTGCCACCCTCCCGGGTGGCAGCTCCTTGCGTGGGGGGGCCGAGACCCTGTCACCCCCCTGGCCTTCCACGTGCAGCCCGTTCTGCAGCAGCTGTTCCTTGCTGGCCACCTCTCCTCCAGTGGCCGGGGTGTCCCCAGCCGGGCCCTCGCCGTCCTGCCCCACGGGCTGCCAACAAAGGAGAGGAGCTGGGTCTGACAGGGACAGGGACAAGGACCTAACCCCACCCCTAGGAGCCGCAGCCTGTGCAGGATGCCCATGCCCAGCACAACCTGGCAGACATGCAGCTCCAGGCATGGTGAAGGCTGCACATGGCTGCCTGGACCCAGCCGCATGGTCGTGGTGGGTGCCGGTACCTTCCAGCTCCTCCTCTTCCTCCTGCCCAGCCACCTCCCACCCCTCCACCCATGTGCTGGGTCACAGGGATGCCCCACATGCTCCCCTTCCTGCACTCAGGGAGCTGAACCCCAGAGCCTGCTGCTCTGCCTAATTACTCGCCTTCCACTTGAGCAGTTCAGGAATGGCAAGGTGCATTAATGAGGGCTACCGTATTAATTGCTCGAGGCTGGTTGCTGCAGCTCAGGGTGTGCTGTGAGCCTGAGCCTTGCTGTCCAGCCCAGCTCATGCAAAATAAAGCTCAGGCTCCCAGGGCCAATGTTGTGGGGTCCTGCAGCCCCAGCCTCCGAGATGGGGGCTGGCAGCACCGCAGCAACCCCGGCTGCTGCCTTGGCTGGGAAACGCTTTGGGCTGGGGACAGACAGGGACACGCAGACAGTGCCAAGCAGGACACCCTGCGCTGCATGGGGTTCATCCCCACTCACCTCCTCTTTCGCACTTGCCTTGGTTTCCTTCTTCAGTTTTGCCGCCTTCGCCTCCTTCTCAGTCTCCCGCACGAGCTGCTTGATGAACCCCCCCGGGATGACCGACAGCAGCAGGGGGGGTGCGGACGGGGGCGGCCCCCGGTCCTCGTCCCGGATCTGTTTGGGGGAGCAGAGGCTGGGTTACGGGTCATGGCATGGGGACAGGAGCCCCGGTAAAGCCAGTGCCACGGGCATGGCAGCAGCACAAGTGCACAGGAACATGGAACTGAGCACCGGGGCTCTGCTCTGCCGGGCACAGCCACGTCGTGCAGGTTGCCGGTGAGGCTGTGGGCTGCTGGTGAGTACCAGGCTGGCTCGGGAATGCTGTGAGGAGCAGGAGGAGAAGCACCAAGAAGAAAAGCCCCGCAGAGAAGCACCGAGGTTTCCACACTCCACTGAGGGCCGGGCACTGCGGGGAAGCCGCAGGCGCTGCCAGCTCTGCCCAGCGCCCGGCAGCTCCAGCACGGCCACGGGAGGAACCATCCTGGCTGCAGCAAGTGGTTCCTGGTGTCACCGCAGCCACATGCAGACCCGCTGCACGCCGGGCCCCAAGCCGAGACGCAGCCCCATGTCCCGCAGCTCCCACAGCGAAGGGCTGTCCCAGCCGTGCCATCGCGCAGCAGTGCCAGTACCGAGCCCTGCAGACACCCACGAGTCTCAGCTCTGCAAGGAACCGCGTGCCCTGAACAGCAGCAAAATTGCTCAAAACAGAACACTCAGGCTACAGAGGTGCCTGGAGCTGGTAAGGTTGGACACAGCAAGAGCAACGTGCGCAGGGAGGCGAGGGGATGGCACCCCGAGGCGTGCGGCAGGCTGGCTGCAGTGCGTCCCCCCACCCGGCACTGAGCCCCCGGGCAGCTAGCGAGCATCCAGCCCCAGAACACCGCTGGTGCCACCACAAACCGAGACTTTCCTTCTGCTCCCAGAGCGCCAGGCGTGAGGAGATGGCCATGCTGGCAGTGAGGAGGGACGATGCTGTACAGAGAGCCACGGTGCCACGCCAGGGACAGGAGACAGAGAGAGAGAGTTATAGCCAGGGGCTCCTGCCAGCACCAGGGCTATGCTGGGGCTGGCAGCACCATCACCTTGCCGGGCACTGCCCTGGGCTGAGCTCACAGCACCGGCTGGAGCGTGGCAGCTCGGGCACGGAGTGGACACGGTGTTTGGCAGCACTGGGGAGCGCATGGCCACGTGCAGCCACTTCCAGCACCCAGCACAGTGAGGGGCACAGGGTGTCGGTGGCACTGGGACCTGCCCCAGGCTGGGTGGCACAGGGTGGCTGCGGGAGCCTGCTCATGCCCCATTTTGAGCTGACCTCGGCTTCACCTGTCGAGATCATTCACGCACGGAGCGGGCCGGGGCTCGCCTGGCCCTGCCGCGCAAGCCGGCAGCCGCATCTCCTTGTACAGTAAAGGGCAGGAGCGGCCAGGAGCCGGCTGAGGAATGTCACTTGCCTTCTGGGGCAGCAGCCCCGGGCGCCACGTGCCCTCTGTCCCGCTGGGGACCAGCGCTGCCCCCATGCTGTCCCTCCAGCCAGGGCTTTGTGGCCACAGGCAGAGCCAGCCCCGAACCCAGGGGTGCCCGCAGCAGGTGACCCCGCACCCGCCAGCCAGAGCTGGATCCTCAGTTCCCACTCTGCACATGGGAAACCGAGGCATGGAGAACGCACCTCGACCAAACAGACAGCATAGCAGGAACAAGGGCCAGGGGCCACCACCACCGATACTGTGTCCCCCCCGACAGGGAGCGGGCTGTGGCCCTCGTGCCCACACAGGAGCCACCCAGGACCCGCTGCCACCCCGGTGGGTGCAAGAGCCAAGGCCATTGAGAAGTCCCTGGCCACCCTCCAGCACACGGCAGGGCGCACTGTCCTGTCCCCACCGCCACTCTCCCAGGCACCTCTCCTGCCACAGGCTGGGGGCTGGAAGCCTCCCCCAGAGCCGGGGCTGCCGCTACCGCCATCCATTCCCACCTAAAAATAGCCCTCCCTGCCGAGGGGCCCCAGCCTGGCTGCCAGCACAACCACAAAGCTCCCTCCGGACCCCAAGCCCCCCACTCCAAGACACCCCAAGTACCGGTACCTGGGTTGGGGCTGCGGGCCCACAGCGGCACCGGGCTCTGCCGCCGGTGCGGGACCCCGTAAGCCGGAGAGCGAAGGCGGCGTGTGGCAGCAGCGAGAGCCTCCCCCTGCCACCCCCCGCCGCGACGGCAGCTGAGGTGACACATGTCACTGCTAAAAATACCCGCGGCGGTAACACCGGGGCCTTGGCTGGGAGAGGTGGTGGCACTGCTGGTCCCTCCTGCTCCTTGTCTGCTCTGCACCGCCCGGCACATGCGTGTGTCACCCACACCCCCCGGCATGCATGTCTGTGCCCTCAGCGCACACATTTGCACCTGCAGAAATGGGGGAACCGCTGCGGGGTGACATAAACCAGCCTAGGGCTGTTGCAAGAGGGGACCCCAGGCTGTCCCCAGCCACCTGGGGCTGTGGGTCAGAGCTCCAGCACAGGGCTCCTGGTGCACCCCGGCACCCCCCGCCAGCCCCAGCCCTCGCTGAGCGCAGAGCTCAAAATAGCCTGTGCTTGGTGGAAAGACGAAGTCACGGCGGTGCTAACGCCAGCGTGGGCAGCAGCCAGCTGGGGCAGCTGGGGAGCGAGCGGGGGCCATGCCTGCCCTGGGGGGTCCTGGCACCACTGTCCCCAGCGTCATCTCCCCACAGAGCTCTGCTGGGGACAGAGCACATGGAGGGACGATCAGGTGACATCGCCCAGGGACAGAGTGACACTCTGGGGACCGGCAGCACCAGCACCTAGCCAGGCTGCGGGCACAGGGTCACACTGAGCCCCACGGCAAAGGTGAAACCCACCCTACGCTGCTCTGCATCACCCATCGAGATCCAGGGATGTACCCAGGGCACCAGCACCGGGAAAAGATGTTAATGAGAAAGGAAATAGGGTTGTTAGTCTGGCAGGAGACCAAGGGGTATGTCACCAAACCCCATTTCCATAGAAGTCATAGAATCATTTAGGTTGGAAAAGACCTTTGAGTCCAACCATAAAGCTAACACTGTTGAAATATAAAGTTTTCCCAAACAATCACACTTCCAGCCGGGAACGGCATGAGGACGCATGGTTTCGGATGATCCTTCCCTTGGTCCCCAATGGCACCCACAGCTTGGGGAGCACGGCTGCCAGCAGGACTCGCTCTGGGGCCCACTCGGCTCTGGGCATCGGGGTCCCCCCCGCACTTTTGGAAAGCCACCGTTTGTCACTCATCACACTTCATAGTCCCTGCTGGGGACATTTTTTGTGAGGATCACCCAGGAGCCCACACACCACAGTGGCCACGGTCCCCTTGGCAAGACACAGCCACCGCGCCCCCAGCAGCCCCCCGTGGAGAAAGCACAAACCAGCACCACAAACAGCCGCTTCTCCGGCGAGCAAAGGGACTCACCTGGGGGCACCAGGGCACGGGGGCTCCACCCGCAGAACCGCGTGGGACGGGGCCGGCGAGACCAAGACAAACCAGGCGGCAGCACACACGCAAAGGACGGATTTTATTGGGGTTCTCGTCATATGAGAGCAGATGTACTGACCAACACACAGAAGCAGCTTAGCTGTGCCAAAATAACCCTTTAAAATAAAAAAGAAAACAAAAAAAAAACCAAAAAAAAAGTCGGAATTAACTAAGTGTGGCACATCGGTCACGAATCGCCGAGGACTGTAAACTCTGAGGACAGTCTGTGAGAAGTCCGGGACGCGCAGCAGCGGCACCGGCACCGGGCACACCCTCCTCCGCACAATAAATATGAAAAGAGCCAAGTACATAAAACCAAAGAATGATTCTCATAGATACAATATCTAAAGTTATTTACAGATACTGGCTTTTCTTACCATTAAATTACACATTGAAAACAGGTTCTCTTTCAATATATTTCTTTAAATCACTAGTAGCTATTCATGTGATTCTGCTCCTTATTTTTTTTTTAAGGACCAAATGTAGTCACTGAAACAGTGTTTGTAAAAATGCCTTTCTCCTAGGATGCTCTCGCTTTATTCTGTTTTTCAGTCTCATTTTAATCGCAATCTCTCCCTTCTCTTAATGAAAAGGTGCCTCTTCCCAGCTGCACCCCCAGGCCAGTCCACAGCAGGAGCTCTGGCTCCTTCTCCAGCCTGGCAGCACAGAGAGTTACACAAAGCCTGACAAACCCTGACCCTGGACCAAAGAACCAGTTTTCTGCGCCTGTCCTCAGGTTTCCTAAGGAAGCACAGCTTGGGTGCATTAGGTTTGCAGCACTGGACTCAGCACTGTCCTGATCGCAGCGTGTTTCTGGGGGGTGACGCTGAGATACCACAGTCCCACCGGCACCGGGTCACAGCCGCTGTGGCCTCTTGCTCTGGGTGCACAACCTACGGCTCCTTCCTCAGCCGCAGAAATAAAACACTGTCAGGCCGACAAGAGAAGGGGAAAATGGAAAACAAGGCAAGAACTGCTACGGGGAAAAGCTGCCCCATGAGAGGAGGCAGCTCCAGCTGCCAAAAGCCACATATCACCCTTGAGATGTCACTTGGTCAAACCCCGAGGAGCACGAACTCCAGGCTCCACCACCGCGGCCACGAAAAGCACGAGCTTTCATACCTTGAGCATTCCTCAAACTGCAGAGGCCACGACTGCAACTGGAATTATTTTTAGCAAGTGAGTTATCTGCTGAATTTGGTGCTATTTTTGTGCCTTGCTGGGGAAGGAGGTGCCGGGGTCGGTTATCTGCGGGTGTGCAGCAGCGCTCCGAACGCGTCCACAGCACCGAGGGTCCTCACGGCCTCCTGCCTGCTCTCAACAACCACGTAAGGAGCCCGAGACAGCAAAACTTTCCCAGGACAGACACTTTTGCAATCCCCAATATCCGCCGGCCCGTCTCTGCCCTCTGACCGCGGCACCTCCGGCCCTGCCCTCATTAACCTGCAATTAAAGAGCTTTGCAAACACTGGAGCTGCTCTCTGAGCTTTTGCAAACACCGAGCTAACACCCTGCCACAATTTAAGGTGGTTAATTCTCCCTAA
This sequence comes from Nesoenas mayeri, assembly GCF_963082525.1. NCBI lineage: Eukaryota > Metazoa > Chordata > Aves > Columbiformes > Columbidae > Nesoenas > Nesoenas mayeri. The sequence goes on along the minus strand of NC_137565.1, from coordinate 6,063,279 downwards.
CCCAGCCCGGACTCAGGTGAATAACAGCTCGCTCTCTGGAATGCTGAGGAATAAAGGGGAAATTTAGAAATATCAAACCAAGAGGTTTATTTGCAAGAGTTTTTCAGATGTTTCTACATTCTCAAGCCACTGCACTTCGAGACGGTGCTGGTGACAGACTGACAGGAACTGTTTCGACTTCACTATGAAAAACAGAATAAAGCTGACTGATCCTGCTTGAAAGGAACTGTCATTTCTATACATATACGGAGCAGAAACTCTGTGGAATGTCAGAAGTTGGAGAAACATGTATTTAATAAATAATATAAAATGCTTTTTTTGTTAAAATAGAATTCTTGGTTTTATACCTACATAGCATAGCAACCTTTACATAAACAAAATAAAGCTGAGTCTGTGATGATTAGTTTAACACAAAATAAAAATACAATTTAACAATAGTATTAAAACAGCCAACGTTCAATCCACACAATATGTACACCATGGAATAGAAATCAACAGAAAACAAAAGTAGATTATCTTGAAACTCCTCAGACATTTGGATATACATATGTCCTCTGTATATTTTAGATATTTTCCTCTTTTGTTTTTTTACAATATTAAAATTAATACTATGCTTTTTCAAAATACGCTTTTCATTTTTTTTCCTATAATTTGTAGAATTGACTCATTCCTTATATTAATCAACATAACCAGAATTATTTACTTTCTACTGTACACGTCAAAATAGTCCTTCCTCCATATATATTTAGAGTGTGAGCATTTCAGAGTCAAAGTAACTGTATCGTTGCCATCTGCTGTGTCGGGAAAAGCGAAACCAGTGTGTGACTGCGAACGCCTGTGGTACGTGGGTCCGTACACGATATTAGAGAAGAAACTGGATTTAAAGCCGATCAGCTGCCAGGAATAGAGCAACACACAGAGCTCTGGGATTCAGGGTCCGTGAGCTGGTTTGCTGTAAACCTACCAAACGTCAGTGCACGAACCATCACACGCACGGGGCTGGATTCTACTCGTGGTACAAAAAGAACCACAAATCCAAACCCCAGCAGTTCTGGGCGTCAACAGCATCCATCCACTGGTCCGGGGTGACAACTGTTTTAGCACCAAATACACAATGTTTCCTATTGTCTGTGCACTGGACTGAAAACACCCGCATTTATATTAAAACCAAGACCAACCTGATTATGCTATTTCCTTTCTTTTCCCGGACAGATTGAAAGTGGGAGAAGAAAAACTCAAATGCAACTAACCTGAAGAAGCTTTTATGCTTTGAAAACTGGACAGGCTACGCTTAGGTGAAGGATTTTTTAAAAAAATAGCAGATATTCTTTTAATAGTTTCATGAAATTGCAAAATAATTTGTGCAATACAAATTGCCCAATTGATACCTGCAACCATGGGACATCTCAGCTGACACGGGGACGCCTGACAGCACCGGCCAAGCTCCTGCCCAGCTCCGGTTCCTCGGTCACACTCTGCTCACAGCAGGAACAACTGGTGCTTTGCTTCTCCTGCACTCAAACTGCAACTCATCGAGGTCTGGGTTTGGCTAGAAATTTGCTGTGTGCCTTGAGCGAGATGTTAATTTACAGTGATTTCCACATATCGAAAATGCCGCCCTGCCTCGGGGTGGAGGAAAAGGGGAAACAAGGGAGAAGGGACAATACCCAGGAGAGGGCTGGAGCTTCCCTGCAGTGCCAGCCCAGCTCCCCACAGCACGTCGCACACCCGCCCTGCGGGACCGGCCTCTCGCTGCGCTGCCAGACACACGGAATCACCACAAATAATCCCCGCGGCACCGAAGGCACGTGGCTGTGTCAGGGGGCGCTTCACACGGCTCTATCTGGCATGTAATTCTCTATTTTGAAACACAAGAGACAATTCCCATACGTGCTTAAATCATCAGTACAGCTGATTTTTTTTAAAGGCCTTTCAGATACTTATCTGTGTTTAATACAAAAATCTGTGTTTAATCATTCACTCAGCTCTGTCGATGCCCAAAAGCTCTGATTTACCTTTACTTCCCTGAACATAAAAAGACCCCACAAACAAAAAACCAAACAAAAACACAAATGAAAACAAAACAAAACAAAACGCCAGTCCTACAAACGTGGTCAGAATGTGTAAAGGACACCACCAAGCTTTAAGTTCTCTGCATTCAACAAGATGTTCTACACATACACCTGAAGACCCTCACGTAAAATAAAATCATTGAGAAACTTTGTCCAAGAAAAAAGAAAATACATCAGAGAATCTGGGGTATATAAAGCAGGAACAGTTGGTCTGGAGCAGCATTTTGCTCTGACGGGCGGAATTCCAGCTCCCCCTCCACACCAGAAGCTCCAGTCCCTTCCACACCCAATCTGTGTCTTACTGGGACCCCAACTTCCCTGCATACAATAGACACACAGTCGAATGTGTCACAAATAGTCACTGTTGATAAACCATAGTACTAAAGAAAAACAAATATTCAATTCCTTTTACTATTCTGCTCCCTGTCTGGTACAGACGAGGCGCTAATAACCACGCTAACAAGCATCTTCTAGGGCCATCCCAGCTCCTCGCATGGCAAAATACACATATTTCCCTAAGTCAATACACAGCCTTCCTTTCCTATAAAACCTGTGGTTTTGAGGAACAATTTCCAACTGCAGACCTGTCCCTCCCCTCCTCACAAACACCAGCGCCCGGAATCCACGTCTCGCTGCATTCGAAATGGCAAAACTGCGAACACGGATCTACCATCAAAAGCAACCATGGAAAACAACCGAGAGAGAATGGAACCGATAACGAACCCAGAAAGCATGGGAGGACTAAGAGTGTTTTGTATCACAAGCCGAGTTTTTTTCCAAATCAAGAAGAATTGTGCGGTAATCTAGGAAAAGCTTCACACCAGCCGGGGCACAGCACCAGCAAGATGAGCCACGTTCTGTTCCAAGGCGCGGTGAACACCACTGCTCCTTACACGGGATGCTGAGATGCCAAACACCACTCACCAGGAAGAACGACAGGGAAGTCGGTCCTCATTTCACAGAGTAACTCAAAATAAAATATTAGAGAAAAACTAATCATTAAAAGACACGGCCTGACTCACACAGGGCACTTTCCAAAATGCATTTTCCTTTCCTGCCGCAGCAGAGTTCACACACATGTGAAAGCACATGCTACACCACTCCCACTTCTAGAAGCAAATACATCCCATTTTGTTACAAGTGTGTTCAAGATAAATACTTTTAGAATAATCCTCCTGGTTTTGCCAATTTTTACTTTTCTACAAGGAAAGAGGTCCAGGACTCTGGTGATCCGGCAGCAACACAAACCAGACCAGCCGTGAGGAACTTCTGTTCCCATTCACACAGATGCAACTCGCATCGTCTTCAGGGACCATGAGAGCTGTACCACCGTAACTGAGCAGAAAATGTTCTCCAAGGTGTTTACTGAATCAGAAAACAGTTTAAATTCAGCCCTGACCTCTCTCCTACAAAACATCCCGGTAACCAGGGAAAGGCTGATTCCACATGGCTAAAGCTGCCAAACGGTTAAGAGATTGTATCTTTGCTTCAGCTGATGTCTCAAGTAGGATTAATACAAATCTGGCATTTGATCAGCTCGTTTTGTCAGTTCCTTCCTCAGCATTCTCAGACTGTTTTCAATGCGGACGGCTTGAACTCTCTAGAAAAGAAAATTAAAACTCCTTTTGCAAGCCAAGCCATGGGATGTGTGCACGAACCTCCTGAGCTGAGCTACGGTGACAGTCTGGGGTATCTACGCTATGAGAACACACTTGCTTCATGTTTTTATGTACAACAGAGAAGGATCCGCAAGTCCCATCACTGAAGAGTGATCCAGAATCCGTACCGAGGTACCCAGACATTTTAACCCAGTACATGCACTAGAATGCAGTGGATTTGAATAATTTCTTTTTAATTTTTAAAAAGTCCAGTTGACCTGAAATGGAAAAGAACTGTCTTTATGTTCACTGTAAACTTGTCAAAAGGAATCTGCTCTTTAAAAACTGTGCTAAAATAGTCAATTTATACAACAGAGCACTAGATGAAGCTACCATAAATTCCTCTTCACCAATTATTACTCTATTGTGTCAGTTATAGTACTGCATATACGTAGAAGAAGCAAAACGGTGGTAGCTACTATTAGTGAGTACAACAAACCAAGTGAATAATTCGAGTTCAATGTTTCCACGAAGTAGCAATAACATTTAAACCACAGGACAGTTAGAATTCAGTACTTTGAAGTGCATGAGAGTCCCACTGTTGATCATCAGCAGTATGGAGAAAGGTCATTAGAGAGTCAGCAGCGACGGTTGGAAAGAACACGGCAACACGGCAGATCAGAGGTTATCCAGTATCAAACGCGGCAAGTCCGCAGCTCCTTCCACAGCCACGGGCACCATCGGGATCGCACACGCCAGTGAATCCAGCCAGCAGGCTCGGTGTGCACCAAACACGGGTATTGCAGAGAAAACAGCATCTTCCTTCCATCAGGAGTTCTAGAGGAATGGGCCGCGGTTCCGACACCGCCGGGGAGCAAGACCCGGCCTCTCCGCCTGGTCGCTGTCAGGAGCACAGGTTCACTTGCCACGCGTCACCTTCACAACCTCCGGACACAGAGTTCTGACATCGCCCCACGCTGTAAACATCTAATTCGTCCTCTCCTAAGCACATCCCGCGCCTGGGATTGCACAAAGTAATTCATAAGGATTCTGTGAAGCTCAACGTGTTCACAAAGGAGCTTTCCCCAAGTGAGCTTTGTTCTCGGTTTCTCCTACAGCCCGTTGCTGTTCCTGTGGCTGAGCGGTGGTTTTGAAAGCTCTACAACTGTGGAGCGAGATTTATTGAGAAACTTTGGAGCCCGGCGCAGCAACCTCTGTGCCTCGGTAAAAGCTTCTGTCAGCTCTTTTTTCCACTGAACAAACTCTGGGTCGCTCTGAAAGAGATACAGAAGTAGTTTGGCACTTCATAGTAAACTGCCAGTTGTGCCTTCTCTCTTAAGACACCACTTTAAGTAACTTATTTTAATTTTCCGAAGGAATGAGCAAGTTTGGATACTCAAAATGTGGAGCCCTGTGCTTCTCCACCACCCGCCAAAGCCAGGCAAGGCGGCAGCAACCACAGCCTGTCGAGATGTTTGAGGACTCATGTAGTTCATCCCTCGCAAACGCAGCAGCCACCGTCACCTACCTGCAGGGAGACAGGAGCCAACGAGGCCTTCAAAGCCCGCGTAGGTTGAGAAGTTTTGAAGTTTTTAGCTATTTGTTAAATTTAGTTCATTTTCGCCCAAATACCATTAGAAATCCACAACAGAGACCGGTGGAGCTGCAGGTTTCCTGCTTTCAAAATTCGAGTGTGACAAAAACTAGTTTTGCTCAGGCTCAGCTTTGCTTTGTAAAGTGCACTTAGTTAATACATAATGGGAGGGCCTGAAAAACTTTTCATTCTTTCATATGCAAAACAATCTGATTAACAGTTAATGAAAAGCAAGCGGCTCACCTCGCACTGTAGGACAAACTGTTTTCCTCCTTTAATTCTCAGTAAGATGCATTTCTTATCTTTAATTTGTGTTTCTTCAACAGATACTATTTGTTCCATTGTCAGTAGGTTTTGCTGTAGCATTTGCAAAAATAAAGTAAAGAGACGATTCAAAAAAACAGCTGCCCATCAAATAAAGCCAACATCTAATTTCTTTGGACTACCCACATAAATCTAGTTATGAACATTAACAGTCACTACACAAACATTTCTTTATTTATGAAGACCAGGTCATGAACTAAAGATAGATTATAAGGTAAGAGAGAGATTTAGCAAGGGGCTTGGTCGCTTCAACAGAGACAACAAAATAAAAGCTAAGAAAGCCAGTAATGACAGCATGAAATAAGAATCTACAAATAGGTGTGGCTACAAACAAAATATTCACTATTTTCTCTCTAGAGAGTTGCACATAATTTTATGTATTTTCCAAGTATTACTGCTGTTATTAAAAAAGGCACTTACAATTTGAAAGAGCTCAAAGGGAATATTTAAGTACTATGTACTTACAAAGAAGCAACCATACAAAACAGTTTGCAGAAAAGCTTTCCCTATAGATTGTAAGAGGAGAACAATGTTTCGAAATTCCAAAATCTTACTTAACTTAATATACAAACGATCTGCCTAGCACATGACCACAGTGGGACTAAACTAAAGTTACTATAGCATTTTCTTTGCAATAAAATGCTATAGCATTTATGACCTTACCAGTTTATGTTTTTTTGTATAAATAGTCCAGAAGTCCTAAATGAAAAACAACACCATGAACTACCAAATTCCTTTTAAAAACGTAACAAAACAAAGTAAACAAGTTTCTCAAGTCAACTCTATGTTTCCTCAGCGCAAGCAAGCTACCCATCAATTAAGGCGATACTCAAGTTTCTTGAATCCACTGGTCATTTATTGGACAAAACTACTCGCAAGGGAGGGACGGCTGAGCGTGAGCTCCCAGATTGGCCTTTTGCGCCCTCGGGAGCTGCTGGTCCCCGGAGTAATTGGACTCACCCGTGACTCTCCCTCTCCTCGCCACTCCAGTCGGTTTGGGAAGAGGTAAAAGTAGCGACGCTGCCACTGAGTCAAGAAGGGGTTCCCCAACTTCAGCATGTAGCCATGCATGATACAGTCCTTCCCAAGCGCGTAATCTGCAACGAGAGGAAACATCAGTGTGCGAAACAAGGGACAGCCTAACATCCTTCTGCCAAGGCGCTATGCACACAGAGCCCATTCTGCCTTAACTACAGGAGCTGGTGCGGCTGCAGTGCAGCAACCAAGAACAGAATTGGGTTCTTGAAAAAGTTATCTTATTAACTACAAAAAGAACTGTATATTGCTATGCGAAGTTCAGCATTTGCAACATCCCCGCGCAGACAAGTGATGTTGCTGTGCAGCACCTCCTGTTTTCTCCCCCAGCTCCTTTGTCACCGAATCAAATCCCACGTACTCTTTCCTGAGCACGCACCATAAACAAAACGATGAAAGGCTGTACAGTACGATCTTTAAAAGAGAGTACAAAAGATTTTCCAAAACATTATGTCACCGTACAGCATTACAAAACATTAAGAAATGTCTTAAGAAAACGATAGCGACTAAATGAATTCTAACAATTACAGGTGAATGACAGTAATATGAGAGCCTGTTATGTGGAACATCAAACACATGAATTACCAGCTAGCAGCAAAAGACAGAAAGAAGCGTATTTGACAGATTACCTTCCTCGTGGCCAAGCTGCTTATTTTTAGCCCTTTTTCTGGCCTCAATTTTATCTGTGTCTGCATTTACTGCATCATAAACAGTTTCTGCTACTTCTTGCTGCCAACGCTCCGATATTACCAGAGGGAAGTTCTTGTACAATTCCTGGTCACTATCAAGCAACTTGCAAGAGAAAAATAACACAAAAAACCCAACATTTTAAAAACTTTTACTATTCTTATCCCAAATAAGTAATAGTTATCCATATAACAGGATTATTTTAAAAGATATATTGAACTCTAACCTTACCAGAACAAATAGGTATGAACAAGAGAAAAAATAGATACTAATTTAAGCAAAGATATTCATTTATATACACAAAACACGTCACCTGCTCAAAATGTGTTTGGTTTGATAACTCTAAAAGCCTTACTCAGCATTGTCCCATAATGTTCTCTAGACTTTACATTTAAATAACTATTTAAATCTAAGCAGTGGTATTCTTAACTTTGCTTAATCAGTGTTAACATCTAAGCATGTTAAAAACTTCCTCAGCACAAAAATTCCATGAATAAATGAAAAGATACTTTTACACTATGATGCCTTCCATGCTTCCACAGCTTGATTTTACATTCTTAATAATTAACCTTCAATATTCAGCAGTGCATGCTGCAGACCTCCATCTTCCTGTTGTACAGACCCTCTTCTCCCCTAATCCTTAACTACAGCACTTGAATTGCACTGAAGGAAAGTAAAACTCCTGGATCTCCGGGGAAGGACTGTCTGCTGTTCGATACAGCATCGTCCTGGCTTTAGCATTTTGATGCGGCACAAAAAGCGATCAACGTTTTCCCTATAAAATCATAAACGGTTTTCATTTGAGGATGAGTTAAAGCTCTCTACAGCCACTCCTCAGTTGCTTCAACTTCTGTCCATCAGTAGATAAATGAGACTTTTATTTTGGAGAGCCAGCCCAGAGTCATCTTTGGGCAGGGCTGGTTCGCCCCTCACTGCAGCAGCGCCGGGGGAATCAGACCCCAACTGCTCAGGAAATTTCTCTTCCCAGGCTTCCCGCAGCAGAGACTCGGGCACAATTCCAGAAATTCCTGTTCTGTTCCGCAACACGGACTGACGGGCACGCACGTCGCTGCTCAGAACAAGCCCAGCGGTTCCAGCCGCAGCTGCAGTTGTAGGATAGGAAAGCTCTGCCCAAAGCTGCTCCTGCAGCCAGGCCAGACACTCCAGAACTGATATTCTCCTGCTCTTCAGAGATCCACAGCTGTATCACAGCAGGAAAATACACACCGGCTCTGAAGGCAGAAGACTTCTCTGCAATTCTGCACAAGCAGCTCACAGGGACTTCTTGCATCACCCAAGTCGGGGGAAAGCCACAGTCATCCAGTCACATTCACCTCATGCTCTTCTCGGTGTCATGAGACGCTCTGCAGCACAAATATAATCCGCAGAGGCAGTGGAGGAGAGCAAGGCACCCGAACCTGCTGTCCTCACGGGCACAGACGGCTCCTGACACCTCCGTGGAAGCTCCGACTGCAGCTGACTCGCAGGCAGGAATTATTCAGTCCCTTCTAACAGACTGTGACATCCCCGCGAAAGCGCAAAGACGCTGTACATGATCTCCCTCACTGACTCATGACTAAGAATAAATTTACATTATAGGCAGTCTGAACAAAGATTACACGCAAGTGATCTGGCTATACCATTTATAGGCTTTGCTGAGAATATCTGATTCCCTCAATAAATAAAAAGACCACCTGACTTCTCCTTGCAAAGTGTCCCTTCGAATTATGGCATTCCAGAATTGCAGGGAACCGGAATCCTGTTAGACTAAAGCCGATGCTGAAGATGTGGAGCTTATTGGGATAAAGAACATCTAGGATTCTCTGCATTCCTCTTTAAACATGTAAAATACTTTCTGTGCCAACTTCTGTAATTACAGCAGGTGACACTGACAGACAAGCTCCTTTTTAGGCGCAGTGAGCACTCAACATGTTTTTTTGCTTATAAAGTTTAAAGCAATTAGTTTCCCTCCTGACTCACTTCTGTAATAACAAGAATAACGTTTGATCTATTGAAGAAACGTATGACAAAAATAATGAAGGGGAGTGACCCAAGACAAGCACCGATTCACCTGGTGTCTCCAGTACTGGGAGGGGATGTCACACCTCTCCAGACATGGTAGAAACAGGCCAGCAGCTTTCGCTTCTCATTTCTTTCTTTCATTACATTTGGGATACTATGAGAACCTTTAAGGTTTTTTAAATCACTCTTCTAACTCAGAAAGTTGCTCCCATTAATATACAGTTTGTAAGAGTTTTCCACTGCGCTCTCTGACCACGAGGTGACACTACTAAAATAAGGCTTAGTTCCATTTATCCAAGCTACCAGAAACAAATTACAATTTTTAAAACTACAAACCATTAAGCATTCTTGAAAATCTGGAGATTTCTTAAAAGTTGTCTGACCATTCGAAATATTTGCTTTATCATATAAAGCTTTTGATAGGAATGTAGATTTCGGCCAATCTAAAAAATAAAAGGTAAGGGCTTGGCAAGTGACAACAAACCAGCGACCAGCACGAGCAGCTTCTTCAGAACAGCACGGATTAAGTTTCCAAACTCGGGAGCAACTCTGTGCGTGTTCAGTAGTCCCTGAGCACAGAACGGCCCCCTGGGAAAGCTGAGCCCAGCATCACTGAGCTTTTCTCCAGCAATCGTTTGAAGCTCTGTACCTTAATGCCTTTAGTGTCCTCTTCATCAAATGACCCAATATCAAAAGCATCTGCTGCATTTACTTCTCCCCGGGGAGGAATCAATGGTGGAGGATACTAGAAATTAAAAGCAGTGTAATTAAAGGCAAATTAATGGACATTACTTAAATCCATTCTGTAGATCTGTACAGCCTCTTGTTTGTTTGGTTTTTTTTTTTCACAAATTACACAGGACTGTGCAAAAGTGCCTTGAAAATAAACTTCATTGCAAAGAAGTTCTCCGCTCCTTTTAGAAACGGTCCTCCAAAACATTGGGGAAAAACCCCTACACTTTATAGACAGATAAGTAGAAGGAACCACAGAGTCATGTGGTCCTGAAAAAGCACTAATTCAGTACAACCCATTAGAAAGACCTGCAGTAATGAATATCCAGCAGTTTCCATCAACAATCCTCCACGTATGCTGCAAATGAGTATGTGTGCTGGGGACTGGAACTCTGAAGTTTTCTGTCCACTAGCTCTTTAGGCTTATTATCTTTTTACTGCTTTACCATGTAAGCTAAGGTTACTATCTTAATCCTTTACCTTTTGTAAATAGACTTGCTGCCAGTCGATGCCTTTGAAGAAAGGATGTTCTTTTACTTCTTGTGCACTGCAAAATAAAAGTAACTGAAGTCAACAAAATGAAGGGGCTTCTCAAATGTATTTGAAAAATATCAAGCCTTCAAAGGTCACATCTGTACCAGTCGAAAACATTGGCAAAAAGCTGTTTTCTTCAAGAAAAAGAACAATCCCTCTTCCTAAGTAAACAACAGAAGAGAAGACTTTCATGTGGAAACACTGGAAATAGAGCTGCAGGTCTGGCAAGCACTCGTTCCTGTGCTGTGATATTCCATCATTTCAAACAACAAACATCACTCCTCTGTTGTCAGATCCCATACACTGCTCCTAAAAAACAAACGTACCCCACACCACTCCACATCATACATCTTTTATGGCAAAATAAGCAACTACTCTAGACAGGCCTGAGGCTGAAAAGCAACCTCAGGTCATTATCACAGACAAAGGCTCCAGAGGAAATCCCCTCTGAGCCCCAGCCCCAGGTGTGACCATCAATTAAGCGTTGTCACACACAGCCAAGGGTTCCTCAACACTTATTTACTCCTCTCAGTCTCACACGAGGCACATGCTGGTTTTATAAATAGGTGATAAGAATAATTTCAGTTAACAGCTACAAGTAAGGTAGGGCTGGCAGGAGCAAATAGCGTTTTGTAGTCAATAAACAAAAGAATGCCCTTTTCCTCAAAATCATTAAATGAAACAGATACATTTGCAAATAGACAACCCCAAATGAAGCAAGTATTCACAGCTTTCCATGCTTGGTGGTTTTGGGATTGGGGTTTTTGTGTGTAATATGCTGATACCATTACAGATACAATACAAAGCAATAAATTTTCGCTATCAGTATGGCTGAGTCAAGTAACACGACTTCATGCCAAAACAGATCAGGCAAAGACACAAAAAACACAGAGGGATAAAACAGATGACCAGCACCCAATGTAAATGTGACTGCAGAGAACTCAGGGAAATCTTTAATGACAGAAATTGTGCAACAATTTGCCCAAACCAAAGGAAGATGAAATGCAACTCCATGCAACAGCATTTTTTCATGTTCTCTTTCCAAAACTAAAATCATCGCAACAGGAAGCAGATATTTATTTGGAATTCATTCATTCAATGACAGAGAAGTGCAAATTTTGAAAGGCAGCGGTCCAAGGAGAAGACAACACCTACCTCCTTCCTTGGCATCCAAGCCTCTTGCTAACATCCCGCTGCAGGAGCCCTTCCAAAAGCGACTTCAGTTCAGGAGAAAACGAATCTGGTAGCTCCACATTCTGTGAGAAAAAGAAATACAATAAGAGACATTTAATTACAGAAGTGTAAATACAGGTTTCTCACAAAGCAGGCTACATAGTTCCAGTTTTCAGAGGAAACGGGAGTTTAATAAACAAGAGGAATGTAAGTGCAGCTACGACCAGGATCCTTACCACGGTGAGCGTCATGCGGTCGATCTCGTGCTTATCTTTGGTTTTGTGCTGTCTGAAAGGACTGTGACTGTAGAAATAAGAAAATGCACTAATAAATGTAAAGCCATAACATAGCAGGTTATTTCAGCTATGGCAACCCCAGGAAAGGGTGTAGCATCCTTTTAGTCCTATTCTTCCACCTCATCAATCCTGCCCTGCAGAACAATAGAACAAGCAGTAAAATATTTAGCACTTACAATGGAAAATGAGCCTCTACACACTAACGTGCTGTGGCTGCCAGCTACCTCAAAAATATCAGGTGTTTCAAATGCCTTATGTCTCCCAAAAACCAGAACAGCTTCATCTAACAGGAAAATCTGGAACAATTACTGCATCGCAGCACAGATATTTAAAAACATGGATCTAGAACGGAGACTGAGTACGACCCACAGAACAAAGCAAGATCTTAGAGTAAGTAGATGAAATAGAAGATAATCACAGATATCACAACTACTTGGGAAGATATTTGATGGTATCTGGTTAAATTATCATCTTTATCACTTTCCCACTTTGTAATTCTGTTTTGAGTTTTTCCCTTTAGCTATAGCAGACCTCAGAATATTACAGATTTAGCATGCGGTACTTCAACAACAGCATGAAACAAAGCAGAAACATTTGAGATTTTTAAAATTAGATTTAGGATATATTCCCCATTTCTCTGTTTTCTTCAAAATCTCAAGGGAATGATATTTTTCAAAACTACCATGTTATTTACCTATCAATATATTAATTAGCTATTACAAAACATTTTGTCTTGCCACATGGCAGCATGTACCAGCTTGTTTCAACCGGAGACCTGCTGCTCCAGAGTTTTTTCCCTGTTACCCTCAAAAGCATTTCTGCTGAATGGATCTGATGACAGAGCAGAACTCCCATTTTTCTGGTTTTAAGCCCAACAGGTAAGAGTGAATGGCCAACGTCCCGTCTCATGTACCCCAACAATGGGGATCTGAGCAGATCAGGGAAGAAAAAGGACTCACTGGGGACTTCTGGGCAGATTTTATGCCACACTTTATTTGCACACTTACATTTAGTCTATTTTAATTATATAAGTATTAATGTTAGATTGATACAGCTTTATACTTAAATTCAGGAGCCACCTGCTTACCTTCCTTTGTACAGTGTCTGGGATAGAGGTAAGAGCTTATAATTAATTACATGCAAGGACACAGGATGATTTAACTAATGATCAATTTTACAGAGAAGCACTCTAAAAAGCTTAAGAGATTTTTTTTCTGTTTTGCCATTTACTCCGAGGATGTTATTTTCAACAAACACTTGTCAGTGTTATTGACTGGTCAGGTAAATCCTGTAGTCTTAATAAATTCTGCACAGCCACGTAAGTTTACAGATGAGGTACCAGTTGACAAAGCTGTAATTATCAAATACTCTTGTATTCCAACACAGTAACAAGCCAGAGTCAGGAAATGGAAACTTCCACACATTCTAACTTACTCAAACACTACAAAAGAGAAGACAAAGTATCATGTAAGAAGGGAACACTGCATCAGAGTTTCACCATAACAGCAGGTCTCAGACATAAAATGAAGCCCATCGTTTACCAGGGCTGCTAGTGTATTTAAGCAATGAATAATACCATATCATTTAAAACACTAGCAATTGCCAGGAGATGAGTAAATCGCCTATCAGTAGAAGTCAAAAGAGTGGACAGAGCGTCCACCTTCCTCACTACTCCACACCTGCAGCTGCTAAAGGAAGCAGAACTCGAGTTTTGTTTATTTTGGAGGCAAAAAATGCCCATTTCAGTCTTGCGTGCAGATTTGGTCTCAGTTGAAAAGATGTCACTAAGATATAATTTTAGGTAACATGTAATAGGTTACATATTAGTATTTCAAGGGACAAAGAATGACGAGGCCCAGGCTGAGAACACACGCAGAGAGGCCAGGAGCCCCCACTCACCCTCGCAGCAGTTTGAAGAGCATGCAGCCCAAGGAGAACCAGTCTGCGCTGCTGTCGTACGCCGTGCCCTTCTGGAGCACTTCAGGGGCCATGTACCCGTGGGTGCCTCTGAGGAGCGGAAAGAGACAAAACCTTCAGTACAACCAAATCAAATCGGTGCTTTCTCAATAAGATAATTAAAATAATCAATTTTAAATATTTTATTTTGGTTTTGCTTTGACAATACATACATATACATATTTTGTTTATCTACTGAGCAGGTACCTTAAAACAAACAACAACAGAAATGATTAGGCAAACACGGCTACAGCGAGATTTAGCATGAACTTTTTCAAGAAGCTACCGAATTGCAAATCTTTTAAGATATGGCAGGATGAAGCTTTGTTTTTGCATAAATTCTGAGACCAAATAAGGGCAAATGAGGACCCAAGAATGAAACATGCCAGATAAGATGTGGAATTCACGCACAACCAATGAACTTCAGATCCCAGTTATGACCTGATGCCAAGAGGCAAAAGGGAACAAAACCCGCCTCCAGTTCTGCAGAGATCCAGAAAGAGAAAGACACAATAAATCCTGGTTTTTAGTCAGTTTCAGAACATTTAATTATCCATTGAGGACAATTAAAACAATCTGGTACTTTAACTCAGGTTCTTATCTTCTCTGAACCGTGAATCATCTCGAAATCATGTGTCATCTCCCAGCCGTGCCTACACATCAGCTGCTGCAACTGTGCAGGAAAACAGGACGAGGAGACTGAAAAGTCGTCTTGGAGCACCCAGCGTGGCTGTGTTACAAAGCCAGCTCGTGCCACGCAAGTGCTATTTTTGTCCTTTAGGAAAAGTTGAATTATAAAGACACATAAAGGTGTTATTTAGCAACAATTCTATGTGCAGCAAAGCCCCATACACAACACTTACACACTAGCATGTGGCTTCTTCTTGGAGAAATCACAGGCCAGCCCGAGGTCTGATATCCTCACATGCCCATGTTCATCCAACAAGATATTTGCAGGCTAGAAATGCACGGACACGGAAAGGTTACGGATTGGTATTCTTCAGTTGACAGAACTACACATTCTCAGAACACAGTAACTCGTTCTCAAATATCAGTACTGCCCGGTAATAGGTAGTTGAGGCTGGGGTTTGTTTTTTATGTCAATATAACTGACACTTTCTAGATAAAATCTACATTGTAATGTAGTATCAACTCCAGGGGAGATAAAGAAATACTGACAAATAATAGAAGCGCAAAACCAGAAAACACATGAAAGATCAAATCTGTTTTGGCCTCGAGTTCCCATTGGTTTCAGAGCAACTGTCTCCTCCCAACACTCCTCTCCCAGAGCTCTCAGAAATACACTACTTTCTAAATTAACAGCATCATTAAGATGGTGAGATCAATGACACTCCACAGGATTTATTCTGACCCCAAGGAAGCATCTCCCAGGCCCGTTAAATTAGATAACAGCACAGATTAGATCTGTATCGAAAAATTATTAGTAAAACCAGCCAAAGATAAACAAATAATCTGTATTCTTCCCAAGAAAAGGTTTCAGGTCAGATACTTTGTTTAACTCATCGGTATCTGGGTTGTTCACTGCTCTCGAACGCCCAGCTGTGTGAACGCAGTCGCTGCATTAAACATTACCTTCAGGTCTCTGTATACAACAAAGCGATTGTGCATGTGTTCTAAACCCAGGATGATTTCAGTAGCATAAAACCTCATTTCTTTTTCAGAAAACACTCCGTGCTGGGAGAGGTGGTAGTGCAAATCGCCTCCTAAAATCAGAAGAGCAGAGATGCAATTAAAAGCACAGTAAAATCTTGCCTCATGGGCGGACAGCAGACATTCCAACCTGTGGAGCACACAGGAACCCAGACACACACTCTGCAAGTACACACAGCGACCATATACCTGAGACAGTTAATACAGAAACTTATCACTCAAACTCCGAGATAAAAATGCATTTACTTCATATACATTTGCACTCAGTGACTAATCCAGCAACTGAGGATTTTCACAGCAAGGAAAATGTGGCCACATACACAGGTTTCTGAATAACTGAATACATTTGCATATAGGACAGCCTGAGTTGGGAAGGACCTCAAAAGGTCACCTGGGCCAACATATTCAAATATTAACGCTGGGGAATGTTTTCACACTTTCCTAATCAAAGAACAGGCACATTACAGTGTCACTCTGTGAGCTAATCCACACCACCAGCACATCAAATCCTGAATACTCCTAGAAAATTGTTTCTGATCAAGCTACAAATTTAAAATAATCGGCCAGTTACTTGAATTTGATCTACAGTTTCTATTTTAATGAGAATCCTCACTTGCAAAACACCAGTCTGTGACTTAGAGGATATGGGCTTTATTTCTCAGTTGCATTTCCAGCTGTAGGTACAGATGTGCCCAACACCTCTCGATATGTCCCACAGGACCAGCCAGAGCTCAAGTCTAAGTCCCACCAGTGCTGAGCACCGTCAGCACATCAGGGCTCTGCAGCATCTTCCCTCTCTTACCTCTGCCAAGTTCTCTCTGTGTTCTCATCAGAGTTGCACTGAGGCTTCCAGATAGAATTTCTTCCCTTTGAGGAACGCTTCCCCCACCTATTTGCTTTGCAGAGCTCTTTACAGTAGCCCTTTTATTTTTATTCTGAACGCCGTGTCCCTGATCTCCTCATACATTTCTCTGCGTGACCATCATTTCCTTACACCTACAGCCTCGTTGGCCCTTTGATATATTTATTTAAATATGTTAATCTCATGAGGTATCAGAGATTTTCCAGTCTGTTCTAGCCATTCCCTGCTGTGGATAGTCTACCCCTCCTGCTCACAGGCTAGTGCTTCACACCTCAGATTATTTTCCCCTCATTCTCCTTATGATCTCAGCAAGTCCTCCTGCCAATATTTCTGTAATATTATAACATCATCATCTGCATGATCTTCACTTACCATTCATCAGGTCCAGAATGAAGCAGAGTTTGTCGGGGGTGTGGAAGGCATAGGTCATACACACTATGAAAGGACAGTCCTAGAAGGAAAGGAGCAAAGAGTCCATCTTATTAGCAAAATACTACTTAATTTTCTGAATCAACTGGTTAATTCAGAAGTGGCCAACCCCAGCAGTTCCCTGAGCTCCCTATTCAAAGTAATAGTTGTGAATGCCAAGATTTGAGGTGGATTAACAAAACTGATTACACAAACGTATGTGTAATCTGCACAGCTGTTATGATGTGTTTTGCAGAGACATCTGGATTCCCATTTAAATGACTAATTGTACTATGATGAACTTCCCAGTTCCATGTTGTTCCGGGCGGCACATAAATCCTGTCGCTGGGGAAGGCACGTGCCATTCAAACCTCACAGCTTATCTTCAGGAATGAAATCAATTGCCTTATTCTGCGCTTTCGAAGCTATTTAACTCTGCATATTCAAAATGCTCCAGCGTCTCTTTCAACAGCAGGTGTATCGAATGTGGATGGGTGGCATTTTGTACAAAATCTCTCTTTTCTAACTCTCTTTCAAACTGAGAATCTAAATTTTTAATTTCACATATAAAAGAACAAAGAAATAATTTCCATCCCTTTATCTATCCTTATGTTCAAGCCAAATGTGAATGAGACTCTGTGTTCAAGGAAATGCCTACACCTTGCTGTGTAGCGTCCCTAGGTTCTGGTTTAGGATTTGCCTTACAGGGGTATTTCTAATAGCAAAGGAAAATGTGCTGCTGGGTAGCAAGAAAAATAAAAAACCAAATCTTCTAGGGTCAAAACTGCCACCAGCTTTCCCTTCTGCACAAGGAGCACCCCACACGCCTATCGCAAGGCTGGAAAGCACCGAGGAGCGTCTGATTCACAATGTTTTCACTTGACAATTAAAGGGCACTATTTAGCAATTATAATTCTGTATTTCTGGGTAAGCCCTGAAAACCACCTCTCCATCTTTTAAAGTCAAATTTGCAGAAGACAAGGGCCACCGCAGCACAGGCAGCTCCGCAGCTGCCCACAAGCAGTGCAGCGCCAAGTCTCGGACTATCTGTGGGTTTAAGACAAGCCCATCTTGAAGGCCCGTCAGCCTGGGCTCCATGTGCACCAGAGGACGGTGAGGACACCGCACACACACCTAAAGACAAAACGATGCTGAATGCATCACAAGTGAGATTTTTAAAAAGACTCAAATAGAAATACTTGGAAAAGGAATATTTAAAAAATCCAAAGTGGGGGCAGGAAGAGAGAGAATGAATTACCTAAGAAAGGGAAACCTCCTCAAGCCTCTTTAGCTGAAATGCTTATTTCTGTAAGCACTCAAACTGAAAATTGCTTTTCCATTCCTATTCCAGACACATTGCTGGTATCAGGGGGAAAGCTCCAGGGAGGCTTAACTTTTGCATGTCATAGAACTGAACTGATGGAATATGTATCATATGTAACAGCTTTTATATTGTATTCAAAAAGAAAAAAAATAATAACAAATCAATGATACTTACTCCTGTACTGACAAGAGACAGCATAATTCTTTCATTTAAGGCTAATGTTTCTCCTTGCTTCATCTTGATTCTCTTCTTATCTAAACATTTCATTGCATACCTGAAAATAGTAACTGTTCAGAAAAAGCACCAGAAAAAATTTCCTCCTATACTCAGTATTATTCACTAGCAGTTATACCATGCACATTTACAGTATCCTGTAAGGAAGCTCTTTGAAGACTTAAACCTGGTACTAAAAACATCATTAGACACCAAACAAGAAAACCTCCAAAATCACACAGAATGAAAACATTTTCAACGGAAAACTCCTAATAGAAAAATGTGCTTTAACAAATAATTCTGCGTCCGAACAACCAGAGTGATATAGGAATTACATATCATACATCCACTTTTCAATATCGACAAGCAAGGATTTGCAGTGTGAGTTGAATAACAGAGACCCTATTACAGTTCCATTTAATTCTAACAAGTTTCAGTTCTACCAGGAAACTCATATCTTGAACACATGCTGAGTTTTATATTTTTTTAAGTTTTCTTTCTACTCAAAAAAGGTCAGATATGCACAAGAAAGCTTTTTCATTTTTTACCATCTGCATTACACAAAGCAATAACATTTTGTTCAAAAAAGAATGTTACCCTAACAACCATCAAACAAGAGCAGGATATAATACACTCAGGGTATTTTTCCAAGACGTGAGGTGAGCCTACCATCAGAGACCAGCTGCGAAGGACACCTGTGTTCCTCCATCGCTGCCTAGGCATGGGCAGCCACAGATTTTTAGGTCCTTTGGTTTAAAATACGCTCGGGCCGCGTTGCGGCACCGCACCAAGGCTCATCAGCCACCTGCGCCGCGCCGGCTCCGCGGGGAACCGGGGCTCGTGCCCCTGCGCCCTCGCCATGCAGTGCCAGGAGTGGGGGACAGGGAGCGTGAACATGCCGGAACGTTCAGGTTCCAAACCACGGAATGTATTCACAGCACGTGCTCTCGCCGAGGAGTTTGTAAACGATGACTATAAATGAGGTTCCACACGCTACCCTTTATTTCTGCTTTGCAAAGTGAGTGACTTGGGCCGTTTAGGGCTGGTGGAAATCAAGTATCTCATTTTTACAGCGAGTTGGGTGCTCCAAAAGCACCGCTACCCCTCCCGCTTTGGCCTGCTGTCTGCATTTGGGCCCCTACATCGGTGTCCTGGAGGGAGGGGAGGTGACAGGAGCCTCGGGTGCGGGGTTAGTGAGACACCGCTGGCGTTACCTTCGGGTGGCTTCCCAAGCTCCTGGCAGGCAAAGTGCGGCAGAGGCAGCCATCTAGAGCGGACGGGATCTGGATTAGGGATGGGTAAACAGGTCTGGATTAAGAAAGAACTAAAACCAAACCTCTACCCAGAAACTGAACCTCACCTAAAGTTTTGCTTCCAACTTGATAAAGGTTGGCTTTATCACACAGCACTTTCCTTTATGCTATTGATAACCGATCAAGGTGTCCTTTGAGTCCCTTGCTAGTCCCAAGGTTTATCCACCTCCTGCCAGAGCAAAACTCAGACATGACCATGACTGGGAATCTGAGAACTGCCTCTCCGGGGTGGAAACCTGCTTAGTGTGGCTCAAGCTAAATAAAATGTTTATTTCTGTACAGGAACAGATTAACGAATTACACGTGTTCAAAAAAATACCAAATCAAGAATAAAGACAGTATTCTTAGCAATAGTATTAATATGAATAGTCGCATTCACTGAAAAAATACTAAGCACGATAGCAACGCTAAGGTATCTTCCACTTGTTAGTAGCTCAAAAGTTTATGATTATTAAGTATGCCAAGCACACACAATTCCTGTGAAGCCAGCTGTGACCGCAGAGCCTCGGCACTGCACACATCGTGCTTACTTAGAAAAGTACATGTTTAAGGATAGTCCCTGGACTAAAATCGTTAGGAAAAGAGCAAGATGAAAGCGGGTTGGTAGAGTGTAAATAAATAAATAAATGGATAGATATCGAGAGCAATTTGTTAAATTGATGCCCGGATGTTTAAAACAGGACATAATGGGACAATTATGCCTAGAAAGCGAAATCTGATGATCAGAAGTGTGTGAATGGTAAGACAAGAAAAAAAAAACCAAACACAGAGAGTTGATCTCGGAATTCCCACCAAGAGCTCTGTCACACCCAAGTTCAACACTGCAACTATATCCTTCCAGACGTAAGCAAATATCACTGCTTTTGCCAGTGAAACGTGCTCGTCGGGGCAGGAATTTATGCAATGACAGAAATCTGGAATGCCACGTTCAGGGCGAGGAGGCCAAGGTCCCGGCCCCACGGCAGCACCAGCGCCTGATGCGCTTTGTCGCGGGAAGAGCAACCTTGGCAGATGAGGAACCACCTCACCCGGCCCCGCAGCTGCCGCTTCGCTCTGCACCACCCGGCTCGCACCCGGGACACCAGTTCACCACACTCTTAATCTTAAACACGTGCAGTCTCTGTTAATTCTGACGAGAGCATTTAAACGAAGGATGTGCTTAAAAGCTCGGCCAGACTGAAGCTCCACTGCATGGCAGGATCAAATATCACTGAGCTTAAAGATGATCCAGAAATCAGAACCTCTGGGGATGAAATGTAATTACAAAGAACTACACAGTAATGCAATGCTGCTTTCCAGTGATTTTGTAAGAAATGATTGGAAGGATTTCCTTACTCGGTCAGAGTTTACTATTACCTCTAAAATAAAGTGTGTGTATACTCACATTTTTCCAGTGTCTGCTTTTCTGCAACCATACACTTCGCCAAATCCCCCTCTTCCTATTATTCTATGCACACTAAAATCATTCATGGTCAGCTGTAAACGCAAAAAAAAAACAAAGCGAAACCAGACGTCATTTTTCAGTATTAAGAAATCTTACTGTAAAAACATCTGAATAATCTATTAATGCGTTAAGATACTTAAGTACTGTAATTCATACAGCATTTATTGTTTTGGAAAAAGGAGCCCCGGACTGTTTATATTCCAGAGGACTCGTAGCACGACAGTTCAACCAGATGCATGAGGCTGTTGGTGACAAGGGCTGATGGGCTCATTGATCAGGCAGGAGGAGGAGGAGGCTGTTTGACAGAAAACTTCATACTGGAGCAGGACAGAGGGAAGGGGTGTGGGGAAAACCCCAAAACCAGGGGGGACAAAGGGGACAGATGGGGATGGGGCAATTCCGGCTCAGTTCCCTTCAGCCACTATAAAACCCAAAAAGCAATTAATCAAGAGAGGCAGAAGGGACACCCAGAAAGGAATCGTGAGGATTGTACATCTAACTAGAGGAGCAGATCAGTAACATTCACCATACGCCTTTTCAGAAGCAAGTATTCAAATTGAACATTTTCATCCTTTGACAAGATAAATATACTTGTAAGTACTTACATGAATATTTAGTTCTACGTTTTTCCATTGACAAAATCTAGTAAACTTGTCACTGTGGGAAAAAATGTTTAAAAGTTGTCTGAGACTATTGTGCAAAGTGTTATAGGAAATGACAAGATTCTGATAATATTATTTAAAATAAAGTTTGCGCTAGGGCGTGTTGTGCTATTTAGTAAATGACAGTCTGCCTTTCAAACAATTGTAATCTCACCCCCACCGAGTAAAACAATTACTAGCCAGTGCACACTTAATATTTTACATCCTTCTAAGAGAAGGATATCAGATAACCTTACCCTGTAATTGTAAGTGCTCAGTATGGCCTCACATCACTCTCGCAGACGGTTTTAAATTTTTAAAAACAATTAAGTTTGGAACTAAAAAACATTTAAATTACAGAAAGATAATTATAAGAAAACAGAGGTGGCTCGATTTCTGTTAATGAACCTCTGTATACCCCAAGGAACATTTTAAACTCATTTTATCTTAAAATAGGAAAAACAACAATAATACCGCAAGCTGTCGCCAAAAAAAGCCTTTCTCGTTTCTACATAAATAATTAAGTATTTCTTTTCAGAGTAAGAAATAATAGTTCTACAGAGGCATTTTTACTATTCCTTCAGTCTGGCTGCATCCCCCCACCAGCCTATAGAATATTATAATATGCACACAGAACATTATAATATGCATACAGAATATCTGGCCGTTGCTGGATGAGCCGCACTGCACAGACCAAGGGCTGTGCCCTCATCCTTATTACACCTTTTCTGCTAACTGCAAGGTGTCCAGACCTCAACCAAGGGACCCGGCTTCCTGCTCCGTTAGGTAGAAAGTTCAGATAATATGTCGCCTTCATACCTTTCCATAAATTTCTGAAATATTTTCCCTCGAAGACTATCACATATTTCTTCTATATATGGCTAAAAAGGGTTAAGGAACACAGTTAGTATTTCAGCATACAATAAACTGATGATGCAATACTGCCCATTACATATAACTCACACTATGTAACTGTGCTTTCCTTGTGGAAGGCTCAGTGAAGCATTCAAGCTACACTGAGCTTTTGGAATTTGAGCAGGTGCCCTGAAGTCAAACACAAAGTATTTTCATGAGTTAGAAAACCTTAAATGTTTGCTGGGCAGGAACTGTATGAAATCTGTGTATAGGACCCGTCTGTGGGCAACACATTTGACAAAACAGCCACAGCACATTTTGTTTTTCAAATATACTTAAATACAGCACGCACGCAGCCACCTCAAACCCCAGTCCAATTAACGCCGAGAGATAACTCGAGCAACGTCGTTATCAATTTGTCACTTCGCCTAATTGCAGCGTTAAAAACAGTTCACTCAGCAGCAAGAAAAATCAAGCAGGGGCAATCTTCACATTTTTGCGATATATAAAAATAGGTAAGATTATCATCAAAGACATTTAAGCTTATAAACACACTCATTACTGATGAGGTTCATTATCTGCAAAACCAGACTAATGCACCCTGTGTATTTCTGAACTTCTTGTCTTGTGTCAATGTGTATTAGGGCTGTAACAACAGAAATATTTCACCTCTCGCTTCTTTATCTTCCCAAGTAAATAACATCACAAAAGATGTATAATTTCACAAATCAGCCAGGATACCATTTATTTTTCTATTCCAATGCAGGATATGCAAATCCCACACTTTCTTTTCCCAATTTAGAATTTGTGAAGGTTTAAAAAAGCTTTCATAAATGTGCTTTAAAATACTTCAGATAAGAATAGCAATTTGTCATTTTTATTTGACTTAGAAAAGCATTCTAATGCCACTATTACAGCAAAGAATATGTCACCAATACCGTTTTATTCTGTTTCCTTAAATAATATGCACAAAGTCACTTACTGTCAAACAGGTGAAGAAAGTTGAACATTCAGACTGTCTGAGCTCACCTGAAAAAGGCTGGCTGGCACTTGTTTCTTGGCTAAATGTGATTGTACGTGATCTACAGCTTGTTTCGAGAAAGGCTTTTGAAGAAGAAAAAGAAAGATTTCAAACAGCTGGAAATGTCAGAGGGTTCACTGAAACTCTACAGTGCTGTTGCTCCTCTAACCATACAGAAAACACACATACTTCAGCACAAATGGAATAGAGCTTCTCCTAAGTATATTATTGCAAAACATGCAGTAAAACAATTATTGTAAAGCAGGAAGGCAGGAGAGGGGAAGATGAGGAGCAGAGAGGTGAAGATAAAGGGCTAGATGATGCTCCTCATGAAAAATCCCATATACAGGGATGGCTCCAGAGACAGATGTTGACAAGGACTTTTTATCATGACTTTACTTAACAAAATACTCCTTAAACCCTTCATCCAAAGCCCCATCCCACCAGGGTAAAACACCCAGAGAGCTACCGACAGCTCACGATTCTGTGAGTTTGCAGGGCAAGGCTGTTGCTGGGTTGTGGGGAGGGTTGGTTAATGTATGTATACACGTATATGAATACAGACACACAAACTGCACTCATCTTCTCTTCTTTTTAAAATAGAGATTTAGTTTAAAGCAATATAAACCAGATAAACCTCCAAATATTTCCTTCGCGTACCATGCTTAATAAAAATTGGCACGCACCGCTAATCTTTACACCTCATCACTGCAAAAAAAGCAAGAAGCACGCTGAATTCAGTCCAACCCCGTCCTGCGGACTGCGAACTGAAATCCACAGCACTACAAGTATTTGCAGCAAGAGTTGCTTCAGCAGTAGCCTCAACTGTACTTTCTGAATGCAGCAGCAGTTATTTTGAAGGTGTGGGATGTGGGGGATACACACGTGTGAACAGGACAGCAGCTCCTTCATTATGTATGTGTCATAAATATGCCGACTGCGACTCAGACGCTCCTCCTCAGAATCCAGTTTCTCATACTCTTTTATCTGCAATGCAAGAGAGAAGGATCCATCAGGTGCGCGCATTTCTAACGATTTCTTACTCATTTGGTAAAAACGCGCTTTTGGTTGAAGTTTTATTTCACTTTATTCTTTCCTTATTTAAGACTTAAAGAAAAAACATCTGCAATACCATAGTTACAGCTGACCTTAGATTTCCCTCCTATCTTAGAACTTTTATGCAGGAAGACCCGTTTGCTTTAAACTGTTTTCTACGATTTGGGAAGGACTGAGCTAAGGCAGCGATTCTGCAGGTTTCCTTCCCTTCTGCACTGCTCTTGCTCCTCTGACCCTCACGAGCATTGACCCTTTTCCCAGGTTATTTCCCTCCGTGCTCTGACCTATCCCCTGCACACCAAAACGTGTTCCTTTCCAAGCTCCAGGGCCTGCAGAAGGGTTGTAACATTAGACAGGCAGCATGGCCACGGCCTCAGCGTCCTGCTCCAGGGCCACTACAGCAGGGACGCACAGATGTCCAAGAAAAAATTAAAAGCACATTTCAATATGTCCACACGGCTCAGCTACATGTTGAATTTGAATCCTAAAGGTGGCTCAAAAGACAGTTTAATGGAATATATCAAGTTTATTCAGGTGTGCTATAGGAGGTCCAGGTGAAGACACAGCAATTCCACAGGGGTAATTTCAGAATAAAACAGGAAATCAGTTCCATCAAAAAAAACACCCTCACCAAGTCTAAGTGTCCTTTGGAGTGTATTTTGGGAAAGAGTTCTTCCAGGACTGACAGAATGTAAAAACCACACAAGATCTCTAGGGAAAAGTCTCAGCTCTCACTGCTGGACCTTTTCAGCATCACTTGCTCTGCATCCCTGCGCCAGCTCCAGACAAGCAGAGCAGCATCAGCCGCAGCTGGGACTCGTTCCGCGCCGCTGGAGGAGGCGCAGGCCAGGTCAGCGCTGCCTGTGCCCACAACGAACCCTGCCCAGGGATGAGCTGGCTCGTCCCTATCCAGCAGGATGGGACAGCGACAGGGACAGCTCCTGCAGACACATTCACAGAGCAGTCCCCGGGCCAACAGCCAGCACACTGTGAAGACTGTGAACAGTGAAGACTTCTAAAGACATGTTTTGCCTCTACGGCACAATGTATTTCCCCCGCCTTCATTCAGATGTTGCTCCTTTGACAGGATGAGCTGTACTCAACAACTCTTGAGCGTGGCTCCTCGTGACCCAGACCGATTTATCTTTGAAGGTGGGACACCGTAATTAAACTCAGTGTTTTTCTAGCTGTCGTCCTCTTGTTTGCTGACTATGATAAGGTAACAGTTCTGTCACTATTTGCCATCTGTGAATACTTCCCCCTTGGTATCAATTTATAATTAAAATGATTCAAAACATCTTTGCCAAAGAAACCTTTTTTAATTAATGTGATACTGCAAAATAATTAGATGTACAGGAGAAAGTCTGACGTACATCACACTGTCTTACTTGAATGCAACCTCCTGCCCTTCTATATTTATGTTATTAAACCATCTGGGGGGCTCCTGCAACAGCCCCCACAGACACCAGCTCAGCGTCTCCCCCACCTGCCCTTACAGAGGGATTTTTAACCTAAGCCCCTTTCTTTTGCAGAGCTTTGGAGCAAAGGACAGCGGGTGACTAAGTCCCCCCAGAGCAGAACACCCCCTGGTGACACAATGGGACACACATGCACCTGACGTGTTCACAGCCTGATTTTATACGTGTGTTAAACAGAACATCACTGCACCATGTCAAAGAACCACAGCGACAGGCAGAGGCAGGAGTGTCACCATCCCCAAACGTGACTCGTCTCTGCCCGCAGTGCTGCTCGGACCCGGGATAACAAACCGAGTCAGTGTGAATTTCAGTGTTTCCCTGGCAAACTCAGCTCACCTCAAGAAAATTGTCTGACAAAGTATCCGTTCAGAAATTAAAATGAGAACACATTAGTTTTCAAGCATCTAGAAGATTTTATGGTTTTTTTTTTCCCCCAAACCAATCTGGATGAATCACTCATCCAGTTAAATGCTTGATCGTGACTTAAGCTGCAGCAATGTGAAACCCCTGGAGTACGGAGCCCTTCTATATCCAGCGATTTCTAATGGAGCGATATACTCAAATTTTCTACATCTAATAAATGCAGTAAGTAAATCAAATACATATATATATATATAAAAAGAAAAGCTTCTGAACCTGGTATGTCACAGAAGAAAACACAATGAACCTCTCTTTAAACATCTTTAATGGGATTTTTTGAAAAGTACATGACAAAGCATTTAAATTCTTTTTAAGCGACACTTCATTAATAACCTAAAAATACAATTTTGAATTGTTTCAGAGATCGAGGGGCACCTAAAAATATCTTGCTAAACAATCTGTTGCAACATGCCTTTTTGATTACTTATGACAGCGATATCTTCGGTATATAAAAAAGATGCAAACGACAGAAAAAGATAGTATCTAATTGAGTGAGGGAACTGTATATTGCTAAGGATTTATCTCCAAACTGATAACGGGCTTGGCCTATTTTGTGCTGTTAGCCCACTAGCAAGAAAAAAATTAAACCATCAGCTTCAGAGTGATGCAGACAAAAGGTTATCTCAGGCTGCATTTCTAATTAATCCTGAGCAATGCAGGCTGCCTTTGAAAATGACGTGTGCGTGTGTTTAACTGAAACCAGCACCTATGGTAGGATTAACTGCAGGTTTATATTTAGAGTCACGAACATGACAAGGAATGAATGGAGCGATAAGACTCGAGCAGGGGAGGGCTGGCTGCCGGAATATTGCTGCTCCTGGGTGCACGCCCGCCTTGGGTACCGCGTCCATCAGCTTCTTCATTAATCATCTCATGACAATGGAGCACAACTGACCTTATTGATCTAGACCCATCTCTGGTATCGCTCTCCTGCAGCATTTGAGGGCATTTCTGTTCCCTTCTGTGAGGGAGGGACACAGAGGCCCCACAGGCTCGCTCCAGTGGGTGACATCAGGTGTCACCAGTGACCCCCACAGCACCAGCCACAGGGACAAAGACACAACCTGCACCTGGAATCACACTCCAACTTCTGCTCTTCCCAATAGCATAACAGAAAATTGCTTATTTCAGGCTTTCTGCCTTTAAGGAAAATCTTCACTATATGCAACAGATCTGAATCCATGTCTCACATCAGCTACAATAATGAAAAGCGCTGGTGTTGCTTGCAGGGCTTTCAGAAAGAAGGAATCCACTGTTGTGATTCCATCGAGAGCTGGCAAACGTTCCTTACCTTAACTTCATCTCCATTTTGTAGCAGCACTAAGATTAACCATCATTCTCACAAGTAAAGAGCAAAAGCTTATCCCATTTCTCAAGGACTTAAGGTATCAGAAATATTTAACAAGCAGAGATTGAGATGGACCTAATTTCAACTCATTTCTTATAAATATTTCAAACGAACCATAGTCAAACAGTGTACCTTATGGCAGAAAGCATTCATAAACCTAAAGATATTTTAATTTCTATTAGTATTCTTCCCCTTTCCATCATTCTCTCAGTATTTTCCAAGTTACCTCCTGACACATTAATGTAGTGAATTAAGATTTGATTAAGTGGCTGCTCAGGTAACTCTCTTCCATTGTTTTGTTTTTGATGTATTATGCCTCAAAACTAAACATGCTTAACTCCCGAAGGACAAAAACTATGACAGTAGCCTTTAAAACGCTTTGTCGTTTACATTTAATAAAAAGACAAGATTTCAGTATATGCAAACAAAAGCACTGTTAGAAGTTGAGCTAAGTAGATTTTTCCCTGCAAATACTCCATTTTCTAAATTTTAAACATTTGACTAGTAAGAGGGCAAAAAAAATCATCTACGCTACTCTCGTAGCATACACTGTAAGAGTCAGAGTCCTGTACCAAATTACCAACAGTTACATTGCTGGTTTTAAAGTCTCTTGAACTTCTTTAAAATGATAGTTTCGGCTCTTTGACATGCAATTCTTATTATATAAAATAGTGTCTCTTATGAATCAACCACTCCACTCTGAAGCTGAAGTGACTGAGAACAACACCCTTGTGCATCTCTCTGGCCACTGCAGCAGCGCCTGTGCCAGGGCCAGGGAGGGACCATCTACCCCAGTCACCTCAGCCCAGTCAGCCCAGCCTGCCTTCCTCAGCACAGACCCAAAACTCAACCAACGGCCACTCACCTCTTCGTAAAACTTCAGCTGAGGGACGGCTTCATCAATCTCATTCATGCAATAGTCTTTAAAAAGCAAAAATCCTGGGAAAAGTAAAATAAATAAATCAATCAATCAGAAAAAAGGTCTCATTACTGCGATAACTAGTAAAAAAGGATACAAACCCGTCCGGGTACTATCACGCATTGGATACACCGGTTAAGTCTCCCTGACTGTCAGGCATCTCCGCAGCGTTGGGAACAGAAAAGGACCATAAACCTCCCTCACCTCCCATTGCTATATTAAACAAATTTCAGTTTCTCCTGCTGAGAATTTTATGAGATGTTTACATAACGCACCAAAATATCCCATTCCTCTTCACGGATCAGATTGTGTTTCTTTTTTTTCCAGAGTAAAACCCAGATAGTATTCACATTTTGGTTTCCTGAAACAGATTTACCTACTTTTTATTGATGAAAAGCAACCTCTTCTGCATTCTGATTTTAGAATTACTGGTTAATGTTACCTCTAATAGTTTTTATAGCACAATAAATTACATCAGGGTCTTTATAGCTTCTTTGCGAGTAATTTAAAGCATGACCTCTGCAGCCTGCTGATGAGTATTTTCCATTATAACCGTTTTAATGCTTCACCTCATGAAGCATCGTCTCCGCGTTCACCCAGCTGGTGCCTGCTGCCCGTTTGCTTTACCTGAGCATCTGTTGTCTCAGCTAATAATTGTCTGAGTTATCTGAACCTGCTTTCAGTCCACTGCAGCAGGCAATACCTTTCCTTATTTAGAATGACTGCGTGCGCATTGAAATCTCACCCAGCTTCTGGAGGTGAGACCACAGAAATGTAAACGAAAATCCCAAAGGCAGCGCAAGGAGGCGGAGCGGCCGACTGGGAACCGCTCCATCCCGCTCCCAACCGCAGCGGAGAAAATGCCCCTTTTCAACTTAAAATATATATATACACAAGAGACTTAATTATTTTTTAATTAAGATGCCATTGTAATTTGCACTTACAGCAAAATTATATCACCGACAAAAGTTGCATATCACAGAAGGCTCAACTAAGAAAGAATACAACCGCCTACAGCACCCCATGCTTTCCAGAGCGTATGATTTTTAAAACAAATGCAAAACTCACTTCATGTGCTACATAATCATTTCATTGTAGTTGTACAGGAGAGCATTTAACTGTCAGCTATGAACATCATGACCTTTGAACTCACTGTCAGCTAATTTTATCAAAGACTTAAATAAAAAAACAACCCAACCAACTACTCAGAGCAAACCCGCCAGTTGCAGCAGACAAAGCAACACTAATCAGGCAAATATAAGCTTTAATTTCTGTATAATGAAAACATATATCAGCTTCTTGGTAGCCCCTCTAGCTGTATCTGGATCCCAATCGAAATTTCCTATTGGAAGAGCTTGCTTTCCTGAGGTCCCTGGATTTATTCAGTCACAATCAGATAGAGAAAAGAGATTATGACCAGACAACTCCTATACTTCACTTGACTCATTTAGCTACGTAGGATGATACTTAGAAAATTACTGAAACTGGGTTTTGTTCTCTAAATAAGGACAGAAATCTAATTAAGAGATTCTCTTATGAGATTCTCCAAACCTGCTCATCATTCTCAAAGAGAATCATTCTTGAAATATTTTATAAACAAGTGTGCTTTTTGGAAAACAAACAAACAAACCAACCCCAAGTTTTCTATTTCTTAAAAGCAATTTGCAATTAGAACGCTTCTCCCCTCCCCTTTTCTTTTTGTTAAGGGCTTGTGCCAAAACCAGCCAAAAAAGTCGCTCATGTCCACACCCCCACAAGCAGCATCTCCAAATGTGGAACAAACCCGGGGTTGGGAACACGACCCATCACTCACGGAACGGAACCCAACTCATGAACAAAACAGCAGCACCAAGCAAAATAATGCCGAATTGACTGAACTTTTATTTGCACAACGCACCAAAGAAGATTACAGCCGTGTAATTAAGAGACTGAAGAGCGGCACAACCAGCGATGAACACACTGAAAGAAAAATCCTTGGCATGGTCCCAGCGACTGGCGGGTTCCCAACAAAACCCACAAACAACAACAACACAACCACACAAAGACAACTGTGGGAGGAGCGTAAAAATATACCAACGCTAATTTGCAACCATGCCGTGCCAAACATTTTAGGTCTATTTAATGTTTTCCAAACTTTTTAATGCAATGATGGCAGAGGAAGAACAGGCTCCCAAGAGCACAGCTCACAGGGCACCCCAGCTCTTCTATAAGCTGCACTGCTGGGCAAAAAACTAGAGACGTCCAAACCAAGAAGTCAGAAACTTGTACAGATTATTAATACGGTCTTATTAAGTTACAGTCCTATCAATTAATACCAAGAAAATGCCGCTGGTCAGGTTATACATTGCAAGAGGGGGAAAAAAAACCCCAAAACACTTGAAGAGGTCAGTAGCATCCCAGAAGAATATTACATTACCCCAGTACTTGGGGAGTGTTTAGTGCATAAATTAAAGCACCAGCTTTCCTCGACTATTCATCATTGTCTTTTCAGAAAAAATACATTTCCCATTAATAAACACTGTTTGATGCCAGTTAAGTTGTAACAAAAGTAGATATTTCTAGTTTCCTTTTGAAGAACCTATGGCCTGGCAGCATTTATGTGCACACATTAAAATACACTGTATACACACACACAGCTTGTGTAGTCAGCCAAAACCCAGGATTTCACACGGACTAACTTCCCTTAACAGAAAAGTTTCTGGTATTATTTTTTTAAAGATATGCTCCAAACCATAAGCAGGATTTTGTACCATAAGCTTTCCAAGCAAGGGTTTAGATTTTGTGTGTAAATTCTTCATTTAAGAAGTCCTGTTCTCCAATTTTCACCTTTTTTTGAATGATTTGCCTCAAACCATCACCTCTTTTACAGCACAACTGCAAATGCGGGTAGGAGACACTTGAAATCTTGTCCTGAATTCAAACAAATCCAATTCCAGCTTCATGTTCTCCATACTGGAAGTGTTTCTGGTTCAACCTCCCATTATATCACCAGATTCTGCACTTCCACTGCAGCACAAAGGAAATCTCTTCTCCTCCTGATGTTCTTAGATTGAGTGAAAAATTATTAGCCAGGAACCGCAGCTCTCGGATAATAGCAAAACTAATTGACAGACACAGCATTGAATAAGTGACGGGAGTTGTAAGAAGTTCAAGGAGAGCTGACAAAAAGCACAATACTCACAGTTAACTACACACAGAAAAATAAGACCCAAGAACAGAAAGCAGGAATTAAAAAAATGATAGCGTTAAGTAACAGATAAAAGGAACCAGCAATTATTTATGAAATAAAGATGCTGACAGCTTTTGCTTTAAAGATTTCTTCCAGACTATATAATTTCTGCAACAACCAGATCACTAGTTGATAAGGGTAGGGGGGGAACTAAAAAGCTTTCTTCTGGTGACGCCAAAGCAATGGATGATCTCAACAGAACACGCATGTGAGCGCCAGACAGCACCCAGATCCAAACCTCTGCTCGCCCAGGTCATGGACAAGAGTTTTTTCACATTATCTTTTTAATAAACAATCCTGTACAGCCAAGTTTGCCAAATGCCATTAATTGCACTAACTCCAGCTACCAAGACAAAATGTCTTTTGGTGATGGATTAAGCCGACCCCTGATGTTTGCAGCTCGGTCTGAACGGGACGTTTGTCACCAAGTGAGGACGGGGAGACGCGGGAGCACTGAACGAGTGATGGAAACATTCCCAGGGCTTGTCCCCAACCAGACCAGGTCCCCTTCATAAGCTTGGAGGGGTCAAGGAGGGATTAAGGTAACCCATCCCTTAAAAAACTACATAATATTTCCTTCACTATTTATGTCAAATAATTCTGGTTTTCTAACATGATTTCAGAAATTCTGCAGATGCCCTGGTCTGATGCAAACCCAGGTCTCTGCTCCCAAGGGACAAGCGCCAAGACAAGACGAAACGGCCTCAAGTTGCGCCAGGGGAGGTTGAGGTTGGATCTGGGGAACAATTTCTTCCCCAAAGGGCTGTGGGGCATTGGAACAAGCTGCCCAGGGCAGTGCTGGAGTCACCATCCCTGGAGGGTTGGACAGACCAGAGATGAGATGCAAAGCAGAACCTTCTCTTACAGTTTTGATAAAGAAATGCTGCCCTTTCCACTTGCAGAGATTAAAGCTGACTTCTCATTTGACAGTTACTTGTAATTTTCCTGCCCTAACCCTATCAGTGTTATTAAAGCAGGATGCGCCAGCCAGCCCTCGGCCTCCTCCTGCCGTCTAAAGGTCACCTCTGCATTCCTAACGCCGAATCTCGATCCTCACAACGATGGCAATTAACTAGGAGCAAGGAATAATAAATTAAAAGAATAAAGAGGAACTCCATAATAAAACAAACCTCAGAGAAAACTACTTATCTAACTCGAATTTTATTAGTATCTGATTCAAATATCCTTTCAACAGGAGTAAATAAAAATCTTATTAAAACAAACAGAAGTGACTAGGTAGGACAACAGAGCTAAAAATAGACACATTTAGGACTGATGTCAGTGTTCACAATGCCACTGACTGAAAGGAAGCTGCATTTATTTACAGCAGCCCTGAATGTGGTCCAAAATGCTGATGTAGACTCTTTCCAGTAGGCAAAATAGCAAATCAGAAAACAAAAATACCAAGCTGCTTCCAAATCCTAACTAAACGTGCTGTGTATAAATATGGAATAATGACAAACAAATCAGTAGCGATGTCTGCACCAGCATCAGCACCAGCTCCTTCTTGGCTTCTCTGCTAGAAAATGACCATTCCTCCCAATATGTCATCTCATGTTTTGTCCCATTTTATTTTATTTGTCTCAAGTTACATAACAAATCCACCATCAGTACCAATAACAGAGCCGGGTCTTAGACACAGAAAGTTCAGAATAGAGGTTTGTTATTAAACCATATAAAAACTGCCATTCAAACCAGCCTGCAGGTGTTACAGAATACCCAGGCAAGTTCAAAATCATGTTCTGTACAGCACACACACACAGTTGCCATAGCACGGGATAATAAAGAGCATCTAAAAGCTCCAGAATTGAGAGAACCACTGATTTCCTTGCTCAGGAAGAAAGAGACTTGCTACTACTGGGGCAAACCCATGTGCGTAGGAACCACAGCTCTGGCGAGGTACAATGCCACAAAAATCCTCGCAGCCCAGAAGGCACCACAGATTTCACTGCTTTCCTTTCCAATCAGTAGTTATTTGTCCTTAGCCTGTTTTTCCTAAAAAAAAAAATATAAATACATCATAACAAATTAACATATACCTTTGCATAAAAAGCAGCGTAAAAGAGCAAATCGTATTTCACAGGACAAGACTTGCATACAACGGTGAGGAGCACAGAACAATTTCCCTAGAATAGAATCAAACTGAGCTCAAAATTAGCCTGCAAGTTGCCAGGCAGCTTGTTTAATGACGTCTGTAAATCATTATATGAACATAAACTTTGGCTAAAAGGTTTCAAAGTGCCTTCAAATGAACTCCTTATTCCCAGGGGTATTTTCCATTAGCTTTTCACCAGTGAAATCACGAACACTTGTTAAAACTTGGTCCCCAATACCTGTGTGTGCCCTGGATGCCACATGAGGAGTGGCAGCCCTAGACAGACCCGACGGAGAAATATTCCTCGATTCTGTGTCAGTCATCCATCTAGGGTCACGCATAAAGGATCTGAAGCGGCTCATAGACTGACCCATGGAGAGCATTCAGTTATTATTGTGCTCCAAAGGCCCGAGAGCAGCTTGGGTCACAGAAGCTACATTTCCAAAAGCAAAGGGTTGCATGACAAACCCCTTCCAGCTCTGCCGGGAGCTCAGCGCCTTCAAAGAGCAGGACCGGCGGCTGTCACAGTGTCAAGTGGAGGCACAATTCAAATGATAAAAGGATTTCTAAGGAAAAGAAGAACGTGCTCTATTTTTAACGCTGAGATGTAAATCATTAAAAATAAAAAAGTGATGTCTGTGCTTCACCCACTGCAATTGCCACCAGATCCTTGCCTCAAAAAAACCCTCAGCATGTATCAGCCTAAGAGTCTCATGAAATATACCTCTGAATATTGAGCATGCAATACATCATTTTTGAAGAAAAGGATGGGGAAAACTTATACCTGAACCACATTTAGTACATCTCTTTCATGCTCTGCTCTCCCTTAACATGCTGAATTACAGTCGACTGAAGGAGATCTATACACACATTGAAAGCGGAGTATCAAAGGCATTCAACATATCAAAGGTGACAGAGAAAAGAAGGTTGTACATAAGAATCTCTGAAAGACCAAGGACTAATATTACCAAAGATATGTAAAAAAAATCCTAATTTCTAAAAGGACAGCTAACTACAGAATTGAAGCATTTCAATTCAATCAGTTATTGCAAAGAATGTAATTGAATTCCTTCACTAAAGCTCATCAAGAAATACACAGGATGAGGTTTTGTTCTTTTTTTTCACTTGTAAATAGAAGAAACTCCCACTGCTTGTGCAAGTTGTATCAGTAGCTACTAGCAGGCTATTAGCAAGCTAACAAGTATTAGCAGCTTAAAAATGTCATGAAGGTTGGTCGTTATTTATTGTATCAGTTCTTTCCCCACGTCACAAGAATATTCAGCCTCTATGATGGATGTGGCAGCTGTTATTTTCTCGGTCAGTGTTTTTCCATTATACGACTTTTTAAAATTACTTACATAATGCAAGCCAATATCCCTTTATTATTGAAAAGCACACTATTTCTTTTGACATGCTCTCAGCTATGAACTGTTCACTGTTACAAATTATTTAACACACAAAGTATACTGGGACATGTATTTCTGCTTCTTGGAAAGGGCCTAGATTGGTGTGTGTTTTCTCTTGGGGGAGAGGGGGGCGACAGGATCACTGGATGAAGACAGGGAATGATTTCACACAGAAGGGTGTTGCCAAGTCCCTTCACCTCAGCAATTACTGCTCAGGATCTCAGCTGCTGTAAAGAATCAAACTGTTCTGCAGCAGCATCTCAGAAGACATTGTACTGTGGTTAGAATCAAAACACAAAACCAGTAGCACAGCACTTAGGTAAAGAGGAGCAAAAGCACTGAAATAACAGTGACAGTGCACAGATGATTCTCGCGCATGAATTTTAAAGCCTTCCCCTGGTTTGCTCCAAGAAAGCTGCAGAGAGCCGGGGGTTCAGAAACAGATGGTTCTACTTCTCTTCAGGCTTTCCCCCTCTAATAAAAAAGAATAAATTATTGACAGAAGTATCTAGAAACATCAAGAAACTGTTTTGCATCTTTCCGAAGCTACCCACCCAACCAGCGCAGACACGCTCCGCGCGTTTGAGAGCACAACAATAGGGAGGCGCTGGCTGGACACGATGCTGTCAGGGGAAATCACTCAGGAAAGGGTGAAACACCTGCCCTACACGGGAACCGCTGTGTCCCCGCAGGGTCTGAGGGTCGTGAGCTCGGACGGGACGTCACTTGCCTCCTGACACTGCACTGAGGGACGTCCCGTTGCATGAGCCCTGCAAACCTGCACCAGTTTCCCAAAGGGCTTGCAAGTTGTATTGTGCATAGGACAGATATCGGTAGAGAACAGTAAAAGCATCTGAAAGGCTTATATTGAATATCCATGTTTGTTCTGTGCTCTACAAATGAATTCTTGAGATAACTGATAGCAAGAGCTCTCCAGCTTTTCTTCTCTGCAACTTTCTAACTGTTCTATCTCTTGAAAGCTTTGCTGAAAGTTAGAAGACTTAAGCTTCAGGAATTTAGATTCCACTTACTCATCTGGTTTCTGAGCTTTTCTCCTGTTCCTAATGAGTTATCCCACTGAGATGAATAAGTAGCACTGGCAGGACCAGAGAATCTGCTTTATTAGTAGTACAGAGCTATTAAAGTTGTTATTATGCCACGTTACAGACATGGAAAACTAATATTTACATTTCATAGTGGTGTTCAGAGGCTTAATTGGTCTGTGAATTGTTTCAGGATGTGTTGATAAAAACTCCATGGGAGTGCAACTGTTTTGGACTGACTGACTGAGAAATTGCTGGGGGAGCATGAGGGGGAAATCAAGGTTATAGCCCATCACTGCTTGTACACAAGTATGATATTCTGACAGAAATGGGCTCAGAAAGCTCAAGTGTGTACAAGGAGATAGAAAACACTATCTTTGCACCATATTAAGGGTGGTTTTATAATGCTTTAGCCACGCTGCTGCAAACAGAGCTGGAAGGAAAGGCTGGAGACTCGCCAGTGCAGGAGATTGCTGCCGAAACCTCGGCTGAACAGATCCCCGAGGGGCCGTGTGATCGAGAGGAATGAGTTTGCATAGGTGCTTCCTACGCAAAACCAAACCAACTGACGGCATGGACACAAAGTGACTGCAGGCTGGGTACTGCCAGCTCCAACTCACTGCCTGGAATGGGTTTTTGATGAAAACTTAAACCATGGAAACACTCGAGTGAAATTTCATTCAAATAATTTATCATTTGTTATCTCTCTATATGTATTATACTCATTATCCATCTTTCTCATTTTCTCTCCTACAGCACTACTTCTGGCGTTCAAAATCTCCAGTTTGCATGGAATTCCTGATAATCTGACCTAAGAGCTGTGTAATTACACTGCTCTGCTAGGATAAAGACTATTTTTCCACATGACTTAAATCTTCTAAAAATATACTGTATATAAATGCTAATATGTATCAGCATGTATATATCATTCGTTATGTGAAGTTCCAGATGATGGTATATATATATATTTCCCATTTTAAATTTCAGACTTAATGTGCAAGTCCACTGGGAAATCACACAACTGAGTGTCTTCAACCTCTCCATAAAAAAAGGCTTGGGAGCATTTCAGGCTGCATCCCAACAAAGAAATGCTCAATTATTTATGATCAGAGGAAAAACTAGAAAGAATACATGCATTTTTTACAGTGACTTTTGGACATTATTTGTCCCCGACATACGAGACGGACACCTTAAAACTGCTTGCAGGTAAAAAGTACATAAAATCACAGCAGGAAGCTTCACCGACATCCCTCTGAATGATCTTCAATGTAATTCATGCAAGTATCATCTTTATTTTACCACAAACTATGCTGAAAGAAATGTAGCTTCCAGTAACATTTAAATTATGACATAAAACCTGGATCTTAAACCCAAGACTAATTCAGTGGAAAAAAACTGCATACAGCAAAACAGAACGAGTGTTGTAGGAAGGCTCAGAGTGCAGATTTTCTCTCGCTGTCCACACCCCAGTCTGACCCAAGCAGAGAATTGCTGTAAAGGAACAGCTCCGCTGTGAAATGTCTTACATTCATCCTTTCTGTTTCGGTTTATAATCACACAGTTTCCGACACCTACTTGTGGTTTGGGTTTTGTGCTGTTTTTAACCGACCAGACGAACCATGCAAGGAGAGCACAGCTTCACCAGACTCGTGAAGGCCTCCTGCACACTACCCACAACCCAGGGTTTAGGCTAAACTTAACTGAAAATACCAAGTAACGCAAGAAAGATGATCAATCTTTGAACAGTATTTTAAATATAATTTTTTGTTCATATAGTTACTTCCTAATTTTGATGGTGACTACTTCTGCCTGGTGACTCTCTTCCCCAGGTCAGAAAAGGAACCTCAGAATCAACCCACTTGAAGAAGCAACTTGCCTCTTGCTCTTATAGAAAACCCACCAAACAAGTAACTACCGTATGGCTGCTCATTATTTCACATCAATATACCAGAACAGAGTAAAATTATCACAGCGCTACAAGTCTCATGAACACTCTCAAGGCAGAAGTCCAAGGCTTTCAATCATTCAGCTCTTAGATCAGCAGCTAAAGGATGCCCCTGGCTGGCTTGGCCTCTAAAAATACCCTCAGTTTTTAAAGACGCTTTTGCGCAGGTCTTCGCACAGCCCTTCCTGCTCCTCTGGAAGGACGGAGGACCTCGATCCACCCCCACAGGGACAGGGACACGCTTCTGGCACCGCTCCCCCAGCTCGCCTGTCCCTCCCGACCCATCGCAAGCGACTGCAGGCAAGATCTGCGCCTCATTTTGTCATCCCCTGCTCATTTACTTGCCAAAAACACAAGTGCTTTTCTTTACTCCCAACCAAGTTTTATTGCTTTCATTGTTATTTCCTCAGAAGACTATTTAATTAGTTCAGAATGCCAACAGCACACAGATCTTATGCTTAAATTAAACAATAGCTTAAATAATGCCCTAGGGAGGTATTTTTCCCAGTCTGTTATTTTTAGGTATCTCGGGGAGCGCAGTGCGCTGTGCTACCACACCGGCAACAGAAAGAGGAAGAGCAAGAATGTTTTCTCAACAGACTTTAAGTCAAGATCCATCTAATGATTAGCATCAAAATTCTGAAATAACGAAGTATGATGTGTCCGTAACTAGAGAAACAAGCAACAGAAAGCATGATTCATTGCCCTAAACCAAACCAAACCAAACCAACCCCTTTAGCTGTTCTCACCCTAGTTTGTTAGGGGTTTGGGAGGTGTTTTTTTAATTGTTTTTTCAACAGAAAGTTGTTACTGACAAAGCTGGAGGAAACAGCAGCCAGGGCGGTCAGGAGCGGCAGAAACGTCCCTCCCCACGGTCGCAGGTCGTCTGTGCAGAATGAACTATAAACCAGACCAAACGCTCATCTGCTCTGGAAACTCAGCTCAAAAGCTACCGGAATATACGCCAGCTATACTTAGCAGCAAGAAGGAGCAGAGAAGATGCGAGAGCCCCTCACAAGACATGCGTGTGTAGGAAGAAGCACTGATACAGATGGCAAAACGCTCACCCCGGCTGGGAAGACCTCCAACTGGGAGCCTGCTGATTTAAAAGGATATAAAAGACAGTTAATGAATCACCCCAGAAAGATCATTCCTCACTATACATAAGTGGATGGTAAATAGGAAAAAAATAAAGTTTGTAACTTGTTACGTCAACTACAAGGTTTTTTAATTGGCTCTTCTTACAAGTGTTATTTTTCAAGAAAATGAAACAGAAATTAGATCCAACTTCAGAGGGAAAAAAATGCAGGTTACTCACTAGGCAAGGTGAAAAGCTTGTATTTCAGCATGACCAGCTGCTGAAACAGCTAAAATATGTTTTGTTCTCATCTTTCCCAAAGACCCAAACCCAACGGCTCGGTGTAACAGATGAGAAACTGAGAAGGATGCAGACAAAATGCCATGTCCCACCAGCTTCCAAGCAGTCATCAGAGAACCCAAGGCTGGACCTAAGCCAGGCACTGAAGTTGTAGGACGCTTTACAGCCACATCCCAGAACTTCCAAGTCAACTTTATTCACCGTCTGCCAGGTAGATGCAATTTGGCAGAAAGTCCAGTGTCAGACATAAGTCACTGAACTATAACTGGCAACGAGTTTGCTCCAAAGCATTTAACTTTAATGCCCACGATAAGCCTGTTCTAAAGTAACACTATGACCTAATTTGCTCCCTTTAACGCTCGGCAGTGACGCTCGCTGCAGCGGACCCTGATCCGCTCAGCACGTTACATCTCCTTCCAAAACTGCTCACAAATCAGTGTTTTCCCCAGCGTGCCCACCCCAGTGCGAGGGAGCGGGATAAGAGCTCCGTGAGCAATTCTAATGCTGCCAGGAACCCGAGTGGATTCCACATGTAAATAATACATATTTGAGACCAGAAAAATGTCTTTCTTTTTTTTTTTTTTCTAAAGCAAACACATAATCTGGTGTTGAAGCAAACAGGATGTGGTAAAAAGAAAACTAGCTAAAGGTGGTTACGCACTCGGCCCTGAGACAGGCTGTACTTCCCCATGAAGCTTCTGCTGTGGAGGAAGCAGCTTCTGCGGGAACAGCCGGCTGTCAAAGCGCTGCCAGAGCGTTTTTCTGGGCAGCTCGATTATCTTCACGTCCTCTGACTCATTAGGCAATTTCTTAGAGAGTTAAGATCATTCTGGAGCATCGCTCCTGCAAACAGTCCTGCCATCTTCAACAGAGGAAGAAGCCTTCATAAGGAAAAAGATGTAAATAGAGCACGGACATTTGTTTGTGCAAATCTTGCGAAGCCTCCTGGCCATCTCCATCCCCAGAGGGCTGCTGCCTCGCTGCTCGAGGTTCCTGCTCTTACTCTGATCTGAAAGGGCACAGCAAAGGTTTTGGTTCCCAAACCCAAGTTGCCTGTTCAATCCCCTGCACAACTGGGGCAGGGAATTTGGGCCAGTCTTTTACAGGGGGACTTGGAAAGCACGGAGCCTAGAAGGATTTAAGGGCTCACTAAGGATAAAGACTTGCAGCTGATAAGATCAGCACCATAATTAGACAGACTTATAGGAAAACATCCGAAGAGAATGACTCCATATAGGACATCAGAAAGCCTTATATCACACCACTGAGCAAAGCCCTGGTTTTTACATCTGAAAGAAGGATGTTGAAAAAAAAATGACCTGGAGCTGTAAGAAAGAATTGTGGTCTGGAAAGAAAAAAAAAGCTTAACAGTCCTCATCTAAATTGCTCACCAAAGGAAAAACCTGTAGCTTGATGGGAGTTTTATGATTAGTACACAGGGAGAAAGGACTGCATACTGGATAGCTTTAACTGAAAATAACAGCACAGAAGAGGAGCAGCAAGGAGATGAACCAGGAGAACCAGCTCCTGATCAGAGACTCTTTGGACTCAGGCAGATCTAAACTCCCCTGAGCAGGTCCAGTCTCAGCTGCGGCCTCTCCATGTCCCTGCCATACAGAGAGATAACAAGAGTTAAAAGGTGATTAGACTTTTAATTATCTCACCACATTTTCATAGCTTTTTGCATAATGCTTGCCTAAAATTGAAGGTACTATACCACAAGCAATTCTGGTAATGTCTGGAAAAAGAACTAATTTAACAAGAAAGAACAAGCTAGAAAACTCAATAAAATTTAAATGAACAACCACAGTAAGGAAATTTAATATTTTCCAATGCAATGCAAAGTCTTCTGTTAAAAACACTTGTGTTTATCTCTAACCTTTTTTTTTTTCTTCCATTCTAAAGCCTTTTTCAGAAGAAAGCAGCTTCAGAAGAAAACAAAACTCCAGCAAAGGGGTCACAGCAGAGCTCTGCGTTTCCAGGTACCGGAGGGCAAGTGCTCCTGTGACTGTACCCAGGGGAGAGGAAAGACTCTGCACGTCTGTGAACAACACATCTCGAGACTGGGGGAGAAACTCATCTGCTCATCAAACTCTGGGCTCTAAAATTCCAGGTTCCATGGCTACCAACATGGGGAAAAAGAAAGATAAAATCCTTCCAAGGCTACAGTTACTTGACTGTAGTCGCTATAACTTATGAAAATAACTGCAACAGTTCTTCAGAACCAATTATTAATGAAAAGTACTCAATTACATAAATAGAAATATCCATTACATATAAGCTGTTCTGCTTGACTTCTTTTTTTTTTTTTTAAAAGGAGAAGAAAAAAACCCAAGAACTTCTTCATTTCCTTGCTCCCAAAGAGAATCAAACAGTTAAGGTCAGCCTGTGTTCTGTGTTTGGTTGCTCAAAATTCCGCTTGTTTTGCAACTGCCACACTATAGCACAGTATTAATGACTCAGCACAGACATCTAAACTGAAGCACATACTTAAATATGTCAGCACAAGCAAACATGCATTTAGAGTACGATGGTTTTGGCCAGAAAAGTCACAGTTTTTATGCACAAAGATACAGGCCACAATTTGCTAACACAAGGGAAAGCACCGCGAGACTTCTATGGACACTTTGGACTGGGATTTCCACAACCCTCTTTGTACAAAGCTGTGCATGAAGCACACGTACCTCAACCCACTCCTCAAATCTACTGGATAAAGATTACACAAGCCCCTGGTGAAATCCCTTCCCCTGCTTTACTACCCATCCTACTACTAAAACAGTTTCATTCATATCGAGGTGTTGGGTTTTTTTTAATTCACATGTTAAGCACCTGGAAAATTAATTAATCTCATCAGTTATGCAACCACTTTTCTGGTTCTGAGCACTGTTCAACTGCACTTCTCTCTTTCTCAGCAACATCACCCCGTATTTCAATACTTCCTCGCAGGTCACATTTAGCAGACAGCTCAGTGAGCTCTGCTCCTTCCCACCGCTCTTTCCTGGACCCTTTCCAGCAGATCCATGTACATTTTGTCATCCCGTGCCAGGATGGACACAATATTCTGCCAAAAGAGGTTTACTTGACATGCCTCTACTTACAATCCTGATCCTTATATTTCGTCGTGTGATCCAGCTGAGACAGTACAGCCCACGGCTCACCGACATCCAAGGCAATTAAACATCCACCTGATGAGCGGTTCTCCACCCTGCATTTGTGCCATTACTCCAGCACAGGTGCAGAGAACGCTGCTTGTTTTAACTGCATTTTTTCCCCCTCCTCTGGTCTATGGAGATCTTTTGTCATTCTGTCCTTGTCCCCGGGGTGGTCACAGCCTCTCTCGGCTCACAAGCAGAATACAGAGGTTCTTCATCCCAGCGTTGCCACTGGGAACTAAAATGCTGCAGAGCGGCTGATCCCTGACATTGTTTTGCACACACCTGCCCTCGCTCACATAGAAGCTCCAATATCTGTGCTGCAAGCCAATGTTCCCAAGGGTCTCACCCCCTGCACACAGCAGTTTCACCCCGGCCATACCTCCTTGTGCTGCCCACAAGACTACGATGTCAGACCATCAAGACAACACATACAGCATCTTTTCTATTACTGTTCCTTCCCTTTATCAAAAAGGCTTATTACCCTTACAGAGAAAAAAAAACTTCAACTGATGTGACACATCATATTGTTGACAAGGCCATACCAAGTAATACAATTTTCTCCTCTATGTTTCCAAATAATTTAATTATTTTTCCAGTAGTTTTCCAGAACATGAAATTGATGGATTGTCTTGCTTTGTTGTCTTCCCTTTCATGGTATTTTATTTTACTGAAGACCTTTGTTTTATCAAGTCCTGTCCTTATTCCAGCGTTCTTCAGATCATGCACAACACTGATTTTTCAGCAGTTGTTACAGAGAACTGGCAGGCAAGACAATCTTAAAAATCTTTACAGGAGTAACATTGAAATATGACTTACCAATTTTCTGATGAAAGATCTTGTCGAAGGTTAATTCACCCCTTTCCTCAAGGTATTTCTGCATAACACTGCGGATACTGGAGGGAAAAAAACACAACAAAAACAACAACAGTTACTTGAAACTATTTCTTTTCAACCAGACCTTTAACATACTTTGGAGAAAGGGTCACTAAAGTGAAACTTTAATGTAAAGACTCCTGTGAGATGAGATTCCACTGCATCACCACGGGCAGTCTGCTGCCATATCTGAGGATCACTGCCACCAAGGCCACCGGGCCCAGAGCCACGTCACAGACACACAGAGACTGCTGAATTCACACTGCA
Source organism: Nesoenas mayeri (assembly GCF_963082525.1). Classification (NCBI taxonomy): domain Eukaryota; kingdom Metazoa; phylum Chordata; class Aves; order Columbiformes; family Columbidae; genus Nesoenas; species Nesoenas mayeri. Next base: position 6,018,892 of record NC_137565.1, on the reverse strand, counting down.
AATTCTTTCACGAAAATTCAGTTATCACCTACAAATACCTTTCCAGACACCACCTTACATAGCCTGAAATTAGCCTTGCAGTCTCAATATTGTGGGGGTTTTTAAGGTGTTGTTTTTTTAAAGGTTCTTTGAGTTTGAGGTATACAATAACTCTCACTTTTCCCCACTGTAAATACCAACATTATCCAGTATAGAGTATTAGTAATATTAGTGCCCATTCAGTGTAGGAGAGATGTTACTTTTACACTTCAAGTTTAACGTATCAATAGTCTACACCATAGTGTGATGCTGCTAGAATTCCTCTTCAATAATATGTACTTATCTGCTATAATAAGGTTTGAAAATAATGCAACGGAGCATAAATTGGGGGAAAAAAAATAAAATACATTGGTGACTGCACGTATTTCCCTTCATAGTATGCCACTAGAGAAGCAAGAGCAGCACCGTTTAAAGGCTCCCAGCCTTTCCCTGGGTTTTCCCAGGGGGGTTTGATCCCAGTTAGATATTACAGGTTGAATGGAAGGGTACAGGGCTGCCACTGGGAGCTGGAACACCAAATGCTGGGTGTTTTTCCTCAAAAACATAGCAAGGAGGCTGCAGGCAGAGGCCCAGGGGCCCTGCCCCTCAGAGGCCTGGGCTGGCGCGGGGTCACCGCACTTCCCGGGGACACCCTCGCCACCCTTCACATCTGCGTTCTCACACCAGTGTTGAGCTTGCACCATGGAAAATAAGCGTGCAAGTCAATCAAAGCTACATCAGGCCGTTAACACCGCAATTGCCATCTATCATTCCAACAACGAGCCAACAGAAGCTCCATTAGGCCTCTGGCTTGGCTGCAGAGCACTTAACATCTACTTTGCCTAATTTGTAATGTCACAATCACTCATTTAAACCACATTAACAAAGATTTCCTTTATTTGTCAAGTAACCTCAATATTCATTTTAATATAATGCCTATAAAAATTTCATATGGGCAACAATACAAGCACATAAATTTTAAAATCAATGCAACCCAGCAGTACTGTGCCTTGGTAAAACTATATTGTCATAGTATTAAATCAAAGCTCCACCAGACTTCGTATGTTTCCAGTTTTAAAATTGATATTTACATATGTTTGGGGTTTTTTTAATAAAAATAAACACAAATACCCTGTACAAAGTACTCAAATCTACAGAAGATTGTTAAATATCACTCATGTTTCTGCAGAAGACCGAGCACCTAATCCTTATAACATGTGGACTCTGAACTACTTAATGTCAGGAAAGACTGAACAGGTCAGTCCTCATGGACAAGTTTTAATGTTTTCTGGAGAAGAAAAAATAGATTTCTGTGGTTATTTCTCATCTATTTTTTTTCTAAAGCCTCTCCATGAACAGATACTGGTGTAGTTCTGAGTCCCGCACCCCTGTTCTCAGTAGAACCCCCAAAACTGCAGAACGCCCCAGGTGCCCATCACCAGAGCTGCAGAAAAACCGCACAAATATGAGCAAACGTCTCTTCCACCAGCTTTGACGGAGGAAAGTATTTGCACTCCCGCCCAAATGAGAACCTGAGGCACAAAGTCTGAGGGACTATAACAAAACATCTATAATAAAAGCCAAGAAATTAACTCAAAGGCCCCAAACCTCCATCTAGGAAATTATTCTATTAATAGCTTTTAATATCTTAATGTCCCACATGGAACACACACCTATGAACACTGTGATCCAAAGCAAGAACTCTGGAAGCTAATTACCACATCAAGTTAAACAAGAATTGGGAGGGCTAAATGTCATTTATCAGGTTTCAGACTATGAATTATTCAGTGAGGAACTTGCTAGTCTTTTATTTGTGCGTCAAAAACTAGGTCTACTTTCTGTATATTTTAACAACATAAATTAAATACCAATGTCAAATGAGGAGGAAGCAGTAAATACAGATCGTGTTCTGTACTTGGGAGAAGCAAGGTAGTAAATTAAATTTATCATATCATTGACAGAATTACAAAATTTGGTTGCCTGTTCTATGGGTAGACTTTAAAAAAACATACATCCTAGTATTATATGTTTAAAAATGGTGATGGTAAAACATAACTCTTCTCTTAAATCCACAAAATGTCAGCATGTGGATGGCAAAACACCTGCAGGTTCCCTGGCAGTGTGGGGTTAAGGGTCGGGCTGGCAGGACCGGGGGGACCATCACCCCTGGAGGGTTTTGGAGATCCCTGCCACTCTGCCCACCTGTGGGCTCCTTCCCTCCACATTCCTCTTCCCCCAGCCAGACCTCCCCTGTGTCTCTCCAGGCTTGCAGGAGGACCATGTACAAATGGACGTGGTCTGCACCAAGACCATGGACTTCCCCTCCTCGGCCGCCTGGTCTACCCAAGCCCATCAGCCCTTGGAGCACTCCCAGCCACGTCTCGTTCCCACCGACTGCTAGACCATTAGTAACATCATAAGCCTTTTTAATAATAATGACATCAAGAAAGCTTTCCTCTGCTCTAACAAGTGCACTGCAAGAAATTACATAAACAGATCTGAGTCTAGACAATGGGAGAAGACAATGAAAAATTTAACGTATGACTGAAATGTCCAGGAAAATACTGCGATTGTGTAACAGACAAATCTCTCCAGCGCTTCTCCTCCTCTCCCTTGACATCTAGTGCTTCTGGTCTGATGGATAACATGTCAAAGGAACAAAACGTTTTTGCAGCTACAGGATCTGAACAAATCTGTAAGATGATCACAGGCTACAGGAGTCCACGCTGCATTCCAGCTTCTGAACAAAGATTTTCACTCCTTTCAAATCATTTCTCATTATCCATATGAATAAATAAGAATAAATTACATGGAGTGGATTATGACTACCCAGAATAACAACCTTCTAATTCTCACACAGAACTTAAAGGTGGAAATTCTCCTGAGTTCAAAAGAAGCGAAGCAGAGTCCATATATCCTTCAGAAGGATGGGCAGCTTTAAAATGGAGCCTAGTGCATTCCACAAACAGGAAGGTTCCTCCTCTGCTTTTGTATATTGAATCATTAGCTGCCCTACACGTAAACAATCTGGGATTAAAAGCTGCATTTCACAGAAAAGTAGCCATTTCTGAAAAGCTTTCCATATCCAAATATGCTTTCAGTGCAAACAACGTGCTAATGCGAGAAGTGGACTCTTTGCATAAGTTCATCTTGGTTCACAGCATGATCTACCTTAATAGCAACACTCAAAATAAGCAGAAACAAAAGCTGGCTAAAAATTAAATCCAGGGAGACTTCAGAAACAAAAGCATATCCGACTGTACTGTAGAAAAACCTTTTGTCTCTATTTTTTTTTATTTCAGAGAGGAAGAAAATAGCAAACAACAAAAATTTCAGAAATGCTCAGTTTTCTGTCCACTTAACACAAGTCAACTGAAATAACAGGACAAGTGTGTTTAGGGGAAATCAAAAGTCAGGCTCAATATTTTGTGATAAATGCAATTTGGACTCTGGATACCTCTTTGTTGGTTTAAGCAGTAGGCAGAAACTAGAAGTTACAGAGGATAATAAACAGCATTAATTTTGACATTTCCTGAAAGTTTGGCTATTAATTTCTAAGATGCATGGATTTTGTCCCTGCAGGTTTGTTATATTAATACTACATTATGCAGGAGTTCTTTTGAAAGCATCTCTTGCACCTAGGAAATGGAAAGGGTAAAGAGAGATGCGATGGTTTGCATACGTACACATACTCTTAATGTTGGAACCAGATCAAGATGCTACTTACTACTGGCCTTCTTACTACTGTATCTTAAAGGAGCATTTAATTATTTATCATAAAAGCACATTATTTTTTCGTATAAATCCAGCAGAGTTCTGATTTAAGGGATATTATCTATAGTACATACGCACACCACAACTTGAAAAAGAAACTGACTGGCCTTATTGCAAGCATTAAAGAACCATATCTGCATTAAGAATACACAGTTACACTCACTAATATATTCACCTATAAGCTGAAACTGAAAGACAACAGAAAAACAAAACAAGAATGAAATGGCAGCTTTGCAGAGCCCAGTATTTAACTCTACCAACATTTCTTGTGTCATCCTGGATAAGTGATAAATGTGACCGGCCTCAGATCCTCCCTCTGTGAAACAAAGCTGTGTTTATTTGCTCCCCTTTGCCATCAGGGTAGGTCCCATCCCTCTGCCATGTGTGTACCCCGTCCCCAGCACACTAACTCCCAATGGCTCCTGGCACCTCCAAAAACTACTCCAATGCTAACAATAATGTCAGGAAAATGCTAGATATTGGGTAACACAATCGCCCTGCCCAACTGTGCCCCTTTTGGACTGTGCTCACCACGTGCCCGCTTCCCACGCTTGGAGCATCCATCTCCAGGCCAGACAATCACCTTCTATTTATTCTGGCTGCTTTCTCCTCTTCCTTTGTGCTAGTACTCTGATTTCCCTTTTTCAAATCTCTCCTGTTCTCACCTGGCTTTCCACACCATATTTATCACGTTCCCTCACCCCAACAGCTTTCATCTCTATTTTCCTCGTTGCCTTCTCGCTCTGCACAGCCGCAGGCAGGGAACTCTTGCAAAGCCAAAGATCTGAGCCTCCCACAGCCAGAACAGAACTGAGCCTGCTTAGAGACCATTTCAAATGAGATGAATTTCTCAAAGTCTGAAGCACACCACCACCACTGTGTCATTAATAATACAGTTTCTTCTTAAAAGTATTTTTACTGAGGTTTTGCAGAGCAAGAAAGCAAACAAGGCACATAACAGGACAGAGAGAAGGAATGAAACATCTCAACACAAAGAGTAAATCTGTGCAAGCAATTACTAACGGTGCTATTATTTCCTTGCAATATACCCATCGCTGGCATGAAGCACCTCTCCAACCAACAGAAAACTCCCCTTGGACCAGATCGTAAACTGCAAAGAGCCCCTGGATCCCACTCTGGGGTGAGAGCACAGGGCAGACACTTGATGTCATCAATACAAAAGAATTTGCTTCCCTCCTATATTAACAGAGGTAAAAAAATAGCGAACATGCCACAGAACATTCAATCCATTTCGTTTTGCTTCCTCTCAGGCTTGTACTCAGTTCAAAGTTCAGCAGAAGTTAACACTTCTCCAAACAAATTTGTTCTCAGATACTGTAAAAGGTTGTTTTACACATTGCAGCTTTTGTTTGAGCAATTAATGGGGCAAAGTAAATTCCCAACATATAAAGACAGAAAAGACCATTAGACCATCTCATCTGATGTATTTGGCTATTACTTGTAAAATTCCATATTTGAAGATGAAACAAATAATTAGAAGACAGTGAAAAACACATTTTTGGACAATGAAATAACATGGAAAAAAAAAAAAACATGTTCCTTTTACTCTTTTACTTTTGAGCATCCTACAATATTGCTAGAATACCCCTGACAGCAAAGCAGTATCCAGCTGGCTTCTTTATTTAACAGGGAAATAGAAGTGATCATTGGTACTACATTAATTAGTGCACATGCTCTTTCCATTCATTGTCTTATCAGCTGACAAATGAAGCAGCAATGAGGAAACCTCCTTGTTTGCAGCCCCACCTCGCAGGACCATCCCACAGGACAACAACTGGGCTCTGCCATTTTCTACCCCAACTTCACCCGTTCCTACCCCATTTTCTGCCCCTGCACTCCAAAGTTTATGCTAAGCCCACTGCCAAGTTGTTTCTCTGCAGCGAACTAATGCTCTTATATTTGTCAAGCATGATTAACGGCATGTTCCGCCCAATCCCCCTGTTTGCCATGGAAGGGATTAGAGCTCAGCAGCGCTTTCCCGCCCCCCCCCCCCCAGTATCTCATCCAGATGATGAAGCAGCTTCACTTATGCAAATTATATTAATGGACAAAGTTCGCAACGAGGGAGTCAGAAGCAAGAGCCATGTAGCTACAGTTTCAAATACGCACTATCCTCACGGTCCTCGAGGATCATTTGCATTATCATTGCGGAAATCTGAAACTAATATAAAAGCTTCTAAGTACATGAATTTTTCAGGAATAATTACACTCAACTGTAACGTCAAGGACTTGCCCTTCCACCAGAATGTGGTTACTGAAAAATTACAAGAGAAACTGAAGCAAAAATCACATCTCCTTCCTCCTGCTGCAATTAAGTAATTTGTCAATATGATTGTCTTAAAAAAATTACAAAATTACTAAAGATGTGCCAATCATTTATTTTAATCTTTCCTTATCTATAAAATGTTTAGAACCCTCTTTAAAAGTAGCATGCGAGTATAAACAGTAGAACAGCCAACAACGACTGAAACACACTGCATTCAACTGTGATTGATTTATTCATTTATAGTCTCAGGATGCAATTTTACAGAGACTTCCATGTTTATTTGCGCTATCCAAATCCATCAAAAAGTTGCTAAAATTGGACCAAAGTTCCTGCCTCAAAGGCCTTTGAACTGAAAGCACGACAGGGTCAACAAGTCCAGCTCAAAGCAATCACAGAATGGCACACAGCCATCACAGCCCACACTTTTTTTCCTTTATAAAAGTGTATTTAAAGGGTTTAGCAATGCAAGACTGATCAAAAGTGAAAACTGTTAAGAAATATTTGGCTGAAGAATCACATCTTCTCCAAACTCTTTTAAACATCTTCTCCAAACTCTTCTCGTTATGCATTTTAAGCTGGCGGTTACTTTAAAGTCCCAGAAGTAAGGGAGATGCGAACGAAGTAACCATAATCATTAGAACAATTTGGAAAAAAGACTGGAAAAATCCGGGGTAAGAAAATATAATTTATAAATAAATCAGAGGACTGATGCACAGAGACACAGAACCGTTTAAATAGGAAAATGAACAGAATGCGATGGGGAAGACATGGGGAAGCCAGGCTGGGCGCTTCAGAAAAACAGCAAGTGATGAGGAGGCTGGGAAAGGACAGTCACACCCCCTTGGTGACACCCCCTCGGGCTTCCCTTGCACCCCCAAGGGCTGGAATGTCCCCAGCAAATCACAGCCACACAAAAAACCCCCCTTCCGAGCGGTTCCTCACGGCACAGCCAGGCTGGTCTCACCAGGCACGGCCTCAAGAACCTCCTACCCACATTTTGTCTTCTTTTCATTTAAAGTTCAGCTTAACGAAGATTTGTACTTCACAGAGCTTGCCTTTCCTCCTGAAATTCAGACAGAAATGTAGTAACGGGAATAGCAGTGTGGGCAGAGCCGTCCTGTGGGGCCTCCGATCCGCGTCCAGCTCTTGAACAGGGGTGTCTTCCCCTCAGATTTGAAGCATTGTGTATTTTCCTGGGTTGCTGGGTGCTTTTTAAGTTTTGGACAGGATGCAAAAGCTAATGGGAGCTCTTCTCTCCTCTGCACCTTAAGCAGAGGTAGTTATTTATTGCGGGTGATGAGCATCCGTCCGTTCCCAGCTCCATATGGAGCCCCTGCGACGTCTGTCCCGGCTGCGTCCCCAGGGCTGCAGTGACGTGCAGGGGGTGGAAACGCAGCTGGTGCTTGTCTGGGATCGCAAACACGCTGCAGCACCCGGACGGCATCGCTGTCGGCGTTTAACGACGGCTTTGATCCGCGCAGCCCTGCCAGATCCGGCCCCTTCCCCAGCTCCTTCCCCAACGGGACACAGCACATGCTGACAGGACAAATTCCTGGCACACTGGAAGGGGACCGGAGGTTTCTATGTGGAAGAGGTTTCTCCTAACATTCTCAGAAATTTTTACTTATGCAACATATATTTATATAGGTGTTTGTTCAGTATTGATTTTGTTGAGGGAAACTAGTAAGCATAGGTTGAAGGTATTTCTGTGGAAAACAGCTGTATTTTCTAAAGCTAGAAACTGCTGATTTATGTGAATTTAGTTCAATTAAATTACGCTATTCAGTTTATGCACCTGAACCTGACGGCTCCTGATAGGCTTTTTTCTAATTTTATTAATTACCAAAAAAAAAATAATCTATTATTGGTAAGAAGATTAAACCAGGCCATTCCACATGATTTCACCAGAACACAAACTGAGAGCTGCGTACGTTCATTCCCCGATTTTATAGCTCCAGCGTTTCACTGAAAAAGCTTCACATGGGAAGGTCCAGGCACTGAAAAACTGTCATACCTATAAAAGGAGTAATAGCTATGAGGTTTATTAACCTTACTGGAAAGAGAAATCTGCCTGCAGAAAGGCCAGGGGAGCTCCCTGTGCCGCTGAGCTCCCCAGCCGATGCCCCAGGCCGGTCCCAGCACCAGGATCCATTACACCTATAACGCAGCATCACCTTATGGGCGCTTTCCCCAAAAACACCCCTAGAAACCTCCCTCTGTTGTTAGCACAGTCACAGAAGCCTGCACACTGAGCTCTTCCCAGATCATCCTCATTTACTTTCTTTCTTAATTAAGGTAATGACGCCCGAGGGAAGGTCTATGTTTCAAAATGTAAGCTTCAGCCTTATACCATCCCCACGGGAGAGCTAATTGGAACATCTCCCTTAAGGCCCGATCCTGTTCCTGCGCCAAGAGACGCTCCAGGTGCTGTGTGCTCAGGGGCTGGGACGGTCCAGGACCTCACCTGAACCTCAGAAAATCCGACTTCAACCCCTGCCGCTGCCAAACATCCTACATGTGAAGAAACACACAACATTTATCTCCTCATTGGCTTCTCCTGTGATCCAGTCCCTTCTTCCAGACCCTCATTTCTCGTCTATTCAGGCTGCAAGAGCTTTGCAGCAGGACTCTCATCTTCCTGCGCACTTCTATACGAGCCTGTCTTTAATTGAAGGTACTGGACACCACAGTTACAACAAACAACAACCTGAATTCTCAAGGGAGAGAACACCCAGCCGATGTGGGGAGAAGCACCCACAGCAAGCAGGAGCCCTCCTGCCCTGTGACAGCCCATCTCCACCCCTGGAGCACCCATTTTCCTGCTAACAAAGTCCTGCAGCACACGGCTAACTGGAGACGGGTACGCGCTGTCAGCAGCCCTAGCTTTCTGTACACACACTAAACTATTTTGAGAAAGCCACCTTTTTACTGCCTTCTCAACCAACGCTTCTACTGACAGCAGAGCAAGGGGGGCTTGAATTTCTAAACAAAAACGGGTTTTTAACTACTCTGTCGTCTCTGCTCACCCTGAGCAGGACTAACTGGAATGAGAAGACACTCACCATCTCAGAAATAAGAGTTTGGACTGCTTTAGGAAGCGCAGTAACACAAAACGTGTCTGTTCAAGCAGTTTACAACCTGCTTGGAGACAGCGCCCACTGAACTATGAGATGCTCCGTTTAACGGGGACACGCTGACCTTGGGAAGTGCAAATCCATGGTGTTTGCTCCGTCACCACTTCGGGTGCACCTACAGCACCGATACCGGTCCTCAGAATACCTGCCTGGTGTACACCACGTATTCAGCCCTTCGCAGCTCTCACCAAGCTTTGCTTCCTTGATTCTGTGCTTAAACCTTCAACTCAAACAGTGGGATACAGCATAGCTGCAAAATAATAAATCAGTTATAAAACCATTTCATCTAGAACCCTTTTTCCTCCTGTAGTTTCACAAATTACATGTCAATGAAACCATTTCAAACAGCTTGAGTGTCCTGCATGCTGGTTTGAATTTCTTACTTCAAAATTTTCAATCCAATTTTTAGTAAGCACTGGAAACGCTATAAAAATACCACAAAACAATCTTGCCTGACACAAAAAAAATTGTAAATGTCAAACAAAAACCTCAATCGTTTTGCAATTTTAGACAGCCAAGCTTAAGAACTTCTCCCAAAATAATTTACAGTCATTATTGCTACAAGCAGATGGAACAAGCTGCAATAAAGTACCACGACCTTACACAGCTAAAGTACTGTGACACAAATTCACCTGAACTAACCAGAAGATCCTTAATCCTCCATGTCATCTCCCATTTAATTCTGCCTTCACTGGCACCATTTCTGTGCAAACCCCAGTAAATGCACAAGCCTTTGAAAATTCTGGGCCTACATCTTTTTTGTTTTTTCTGGAAAAGAAAAACAAAACCAAACACAAACGAGTACTTTGGAAGGTTTCTCCCATTTGCACGCAGGGAGGAAGAAGCGTGATGCAGCACAAGGCTTCCTGGAGCCGCTGCATTCCTCAACAACCTGGTGTTTTGGTGTTACCATCACTGACAAGACCTTGGTAGACCCTGCTCTGCTGTGCCACAGACCAACACCACGAAAAGGCCTCCGAGGTCCCACGTTTGTCATTCGGGACAAGCAAACGCAAAAGGCTGGAGGGAGCCAGGCAGGAAACACCACCAGGGACCGCAACAAACGCTGCATCAACACAGCAAGCGCTGGCAGATTGATCTCAGCCAAACTTCATCAGCTTCCCAATAAAACATGTTTTAATGAGGGATGACTGCAACACTGAGCAAGAGACGTTCTGCGAGTTAAGTGCCACCTGCAGAAACCCAAAACTGAAGGTTATGCTTGAAGCAACAGAGACAAAGAAACACCTGGAAAGATACAAAGGGATGAGGTGAGCGTAATAACAACAAATACGAAAATTACACAAACAATTGTCAGGAATTTCTAAAGAGACAGCACTCGAAATGGATAAACACAACAAGAAGGCGTTAAACAAAGCCAGAGAAAATAGCATCAAAGTAACCAAGGCTGACAGCAGAAACACAGGGGAGCTGTGGCCTGTGACTTAGAGATGTTACAGAAGCTCCAAGAGCTGCAAGAACACACTCAAGGACACATCAAAGAAATAATGGAAATTCAGAGAAAGAGAATAGTAATGCCAAGAGAACAAAACTGAAAAAGCAAAGAGGAGTGGGTAATGATGCTGAACTCCTAGCAGAGACATTGCTTGGCTTTCGCCAGTATTCATTCTTGCAACAGAAAGAAAGCAAATCACAAACAGCTCAGGATGGAACTGGAAAAGAAAAAGTAGCCTCTGTGCATTCAGTGAATCTCAATTAGGGTTTTACACAAGTTATTAACACTTTGAATAGTAGGTAAGGAAGCAAAGAGCACACCACAGACTAAAGCGCCCTGGCGAGTGGTGGCTGGGGTACCAGTGCAAGCCTTCACCTCTAAAAGTAAAGATGGGATAATAACTGAGGAAAAATGTTAAAAGTGTTATTTTTACGATAAAAGTGCCTGCAATACACCTTTTTTCTCCCCATAGGGTTAGGATTCTGAGGAAGGTAGAAGACCAATGTAAAAAGCTGCGAGAAAAATAAGAATTAACTCAAAAGGGAGGTAATTACTGAAATAAGCAGGTTACAAAAGGAAAGATGAGATGAGAAACACCAGCAAGTGCGGCAAGAGAAGCAGGAGAAGCCTGGGCAGAGGCACGCTGTGTTTTGTTACCATGCCCCTGGTATCCGTACACCAAAGCTCCCTGAGCTTACGCGATGTTTACAGTGAGGAAGCTTTAACGTTAACGTCCCTGCACCCTCAGCCATCCCACTCCTCTCACTGCCTGGACCGTATTTCCTCAACTTCACGTTATGCAAATCCTTGATTCAAACCAGAGGAAGCTGCTGGCAGATAAAAAGAGCTGTTGTACAGCGCTCTTCCACTTCCTTCGACCAAAACAAGGGAAATCTAACACCTACATGGAAAAGTTTAAAACTTCAGAAGTCTGCTGAACAGCCTAAAAAATTGAGAGTGCAATTCACTTCTTCCTTTCCCCCCAAAACTTAAAATATTTGACAGTGATTCTGCAGAAAAAGATTAAGGTTTCATATTTTCTCATATTTCAATACGTATGCCTTATTTTCCATTTTAGGTCCTATTTCTGCAGGTCATTCTGCATTCTGTCCCCCAAAGTGAATCTACCCACAAAACAGGCTTTTAAGAAACAGCGTAAAACTAGAAAAGAGCACGGCTTTCCCCACTCTTGGCAAGGCTCTTCGGAACGAAAGGAGGAAACGCGGAAGGGAAGGAAAAGCAGATGACAGAGGATGGAAAAAGGGTTGTTTTGTTTTGGTGTTTTTAAAAAAAAAACAAAAACACACTCAGCCTCTTCCTTAGGCACTCTTGTCTCATTAGGGTTTTCTATCCTCTTTCTTCCCAAGCTGCGATATTTAATGGGTTTGGTACAAAAACAGTCTGAGGATGCTTCATGTAAACTCAGCAACAATCAGCCCCATGGCCAATAAACTCTTCACCCTCGTAGTTTATTTGCTGCTAAGCCTTGGCCTGCAGCCTTGGAATTTCTTCTGCTTGCACTACAGCTATTTCCTTGTAAACAGGAAGCCCCCTCAAATTTGCATTACAGTAACTCCTATACTTTATTTAGTGTCAAGTCTTATCTGAGAAAGATAAAACGATGCCGACAGGTGTACCTGGCTCCAGCAAAATGACAAACTGCAAAAAGCGGGGGGGTGGGGGGGTAAAATCTTGGTAATACTTCTTGGGGAGATAACGTCAGCAGCGCAGGATGCCGTCCTGGGCAGTGGTTGCCCGCGGAGATAAACCGACACCAAACGCATTCTTCCTGGGAGGAGAACGCTGCAACAAGGCAGAGACGCTTATTTTCCAGCGTGGATGTGATATTCCAGTGACCTTCCCGCTATCTGTCCCAGTGACAGCCAAGTGCCCAGCGTAGCATTAGAGCTGTGCTCATGCTTCTCCAAGGAGCTGCTCTCTCTCTCACACACACACACAGAAATTAAGACCAAAAAAAAAGGATTTTTTTTTAAATTTCAAATCCCTCTAAGAGAGGACTTTGTGTGTTGCATTTTTTACCGTTACTATATCAACCTGCATTTAACCAGCTGATTTATATAATTTTAAATGAATCACTTTGCCAGCGATACAGAATATTTAAGCATACCCAACACACCATGTCTGTTTTAATGAGAGGGATCAAAAAAACCCAAGCAGAAACCAGCATGAAGACATCTGACACCAGCATAACGGTCACAATTTCCTACTGTATGAAGAAATCCCTGGTTTCAGTTAGAAGCTGAGAAGTTCAGTCATTTCAAGCAATCTAGAGCCGTTTGTGGTCCCAGCCTTAGGTAAGTCTCTGTTCTCATTTATGTCCACGCTTCCTCTCATTCATCTGCTGAGCTGTCGCACATCCCCCATTCACAGCTGCAAACCTCTGCCTCGCTTCAGGCTTCTCACCTTCTTCACGGCAACACAGTCCGGGGAGGGTGGCAAACAATCTTTCTCCTCTAGTATTTCATGTGTCTGCAAACAGGTTCTTCCATGGGCAGGTCTAGGAGCGAGCCTAATCCGTCACCTTTCTTCTTGCTCCTGCACCTGGCTGCTGTATCCCACCCCGCTGAGCATGGATGAACCATCTCTCCCAGCTGAGGGAAACTACCAAACATCGACAAAAACGCAAATGCTGGAGGAGAGCAGCACACGGCCCACCCGTCAGGCCTCGTGCCGAGGATGTCGGCCCAGGCGGCAGCTTTCCAGCCTCCCCACCAGCACCCACCGTGCTGGTACTTCTCATGGCGCTGAAAGGATGCAGCTCTCCCTGGGCATCCCCAGAGGGGTGATGTCGCTGTCATAGGAGCACAACTGCACAAGGACAGTAACAAACAGAACGCAAAGGTAAATGCAAAGCCACCAGCAGTCCCAGTAAAGCACACTGCAGGCCAGGTGAACAGCATAGGCTCAATACCAGGAGAAAAATAGGCATCAGCCATCCTCAACCGGACATCAAAACCAACTGTCAAACTTCTTCATCTGAGGCTTCACCACCTCTGCAATGGGGATGAACATGCGCTGGACACCCCCAGGCCCTCGCCTGCTCCACAGCCTCACTGGGCTACCCAGAATTCAAGCAGAGAGGCAGAAAAACGAGAGAACAAGTACGAAGAAGGCTCCAGTGATGTCTCGTTCCCGGCAGACAGCTCAGCTAGGCCACCAGTACGCCTGCAAACTGCCTACACGTTTTGCAGCGAATTCTGGATTATATTTTTCCTGTTGCAATATTTTGTTCGGTGGCTAAATCTTCGTTTTAAATACACATCTGCAGAGCCACGAACGAAAGGGAAAGCTTACTTGTAATTTCGGCGATAAGCAGGCGACGCTCAGGTAATTTTATAACACATGCATAAGCAGGGACTGTCGTTCAGGAGAAAATCTGCTTTTACCACCAAACCGCAAGAAAACGACCTGAGCCACGTCAAGGCACTTGTCTGCTCACTCGGTGACACCCGTGGGGGCCCACGGCCACCGAGACCCACACGGGTTCCTTGCTCTACACCAGCTCTGCTCCGTGAGCTGCCTGCTAAGAGCCAGAAACCCTCTCTGGGAGTCTGTCCTCCCTGCCCGCATCTCCCTGCTCTGTTGTCAAACCTCATGAAGCATCACCAACAAAATAGCTTCGCAGAATAAAACAGAACGATTCAGTTCGGTTTTGCCATTTTGTTCAGCTCACCACTTAAAGAATTTCTCACCCACTGAATGAAGCACCGAGTACAGCACCAAATGAACTCCCGAACCGTGGGGTTTGGGTTTTCCTCCCGGGAGAAGCTGGCTTCCCCGCACCGCTACCCACCGAGACCCGCCTGCAGAAGTTGTTTGCAATAAACGCACCCGACCCGACCCCCACGAAGGGCTCCGGGCGCTGCTCCCCGCCCCGCCGGAGGCCGCGGGTGCCGGGCACGGCGGGAGGCCCCGCCACCGCCAGACCGTTATGTTCGGCACCGCCGTGCCGGCGCGGGGGGGGCAGCGAGCGGGAGGCCGCCGGGCCGGGGCTCCTGGCGCCGGGGCGGACGGTACCTGGGCTCGGGCAGGGTGATCTTCTTGCTGGCCCTGGCCGCCGGGGTGCTCTTGCTCTTCTCCATCGCCATCAGGTAGCTGACATCGGCCAGCACCGCCTCCAGGTCCGCCATGTTCCCGCTCCCGCCGCCGGGCTGCAGATGGAGGCTCCGCCGGGGGCAGCCGCCCCCGAGGCGGGGGGTTGGCGGCGGGCAGGCGACGCGGGCGGCGGCGGTTCCCCGTCCGCCCGGTGCCGCCGAGCGCCTCCCGGCTGCGCGTGTGCGCGTGTGTGTGCACGGGGGGGGGGCAGCGGCCGCCTCCCCGCCCTCCACGCCTGGGGCTCGCCGCCGGCCCTGCGCGCCCTCAGCCCGCGGCCGCCGCGGCGGGCGGGCGGGAAACCCCCCCCCCCGCGGCCGTGCCCGCCCCCGCCGGGCCGGGCCGCAGCGCCCCCCCCCGCCCGCACCGCCCCTCAGCGCTCGCCCGCCCCCGCCGGGCCCATGGCGGCGGCCGGGCACCCGGCGCGGCCCCCGCGGCTCGCAGCCTACGCGGCCCCCGCGGCGCCGGGCGGGCAGGTCGCAGCGCGGCCGCGGGGCTCAGCGGCCATGGGCGGGCGGCGCGGCCGCAGGGGCTGCCCGGCGGCGGCGGCGTGAGGGGCTGCGGTGCGGCGGCGCCTGCAAAAATCCGGACCTGGATTCCGGCGGGGCTGGGGCGGGGGGAGTCGCCGGGGACGCCCGCGGGGATTCCCGGGAAGGGGCAGCCGCCGGGGTCTGCCCGGCCCCGAGGGGCTCCCGCGGTGCCCGCATCGCCCCTGCCGCGGGTGAGGGGCTCCGGGCCGCCTGCCGCTGCCCGGGGCTTGAGAGCGAAGCCCCTGACACTGGGACTTTATATGGCTTCAGCCACCAAGGAGGCAAGCGCGGGGTCCTCGTTTATTCATCCCAGACCTGGTTCGGGGCTGCGGGTGCTCCCCGGGACACTCCCGCATCAGCCCCGCTGGCATCGGGATGGTAGAAGCCCAAGCCGGCCTGGCACAGCACCCGCCGTGCCGGCGTGTGGCTCGGAGTCGGACACAAGTCTTCAAAATTCATTTCCTCGTAGTTTATTGAAACATGATGTGCGTAAGAAAAAATGGACACAAATAAATGCACCTGTATGAAACCCCATCACTGAAATTCTTTTGCTGGAAAATAATGGTGCAAACAAGGCTGCATGCCGAACCCGGCTGGCTGTGCCGGTGGCTGGCTGGGTGCTCCTGGGTGCCCTCGGGCGCCAAGCAGAGCTCCCCGCTCACATTCCCGGTTAGAAATGTAGTAGTAGCTCTGCTGCAGCCAAGCACATATGCAGATTTCGACTTCTTTCTTTCCTGAATTTCGTCAAATATGTCATAAATAATTGGCTCAATGAAAGGCTAAGTCAATGACAAGTCTGAAGTTTGAAACTCAGCTTGTTTTGAGCTCTTTTCAAGTGCCGCCACTCCTCCTTCCTACATCTTCGTGAAAGTTAATGATCTGATTAAAGCTTGGTAGCGTATACAGCTGGGAGGATTTCACCGTGTGGCTCATTATGAACCACCTGAGAACCTGCTTTTTGTTGAAAATGTTAATTTAAACCAACACTTTTCACCAGAACAGATCCGTTGGGGTAGGTTTCTCCTCCAGCAGCTGTTCCTGGTGGCTGCAGAGTGGTGCTGAGGCTTGGGGTGTTGGAGCAAGCGGTGAAAGGGAGCAGAGGACCTAGGGCATGTCCCTCTTGGAAGCTCAGTGTGATGTTTCCCACCAGCCCTATCTAAAGTTTTAACTGAACCGAGCTCCCTCTGTCCCTCACCACTCACAGATATTTCCACAGAGAGAGCTGGTTTTCATTTCCTACAATGTGAACGTGCAAAAGAAGCAGGTGAGCAGCAGCGAGGTTGTCAGCGCTGACCTGATAGTGTTGCTAAACACCCCCAGCATGATGCAGCTGCATGGAGGGGAGGAGAAAGCAAACAGAAAGCCGTCACTGCTGCCTCGCCAAGGAGGCCCTCCTATTTTCTGAAATATTTAAGTTACTTTACAGTGATGATGATAGCAATAAGGGCCACAAAAATGCCGTTTAGGATTCATAATTCTCTCCTTTTTATTCCTGTGCCGCGTTTTTGCCATTATTATCTGGATAGTGTTGTAGCGTACGCTTCAGAGGCGTTCTTGGTGACAATTTCTAGGAAGTCACATTTAGAGGTGGCTAATACAGGCACCCAGTTAAGAAACTTGTTCTTTCTGCCTTTGTGCTTCCACCGGTGCCAGCTGGCATGGCAGCAGCCGCTGGAACCAGGCCAGTGGTGGGTTCTAAGAAAAGACATTCTCTCCACCAGCTCTTCACAAAGTGTATTCACAATGGGGTCTGAGGCAGTGACGTGGCCCCAGAGCCGTCCCTGTGCTCTCGCCAGTGACACGGTGCTACTGGCCCTGATCAAACATCCCTTCTTCCCTCCATCCGGAGCTGTGCCAGCACGGGCCGGGGAGCTCTGTTTGTTAATTGTTACCTCTGGCAGCATGTAAAATTCACACATATTGCAGTTTTATGTTCAGAGGTTTGGAAGGTCACTTGAATGGTTAATTTTCATGGTGGAGTGGAAGCAAACCTGATTTTTTTCCTGAAGTGAAGAGAGCAGCTCAGGTAGCGCTGTCAGCTCAGTCCCCCAGGAGCGAGTCTGCAGCTTTTCCTGGCATTTGTCTGTATCCCAGGGTTAATGTTTGTGTGTATTGTATGCCAGGTTTGCTTTTTTTGGGTGTGTTGTCTGATGCATTGTGTGTCAGGTTCGGTGTTTGTGTGTAGTGCTTGTGGGTGTTTATAAACAGAGCTCTGTGTGTGTGTTCCCCTGGGTAGAGGAAACCCTGAATTAATCAATGCCAGGGTTAGCAGAGGTCAGAATATGATACACTCACACACACTCTGAGTGCATTTAAGTACCTCCTGACATTTCTGTGAATGCTGACTGATACTGTTCAATCAATTTAAAAGTATCTCAAGGCCTGTCTGGGCTTGAGCACAGGGTTTGTGTGTATCCAGTGCAGAACCAAGAATCCCTGCCTCCTCCCCGGGCTCCTTCCCTCCAAGGAGGGAGTTTTTCCTACCATCTGTATAAGATCTAAATGTTTAATTTTGCACTACTCTGCTTCACAGAACGACACATGATATTACAGAGCCACGAGTCTAAAGCAGATTTATTAGTGCGCCCTATGATAACACCATCCCATTGAGATAATGGTGGGGGCACATTGGTCCTACTGCCCTCCAACCCACAGCAAATCTGAAAACAAATCAGATCTCCGCTGCCATGCTCAGCTAATGCTAACAATGTGCCTCTTGAGGGAAATGTTCACATGCAAGATTATTAAATGCTATTTTTAAAAATATTTCTAATATATTACCAGGAATACATGTAGTTTTGAGATTAAGAACATTAAGTAGTGTTTAACTGGGTTCCCTCCATGGGTTGCTGCTGTCTACAGAGAGAGACAAGCCAATGGCTAGAAATCCACTGGGTTCCTTGCTCCTCAGCAGCACTGAGAAAGGATAATATATTTATTGGTGATGGATCCTGATGGGATCCTGCTCTCTGTGGCTTGTTCATTTAACGGCCAAGCAGGGATGTTACATTTTGCTGCTTCCTTGGCTAAGGGGAGAGGGCAGAAATCCATTCCCCCCCCCACCAACCTCTTCTTGCCAGGGTTTTAAATCGGCTTCCAGTGATGGGGTTACCTGGAGGTAAAGCACAGGAGCAGCAGCTCCTGCTTAATGAGGTTGCATGAGGATTCATTAGTAAGCAACGGTAAAGTGCTCAGAGGACAGCAAGAGTTAAATAAATACAAGCTATTCTTAGTAAAAATTAGGCAAATCTGCTGCATTTTCCCAATCTTGCCCTGCAGCAGAGACATGAAGGTGCAGGCAGTCACTGCTCCCAGCTTGGTTGTGCAGCACAGAGGGACGTTTTTAGCCCAGTGTCCCAAGGTAACAGGGTCACGCTGTCCCCTTTGCCCATGGGGCTGTGGTGGCTTTGGCCCCTTTCCCCCCCGCACAGAGCACATCCAGCACATGGACATTCCTCTGCAGCATCTGTACTGAGACCCAAGTTGCTTCCCATCCCCTTAATGCTACACTAATAAGCAGTGAGAGGCAATACGGAAAACAAATAGAGTAATTAATGGCCATTACTGCTGCTGCCTTTATTCACTGACTATTCCAGAAGGAGCAATTTCACAGAAAACAGCCTCTGCCTTCAGAGTGCCGTTGCACTAGGCACCCGGAATCTCAGGAGGGGAACGAGCACTGCAGTTCTTGGAGAAGCACGATGTTTCTTCTGCTTCTCTACAAATTCCTCCAGCTTTCTCCTGAATACTCCTGACGAACCTGCTTCAATCGCTTCTGATAGGTAACACACTCAAGGCACTTTATCATCATCATGTTGCTGTTTGTAACTAGCTGACATGACGATGAGGCAAAGTTTTAATTAGAAAACAAATGGTTATTAAATTATCAAAAATATTATTCACCATCAAACATTCACCTCTGACCTGTGCAAGCATAAGAAGTGCAGAAACACCATCCCCTGTGCTGAGCTGCTGCTGAACGAGCTGGGGCTGCAGAGCCAGTGCCACCGTGCCAAAAGCAGCTCGGGGTGACCATCTGGGGCACAGGAACAGCAATACCCCTGTTACCGCTGCAGGAGACAGGCTGACCCAGGGACCTTCCCCAGCCCTGGTTCTGCTCCTTAAATAGCATCACCTGGTACCACTCACACCTGCCCCGTGTTCCTCTGCAAGGGGAGCTGCCCTGCAGGGATTGCCATGGAGCAGGAGGGCACCAAGGAGAAGTTTGAGCTACTTTTACACCTAAATCTCTACCCTTGATTCTCCTCACAGCTCAATCACACTATGGACACAGCATCTCGCTCAGCCCTTTCTGAAGAGGCTCATTACACCCTGTCCATGTGGTTAGAGGTACCGGACCAGAGGCAGGAGAGGTGGGACAGTGACCCCTCAGCCCCCGACCTGGGCTTGCAGGGGACCCCCAGGTTCCTCCACTCGTGCCGTCCTTTGCCCAGCTCAGAACTGACCCGTTTTCAGGGACTCTCTGATTTAAAAGCACTGCAGTATGCTGTTAGAGTTTAAAGCAAACAAACCCAATAAGGGCTGCAACAGCAAATGTCTTAAAGCCCTGGAAGGAGGCTCCCTTCAGCACTATACAGCAGAGCTAATATCAGCTGGCATTGAAGAAGTGTTCTCCCCATACAGACTGATTAGACAAACAGCTGTCAAAAGGGAACCATTGAGCATTCCCTGTTCCACGGTGTGGCTTGAATGTAACTTGATAAAGGAAGAAAACAAAATCAATAATTGACTAATTTAGCTATGAATTTTGAGGGAAAGAAAGAGAAAAAATGACGACTGTGCACATATTGAAATGGCAGAAGTTAATTGAGATTATGTCACAGCATCTTACAGAAGGTAGATCATGCAGCAATGAAAATTAAAGCCCTCCTCGCGAGAGTGGTTTTGCTGCCGGTCGCAGGGGTGTGTCAGAAGGACACGGTGACTCTGGCAGGCGGTGGGAGGGCGTAGGGATCGCTCTGGATGGCACCAGCCCCAGGATGATGTGATGCCCCCTTTGTGGTGGGAGCAGGTTGGCAGCTGGGGGTGCAGGGCTCCAGCGATGCTTCTCTCAAACTGCCCGGAGTGCCAGCGAGGCTGCTGCGACGAGCCAGCCAAGCCAGCCTGCTAGAGAACCTTAAGATATGCTCCTTGGAAACAATTCTAGTTGTGTGGGAAACACTTTCTAGTTATTTCTCTTCCCTGTTTTTTTGTGCTCAAAGTCTGTTTGCACACCAAGTGGCATTTGCTGCCCTGGCTGATCAGTTACCCGAATCCAATATTACACATCTGGTCTCCAAGCCGGCCCCAGGTGCCCTGCGTCACGGCAGAGGACAGCAGTGCCTGCTGGAAGGTGCACGGTGGTGGAAGCCGAAGTCACTGTCCCCTATGGCCGCGTCACCCCCGGCACACTCAGCCCCGGTGCTGCTGGCTTGGCCGCTCTGCTGCTGCCCTCGCTGCTCATCCATGGACATCGTGCTGGAGGCGAGAGGCTCCTGGCTGGTGGGAAGCGATGCCGTCTGCCTGCAGCACCAGCCATCGCACCCACACATTGACAGCGATGTGAAAGGAGGCTCATCTCCATCGGCTGCAGATGGAGGAAGTAAGAAAGGGGGGACAGTCAGGCCATCCCAGGGTCCTGGTCCTCACCTCCTGTGTCCCAGCCCTCCTTTCCCCCTACCCAGGCATCATGTTTAAAACCGACGTGGGAAAAGTCCTCCCTGCGAGGCTGCTCAGGAAACCAGAAAGGAAATCATGCTGTTCTGCCTCAGTCAGCCATCATGCTGTTAATTTTTCTACTTGGCTGCATCGCTCTCTATTTCAGTGAGAGAAAACAACTCTGCAAAACAAAACCAACCTGGTGCTTTCTGTGTCCCACGGCAGAGCAGCGATGCTGTGAGCTGCTCCTCCACCTCGGCCACCGGGCGCCCAGGCACCCCAGGTGCTGCAGGTCAAGCCCTCATGCAGGCAAACCCCACAGAAACACGGGGTGAAGCAGCAGAAATGCATGGCCAGCTTGGGAGTGAAATGACGTGGAGTGTTTTTGTACTTCTATCACATCAAAGGGGCCCTTGTTTGAATTCTTCTCCCTTTAGCCTGGAGGAGAAGAAGGGGAAAGATTGGTTCCTATTAATAGCTTTGCATCCCACAAGATCCCAGCCTTGCAAGAAGCCATGAAAGACTGCAGCATCTGATTCTCTGAATAAATGAGGTAATTTGAGAAGAAAAGTGTGCTCAGCAGTCTTAATTACTGCTTTCTCCAGTTTGGTAGGAGATGACAGTGATAACTCACTTGGATGTCGGTAGCGCCCAGGTACCAGAGGAGGCGCCGGCACAGGCAGGTGTGCTGCCTCTCCCCAAAACCCCCTGATCTTGCAGCAAACAGCCGCAGGACTAGCACAGGGCGAGAGGAAGGAGCACCCTGGCAAGCTGATAGACTGGCAAATGGGGGGACACAGCTCACTGCAGGTGAGGGACTGGTGCTGGTGACAGGGCAGGAGGATGCTCAGGACAGCATCTGTCCCAGGGAAGGGGCCAGCAGGGAGCCAGACCATGCGGTGTGGCTCCAGTCCTGCACCCCAGCGAGGCAAAGCCACGGGGGATGTCCCTGCTGCGGGCACCAGGCCATCTTGGGGACACCTGCTGCCCATCTGCAGACGTGGGACGTCATCCCGCGAGATGATTTTCCTCTTGTTGGCTGCAGGGTAGTACAAAGGGGGGTCCTGCTGCACCAGCTGTGGGTAACGCTTGGGGTGCAGCTGCCTCGGATAAGCAGGAGCGTGAGGAGGGATCTGCTCCCGCTCTGCAGCGCTCGCCCTGGGAACACAGGGAATTATGTCAGCTTCGCCTAAGCAGATTTCCAGGCTCCAGGTGCCAGGTTTAATCCAGACACTAAAGGTACGTGCGGCAGCAGGTGCCTCCAGAAGGATGCGGCATCGCCCCACGCAGCGATGCTGAGCCTGGGCTGCTCTTCCTGTGCCAGGCCTGAGGCCCCAGAGCCGACACTGGTTCTGCCCCATGGCCGCATGGTCAGGAGCGATGCTACAGCAAAGATCCACAGGGGAAAGGAGCCCACAAGCACCTGGGAGCAAAGCTGTGCTCCTGCTGCACTGTGCATGGCAACGGAGCAGAAGCATTTGCAAGATCATAACCCATCCTATCTGCAGTCACCATATGCCAGACAATTAATCTGTCCTCTCAGTGCCCTTGTGAAGACAAACCAGTGAATTATTTTCATTTCACAGCTGAGGAAATGCGGTTCCAATGAGGCCGCCTTGCCCGGGGGCACATGGGAGCTGGCGGCAGGACTGTCCCTGGATGGGGACCATGGGCGCATCAGAGCAGGGAGCTGCAGCATCCCAGTGACAGCCTGCCAGGGGCAAAAAAGGGACAATTCACAGAGAGATTTACATGTCAAATAAATCCTCAGTAACCTCAAAAGCATCTTTCTGCTAAAAGGATTGAGCATCTTTAGCTGGATCTGACCCGTGGCACTGGTGAAAAGCACCTCTCTTCCAGGACAATTCAGTTTGTCCTCTGAAAGATGCAGTCATTGCCACATGCTGCACTAAGAGCAAAGCAAACCCAGATGGGATGTAGAAAAGATACTTGTTTCAATTAAACACTAAAAACAATGAGCTACTTTCTGCTTGGGTAGAGCAGAGGAGGACTAAATACCTCCAAACCACACACAGGAAAATGCAAGTGATTAATTACTGCTGTTGTGCATCGCAATCTCAGCAAACAACCCCGTTTATGTTGCTTTTGCAGTGTGAGAGCTGCAGCACAGCAAGCACGTTGCACACAGGTGTACAGGGTGCTGAAACCAGGTGTTGCAATCACCTGTGTTCACATTCCCCATGCAACCAGGCTGTCATGAGAGAATCAGGACTAATTCAGGTGCCAAAATGCCATTAGTGTGGCGAGGGAGTGGCAACGCATGGACTGGCTGCCGTCCCCGTGCCAGCATCCTCCAGCGGCCACCGTCCCCACAGCAGGAGAGCGCTGTCCTGCACATACTGGCTCCACGTCAAAAGGGATTTCAACAGTTAACGTGTCCTCCTTTCTGTCCAGCATGGCCTCTGCCTGCCGAACTCATCTCAGCAGATAATGGACTTTGCCTTCTGACTTAATCTCCTGTAAATGTCTCTCCCTTAATTGCTTATCATCCGGAAACCTCGGAGCGAGCCAGGACAGACACTCCCCTCCTTGTGATACCGCTGTCCTCTCCCTGCCTGCGGCCATCCTGCTGCCAGCCTGCACCCAGAGCACCCGGTGCAATCAGTACACCCAGCACACCCAGGGAAACCAGTGCACCCAATGCAACCAGTGCACCCTGTGCTCCCAGCGCACCCCTGCAACAGTGCACCCTGTGCTCCCAGTACAGCTAGTGCACTCAGAGCACTTAGTGCCACCAGCATATCCAGTGCAAACAGCACAACCAGCATATGTGGTACAACCAGTGCACTCCGTGCACCCCTGGGCCTGCTTGCCTCCACACGTGGCACATTGCAGCCACAACCTGTGGTGGCATGAGTGGCACTGGCAGAGAGCAGGGACTGGTTTTCAATCTGCTTCTCGGGAGATGCTTTTCATGAACAAAATGCGGGGAGGCTTTTATGGCTGCGGAACAGATGCTGCTGCGTTTGCCATCAGCCATCGCAGCGCTGACAGGGAGATGCTCTGACGGCTCGGTAGCTCTTGATGAGAACTGAAATCACAGCTCTCCCCTTAGTCCCCAGAACGAAAGGGCTGTTTCCTCCCGCCATCCCCAGCTTCTTTCCACCCATAAAAATGCAGAGGGAGCCATCGGGAAGGCAGCGCATGAAAATGGGCTGGTTAAGTCAGAGGTGGCAGGACCCAAGCCACCAAGCTGCCTGGGGTTTGACTTGGGGCACAAGCCTGAAGCACGAATTTGATGCTAGTGGGAGCTGGTGTGTCTTTCAATTAAAAATGCCTCTTATGGCAGCTGTGAGCAGCGTTTTGTTCTCCTGGCTGTCGAAGGAGCAATCCCGTCCTGCAGAGGGAAGACGTCATGCAATGGGAAGGTTGCTAAGCGAGCGCTTCCCTCCTTATGATACACGACTTCATTACTCGGCTCTCTAAATGGATGTTACATACAAATGACATTTGCCTTAGAGCGTATGAGCAACCCAAAATAGTGTGCGCGTTTCTGCGCTATTTGTATGGTTTTCTGAAGAATGTCCCTATTGTCTGCAGGGTTTGCAGTGTCTGATGGCTGGAAATTGCTGCCTGCTGCTGTGCAAAACTGTTTTGTGGTGGACAGCTGCGGTGTGGGAGGGATGGGGAGCCCCGAACCAACCTAGTGGCTCTCAGGGTCCCACTGATGGAGGAGCCCCATGTGCAGGACAGGGGGGCTGATGGCTGGGGAGCACAGAATGCAATGCAGGTTTCTGTCTTACTCTGATCATCTTTCTCTCCCAGCCTTGAATTTCTTCTTTCCCAAGCTTTGCTCAGTGTTTTTTTACAGCCCAATGGTACGAGAGCAGGACGCAGCCCCAGGGGAAGAGCTTCTGGCCGCTGCACCCCAGGATGCTCACAGACACAGCTCCTGCTCCAGCCTCCCACCGCTGCTCTACCCCAGGGACCAAATCCTGCTCACACCGCACTCGCCAGACCCAGAGGTGACAGAGGGGGCAGCCACCATTTCATATCCCCCTGGCAAAGCCAGCTGTGAGGCTGCAGCCTCCTAATGCACAGCCATGGGCACAGGCAGCGCCGGGGGACCAGGAGAGACCAGCTATTCACATGGCCTTTTCAGTTAAAATTGCTTAAGCTCAGCTCAGCACAGGCTGGCTTCTTTTGTGCCCTGGACCAGACGGAGAAAGGGTATGACACCAGCTCCCACACCTTACATAAGGTACAAATTAGGAAATTTTTTAAAAGGTTATGTCCATCCTGAAGAGAGAAATTTGTTTTTCATTTTTCCCCTGATTTCATAAGAATGTCCCCAGCAGCTGATCTTTGCAGCACCAACATAATCCGGTGATATATTTTAATCCCATTATGTTGCCATGTGGTTGCTCGTAGTCCGCCTGGGCCATGAGGAACAGATGTTTCCTAATTGGCACTTGTGCTGCCCAGGAGTTCACATCACTGAAAAGAGTTCCTTTGCCTTTTGTGTTGACATTGAAAGCGAGACCCTGCCGCTGGGTTTTCACAGCCTCAAATTATATAATGGCTTTGGCTGCTCATATTCCAATTACTCACCTCAAGCTGCTATTTTCTGTACAAAGGCGGTGGCGCTGACACCAGGTCGGGGGACATGGGGACAATGGACGGGGCACTGGCGATGGCGGGGGTTTAATTGCTGGCTGTGGCGGGACAAGGAAGCAATCGGGGCTGCCCTGGCCGCTCGCCCGGAGGGAAACACATTTTCCTTTTTTGTTTTTCCAGATGTGTTTGGGTAAAGCTGCTGGATGCGAAGCCCCGTCCAAGCACTGCAGCCCTGTGCAGGAGGCTCCTCGCCCTCGACCGCAGCCCATTTGTTATTTCTCAGTGCGTACTGTTGGTTTTCATGTTGTCAAAGCGTTTTGGTTTTGTCCTGAGTGTTTCATAATCGAGCGTTGGGAAAAATACTCTGAGCGACGGACTGCGGCGCGTGGGGCAGGAGCAGCGGCGCTGAGCCCTCGCCGCTGCTGTAATCCCCTGATACATTTTAATCCCATTATGTCTCCATGTGGCTGTTTCCAATTCTGGCCTTTGAAGAAGTGATGTTTCTTAATTAGCATTTCAACTGGACAGGAGTTTTATTCGCTGAAAGAAGCCTAGGAAGCAGTAAAGCTTGCTTTCCTTCCTTGTTCTTGCTCTTCACAATGATGTTCGGAACAAAACCAAGCAGCAGGGATGCGAACAGGAGCCTGACATTCTGGACAAGAGCATCCATCGGCTCTGGGTACCATGAGGCGATGGAGCCACATTTGTCTCCCCGGACGGGATTCTGTATTACCTCTGCCTATAAACACGAGGGGTCTCCTCTGCCGACCCTCACAGCCCGCTGTGAGACAGGAGAAGCTGAACTGGCACCAGCCCAGCGATGGTACCGGGTCCTGTCCCGGCATCCAGCGACCACCAGTCCCAGCTGATTCCACCTCCACGACTAATCCTGTGTTTTGGATGCAGCGGTCACAGCCTGAAATGGAAAAATTACTTGACCCCACACACCCTTCACATAGGAGGATTAAAAACTGGTCACTACAAACAGGTGATTTTGTAACTGCTACCCAGCACCCTGGGGACATCAGGAGCCCTATGTCCCTCACCGAAGTGGGGACAGGCTCCTATCTTGTCTAGAGAAATAACCCTGGGTTATTTCACTCACATCCCAGCTTTCACATTAATCAGGGGTGAGATTACTTTTCCACATGCCAAAGCTGAGCACTGAGTAATCACAAATCTGCCCCAAAAAACACAACACTTTAATAATATATGCTGGATTCCTGCTTATTTTTCCTTCGTTTCTTAATCCTTTAATAGTAGTGGCTAGGATCTGTGCATGTATGTACAAACAGGAGGCTAGAGGCTCAATTCCATTTAAAGAAAAAGGAAAATATAAGCTAAGAATCTCATGTAAATACATGGCTCTAGAAGCTGGAGAATTAAACATAACAACAACAGTGATTTTCGAAGGGTAAAAATCTCTGAAACCCACAGCAAACCCCCAAGAGTTAGCAAAGTACGTATCATACCCAAAGTCTCCAGCCTGCAGATAAGACTCCCCCCACTCTAAGTAAGAATAAACATTTCATATTTTTCAAGAGTATTGTTTTTAGCCAATGGTTTCCCTGATATGGGGGTATCTCCCAGGGCCCTGGCACCCCATGCATGAAGGGGGTTCACCCGCTGCTGCCGCAGGGCTCGGTGGGCAAAGGAAAGTCGGTGTGAGCACACAGACACGTTCTCATCTCTTTTCATCACATTTGCTTCCTCCCACCAGCTCACCCCACATCAAACGCGGTCCCCCAGCAATGCACGTTCCAAGGATGGACAACGGATGATGCTCAAGCTGAAAAATGAAACAGGAAGGAAAAGGCAGCTAAACCTCAGATGCAATTTAGCCAGGGTTTGGCATTATTTTTATTCTGACGTTAATTACTCCCTGGGAAATCGCTGCCGTGCTTTTCCCCGCAGGCAGCAGCTGTTCCTGCCTCCAGCCGCAGGCACAGCCCGGGCTCCTGTGCTCGGGGATTCACCTGCAGAGGGTCCCCGGGGCTCCCCCCATGGCACCCGCAGCTCCCATGGGCACCGAATGTGCCCCCCTGACTGCAGGCACAGGAAGAACCAGCCACCTGAGGGGCTGGAACCACCTAGGGGGCTGGCGGCACTGGGCTCTGAGCCCCCTGTAGTATTTGCTGGGTGAAAAAAACCTCTCCTTTGCCAGTCTGGAGAACAGCTTTAGCTCTCCTGTTGGTTGGCACGACAGCAAAACCACCCACCCGCTGGCAGAGCCGTGGGCCCGCTGAAATATCAGCAGCTCCCGCGCCGACAGCGCCCGTGTTCCCCTGCACACCCCCCCGCAGCCAGGGCTGGGGACAGTGCGGGGGACACAGTCCAAAAGACACAGCCCGAGGGGTCTGGGGACACTGTGGCTGTGCTGGGGACATGAGCGGCAGGAAAGCGGCGTGCCAGATGGCACCTCCACAGCTCGTGTGGGATGGAGGCGATCTTGTGCTTTTGAATAAATTTCTTTTAAAAAAAAATTTAAAAAATTTAAAAATCCCATCACATTTGTTGCCAACACAGCGGCGTGTCTGCACAGCCGCGCTGAGGAGCTGCACGGTCGGTTGACAATGTCTCCCAAAACACTCGGTTCCTTGGTGACGTTTCCAATGGTGGCAAACCCCCCAAAGCCACGGGTGCTCTGTGCACAGGGGAGCTGCTGCTGCCCTCAAACGCACCCTGCGCGCCTCAGCTCTGTTATTCGGCTTCAAGTGCCAACCAGCAGCTCCTGCTATTGGGGTGTCTGCTGAGCTGAGCAGCCTCCTGGTCCCAGTTTCTGCTCCCCCTTCCTCCAAATGGCAAATGGGAGCTGGAGGGAGTGACCGTGCAGGGGGAGCACACAGAGCCAGGGTGAGCTGCCCACAGCCCTGGGCGCTGGATCCAAACCTCTGGAAAAACCATAAGGTGCTGAAAAACAATCCCAGCCACGGCGCTGGGAGGCTGATCAGGGGACAACACCGGTCCCACCACGGAGGAGAGCTGGGACCTGACAGCAGCTGCAGTGCCGGTGGCACAGAGAGCGACATTGCCCTGCAGCCGCCCATTTGCAGGAGGGGATGGGAGTCCCTTTGGTGACGGCAGGATTTGGGGCTGGGGTTACCGATGAGCAGCTGTGAGTCAGAAGGGGAGCAGCTGCTGTGGAACAGAAGCCCTCGCTCGGTCAGGAAAACACATCTCCTCCCACGCCATCCCCTGCAGAAACCGCCTGCTCTGCGGCGCTGCCATAGCCCCGCGGCAAACGGGTACAGCCCACCCCCCCCCAAACCCCCGGCACCTCCGTTTCCTCCCATCTGTGGCTCAGGCCGTGAAAACTTGGGGCAAGCAGCGAGGGGTGACATCCTGGGGAGGTGATGCCACCGAGCAGGACTCAGGGGGCAGGGTATCGCTGAGTCCCCTGGCCACGGGCATCTGGGGCAGCCAGGTGGCCCTCGGTGCCCTGGGGAGCAGCCAGAGAGTGGAAAAACCCACCTTAGCAGAGCTAAAGCTGTATCGAGGTGACCTGAGGGCACCCACCTGGGTGCACTCAGCCACCCCCTGAGGAAACTCCCTCGACAGGTCCCAGACGAGCGCCTGTGGGCTCACTCACATTTTCCAATTCTGCTTTTGGTGCATTTTCCCCCAGAACCCCCTCACTGCTCACACCGGGCTCTGTGGTCCCTGCGGGGCTGCCCTGCTTCCTGGCTGCAGGTCTCTGCTCAGCCTCATCGCTGATTTTAGCAGTTTGCACCCCCAGATGATGCCATTTCCCACTGACGATTCACAGCCAACTGCCCAGATGAGGCAGAGCTCACCCATCAGCAGCACAGCAGGGTACGTGTCATTACTTCCATTAAAACCCCATTTTTCATGAGAAATTCTCAGTTCTGGGATCATTCTGATTTTTCCCCATTGAGGGAAAGGCACAGATTTTCTCAGGGAAGCGGCTCGGTCGAGGCAACGCGGCAGCACGCTGCCAAAGCACGACTCACCGAGGAGCTGACATTTCACAGCAACATTTGGCAAATGATTAATTCAGATTATCATCCCGTGGAGCTGGGCCTTGCCAAACCAGTGATTTACACCAGGCTCAGTCATCTTGTGCACAGTGGAAAGTGCTCTGAAACGTGGAGGATTCAGGGGGCAAAACTGCACCCGCTGGGGTGGCTGCGCACGGGAAGCGATGGAGAGGGGCAACGTGCATCCCCATCACCCTGCGATTCCTGGTTTTCCTGGTGTTCACACCAAAATGCTGTGGCCAAGCAGCCACAGGCAGGTCCATGCTCCCCCTTTAATTCCTAATTAAAGCTTATTATGCTTAATAATTAAAGCAATTATTTGTCTTGGAGGAATCTTGGCTGGGAGGGCAAACCTCCACCTTGTCACCACTACGCTTTGGGGACATTTGCTGCGGGACATATGGCTGCTGAGGAGCCACTCACCCTTGGCAATGGCCCCCAGGACAGGGCTGAGTCCCACGGCCACTGTGGTCTGGCTGAACCCCCCCGGGGCAGCGGCTGCAGGGGGGTGAGCAGCTCCTGTCCCTCTTGCCGAACCCTAGCTCCCCCTCTCTGTGCAGTTCCCCGCTCTGTCAGCACCGGCAGCGAACACAGCAGCACCGCTGGTGATGAGCAGGAGGGTGGGATGCGGGTGGCACTGGGAGAATCGGGAGTGCAGCGAAGGGCCCCCCTCCCTGCCCGGGAGCATGGGGTCAGGATGGGCGCCCCGCTGGCAGCACCCCCAGGAATGACGGGGCCAAAGCCGGGACTTTGAAACTCCAAGCTTTATTCAGTTGCTTTGGCAGCGGTGCGCATCACACGGAGGGGGCGGGAGGTGAGGCCATGGGGACAGCGGTGGCCGGGGACAAGCTTGCTCTGCTCCCCGTGCCCCAGCGTGGGCTGGGGGCTCTAGTTGGTGGGGTGGTAGGCACCGCGCTGGTGCCACTGCATGTCCCGGATGCGCCTGACCGACTGGATCTGGGGGTGCTGGGCGCCGAAGTCTGAGCTGTCCTTGTAGTCCCCCTTTTCAAACAGGTACTGGTAGCCCCGGTAGCCAGGGTACTGGTATCCCACCCACCTGCCGAGGCAAGCGGGGGGGTCACGCACTGACACCTGGCCAAGCAGCCGCGGCACAACATGGCCAAGGCTGCTCAGCCACACTATGCTCCGGCATCGCCCAGGTCCCACCACCCCGGTACTCACGTGCCGCTCTGCACCCGCACGGATGAGACCTTCTCCTGGTAGCCGTGTGCGTGGAAGCTGGGCACGTCGTCATCTATGATTTCGATCTTCTTGCCGGTGAAGCTGGGGTTTTCGTACAGCACGATCTTGTGCTCCTGGCTGTCCTGCAGCGGGGAGAGCAGAAACGGGGCGTCAGCGGCCGCCAGCACCCGGGGCTGGGACAGGGGGGATAAAGCTCAGGGCTTTGGGGAAACCGAAGCAAGGGGCTGGCACCATGTGCCGCTGCTCCCCCACTGATACCAGGGGTGCTCCGCATCCCTCCATCCAGCTCCGAGAGCCGGTGCCTGCGCAGGCACTGCCAGACTTACCAGCAGATGTCCTCCGCTTGGGGGCCACCTGCCACTGTCCCCGTCCCCGCGCTCCCTCTGACCCCCCACCGGCTCCCCGGGCCCCCAGGGCTGGGGCGAGGGTGCGCAGGAGGGGGTGCCCCTCACCACGGGGCTGGGGGGCAGGGGAAGGCTGGGGAAGATTTCTGGCTGCAGACCTTGGTCTGGCGGGTGGGTAGTGGCTGTCTGGGTGCTCTCACCACTTTGATGGGTCTCAGGGAAGTGATGCTGTCGCTTCTCCGGCTGTTGGTCCAGGAGTCCCAGCGAGGGTACTCCCCCTTCTCAAACACAAACTGCTCCCCTTTGCAGCTTGCCTGCTCGTAGCCCACCCAGCTGGAAGAGAGCAGGGGACAAGCTTCAGATGGGGCAGCAGCGCGGGGACGGGGACCCCGGCAAACGTACCCGGGCTGAGCCCATGTCTGTGCCCCGCAGCGGGACACAGACCCCTCCACTCCCTAGTGGAAATGGAAACAAGCCCCGTGGTGCCTAGTGAGGTGCGACTGGGGATGCTGCGACATGGTGGCCACCCATCCTCAGTCCCTGGGGACCTGCAGAAGGACATGGTCACCCAAGTGTTCCCCACGGGACTGTGGTCCTGTCAGGGTGCTCCACAGCTGCCCTGGTGTTCCTGGGTGCCAGCCATGGGTACAGACAGGGAAACCCCACTGTGCTATCCAGGTGCGTTTCAGAGGCTTCCCACTGCCCAGAGCCCTCCAGCCCCCCAGGGTTGGCAGGGGAATGAGAAGAGGAGGTGCCATCGGCACTGCCGAGGGGGTCCCATCCCCTCCTGTCCCTGCACCCACAAGGAAGGAATCAGAACCGAGGAACATGCAAACTGTGCCCATGTCCCCACTCCTCCAGCCTCCCCCTGCCGAGCAGGGCTGGGAGACACCAGCCTGCCCAGGGGACACTGTCACCCTTGCTCATCCCCGGCACTGGGACAAGGTTGGGCCAACAGCACAGCAGCGGTGGCAACGTGAAATCCTGGGTGCGCTGTGGGTGCCAGCAGCTGGGACAGCCCCTCCACATCCCACCCTGCCCCCCTCCCATGCCCCACCACAGCCCCCCAGCCCCCGAGCACGTACGGTCCAGAGTGCACAAGGATGGAGCCCACTTTGTCCACACCGGCTTCCTTCAGGTTGTGGCAGGCGCCGCTGAGCTCATGGCAGCGGCCCTGGAAGTTCTCCTGCTCGAAGATGGCGATCTGGGAGAGAGTGGGGACCTCAGAGGGGGACACACCATGAGGCGGGCACACGCTGTCCCCAGCCACCGACTCAGCGCAGCCCCATGTCTGCTGCATCCCACACCCCCAAACCTGCACTTCAGTGACTTTTAACGAGCCTGTGAGCGTGAACCAATGTTTCCAGCGCCATGAGCACGCTGCTCTCGCTCCTGGATGCCAGCGAGTCCCCACCTGTGCCAGCCCAGTGCCTGCTGATGCTTGCAGAGGGACACCCGCGCTCGCACCGGGGTTCAAACAGCCGAGCAGCTTCGGGGCTGCTGGTGGGACGCCGCGAACCGGGCACCCAGCACATAGCGGGGAGGCACCAGGGGCTGAGAACCGCCAGCTCAGCCACATTTCACGGGTCAGTGGGGACCAGAACTGCTGAGTCTGCAGAGGTGGCGGGAGATGCGGAGTTGGTCTGTTCCCACCCGCTCCGCCAGCGCTGGGGCTGTGGGACACCAGCAAAATGCTGTGCACCCCCTTGTCCCCCTGCCATGGGCTCTTAACCAGCCGGGAGTGCTGCAGGTGCTGGTGGGGGCTGCATGG
The DNA here is from genome assembly GCF_963082525.1 of Nesoenas mayeri. NCBI lineage: Eukaryota > Metazoa > Chordata > Aves > Columbiformes > Columbidae > Nesoenas > Nesoenas mayeri. Next base: position 5,986,028 of record NC_137565.1, on the reverse strand, counting down.
TGGCAGCTCAGCTGCTCTCAGCCTGGCAGGGACCCCCGCACATCCCAAGAGAATGATCTGGGTGCTCAGCGAGGCTGAGGATGCCCCAGCCTCATGGCGGAGCTGAGGAGAAGCCACGCACTGACCTTGGAGCTGGGTTGCTGCTGCTTGGAGGCTGGCATCTGGTGCTCGGAAGCCATCATCAGCCGGGGTGTCCGCTGCCTGGGGCAGGAAACTTGGAAGGTTAAAAGCTGCCTTGGAGGATGCAACCAGGACTGTACTCATGGCCCCATGTCTGTGTCCCTGCCCGTACCCCGGAGCTGCACAAAAAGGCTTTTGCAGGGTGCCCAGCCCCTGCAGCTGGGGCTTCTCCCACTGTCCCTGCCCAGCCAGTGACAGCCGAGGGGTCCCTGTCCCATGCGGGTGCCTCAACGGGGTGACAGGGGAAGCACCAGGCTCCCACCGCCCATCCCAGCCATGTGTGTGACTGTGCAGAGTCACCCTGATGAAACACCCTCGTCCTCAAGCCCAGTGAGATCCCCCGTGTCTGAGCAAGCTCCGGAACAGGTGAAAAAGGATCATTCCCAATAAAAACAAAAAAAATGGGCAGCAAGGCAGGAATGCTCCTGAGCTGGGCGCCCAGTTTGGGCTGCAGGGACAGGATGGTGCCCACTGCTCACCCCCTTGTGCCTACATCTCCCTGCCAGCCCCACACCTCTGCCCGGTGCTGCAGGAGGGAGCTCCGGCACCAGGGCCAGGAGAAGGCAACGACAAAAATAAGGGTGATACATAGAAAAATCTTACCAGTTATATCAGTACCCGCTTGAGCCAGTGAAGGGCTGGGGCCGAGAGGTGGAATTTATACAGAGCTGCAGAAGAATGGTGCCAAAACTATTTACAAAATAGTTAAAGCGTGATTCAAAGCGAGAATGCTGGATTAAACCCCAATGAAAACCAAGGTCAGCTGATCGGCCACAGCCTTTGTCTCCCCAAACACCAAGTCGGGGAGTTATTTCATTAGCTTTCACATTCGAGTCGCCCGCTTTGTTGCGTTTGTTGCAAGGAGATTTGGAGTTTGCATGCATCAGCCAAACGCATGCCAAGACCCAGCCCGGCCCTTGCAAACAAAGCGCCCGCCAGCCCTGCTTCAGGAGTTTTGGAGCCAGAGACTTTATCCCTCCAACAAACCAGCCAGCCGCCCCGCCGCCCGGCCCGCTGAAAACTGCTGCAGTTGGCTCTTTCCATGCGTGATAAACCAGCCTTCCAATAACCGATAAACCTCTGGCTTTGCCTGTCTGCACCGCCAGAGAAGCAGCGCCTGCACCCCACAGCCAGTGACACCGCAGAGGGACCCTGCGAGGGTCCCACCACGGGAGCCCCTTCCCGCTGCCGTTCCTGTGGCTGACCCCGAGCTTTGGGGACAGGCAGGGGCTGGTGCTGGTGACACGACATGGGGCAGCACTCGGCAGCATCCTCAGCCTGAGCACTGGGACACCTGGGTACCAGGTGTCGGGATCCTCCTCCGATACCCCTCCCACACTTTTACAGTCCCTGAGAAGTGTTCTGGCCCCATGGGGACACAGGAACAGCAGCACAGAGGTCCCTCCATCACACCAGGACACAGCTGAGGTTGTGGCTGGGGCTTGCGTCCCCAGACGTGTCCCCAGAGCAGAGCTGTGTCCAGGGATGAGCTGAGGGTTACGGGCAGCAGCAAAACCCCTTCTCTGATGTTGTGCTACCAGGTGACCTGGGTACATGTCAGGGTTGTGGGGGGATGACAACACAGCTGTCAGACTCCCTGGGTACTGTGCAGCACTCGCAGGCCCCTCTCACCCCCCAAGAGGAGCAGGACATTCCTCTTGTCACCACAGCAAGTGTCACACTGCATTAACATGGCCTAAGCCAGCTCTCTTCTGCTCACATTTTGGGGGGTCCCACAGCAGCTGCACTGCTGGCCTCTCAATGGCACCTCTGCACACTGCCCCAGCCCCACACATACCGTCACCCCCATGGGGCATTGCCACCAGCGCCTGCCCTAGCAGGGATATGTGAGGGGTTGGACCCTCCACCCTGGGTGATGGAGTCACAAGGGCTGCTGGAAACAGTGCAGCTCTGCAGGAACTCACAGCATGACATGGATGGGGTTTGGCAGGTTGGGTTTGTGAGCCAGTGCCCCCGATAGTGCCCAGCCCTGTCACCATCCTCCTCCACCTCCCATGCCTCCGGCTGTGGCACTGCAGAGGGTTCCTCCAGCCCCTCCCCATCTGCCTGGGTTAATTCACAGGGGGCCCTGACCCAGGACCCCTATGGAACTGCCCCCGGTCCCAGCACAGGGCATGTGCATCCCCACAGCTGTTTGGCACATCCTGGCCTGGCCCCGCACACAGCCCGGTGAGCAGCAGGCATGGTGCTCGGTGCTGAGCACAGCTCCTGACGGGCCGCGGTTCCCTCCCCTTGGCTCTGCTGGGCTGGTTTTAGCTCACCTCAGCCATGAGCAGGGGTGATGCTGCAGGCAGCTGCAGACACCCGGGACCCATGGACTGTCTGGGGAGCAGCTTTTGCCACTCAGAGTCACGCAATCCCCTTTAACAGCTGCAAACTCAGGCCCAAAAAGACAACCTCTGGAGCAGCCTCAAGCCCATCTTCCATCTCTGCCACCAGCCCTGTGTGGTCCTCAAATGTGGCCACTGTGTCCCCAGGGCCAGGCTCTGCCTGCACAGCTGAGGATGCTCCATGCTGGGATGTCCAGCATCCTCAGGGACATGGCCCAGAGGGGCCCCAAACCCCAGTGTTTGCAACCAAAACAGCAGCCCCACATGCTAGAGACCATCCCTAATGAGCAGCAACCCTGGGTGCCAGTGCAAAGGTTCCTCGGGGCTGAATTTGGGGCCCTGCAGAGCCCTCACCCCCCAGGGTGAGTCCTCCTTTGGGGTACACTAGGTCTGGCACTGCCAGGGAACAACTCTTCTCCACACCCCACTGGTCTGAGGCTGCCCGTGTCCCCCAGGGCCCCCCCGGCCACCACCGTGTCCCTTGGGCTGGACGTCCTCCCACAGCAGAGCAAACAGGGATGCGGAAAGGGGGGAAGGAGCCAGGAGTGGAGCTCCCCTGGGCCAGAGAGACACTTTGAAAGGAGAAAAGGCACAGGGAACACTGTTGGCAAGTGCCTAGAGACCAACCTCCCAGGTCTGAGCCACCCCCCCCAGTGTGGGGGTCACCTTGGTGCTGTTCCGCACACCAGCCACACCAGCACTGGGGCTCATTTTTGGAAAGCTGCAGCCTTTACATAACGCTGCACATACTTGCAACTCCCCCACTCCTGCTCTGCATAGGAGTGCTGGGCCACTGCCATGGGACCACCCATATACCCCCATCCCCAGACCACAGCCCCGCTCACTGCGCCCCCCGCAAGCACGACCCCTCCCCGGACCAGGCAGGCCCCCGGCAGCCTCCAGCTCAGAGCTTTATTGAGGTTTTTGCACAAAAAACACCAAGGTCACAGCATCCGCCAGCGGCATCACATCAGGCAGCCCCCAGCGCGGTCGGCACAGGGGGGGTGTCCCTCGTGTCCCTCAGCTGTTCTCGAAGCTGCCCCGCTGGTGCCACTGCTGGTCGCGCACGCGGCGCACAGACTGCATGAGGGGCTGGTTGGCGTCCCAGTCGTTCCAGTGCCGGTACTCGCCCTTCTCAAAGACGTGCTGGCGGCCTCGGTACCCGGGGAACTCGTAGCCCACCCACCTGTGGGGGACAGAGGTGGCTCTCAGCAGCGCTCAGGGGCAGCTCCAGCCCCCCCACTTCAGCCCATGCCATGGCCACATCATCCCCAGGCCCACACCCCCCCAGCCATGGTGCTTCTGGTGACACTGCCGCAGCCACCGAGCATCATTGCCAGAGCAAGAGTACAGCTGCAGAGCCCGGCTGGGAAGTGCCATCGTGCTGGGAGGTGACAGACAGCTCAGGGCAGAGAAGGGACCACAGTGTGTCAACTCCACCATTCCTGCAGCGGTGTCCTGCTGTTTGGGGCAGGACAAGGAGCCATCACACAGCCCAGGGATGCTGCCCTGGTCCCCATCACTCCCTGCGGGCCAGGGCAGGTGGCAGAGGACACGATGGGTATGAGCAGCATCACCGGGACAGCTGCCCTGTCCCTGCTGTAGTGGCTGTGCCAGGCACCCCTGCCACCACACTGCAATGTCATGGGACAGGACCTTGTCACAGCATCCCCATGTGCCCTCAGTGTCACTGTCCTTACGTTCCGTTCAGGGCCCTGACGCTGGCCACGCGGTCCTGGAAGCCGTGGGCCCAGAGGCTGGGGACGTCATCGTCCACGATCTCCATCTTCCGCCCCGTGTAGCCCGTGTTCTCAAAGAGCTGGATCTTGTGGTCGGGGCTGTCCTGGGGGGGAAGCAGCATCAGGGGCTGCCCTGTGTGACCCCAGCCCCTCAGACCCCTCGCCCTGGCAGGTCCCATCACTGCAGCCACACAGGGTGTCCCCAGGGGCACAGACACCCTGGCACATCTACTACTCACAATCTGGAGGGGACGGAGGGACATCAGGCTGTCGCTGTTGTGGCTGTTGGACCAGGAATCCCAGCGCGGGTAGTCGCCCTTCTCCAGCACAAACTGCTCCCCGGCGAAGGCTTGGCGCTCGAAGCCCACCCACCTGTGGGACCAGGGGGCTGGGGGTGGCTGTGCTGTCCCTGGGGGAGCAGCCCAGCACGAGGCAACGCTGCTGCTCCCCGGGAGGTGGGGGATGCTCTCCCTGCACCCCCAGCCCTGCGGCGTCCTCCGCAGCCCTGACTTACGGGCCAGCCTCCACCTGGATGGAGCCCACCTTCTCCAGCTCCCGCTCCGTGATGCTGGGCAGCTCCTCCGTCAGCTCACACTTCTTCCCCTGGAAATTCTCCAGCTCATAGATTGTGATCTAAAGGGGGGAGAGACGCTGTCGGCTGCTCCTGCAGCCACACTGTGGGGGAAGCGCCCTGTGCTGCTGCAGGACTCCCCTTGGCAAACGCAAGGAGCAGCAGAGCAAAACGCCCCGACCGCGGCCCCTCCATCCCCGCTGCCCTGCACCGACACGGCTCCTCTCCAGCGGCAGAGCGGGGTCCTGCCACGTCCCCTGCCCTGGCAGACGCCTCCCAGGCTTCGCTCCACATCCAGCTACTGGCCAAAGACATTTGCTTGGTAAAACACAGGCTGATATTTCATCCATGGCAGGCTGAAAACAGCATCTAAAATGCAGAAGGTTTGTGCTAAGAGATCTCAGGGACCATGGTCTCCTGCCCCCAGTCATGGCCCATCCTTTCCTTCTCGCTGCTCCCCTAGATCCATTAATACCTTCCCCTGGCTTGGCACAAGCTCGTTTTTGGTGTTTTCCTCTAAATGCTGCCCGTGCAGCGACCGCGGTGCCTCCCTGGGAGCTCCCGCTCCCGCAGAGCTGCAGGACGAGCTCAGGGCAGTGCCAGGGGCTGCAGGGACCAGGGCGCCCGGCACAGCCGGGGTGGGCACGGCAGCCAGGCCGGGCACAGGCGTGGCAGGAAACCCCAGCCCAAACGGGTCCCAGCCAAAACCCCCAGTGCCCCAGCCAAGGGCACAGCCTCCTGCAGACACTGTGTGGTGGGGGCGTCAAGGGATGGAGGTGGCACTCATGGTCCTCGGGAACCTCTTTCCACCTCAAATCAATCAGCAGCCCAAGCTCCCAGCACTTTTAACCCTGTTTGCAGGATCTTCTCCCACCTCCAGCCTTCCCTGGCCAGGAGCAGCTTTGCTTGGTTTCCCAGGCTGCAGCCATTCCAACACCCGCAGCTGATTTACCTCTAACCACAAGCTTAAGAATTATAACCTAAAAAAATATATCAGGAGTTTCACTGCTCAAACGTCCAGCCGATCCCCGTCATGACAGAATACTTTATCTCCTGGATTAAAATGCTGCGCAGCTGCACATGAGCCCAGCAGTAAATGTCCTTGGCAGCCACAAACGCAGCGAGCAGCGTCTCCTCCTGCCAGGCAGCAGCAAATCCCCCAGACGAAGCCTCCGTCCCCAGCCCGCACCGCTCAGCTTGGCAGACAAGGAGCAGATTTATCAGCAATGATACCAACATGCTGCTGCCTTAGGAGAGCCGGAGGCCACCTGGTTCCCCAGCACAACCCGCAGCGCTTTGACACCGGTGCCTGGTGCACACACGGTGACCTGTGGCATCACCCAGAGTCCGTCTGTAACCAGTTCCCCCAGTATACCTTGTAATTGGCACCTTGCTCGCCAGCACCCTCCCCAGTCGCCATCTGCTCGGGGGGACTTTGCTGCTCAGTCATTGTGCCTGGAAAACCCAAATCGCAGGAGGTTAACACAGCATCACTTCATAATGTAAAGGCTGACACCTCACATAAAGGTACTTGATAAAATACAAGAGATGAGGCTGGCTTGGGAACAGGCAGCAGCGAACACATCTCCCCCCAGGGCAGCAGCTGTGAGTCCCAAGGATGTCCAGGCTGGAAGGAAACACCCGTTATCCACCCCCTCCCTCTCCTGCATCCTCATCCAGGCATCATCCTGGGGCCAGAGAGCCCATGACCAAACCAAATCATCTCCCAAGGGACCCGGGATGCTGACCCTGGGCAACTCACCAAGCTGCTCACTAAGCTTATTTCTAAAAGCCTGCCCTTTGTTTTCAGCAGGAATTTGCTGGGTTTCAGCTTCCAGCTGCCGACACCTGTCCCCAATAACATGAAGGCTGATGGCTTCCTGCATCCCAGGGGACAGGACCCGCCTTGGCGGGGGGTGGCAGCCAGAGCCCCCTTCTCGCTCTCCAGGAACATCTCTTGAACAGGAAACCCTGGCCGAACACACCTCCCTCCTCTGCTCTCCCCACGCAAATGTGAGGGGCTGTCCAGAGGTTAATAGACGAATAAAAGGCACCAAGATTGACCAGCATCCTCAACCAAACCCCCGCAGCACCACCTCTCGCCAAGCATCAGCAAAAAGTTCACTATAGCAAGACCTCAATTCAGACACGTTAATTCTTTCCTAAAGCCCCTTGCAGTCCAAGCCGTGCTGCCGCTACCTCTCCCGGCGCGGTTCCGCTCTGCCGGCGGCGCGGCCGGCCCGGCTATTTATGGGTTGCTTCTGAACAGAACAGCACATTATTGGGATGCTGATACAGCAGCTGCGTCCACTGAATTCCATCCATGAGATTTCATCTCAATAGCGCGGGCTCGCAGCGTGCTGTGCAAACCTTAGTCAGATTTCTCTCGGCTGTCCCTTAAAAATGTGCCGCTCGATTTCCAGAAGATTAACGGCGAAATTCACGTCAGCACGTTCACGCTGCTTCTTGCCAGGTTCTCTGGAAAACTCTCCCATCAGCTGTTAACGGGAGGGTTTCACCTAGAAGCCAAGCCCTGCACAAAGCGAAAAAAGAGAAGAAAAGGCAAAATATTTACAGCTTGTTTGGGCTCCAACACAAGATGAGACACAGGGCCGGAGTCAGGTCTCGGGAGCACTGGAGGCAGGTGGTGCTGCAGAAGAAGAGCAGGACCAGCACCCAAGATTCGGGTTCTTGCTTCAGCTTTGGCCTTTCCCAGGATCATCTCCATCGAGTCTCTTCTTCTTTGCACCCGTCTCCCTGCCCAGAACAACCAGTGCTCATGGTCTGGAGTTCAAGGAGACCAATGTGGTCTCGTACCTGGGTTAATCCATCAGAAGCCCGATCTGACGGGGGAACGGGCAGCCCTGCGGCACCAGCGGCCGAGCCGACAGCGTTTCACTGCGCTGGGAGTGATCGTGATTCCCTCTTCTCCGGGAACACTGAGCTACACCCAACCATGCACATCTCCATTTACCGCGGTTCTTACAGGGTTTGGTACCTGCTCTTAGTGTCTTGAAACTAAGAAATCCCACGTGAAACATTTACCAAAATTGCCAAAAAGCTACTCCAGCAGGACAAGCTGGAGGAATTTGAAGTTTGTCTGACTGGCAGATGGCTGCAAACCTGTCCTGGCCGCACCAGCACCCACATGTGAACTAGCAAAAAGTCAGCACCAAGAGCTGCACGGTGCAGCTCAGCAGCAGCCGTTGTCACCAGTCAAATGACATTTCGTACCTACAAAGAGCCCAGCATGGACAGCAGTTTGATTCAGTCTGTTTGGTGCATTCAGCTCCTTCTCACAGTTACGTCTCGTCTTTGGATACAGAATTCAACACTGCAACACCAGTGGCCTAATGGACAAGGCACTGGGCTCCTAAGGCAGGAATAAGTGAGGAATAGGGGGCAAGACAAGGGCAGCAGGTCTGCCCAGGGCTGAATAAGAACTGTGCGACTCAATGTGCAAATGCGCCTTGCAAGCAGAAATAACTACAGCAGTGTGGGAGGAGGTGGTCAGAGGTGACAGCGTCACCCTCCACCAAAACCAAAACCGCTCCCCTAAAGCGAAAGAGGCTGACAAAATGAACGTTCCCTTCCAAAAGTGAACAGTAGCCTCAATACACAACTTTGATCCACTGAGGAAAATGCTACTGCCTCTTGGGACCAAAGCTAAAGGCGGGGGAAAAAAACTGCTTTAAAGCCTGAAATCAGTATAGATGACTCTTTCAACCAAAATTCTATGACACAGGAAATCATACATATATATATATGAGCTACGAGCATTACAATAGCAGACTAGAAATACAAAATCTTTCTCACCAGTCGGTTCCTCACTAGCGTCCCCATTACCCTGAGCTCAGTGGCTGCAGGGCCCAGGAATCCTTTCCCAGAGCTGGCACATTGATAAGGCAATTGCAAAAACATGACAGAAGGGGCACTAGATATCCGTGATCTGTCTTCCTAACAGAATTCAATTTCCGTTTGCTGTCAGCCTCTTAAATCCCTCTGAGAAATGCTGACAGCATGGTGTTAGAAAATGGATTTTTCTCTTAATATCTGGTAAAGTTAAACTTGAATTGTAATTGTACAGTACAATACACAACGGCGAGAGTATCTTTATTACTTTGGAAACTATGTAGTACAAGATATTTTCTATAGCACAGGATATCTATTGTGACCTGCACTCACATATTCTATAAGGCTACGTGGGACGTTTGCCAAACCTGCTCTCCCTTCTGACACACAGTCACACCGTGGGCAATGACACTGTAGTGTCACCACCAGTATTTTCATAGTAAGGGGAATAAAGGCATTGAGACAGAAGAGCCTTTAACTGGGGTGCAGACTTTTAAAGCATTTTATTAAAACTATTTACTAATTATCTTAGAGCTGCCCTGATCCCCGCTACGTTGGTATCAGCTCTCCAGGACACCAAACCATGTCCCCGGGATCACCCCTCGGCCAGGAGACACATCTCCGCATCCGCACAAGCACCGAGGCTCAGAAACAGATGCTGGTTAACAGATTGCGTTTTTAAGTTTGACACATAGTGCATTTAACAGTTTGCCAATAATTGTTTGCAAACAAAGAGGGTAAAGCAAACGTCTGTGCCAGCAAAAAGGTGGTGGGGTCAATACCGATAATACTTTCATAAGGAGGTTCCAGGCTCGAGAGGCTGAACAACAGAACTGTCGCCTCTTTCTCTGCAGGAAGTAAAACCAAAGCAGGGGGACTTGGAACAGCTACGAAACTGCAAGGACTCCAAGGAAAGCAACACAGACCCTAAAAAGGTGAATTCGCAACCAGAAAAAAGGAAGGAACCCACAACCGGGGATTCCAATCACAACAGAGTAGCCATGTAAATCCCCAAACAACAAACTAAAACAGGAGGAGGATTTCTGCTAATAATGAGAGAAAAGTGCAGTAAGAAGTATTTCTAAGTGCCACAAGCCATGTACTTTCAGTTTTAAAAACATTACTGATGCGGCTTTGTAAGCAAAGGGAAGAAAGCTGAGCAGCTGTAAAGGAAGGGATGAGGCCGCTGGGTCCCCAGCACCTTCGTTATTGCTCAGACACCATTAGGAGAAGAGTTAAAACCTGCTCTAAGGCAGGTTCCAGTGAGTAATGAAAAATCACACCCAAAGAAAGTGCTGAAGCTAAGGGCTTAAAATATATATATATATATATATATATGTGTGTGTGTGTGGCAACAAAAGTGTAAGAAATTCAACCATCATTATTTGGAATTAAAATAGAATTATATAAAGTGTATCACACTATGGTCTGTCATTTAAGAAATAATAACATATTTATATATCTTTTATTACATAGTGACAACCTGAAGAGAAGGAAGTAGATATTTAATCCATGTACAATATAAAGAACTGATAGAGCAGAAAAGACACTTTCCCATTCAACAACATTCTAAAGATGCTTTTTAATTAGACATTTAAGCATTAAACATTTTTCAGTAGTAGGTTAAACTACTAAATACAGTAAGTTTCAGTGCATTGTCCAAGCAGACGTGGAAATGCAGACACATTCAATGGGCTTTGTGGAAACCTCGTCTGAATCCCCTCCGTTCCCTCAGACCCAAACACGCAGGTACAGAGTTTCTGGCCTTCATTTATTAGACCAAAAACCAGTAAATCCTCTGACTGGTGGTAATGCCAACCTGCTGAATTCACTAATCAAGCCTGTGTAAATATTCTCGTAAGCAAGGAGAATTTACCTGATTTCTAGGCCTGGTTTAAGGCAAGCCCCACGTCAGCTGGGTCATGGTCACAAAACCCTTTCGTCCTCCTGTCCCAGCTGCAGCCGCTGCTGCTCAGGGCTGGCCCGAGCGTGTCACACGTGGTTTACACCCCATGGTAAACCCAGAGCGCTGCCTTAAACAACACCCAAAGGACACATATGCAAAGCTTATCTTAAAGAGTTGCCTCTTCCACCATCGTCTAAAGAAAAGGGGAGAAGAAAATATGTGCAACGTTTGGAGAGGAGCTCTTTAACAGTCTGGTTGACTGAACTCAACCAAAGCCCATCACCCCGGGTTCAAAGCCGCTCGGCAGGAATCTTGGGTGATCATTTCTTACTTGGTAGCAGAAAGGGCTATAGAACTGTAATGGTGGCAACAGCTCTGATGTGAAACTGGGCCAAGCAGCACATAAAGATTTTTTTACATACGAGAAATGTATTCATTTCATCTCCGTTAAGTACAGGGAGCTGCTATCGGAACTAAATCTGGGAGAGAGAGATGCACAGATGGGACCTGTCTCCTGGCACGCTGCTCTATTTCCCATGAGCAGGACTAAGATCCACCTCGGCTGCGGCTCCTTCAGGAGAAGAATTGGCACGTGGTTTTGGCAGCAGGAGCCCGACAGCCAGCCCGGCGCGGTGACCCCGCGGACAGTGAGCTTTCCGAAATGCTCATCATTAACAAGAGGAGAATGAGTTCAAGTGCTGGTGCTTTAATACCTAGAGCTATGAGGGCAGGGGAAGGGCAATGCGAGGAGCAGCACCTGCTGCAGGAGGGCACCGGAGCCCCCTCTGGTCTCCATGTTGCTGCTTTCTTCATCGAATACGGACACGATGGAAAAACCTCCCTCGTTGGGCTACATTTGTAAAGGTTTACTGAAAAGAGCACTTATTTGGGGAAAGAATAAAGTATGCCTTCAATGGACATCTTGGTTGGTATTTCAGAATCTGTATTCAAAGATATTAACATATTTGAGATCGTAGTGATATTCATCACACCCGTGTTATGCATGAGATATCTATACCACTATTATAACGTCGGTTTTACCAAAAGAAGAAAAGTAAATCATCTGAGAAACTGAAGATCACATTTAGGTTATCCCACAAAATCAGCATAAAAATAAAAACTTAACCCTGGTATTTACAGATTAACGAATAAAAATATGAAGTGGGACTATCCAAACTGCTATTAAAGTGACATTCAACAATTAACTGGAACCCTGATATGAGTGTAACATCCTCCCTCTTCCCTTCCTTTTTTTGTTATAAAAACAGTATTTACATTTATTTTTTTAAAGAGAACTGGTTGACATTATTGCTTGATCCTTTTTAGGAAAGACATTCCAATGAAGCAATTATTCCACATGCTGACAAAACACAGAATATACCATTTCAAGAGTGACAAAAGTTAACATTTTGTTCATCTAAAAATTATATCCATCTGCCAGGTCAGCAGATCACATGTAAATATAAGCCAATCAAAAATACATTTTACAAAAAATAATCAAGTTTCCTTTTTTCAATATGGCAGTAAACATTGTTTGTTCTTTCACTCTCACCTTCCACAAACTTCATTCTAAATAGGAGCGTACTTTTTCACACCAAAAAAAAAAAGATAAATTTGATTAAAATTGTTATTTTCATAAGCAAACACAAAGCCCGGCCTTACACCTGACACGGCCACCAAAAGTCACACTTTTGAGCCACTGAACACCCGTGTCGTCTCTGCTGAGCAGCGAGGGGACCCCCCGGAGCACAGCGCTCCCAGAGCAGCCACCATGACCTTCCAGAACTTTCCAAAGTGACAAACTAAGAGCCACCGGTTCTTCTTCCAGGCAGGTCTAAAGTGACTGTCCTCCCACACCATAAAAGATACAGCTTTGTATTTGACTATGAATTTTAAGCAGCTTTCTCCACAAAACAGGAAGGCACCATGCACATAGCAGTTGAGGCAGGAAGCAAACAGCAGCAACATGACGTGTGAATTTTAAGTTCAGATGAGTTAAGGCTTCTGTTAAACTTCTTTATCTTCTTTGCTATCTGGAAGGAAAAAACAGAAGCAATGGAACTGAAGCAATGATAAAACACAGTTGTGCAGACAGACGCTGCTCGGTGTCTGTAACAGAAAAGCCCCACAAATACATGTAATTGTTGCAGTGTCATCTTGGTCTCACCCTTTTTAATGTGCTGGATGCTCAAGAGCTGCCCGGAATTCTGCTGAAGGTTTACAAAACATGGGCAAACCTTGGTTACTTGGTGAGAGACTCGCTCTTGCAGCACAGAACAAATGTTATTAAAATAAATTATCCGCAGAAAAATCAGTGAAACTATGACCTATGAATGAAAACTTCACTTCTACAAAAGCTCCTCTGCCTCATCCCAGAATTACTTTACATTCCTGGGTGAATCTTTCTATGAAAGTCCAGCTTAATGTTTCTGCTTAGGGAGTTGTTATACGGACACATTAAGGAAGGTTTTCCAGGTGTGTTTTTATCCTGCACACTCTCACCAAGCCCCTCTCCTTGGTGGACAGTACCTTTTCAGACCTGATTCTCATGATGGCTCTGTCTCTTCTTTGATTTCAGCTCCTTCAGCCACTGAGGAGACTTTTCTTCTGACCTAAGATATAAAAAAACCCACTCTTCATTATTTAATTCTGAAAACTCACTACAGAAACAAATATACAGTTTCCCCTACGGCCTTGGAAAGGCTTATTTTTTTCCACCGAAAGGAGTTCTTGCATCTTTGCGGCCCTGCAGTCTCACCTGTCCTCCTTCTCCACGCTGGAGGGCAGCAGCCTGCTACCAGCAGCTCCGAGCTGCAGCTGCGGCTTCGGGGATTTGAACAGCTGAGCAGAACTCGGCTCACCAGGGCTCTCAGACACTTGTCTTTTCCGCAGCTGGGCCTAAAAAGTAAAGATAAAGAGCTCCTTTTTAAGGCAGCATTCAGATATTTTTTTTAACGCAAACCAAACAACTCAGACTTATAAAAACAACAACCAAGAAATCCATGTCTGAAATCACTGAATACATTTCTTGTAAAGTTACGCAGTTTTGAAAGCATGTTTGCATTGCAAAGCAATTTTTTTTTCCCCCAAATCCCTTAGTATTTCTAACCAATAGTCAGGCATCAGGAAGTCAACTGCAAGGTTTTTCCACACATCACACCCACCCCAGCAGCATGGTCACCGTCAGCAGAAGGTCCTGGCCCCCCCCAGCAGCGTGCTCACCTTCAGCAGAAGGTCCTGGCCCCCCCCAGCAGCATGGTCACCTTCAGGAGAAGGTCCTGGTCCCCCCAGCAGCGTGGTCACCTTCAACAGAAGGTCCTGGCCCCCTCAGCAGCGTGGTCACCTTCAGCAGAAGGTCCTGGCCCCCCCAGCAGCGTGGTCACCTTCAGCAGAAGGTCCTGGCCCCCCCCAGCAGCGTGGTCACCTTCAGCAGAAGGTCCTGGTCCCCCCAGCAGCGTGGTCACCTTCAGCAGAAGGTCCTGGCCCCCCCCCCAGCAGCGTGGTCACCTTCAGCAGAAGGTCCTGGTCCCCCCAGCAGCATGGTCACCTTCAGCAGAAGGTCCTGGCCCCCCCCAGCAGCGTGGTCACCTTCATCAGAAGGTCCTGATCCCCCCCAGCAGCGTGGTCACCTTCAGCAGAAGGTCCTGCCCCCCCCCAGCAGCGTGGTCACCTTCAGGAGAAGGTCCTGGTCCCCCCAGCAGCATGCTCACCTTCAGGAGAAGGTCCTGGCCCCCCCCAGCAGCGTGCTCACCTTCAGCAGAAGGTCCTGCCCCCCTAGCAATGTGGTCACCTTCAGGAGAAGGTCCTGCCCCCCCCAGCAGCGTGGTCACCTTCAGCAGAAGGTCCTGCCCCCCCCAGCAGCGTGGTCACCTTCAGGAGAAGGTCCTGCCCCCCGCAGCAGCGTGGTCACCTTCATCAGAAGGTCCTGCCCCCCCCAGCAGCACGGTCACCTTCAGCAGAAGGTCCTGGCCCCTCCAGCAGCGTGGTCACCTTCAGCAGAAGGTCCTGGCCCCCCCAGCAGCGTGGTCACCTTCAGCAGAAGGTCCTGGCCCCCCCAGCAGCGTGGTCACCTTCAGCAGAAGGTCCTGGCCCCCCCAGCAGCGTGGTCACCTTCAGCAGAAGGTCCTGGCCCCCCCCCAGCAGCGTGGTCACCTTCAGCAGAAGGTCCTGGCCCCCCCAGCAGCGTGGTCACCTTCAGGAGAAGGTCCTGCCCCCCCCTAGCAGCGTGGTCACCTTCAACAGAAGGTCCTGGCCCCCCCAGCAGCGTGGTCACCTTCAGCAGAAGGTCCTGGCTCAGATCCCAGTGAGCATCTGCAGCTTCTGAGCTGCTCTAACTGCTCTGCCCGTGCTCACCTTGAGAGCAGAGTGGTCCATCCCTGGAAATATGGGCAGTCTCTGGGCATGGACAGAAGATGATCTCGTCGTGTGCTGTATCTTGTCTTCCTCATCAGAATCTTCCTGTTGCATAGTTTTCTTCTCTTCTAATTGTTACAAAAAAAAAAAAAGAAAAAGAGGCAGAGGTAAAAAACATTAGTCAGCAGGCTTCTCATTTATACCTTGTTTCAGATCTCTCCTTCCATTCAAAAATGTATTAAGAGTAATATTAACGCACCACAGGACTGCAGTCAATGTGACAGATCAAAGCAACAAACATACTCAGTACTCAGCAATCGAAACGCCTCTTGCTGACAGAGATGATGGGGCAGAAGACTCCTAATGTAATGAATGTTGCTGCTTCTAAACATCTCCACTGCTCACAGAACGTGAGATTTAATTTAGATTGGAAGAGACATCAGAAAGTTATGTGGTCCAGCCCCTGCTCGAATAGAATGAATTTGAAGGAGTTGATTTATCCTCTTTAGTGCTGTGGTACATAGGGATGCTAGAAAGAAAGAATATTTATGAGCATGTCTAGAATACAAACAATTACAGTTGCCCTTATCAAAACAATATGGGCTTAGATTGAAAAACCGTAGTGGTTTCTAAACTCAGTGTTTTCTCAGTGAACAACAACAAAAAAACCTCTTAAGGCAGAAGCCAAAGGAAATGGCAGCCAAGCTCTCCTTTCCCGTTCTCCTTTCTCCTTTCCCTGGTCCTTGTTCCTTCACTCCAAGGAACCAAGGGGGAGACGTGATGAGAGGATGATGCAGAGGTGGACAGAGAAGCTGCCGTGAAACCCTGATGCACCTTCAGGTATGTTATACCACCTGGAAATCCCTGCCCTTATAACAGAGTTGATTACAGCTCATTATTTCAGAGAGTTGAGGGATACCTGTGGAATCTTTAAACATCCAAGTGTTATCTGGTTCTTCTGTCAAAGAAAATCTGTTTTCAAACTCTAGCCCTCTGCTTCTTCTAAGAGAGTGGGAAACAGGAGCCCGACGGCGCCTCTTCTTGCTGAGCTGCACACGAGTCTTCAGCGCACTGGAGTCCAGAACGGTGGTTTGCTACAAAAAGAAGCAAAACCTTTACTTTCAACCAGACTAAAAACAAAAGTCATCTCATCTATGATTTCCCAACCTATTGTAACGCATTAATTCATTCAATTTAATTAAACTATATATATTTGCATGATTATTATTCTTATAGTTACTTAAAATGATATTAAAGAGAATTTATGATGAGGATGTGCTACATTGTGGCTAACTGGGTGCAATACTGGTTCTTTGATCTCTCTTGGCTGTGGATGGCTGATCTGCATGAATTATTTTCACTAAATTAATTAAAAAAAAAAACTGCAATAAATAGGATTTTGGTTCCTAGAGTGTTGTAAGAACACAGGCTGTGCTGGCTAGTACCAGGCAAAGGCCAGTAAGAAGACTTGAATCTAAAAAGAGCAATTAAGATAGATTCTTTGGTAGCAGAGTGCTGTAATTTCACTGTTCTGATGAGTTGCGGAATCCACAGCAATTTCAAGCTGCTCACCAGCAATCAGGACACTGCAAGTTAGTGTCATGGCATTCAGAACATTTCCGTGATCAGTCATTCCCAACACACCTGTCTCTGTGCACAACGGTGAGACTATAACATTTACAGAGCAAAAGGAGATGTAATTTATTTAAAGCAATTTGTTGTTAGAGATTTGCCTGTGCCCAGGAAAAGTGAGGCTCAATGATGTTTGCTTCAGAAGATGTGATTTTATTTCTTTTCGAGTGATTTCAGGTCAGGAATAAACTACTCATTAAAGCAGCATATCACCAGCTGTACTTAAGTTACCGATGTTGTAAAGAGACACCTTCAGCTGTCCAGGAAACAGCACAATGTGGGGCCAACTCCACTACCTGCAGAACCACTGATGGAGACAAAACGCCATCCACACTGTTCTGGGACACTAATGCTCCCTTTACAGAGCAAACACTGCACCTGGGATATCCTGCCAAAGGATTATTCACTGATACCAAAGCCAAGGTTGGGGATCTCCAAGCAGTGGACCAAGCGTGGCTTCTGCAAGATGAGAGCAGCCCCTGCTCTGGCAAAACAGGGGATTCTGCAGTTCCCCAGCGGAGAGCGGAGCTGGCCGGGAGCGTTTTCCAACAGCCCACGCAGGAAGCAGCTGGGATTTTCACAGCCAATTCTGCACCAGACCAAACTGCCTCCAGCACAGACCCGCTCGCATCCGTCCTACGTCTCGGCGAGCAGCCCACGCCACGGCACCTCGAGAGGCAAAGCGGCACATCCAAGACCTTCCTAGCAGCTGCACCAGACACTTAAGTCGGGAATCTTGCACTTACCTATGTGTCTGCCATTAGATATTATATAATAATAATAAAAAAGGTGTATCAAGGCACTGCTTCCTACATGCTATACTGAAAAACTGCAGTTGTGTTAGCGCTTTCAAAGAACACTAAACCTCACCTAATTGTGCACGGCTAGAAATTACTGTTCTTATACCAGCTGCAAGATCCTTAAGTATGAAAAAAATCCTTTAAAATGCAATTGTGAGCTACTACAGAAGGAGACCAATTGTAAAAAAGAAAAATATTAGCAAATGTCTTTATAGCCTCAAATCTGCATGGCTCATAGCACAGCAGTCACCGGCTATTTGTGTTATTTAATTACGTTTCTGATGTTCATGGAGCCATTCAACTCTTCTGTTACAGCTCACTGAGGAGCAGAAACAGAAATGGCAACTTTATTCAGCCATTAGCAGACATTATTTGAGGCCAACAACTTTTTGGCATCTCCCAAAACCTGAGCATTACAGGAAACAGAAGAACTTTGTGGTTTTCATCTTAAACTTTTCAGGTAGGAAGTCAGCTGGGAAAATTCAACGTGATAAAGAAAAGCCAGAGGAAGACTGAGGGCAAAGTCTAAGGAAGACACTGCTTTGTGGTGCTTAATGCAGGTAATAATTTAGTTAATGTAGGAACAGACGTTGTGTTTCCCATTATGGTAACTCACATCGATGAAGGAGAAATCGGTGGTCTTGCCATCCGGGTAGGTGTCCCCGACAGGAGGTAAATCGGTCCCGTCAGTAGAGTCCATGTCAGTGCTGGAACGGTCCAAACTCCTGCTCCTTTGGTCTTTGGAGAAGTCATGGTGATCGGCCAAGGAGGTGGGTTCCGTTTGAGAGGACAGGGAAGACGGGTGGCTATTTGGAGGCTGTTTTCTGGTCGAAATGACATCGTTTTCCGAGGACGGAGATTCAGGCACAAAGCTGCAAATTGAGGAAATGAAATCTGTGAGATTTCAGGGTGAACAAAAACATGCAAGCATAGTTTGGATCACCCATACATGGCAGACGATAAATGAAGGTAGAACTTAAAATACATTTCTAATTATAATTACAAATATAAATACAAAGCATTAAAAACATTTTACTGTCTATATTAATTTAGTCAAGGCCATTTGGCCTATTTCTCAAGAAAAACTGTTTTTCCAACATCTTTTTCTACCGTTTTAACACTAAAAAAGTAACATCCAACTTGTGTTCCACTCCCTAGCAGACTTGTTAAATCTATTCCAGTCCAAGCCGGTTTTGTCATCACTTAAAAAAGCGGTGATACTGCATCCTCACTGGAGGATGGAGTTTACCTTTCAAACCTTACTGCAGTTTGCAGATATTCAAGAACGATTTCTTCACCTATAGGCTAAAGAAGCTGTATAGTCACTGAAGCTGAGCACATAGCTCAGCCCAAGGGTTTCTCCTCGTCCCCCAGCCCAGGCAGAGCTCAGGGGTGGTGGAGGGGACGCCGCTGGCCCTCACCTGTCCCCACTGTGCCGCTGCTCGTTCCAGGTGCCGTACTGGCTGTCGGGCTCCTGCACCAGCGTGTCGGTGTCCTTGGCGTCCGGGGGCTGCCTGGAGAAGCACTGCTTCAGCTGGTCCTGCAAGCCAACAAGCGCCACAGTTCAGCATTCCTTTAGCTCTTGCCTAAATGATTAACAGATTTTAGTTGCTGCGGTGGTTTTGAATTTACCAGTTAAACCTGGTCAATGTAAAACGTGGAAATGGCTGTGTACTCAGCACGATTCTCTACAAAACGAGCTGTGCTTTCCTGGGTTCTAGAGCAGGAACTGACTCCCTGGTTTTAGTAACTCTATATTCCTTTAAGATTATTCTTACCTCAGGTTGCACAAAGTCTTTTAGAAGCACCTGTGCAAACAGAAAGAACTCTGCTGGCGACTGCATTTTATCTCCCCAAGCATACAAAGGGAACACCAACTCTACTGCTCTTTGCCTGGGTTTAATAAAAGGAGCTCTTTTTTCCCCAGCTCGCTCTTTGGAAGACGTTCAAACTAAAAATGATAAATAAATATATCAGCATAGTGCCAGACACTAGAAAGTCTTTGACAAATTGATGTGTGCTAATGTAAAGTTCAAACACAATGTACAGTGTAGCAGGACAGATCATGGTGGTTTTTCTGTGTTCTGTTCTGATATTTCATTTCCTAAGTCTTTTTATTTCATAGATTCGCCACTTTCATAGCAGGTAATGGGGCATCTAGGGACAGGGGACAATGCATCATTATTAGACAAAGTAAAACTCTCAGTTTGCAACACTCAAGTAAAACAGACGCTCAGTGTGTGAGTTACAATGAACGGAAGTTTTCTGCTTCTCATCTTCCAGATGTTCCCAAAGCCTGATGATTCACCTGTAGTAATTCTGACACTTTCTATATAAAAATACACACTTATGTCCAGGGGGAAGCTGAGTTCTGCCATTTGTCAATCCATTCCATTCACTGTGTGTTAACTGTGTCATTTTGGTTACAAAACTGCATCTCAAAGTTCAAATATATATCATGTCAGGTAGTGTTGCCTGAAACTGAGGAACGTGTGCTGATGAGTTTGTCTGCAATGCTGAAGTTTATTAAGAATTATCAAGCCTTCAGATGAGCAATATATTTGCACTTACATTCTTTCCTGCTGCTGCCAAAATGGCATTATCTGAGCTGTGCATGCTTTTTCCTTATGGCCACTGCTCCCACGATAACCTTGCACTTGTTATAAACAATGTCTCCCCAACGCAAGCAAAGTGGCCTTTCTGCTGCCCTCATTTCTGGTCCTAAGCTTTTTAGACTACGTTTCTAGCTAGAACCAATGTGAATAACTGCAAGTAATACAGATAATGGGCTTTAGTTGGAGCTGGTGGAATATATCAGCTTCCAACAAAACGGGGAAGACTGTTCTGTCTGTTGGGTCATTTTGTGTCCCTGCATTGTCATTCAGGGTATCGGGCAAGGGCCACTAAGGTGCTGCAGATACAGCTTCTACTAAATGTGCAACTTGTTCTGTGCGGGAATTGGCAACATCCCTGACAAATACACTGTATACGTTGATTACAAGAACGCAGTAGTTTGCAATGTGAGATTGGGATTGAAATAAAATTCATAATAAGCATCAAGTTGGGAAAAAAAAAGAGGTGGGGGTAGGAAACGTCCGGTGGTTCCTGAGAAATACAAGAGCTCACGTGCTCATGGTGAGGAGCTTGTACGTGTAATCCTGCGGTTTTCTAACCACCAGTCAGAATGATGAATTCCCTGAGAACGATACATATGGACCATTGTGTTTTATGGCTGAGACGCTTTTAGACACAAGCAGCTCAAATTAGGTCATACAGATATATTTGCATTTTCTGGCACTGACATTTTACTTGGAACAAGTTGGTGCTACAACAAAGAGCATGAATGAAGAACAAACTGGGATTACAGATCGAAAGCTTTAAAGCAGATTGGGAAAAGAATGCAAGACTTACTGAATGTATCAGTGGCCATTTCCAGCTCTGCCACAAGCCCATTACATCCCACAGTGCCCTGAATCACCTTAATTAACATGAAACCACAGAAGACAGATCGAAGGGCCCCTCCTATGGCCAAGCTGTGCTTATAATGCATCCTGTGGCACAGCAAGGTGAACTAAAACCAGTTTTTACCCAAGTACTGGGAGAAGAAAGAAGAAAATACTTTCCAACATGTACTGCTCCCAAACACCAACAGTTTCTGCTTCATACTTCGTTCCCTTGCCTAAATCCAAATTTACAGCTCACTTCTTCAGATGGATGAATATTTTTAAATAAGATCCTGCAAGACTAAGTAGTGACACATCTGGCTCTGCTTTCTGTTGCTCAGAAGAACAGATCTGCTTTGAATAGAACCCTTTTTTCCTGTAAGAGATAACTGCCCACCATTAACTCAAGAACCTTTTGTTAATGTCTGTGATCCATTCTCTTTCTTTATCCAACCCTTGGAAGAAGAAACCAAAGTTGAAAGAAGAGATGTACAACATAGGGAGCTAAGCCAGATCCAGCCATTTCCTAGATAAACAGAATATTTGTGATACAGTAAAACCAGACATTTCAAAAGGAAAAGG
Organism: Nesoenas mayeri; assembly: GCF_963082525.1. Taxonomy (NCBI): domain Eukaryota; kingdom Metazoa; phylum Chordata; class Aves; order Columbiformes; family Columbidae; genus Nesoenas; species Nesoenas mayeri. The sequence continues at coordinate 5,964,619 of NC_137565.1, read as the reverse complement.
CAATAAAAGGAGGGGCCTGTGTCTTAGCACACAAACCCAAATAAACACCGCTCTCAATCCGGTATTCAAATGCTGTAATTCTCCATGCTTTGATCTTTAACTTCATAATTCTTACAACAGTAGCCAGGAAAAAAAAAATCAACTTAATTTTCATATGAAATAAAACAGCCAAGTCATATACTGATTTGCCTCTAGTTCTTCTCAAATGAGACATTATGATTATGCCTCTTTCAGTGCTCCTTTGGAACTATGCTGCATTTGACAACAGTCCAGGCCTGATTACTCCTGCAATTTCCAGTTCCTGAAAATGATGCACACACAATATTGGCCCTGCCAGTGCAAGAATTAACGGTAACTAAGAAGGAATGCATACATTAATGTGAAAAACTCTTCTGCACCGATATGAAATGAAGACCTGGCATATGAGGAATAGCAGCTGAAAGAGATCTCATGAGTCAGAATCTGCACAGACAGTTTCAGAAATAGCTTTGTTTGTAACAGAGACCGAGACACCAGACAGCCCAAATCACACCCCACAGCTCCAAATGCAAAAACTGGAAGTTAAAATCTGCTGCCATGAAATGAATATGAATAGGTGATTGCACAATGGAAGATTTGACCATCCACCTTGTTAATAAAAAACTCGAAGAGAAAAACTGTTGTTAATTTCTTGAAAAGGTTGTTGTTTTTTTCCTTCTTTTTTCCCTTTCTCCTTTGTTAATTTAAAGAAGTCAGAGGTTGGGTCAAATTGCCCATATTCAGAACTCCACTGCCCACTAGTGAGACATTGCACTTAAAGAGTTTACAAGTCCTTCCAAGTCAAGAAAACTGTCCCAATTGTTCTATTATTTCATAGCTGACTGCTTTAAATAGGATGTTGGGCTAGATGACCTCCAGAGGTCCCTTCTAATCTGAATCATTCTAATGATTCTAAGGATTACTACCGAAAGGTAAACAATATATTTTGGACCACTAACAGAATTACCAAGAACATACCACCACATCAAATCCAACCGAAACCCACCACAACAAGAGGGCCTCAGAAACCCTATAACTTTCACATCCCACACATGTTTTTTCTTCGCAGGTACCCAAAGAGCAAACAGAATGCCTGACTCGGTGGAATCAGCACCCATCAGTACTCACTATCCGGCGGATCAGTGCTGCCCACAAGGAGTAAGTCATAGCTCAACACCAAAGCTCCCGGTAGTTCCAAGCAGCCAGGTGAGAAGATTTACCAGCTCAGTCTCTAAATAAACCGCTGAAAGGAGCGGGTGTCCCAGTGCAACGTCCCCGGCCGACGGCAGCACCTCTGCCCCCCACCCCGCCCTCCGCACGGCACCCGCAGATAAGCACTTCCAGGAACTGGACGTTTTCTTTGACCTAATGGATGAGGAAAGTTAAGAGACCTCCAACACAGGCTCCACCCATGGACACAAGGAGGAGGTCCCCAGGCCTGCCAAACAAGCACAGCAATGCCTTCAACACAAGGAAGCGCTTTACAAATGCTGGAGACCAAGCCAAAGAGCAACGACAAAAGTAATTGAATTAATCAATCTCACAAACCCAAGGTCTTTTCACTGTGGCGCTGGCCATCTCCACTGCTGCCAGCGGGCAGAGCGGCTGCAGGGACCAGCCCCGCTGAACGGTCAGGAGGAACATCCCGCCAGCCCCGGGTCCTCCGGGATGCGGTGGAGGGGACAAAGAGGTTTCACGGGGCAAACTGGAGCACGAGCAGCCGCATGGGGAAACACAGGCGTGCCCCGACCGCCCCAGCCTGCGCCCAAAAGCACTCAAACGTCCTCCCACACAGCAGATTTAGCACTGTTATATCCCAAGGACCCACGCTGCTGTACTCAAAAAACCTTTAAATCATAAATGTTTAATTTTGCCATGCGCAGCGGAGTACATACCAAGTCCCAGGGTATAAAATATTCTCATAAATGATACCAGTCACTACATCCTCCCCGTTGCTATGCAACCCTGGACTGTCACAGCCATATGTGTTTTCTCTACCTCTTCCACTGGGATATGATAAGCAAGAACCAATTATATCCCTACTGTTAAAAGCCGACAGTGTTCACCTTACGTAACAGGGGTTGTTCGTAGAGAGTGACTGGTTTAATTCTCAATATTTTCATAGCTTCCCAGCTTGATTCAGAGGTCCCTTCCAACCCCAACCATTCTGTGATTCTGTGAATCCCAACCCCCTTCTCCCTACCAGGGGCAAAAAAGATGCAAAAAAGCAGATGTACATCTGCAGAAATAAGGGAAGGGCAAGTGTCTCAACCCGTTACTCAAGGGAGCAAATGCCAAGAGTGCATCATGAACAGCTGGTACCCAAAAGCAAGCGGGTGGCGAGGGCAGAGAGCACCCGAGCTGCTGTGCCCCGTGCACGCCGTCAGCGCAGCCGCGCTGCTTCACATCGCACCTCAGACCCCGTCACCTCGTCAGCCTCGCTGAAGGAAACCAGCCTTCGTCTTAGAAGCAAAACTCCCTCCTTCTGTACTGCATTTGAACTGAATCGAAGCGAAACTAAATCCATTGCATTTAACATACATTTAACATTGCATTTAACATACTGTGCGCATGCCTTATGCCACAGTAAAAGTATTTTCACCTTATTCAAAACACCCAGACTGTGTAACAGGCCTAAAGACTATGAATGAGCTGACAGGCAGGTTAGTGCAGAGCTGACAGGGACCCTCCTCGCCACACCAGCACAAAACATTCACTGTAAACAGCAAAACAGGAGCAAATCACGGCCAGCAAGTTCAATGATCTACTCAAGTACAAACCACGTGTTCCCAGCAACCCCTTTCCAGCCCAAACTTGAACCCCCGAGAGGTTGAATACTATCACAGCTTCCCAAAACTGGCATTTTCCACACCTTTAGGACACACAAAATGACTTTCCCTGCTTGCCAGTCTTTATCTAATCACTGGTCCTCCATTCATGGATCTTTTACTTGTAACCCCTGGCTATGCCAGGCCTCCCAGAGCCGGGTCCAGCCAAGAGACCCATGATTTGCAAGGCAGCAGCAGCAAAGACAGACCCAAAACCTACCTAAGTGACTCTGGCCACAACAGGGACCGTGGTCAAATTCATCCAGACGAAGTTCGTTTTGCCAGGAGTCTGGTTACCATCGTGCAAAGAAATCTCCTCACTAAAGCAGAAGTTAACCTGCTCGCTCCATTCAGGATTTCAAAGACATTTTAGAGTTTGTCATGGTTTTTTTTTTACACTCTGAAAATAGAGCTGCTCCAACCTGCTGCGAACACTCACCACGCACACCATGCGGTTACAGCGCGAGGCTGAAGACAGAGCAGAGGTCGGCTTGATGTGCAAAACACAGCCAAGAACCAAATTCTAAATATATCCCTTGCTAGGGCTGAGCCACGACAGTACATCCTCAGAGTGGGGAAGAAACCAGAGTGGAGGAAATAGCTGTGAATATCTTTAAAATCCCTCCTGTATCAATATATTCAGTTTTCTTTTCAGCCTGTGGCAGTCAAGCTACAAAGAAGTGAAAACGCAAGGATCCTGCCCGTCAGGAGGGTTTTAAGCCCAGGAACTCGCTCTGTCCCACAGGGCACCCGCAGCATTAATAAAAGTTGGCACCAAGAGTTGAACAGGATCCCTCAGCTCCAGCATTGCAGGAGACACAAGCCAGAACAAGCCTGGTTTATACTGTTGTGCGAGGAAGTGAATGTATTTGCTTTTTTTGAAAAGCGACATGCTTGAAATCAACACCTCCCACTTGAAATGCTTCATTTCACAGCTCTCCCGAACAGTTCATGTTTTTCCACATAAGACGCAAGTTAAACTTCAAACAAACATTCCTGGGAAAAAGGGCTTTTTAGTTTAAAGTCTGCATTTAAAAATGTATAGAGAGTGATAGGATTTCTTGACAACAAGTGAATAACAAGCATGCAGACTTTGGAGACTGGGCACTGCTGTTCAAAACAAAAATCTCAGACAATTTAGAAGTTGTTTTAGAAGAGAGGAGTCAAAATACACACACAGACCAATGAGACACCACTAGTGTTTCCTGAAAGCATCACAATGTTCCAATGGTTTCATAAAAGCGGATTGCCAGTGTGGAGTTGTGTTCAGTGATGTTTTTGTTTAGTGTAATTTATTTCCCTCTGAAAGCTACTGTCACTTAGTGCTTTAAAAAGACAGCAAGGTGAATGAGCACAAAAATGACCAGCTCTAAATCTAAGTTCTTATGGTCTAAGAAGATGGTAAAATCAACTCCTTGCAGCCAAAGTAAAAACACAAAGTGAAGTCGTCTAAGGGATTATTCCTGTCAAAATAACAACGGACCAACAAAAGCGGTCTACTAAATACCCATCACAACAGTTTTATGGCCCAGATTTATGCTGCCAGCAATGTTCATGGCCTGTTAAACCAAAGAAAAGTTATTAAGAATGAAAAAGCGTGAACTCTTTCAGTATTGGCCCTTGTATCTTCGCTAATTAAACTGAACAGCTCCGCTCTCCCCCCACCCTGCACCAAGACAAACGACTCATTTTTAACAGGGCGCTTTCTGCAAACGCCACCACAAAGAAAATACCCTTCGCTGACAGCACAAAAAATACACTTTTGAGATCAATTCATTGCACTTTCGGAAAATATTAGGACAAAAAAGTTCAACAACTATTTGTTGTAAGGTCTGTATCAAAATAGCCAAACACCAACTTGTATTAACTTCTTTTTACAAGTGGTTTGTTGAAGGATGTTCACCATAATGGACAAACACTGGCAGACAGATCCTGGGTAAAATCAAGATAGATAGTCCTGATCAATGCTCTTTTAAAAGCCAAGATGGAGAAAGCAATAGTCCACCAGCTTTTCCAAGAAACAAACTCACTGCACAAGTTTATTTGGCTTCGAAAGAAATATCTGCAAAGATTAAAAACAAACCAAGATGGGAATTTCAGCCTCTAGCAGAGAAAGGGCTGTAGGATGGGACAGAAACCCTCTGAAGGACCAAGTGCCCTCCAGCACAGCCAAACAAAATACGTCATTTCGCTCTTATTTTGGAACTATATTCACACTGAATCCAAATAAAACAACTGTGACGCTGTCAGATCAAGCTTGAATGGAAGGACCATTTCCATCAAGTGACCAGTACAGCAGAAAGCAAAACACAATGAAATGCTCTTCAGTGTGATCTTTAGCATGTATCAGAACAGCTCATATAAAACACATTGACACACAAAACAAATCAAATCGCTGCACTTTTTTAGCAGTGTAAGGGGACAGCTAAGGAACCGAGCATATTAAACAACTACTCTATTTTTATTGCATGGGAACAAACTTAAGAGATCTGGAACTAATGGTGTTGGCCAATGAAACCAAATATCATACCTATAATAGAACACAACTGATATTGCCATGGTTAAAACAGAGGCGATGTTTAATGTGAATGTCTTTGCTCCTATTAAAACTGAGACACTGAGCTGATGATGAGACATGAAAAATGGGAAAACGCCTCAATAAAAGTGTCTGGGAGAAAAAGTAACTTCCAGTTAAAAGGTTTAACTGTAAAGTAAAAACTTCTGCAAGCTCAGCTACAGATTCCCAGATCTGATATTAATATGCCAGGATAATGATGCAATTAAAATGGGTTCCGTGTCATTATGTGCGGACGGTTTTCAGCCCACGTGACCCAGCTGTGCTGGGGGGCAGCAGCTTCTCCAGCCCGCGGTGACACCTTTTTTCCTTAAATTAAATATGAGAACATTGTATTACACGTGTAGAAAATCATCTCAGAGCAATATGAGAACATTGTATTACATGTGTAGAAAATCATCCCAGTTTCAGCGGGAACACCGAGGGCCGACGCTGAGCTCTGAAGGGACGACTGCAAGAGCAGAAGGAAAAACTTGCGGGGAAAACAGCAACTGATGAGCAAAACAGCGTGATCCAGGGTCTGTGCTATGAATGGAGACAGGACAAATCCCAGGGCACTCCGTTTCGATGGAGAAATCAATGGGAGTACTACAGAGGAAAATAATAATATAACCCTTTTCCAAACATTCTGCTGTTGAATATACCAGGGAAGCCATGTAGAATACCAATTACTCTTGCACTCCTGTTTGTGAAATGCAGACTTGCATATATTAAATTCTGACCGATCAACCTTTGCTTGGAGAACCACAAGACAAATTAGTTTTAGCTCCCAGGCTCATTCTATCGCTTGGTTGTCCCAACTTTTAAGCAATTCTTAAAAACACGGCTGCACTTTCTCTAGATTCAGAATCAGATTGCCACACATTAGATGTTTATTTTTCTCGGTGCAACTTAAGGCATACAGATTTAAATTAAAAAAGAAAAAAGAGACTAGAGGAGATTTTATAAGGCACAAATTAAATTCACAATGTTCTCTGGATAAAGACTGATTCCCATAGAAAAATCAGAGGATTACATTTTAATAAGGTATATCTAGCAGGAATGCTGAGGAATCCACTGCAGAACCTCCCAAGGAACAGCGGGCCCAGAGATGGAGCTGGGTCAGGAACCAGCCCCGCCAGACACCGACTCGGAAAATGTGACAAGGTACCAACAGAATAACAAAGCAAATACGTAATCCCCGAGCTGCTCAAGAGAAGCAGTTGAAAAGAAAATGATTTCCTCTCTCTTGCAGTCTGATTCTTACTTTTATGACCTCCAGCAAGGAAATAACCAATTACGTCAAATCCCTTTCGCTCCAATCCTAAAGCTCCCCTGTAGTGGATAAAAATCTCTCTTACAGCCCATAAAAAAATGCAATATCCGTGAGGCCTTTCCCACCTACATAGCTTGCAGTAGTTACTCGCTAAAATATGTTATTAATAAGGTGCTGAGCTACCAGTTTCCTCACATTTAAAGAAACTGAGAACTCTGCCCACACAGACCTACAGAAGAACCCCTGGTTCTCTCAACAAAAGTTGCTACAAACACAGGATGGCAACTTAAACACTGAACTAAGCAGAAAAGAAGGACAATTTTTGAGCTTAAGCATTTTCTAGAAGTCACAGGTATACAAATACACGGATGACTGCCTTAAATACAACACTCTTAATTCCTCTAGAAGACATCTGAAGCAGTGACAAGTGATCCATACAAACCGTAACCTATTATTAGCATTTCCCTTGGTATTTAACCTGAAAGCCCAAAGTCACAAAGGGGACAAATGGAAAGCGACACCGATGCAGCAGAATGCACAGTCACACCTCCACGATCTTCAACCTCAGCAGCTACGCATTTATAGCTTAAGAAGGTTACTCAGACTATTCTGAGCTGTTTGACTTGGGTTTTGACAGGTTTCTTGGTCCCATATTCCAAGTTCTCAATCAGCAGCGACAGCAGAGACAGGAGCTGAGACCCCCCCAGCCCTCGCTGTGTCGGGAACGGGGCCAGGGAGCCTGACTGTTCCTTGTCCAAAAACTGCATCACTGGAGTATCAACACCCAGGAGAAAAACATCAGTAGCTCCAAGGACTCAGTAAAACCAGGACCCTGTTCCAGCCCGATGAAAAAATAATAGCTCAAGGTCCACGTTCACCAGTTGTCCTGTGGAAGATGCAATGGCACATTCTACAAACTTCCACAAATGTTGAGACCTTAAATTTGAGCACAAGTTAAAGCCAAGCACATGCAAAACTACTGCTGAGACAGAAAGAGCAGCTCCAGCAGCTGTCAGCAGTGAATTACCTGGGAAGGTCATCCTGCATCTCACTGTTTCTGCTCTGCAAGCAGTGGAGTGTAAGGAAGTAATGCAATTGCTGTCTGCAGGGTCCACGTTTCCATTTTTCAGTCTTCACTTCTTTTAAGCAAGTCTTTTATTCAGGTGATTCTAATAAATCTAAAATATCAGCTTAAAAAGAAACCATGCATCACCAAGCTAACACTGTAACACTGGTTACCAAATATTTTCCTCTTTGTTCTTTTGCGCTCACTTTACAATATTTTCTTTTGAATAGCAAACTAGGACTAAAATGTCATAGCCCATAACTGATAAAAAGCACTGGAAACTGCCCATACACAAATACACCAACACCACACCCACCCCAGGAATGCAACTTCACCTTCAACCATTCCGCCAACAAACCTCCACGAGGCCACTTCAGAACGGGACGTATTTACCCTTACAATGAAAAACTACTTTGTTTAAAACCAAAACAAAATGTTTCAGCCCCTTCAGATCACAAACTGTTCAGGACTGACCCACAGAGTGGTCCCAAGGCTTGGGTCCCAGTTCCACCCCAGTGCACCCGCTTCCCACAGGTCAGGCATCAGTCTTAAGTTACCAGTTTCAGGCTCAACTCAAATCAGCAGTTTAGGCTCCTCTCCATGAAATGAAACAGAAGAAAGCGGATTAATTTACCTCTCCATTTACACTATAATCTAAAAACATTGCTGCTTTGTGGTATTTGTTGGAAGCAGGAACAGGGGTGTTGGACAACCAAGAGCTCTTCACTTTGCCTTGGCCCCACGGCAGCCCACGCAAGTTGTGACAGCCATGGAACTTCTGTTTCATGACAAAGTAACAGTTATACTGAGAAAAAACACTTCTTTTTCAATAAAAAGTAGAGAATAATGATCATTTAGCATTGACTGTAGAACGACAGCGCTCAACTCTTCTTACAAATTTAGCCTCAGGCATTTCTTTACTGAAAAATGACCAATATCTATGTAGACTTAAGTCAGGCCGACCTGTGGTGTTGAAATGACCGATACAAGTGCAGTTTCAGACTAACCCTCTTTTCCTAATTTTAGACAAATACTTGTCCTACCTTACTGTGTTGCTTTAAAAAAAGACCAACAACGTTTTTTCCTGTTCCCAAACCCCTGATTAACGGTGTTCCCTGGCAAATGAAAACATCCACCTGCGCTGCAGAAGGAAACCAGCTGGGAGCAGACAGACAGACACCACTACCTGCAAGCACTTCGGGGGCTATTTTTAAACTGAAAAGCAGACATGATACAGGTTTTGTTATTAGATAAAAATGCTGCAACGAAACCAAGCCTTTTGCATTGCACTATCCACCTCGAGAGGCTCAAAAAGGCGCATAGCTTACAAGCTCGGGTGGCTCGGAACTGGTCTGCCTCTTCCTCAAAGAAGAAAACCTCTGCTGGCTCCGCACCGAAAACCTGCGGAAGGACTCTCTGCTCCGGGACGCCAGGTGCCTGAAGGAGGAGGTTCTCTTGAAGGGAGTCCTGCTGCCGCCGTCCCCGCCGCTCCGCTCGTGAGCCACCGCCGTGCTGACTAAATTTAGTGCTTCCTGCAAGGATCTCCGCACCGTGCCCATCCACTGGGTCATGTGAGTTTGTGCCACTGTCAGTTTGTCTCCAAGGTAATCCATTTTTTTCCCAGCAGGGATGAGAAATCAATATTCAGCAGCAATTACTGTAAAATCTACCCTCCTTAACAACCCTGCATTTATTTTGCGAACCAAAAAAAAAAATCCACTTGCAAAATATTTTCAGCTAATGTAAATAGCATTACGCTATAAACATCAGCATATTTCCATATTTAAATGGCAAAAGATATGTGAGGTTGGAGATTTATTTTTTCCTACTTGAAAAACACCAAAGACTTTTCCTACTTACAATCAGATTTCCAGAGTTCCATCAAAATATCTTTAATTCAGCCATGTTAAAAGAGAGAAATCGAAGTTTAAATCCTGTCACTTGAAATTAGTCCATTTACAGGCACAGGGTCAGTCTCTTACTGTGTCATTTTAGAGACAGAAAAGCAACTCCTTTTTTAGCCAAGTTTCTGTTTTGCTGTAAATATCAGAAGGCTAAACAAACATATTCTTCTGGGTCAGCAGCTTTTCACGTAACAGTACGTCAAACAAAGTTCCGATGCTTCTATACAACCCATTTCGCAGCAAAATAATTAGATCTTCTAAAAAAACAAATCCAAATGATTTTCTTCACAAAAAACTCTGCAGGAAGGCATCAACACAGGCAGAGTCCCCTCCTCAGCGGTCTCCCCATCTCCAGAACGGTTCTCCAAGGCTCTCCCTTCCCAGAACGCAGCCCACGAGCTGGGCAGCGCAGCGGGGCTGCCGGGGCAGCGTGTCAGACCCGCTGCCTTCGAGCCGGGACGCGCCGCAGCTCGGAGCCCACTCGGAGCCCGCCCAGAGCTCCCGCGGTGACACCGGTTCCGCCGCTCCAAGGGGTTCGCGGTGTCTCCAAGGGGTTGGCGGTGGAGCTGGGCGGTGAGAGCCGGGCTCTCCCCACGCCGCTGCGCACGCTGGCTGCTCTCCGTGCACAATCTGGAGGCGCACTCCAAGTCGCCGGCTCTCCCAGCTGTTCACAACCCGTCCGTCCTCATGCACTGGTTTTGCAGAGCTCCAAGCGTCCCCCAAGCTCCCGGAACCAGGCACGGGAGCTCAGACGCAGGCGAAAGCTGCCGCTGCCTCTGGTGTCCTGTTCCCTCCTCCCTGTCCCTGCCTGGCCCCTGCTCCGGGGAGGAAACAATGAGCTAGGTGAAACAGCCGCAGAGCTCTGCCTAAGGAAGGATCTGGGCCGGGCTTTATTATAGTACAGGCAGGGTTACCATGACAACCAAGGGAACAGCATCTGCCTCCTGCCTAAGCAGGCAGGAGTAGCAGAGATCCATTGGAATGATTCATAGTTTGCATATGTCACGTGTACGTTCTGATTTTAACCCTTCCCGGGAAAAACCAGAGCAAGGGCCCTGCCAGGGACCGTCGGACACCGACACCAAAGGCTTTGCGCTCGGAGGGGCGGGTGAGGACAGAACCCAGACCTGCCCGCTGTTCCACGGGGAACTCGTGTGGCGCCATCACCTAGAACTGGTTTATTATATGATTTACAAACTCAAACAAGATCCCTTCAAGTTAGTGACTATGGTATCAGTTCAAGATAATGATTAAGCCAGAAGCTCAAAACAAAGCAGAACAGGTCTGACCTTTTAAAGCAGGGTTTTTTTCCCCACCATTTTCACACACTTTAAACCACTTTTGTAATCAGGGGCTCGCTGTCACCCCAGCCCTTCACCCCCCAGCAGCTGCAAGACCATGGGTCAGCACAGCCCAAAACGGGAGACGAGCCCACAATAAAACCAGGTAACACTAAGAAACCATATGCCACCAACCATGGAAAAAATTGGGAGGATAGCAGAAATACAAGCTACAGTTTTAAACCAATAAACAGAAGTAGGTGTCCAAGTCAAGACGTGACTAGTTTAGAACGGAGGGGAAAGAGAGACTCGAGTGTGAAGGTAAGAGGCGTGTTGAAAGCTGCTCGCTTTCTTGTTTATTCAAGGGTTTTTTTGTTGCTCTTGCTTAATTTGCCATACAAAGTACCATGGTCTTGCATCATCCTCTCCTCCCCTAAACCTTTCAGGAAGAGACTTAATGGAATGAAAAGTTTCTAGATCATACATTATAAAATGGTTCTCACGTAAAGTTTTACTTTATCAGGAAAGCTACTTCAAAACACTGAGGAAATGGGGTGTCTTGCCTTTTAAGCATTGTTTTTAAGAGCTGAACTACACCAACCTGTAACTTATCTCCAAGAAAAACTTTTGTGACAAAACGCAGTGTTCTATATCTTATTCTTAATTTGACTACATTATATTTCTTTTGAACATTCTCAAATTAGCAGCCTAACAAAAACCCTCAGTGTTAAAGGGAATCCAGCCAATACAGGAAAACCTTTTTTCCTTCTTTTAAAGAGCTACAGAGTTGGTTTTGTATAGAAATGGAAAGACACTTTTGATCAGATACCCCAAGGGCTGGGTGTTTCTTATATTTTTAAAGAAATAGAAAAAAAAAATCAAATCCATTCTGACACATTATGGATAATGCTTTGTGAGCGACAGAGATCTTGTGCCCAACATTGAAATTTAAGCCTTTCAACACATTTTCATGCTGTTTAAGCTCCATATTTCAAACATCTGTGCACTGCCAAGTGCAGTTCTGTGCTTGCTGCAGTACGGAGATTCTTCACAAGGCACTTTGCTATTTTGGATGGTTTCAGCCTCTCTCGGATTCGGTAAGTCCTTAGAAATAGCAGTCAGAGAGCTCTGATTGTAAAACTGCTGATTTGAGTCTGATCTGCAATACTAACTTTAGTATCTCCTGGCTACCGCATGAACATACCGCTTGGTATTTAAGTATACTTCACATCTCAATTATTGCTGAGATTTACACTTCAATTAACATCACGGCAAACCGTTCCAGAAGATCATCAGATGCACTTTCACCATCAAATGGCAATGGTTGAAGATTTTTCCAGCCCTGCAGCTGAAATGCAGTAAGAGATGCACGTTCTGCTTGAGCTCCACACCAGAACTGGCAGAGTTCAGCAGCTCCAGGAGACCGACAGACTACACAGGCAAACTCAGATTCCTTAGAAAATCCACCTAAAAATAACTGAGGTCTGGAAAAAAATGAATTAAGTTTTAAGAAAATTTGTGGGAATATTGCCTCGTTAAAATGCATCTGCATAGCTATTACATAGAAGAAACATCCTCAAAAATACCTCTCACTGGACACCGCAGGGGCTGGATAGATTATTTCACAATGTATTATTTAATTTCACCCTTCCCCACCAAAAGCATAATGTGCTGACCTCTGCCTTGATCTGTGTGTGTGAGGAGGTTATTCTGAACCCATCTAAACAGACCGCTTCTGTCCCTTCTATTCTGGTCAGTAAAATAATCCACCGAAACCTCAGAGGACCCTGTGACATCAGCCAACCCAAGCTAAAGAACACTGGAGGAGTCTAAAGGACTGGCTTTTCAAAAGCTGGAAGAAACTGAGTAACAAATCATGTTTGGGGGCTTTTCCAATTCAAGGGAGATTTCATCTGTATGAAAAACACCAGCCACTGTTAAAAATAATTTTAAGATACATAGATCACCTTCACAATAGACCAAGGGCTGCACCAGCCATAGAAGAGAAGCAGCTCCCACGGAGCAGAGCTCCTGCCTGTGGGTGCACACACCAACCTCTTCTCTGCCTTTTTTTATAAAGGCTCCATAGAATATGATGCTCTGTAGTACTCCACGCAAACTCCCCAGCTGGCAAAAGCTCATAACTATATTTTAATGAAATAACAGCATGTGGGTTACACGCAGGCTCTCTATTTACTTCTCTGGTGAATCCACGTACCTTTTTATAACCATCAGCCTACAGAACATAGCTCAAACCATACAGATGTTCTATAATTGTCTCCCGGCCACTTGAGGCCGGCAGCCGTTCTGCTTGTGTAAGGGGTTGGTTCTGAACAAGAACAGCACAAGATGATCTTCTGCCCTTGAACAATACTGGTGATTATCTCACACTGCAGCCACCCCAGATCCATGAGGGGCCTGCACTTCCAGCAAACAGAGAGCACACACTGCTAACTAATTACCACCGCAGCACACAGGACCTCGTTATTCAAGCGTTGCTGGATACTTTTATTATTAACATCTATTCCACATACAATTCAAGAACACAACCCTGCACAAAGACGCACCAATCTTCGCTCTTGCCCTCATTCACTAGGAAACAAAATTCTATGGTTACATTATATTTTCCAAAAGCTCATTTTGAGCTTTACCTGTTCTCTAACACGTGTAATTATACTAATGACTATATAGGATTGGAAGGTCAGATTAAAGCCAGGCCTGTGTGGAGCACAGTGCTATTACACACCCCATAGCAGCAGACCCTCAGGTCCCCCTGTCACCTCATCCCTCCCATCAGCACGATCATGTACAGAGTGGGGAAAAGAACCCAGCTGAAGAGCTGGCAAAGGGATATTGGGCATTAGTTTTCACCTTGGTTGGATCCCTGAATGATCCTTTGTCAGCAAAGCTGATGTGACAGAGAAGGATGGGCAACATTAGTCTAAACTAACTGCTAAACCAAAGTCTCTGCTTTTCCCCTGTGAGACCCTCCATCAGAAACCCATTCTCCTGAACCTGTCTCACACCCCATCGTCCCACTTCAGTTACAATTATTAATAATTCATGCACTTCTTAAGTATTTTCTGCATGTCATCATCCCACGTACCAACAAATATGATCAAGTACTTGCAAACATCACGACAGCTTCAATTCCATCTCGGGCCTCTTTAGTTTGTCCATCTCAATTATGCTCAGTCCCAGCAAACACAGAGGAGCAAATCCTGTCCTTGTAAGGCTGTTCTAGCCCTGCATTCCACACCCACTCTCTTTCTGTCTCATTAGTAAGAGAACTTAATTTAACCTGTTGTGTTTGACATTATGGACTATTTAAAGACGTAGCACTGCGCTGAGCTTAGCTACATAGCTCCAGGCTCAATTACCCCTTGCGCTCCTCAGACACCACACAACAACTTATGTTTTTTAAATCCTCCTTATTTTTGCCCCCATATTGTCTATTTTGCCCTGAATTGTCATGTTCAAAGAAGAACTTGCCAGTTCTCACATGCCCTTTCTCTTCAGAATGACTTGCTGTTACACAACCAAAAGAAGATAGATTCCCCTGGGTACCTTTTGTAGAATACTTGGATTTGGGGAAATCTGGAAAATGTACAAGTTTCAATCAGATTATCAAATTCATGGGTAAATTTGTCTGCCAGGTTAAATCTCACTTCACTGGCAAGAAGTCAGATGCACAGAACTAAAGGCACTTCCCCTGTTACTGTCAGTGAGCTGTCACAACTGCTCATTGAACAGTCGTACTGCACAAAGTCTTTAATTTCAATTTTGTTCAAAGCACATCGCAATCTTTCATTTAAGCTAGAAAAAAAAAAAGCACAACATGGAGCTTGAGTTAAACAAAAGGCTTACATTTAGGTCCATGAACAAAAGCCTGGAACTGTTCAGGCTCCTGCAGCGGATTGTACTTGACAGAGTTCCAAGCACAGCATCGCTTCCAACCCTACCAAGGTGCTTGGTGCAGGAGATTGCTGTGATGTGCATCGTCTGGGGAAATGGAAATACATCCCAAGGTCCAACCAAGGACCTCTCTGTCCCAAAAGGGGAGAAAGAGCTGCTCTCTCAGCCAGATGGCGATGGGCAGCGGGCTCCGCATCCTTCAGCCTCCCACCTGCCCCATCTCCCACAGCACAGGCACCCAGGCTGTCTGTACGGGAACAGATTGATGACACAGGCCCAAACAAAACCAACCCTACTGCACAGGTACCGAAGACAACAAAAACCTTGCTCCCGCTCTGGTTTGTACACAGCATCACACAGACCAGCACAAACTCATGGATGTGATACAGACTCTGCGCCACTTGTTGAGGTCACTTCTCACTCCATCCTTTTTCTCATTTGCCATTCCTGGCTTTCCCATCCCTCCAATCCAAGATTCCTCATGAAACGTAACACAGTCAAAGATGAAAAGACTTAGCGATTTTATCTGGTTTGGGTTTGTTTTATTTGTTTTTGTGGGATGGGGTGTTTGTTTTGTGTGTTGGTTTTGTTGTTGTGGTGGTGGTTGGTTGGTTGTTTTTTGGTGGTGGTACAATAAATACAATGCATTCAGACTGTTTCAGCCACCACAACAACCATAAGCAGTCTACAGTCAAAAGACAAAAAGAGGAGGGGAAAGAGTGTTTTAGCACAAGGACTTTGTACAGTGTCTACACACAGCGAAATCTCTTTTGTAACCTGAAACACAGGGTATCTCAATATTTACACTAAATATTTGTTTTCTATTCCTACTTTCATTTTCTACTGAAAGAAGCAAATTAAGCTCAGGTATACAGTTTGAATTTATGCTTATTCAGCATTTAATACAACTTGCACAGAACTTGACATTAAAGGTATTCCCTTTGTATACACAACCAACCACAGAAGAGACTGACATTCTGTTTCTAGACTATATACTTAGGCCAGCTCTAAAGAGAATTAGAGGATTCCGAAGCAGGTATGAGGGAAGTCCTTGACACTCTATAACCCCAACAAAGTGGCAGGAACATTAAAGGGGCAAATGTCTCATACCAACCTGGTGGTAACTTTTTAAAGTTGAAGCTTATGTCTGAACATGGACTCGCATCTCACCACATCTCCTGACACATAAAACACCCTCCCCCCCAGCACACAATGAGAATTGTCCAATGGAACACCGCAAAAACAGCAAAAACCTGCAGTGTTACATGTGCAGCTGATTAAACTGTCGTGTGTAACGTTCCAACCCATTTTTTATACACAAAGAACGGCCACTTTTAACAAATTTTCTTCTTCAATCTTTTAAGAAAAACAGAGTGACCCAGTCTGGCAAACTTATTTGAAACACACAGACACCCACACGCTTCAAACAACACGAGAAGATCCGAATTTTTGCCAGGATGTCACCTTTCCCCTCTCGCGCAAGCAGCGCTTTAGCACACGTGAAATTAAGCTTTTTATCACAGAGAAATGTTTTGCAATGTTTGCTAAAGAAAAGTCAGATAGCGAGTGCATCTCACCCACCCCGGCCGGGTCAGCCTCCCCACCACCCCAGGAGACACAGGTCTGTGCCCTGTAACCTCCTCAGTTAAGAGAAGTCACATTTAAATACAGTAGTTACATTTCTCATGGGTTTAAATTAAAAATATGGTAACAGAAGAGGCAAGAACAGGGGAAAGCTGAGGCACAGGATGACTGTTATTAAGTTCCAAATGCACTTGAAAGCTGCACTTCCTCCAAATTAATCAATATTAAAGAAAACATATAAGAAAAAACCCCTTGTTTTCCTTACAGAACTACACTTGTGATAACAGAGAACACATTGATACATTCTCATGACTGAACACTCCACATACTTGTTGCTACCTGCCAAAAGAATTTTATCATTCCCATACCATGGTCATTCTCGATGGGATCAGTAAAACCCTGCTGTTTCCCATTTCATTTGTAATCAAAGCAGAAAGTCAGTCATCCTTTTCTCTGTACAAAATCCTGCACACTTTTACCATAATGTAATACAGACATGTAAGTATCCCAAGAGTAAAATCTGTAAGCAAAGGTAATTGTGAAATATAACTTTTAATCTAAGTTTTTTAACAATTTAAGTTTAAATACAACTGCCAGTAAAAATTGCAACAACTAGAGTGTCAAAACAGTCTTTTGGAAAATGTTCATTCTTTTGTCCCCCAAACTATGTTTCTTCTGAACTTAAAAAGGCCCCATTAAACATCCTGAACATGCATAGTTTTTGTACCTTGAATTGTTTCAGCATAAAACAAAGCTATCAACCTTAAAGCTGAGGGAACAAGCTAAAAATACACCATGCTGTTTGAAAGCCCATGTACACAATCATTCGGCACTTCCCTTCTACCTCAATGAAGGAGGAAAAAACTGAAAAACCAAACAGAAACAGGAAATTCCTACAGCACAAATATTCTGCAAAGTACTAAAAATATTTTCTTTACATTCACTTACGTCAAAAGGATCAAGCCAAGCGAAAGATTAATAGTTACAGTATTTTCCATTTACACAAACAAAATCCACCATGAACAAAGTTTTTTGTTGATAAACGTGATGATACAAGTTCTAAACTTTCCCTCCAATGCAGGCTGAAAACTGCAAGCGAACGGGCTCCAAGCTGAGCAATAAGCCAAAGCATCAGCTTCATCCCACCTAAGAACGATGCTACGGAAACCCAGGAGCTCCCTTACAGCCAGGGAGCCATCTCCTGTCAACAAGCAACACACGAGACGTATCCCCAAGAAAAGGAAGCTATTTGCACAGCGAGATGAAAACATGAGCAGGAAAACACACACACAGCAGGCTGAGCACCACATGCTCCCTGCAAACGTGCCCAAGCGTTCCCAGGAGCGGTTCTGCTGTTTTGATCGAACGCACAAAATCAACATACGACTTGATTCTTCCTTCCCCGATGCTCAGGAAGGAGCCTCCCCCGGCACCCCAACCACCCTGGATCTCCTCGCACCCAGGGCTGAGATCAAACCCAACGTGGGAACAGCGCTCGAGCCAACAGACTCTCACATGTCAAACACAGGTAACAGCAAAACATCTTCCATAGAGACTTCCCGAGGGCAAAATGTGGCCTGGAATACCCCAACTGCTAAACTTTGCTCACAGGGCAAAGAAGGTGAGTGATGAAATGCAAGAAAACAAGCATGGGAACATGCTACTTCTGCTCCAAATGGCAACAGGAGGAGTTGGGAAATCTCTTGCTCCTGTGAGTCAGATTACGTGCAAATGAGAAAGGACAATCCGATACGAAGAGACATTCACGTTTATTTCCTTCTTAGTCAGAAAACGTTTCCTCAAATCTCACAAGTTTTGGTGTTGCTTGGTAACACTACACCTAAAGTCAGGGTCCATTTCAGTGTGTTCCCGAGCATCAGGCAGCACAGCAAACACGCACGGACCCATTTTGAGGAGCGACAGACAGACAGACTGCAGGCTGTACTGAGGAACAACATGTTCTCTGAAAGTCGGATTTAGCCCAAGCACACTGCTCGTTTAAATCAGTCAAATGCCAAGTTTACAATTTCTTAAATAGTGCATTTTTGTCATCCTTCCCAAAGAGATAAAACACCGAGTTTTTTATTACCGGCTGGCTGGTTTGGTGTTATTGCTCTTTCTCCCAGAGGGCACCTGGGTAATCTCCAGCTACCGCAGGTTCAGATCTGACTTTGAGAATGCAGAGAGCCCTCTGAAGGAAGAACACGCTCTTTTGTGCGAGGGATTTCCCTCTTCAAAGAGAAGCCAGAAAGTAAAACTGCATCTTAAATCATTTCAGCTGTTCTCAGCATAATCACACACTGCCTAACAATGGGCTAAAGCACCTTCCCACGCGCAGCTGGGAAGCACTGAGCACCTGGTGGTTCCTTCCAGTACAAATCACGATTCCACGCGTCTTTCATTTACATCAGTCACTTCCCAATTGCGGCAGGTAGAACAAATATCAGGTATAAGTTGATACAATAAGTCCTTCAGCCATTTTATCTTGCAACATGCCATTATTATGAAAAGAAGCAATAGCATTTATTTGCCATTGCAGGGTAACACTGTGTGCATACACAGGTCCATTATGGCTCAGACTCCTTGCTCTTATTGCCTCCTCCTCCTGTGCACAGTGACCGGGGTGCTGAGGGGACCACAACACAGCCAACAATACCCCCATGACGCTGCATCTTACGTTGCTTATTAGGGTCGTTCTTACAGGCGTGGCCTTCGTTTACATTTTTTAGATTAATGGCATTATTTCCTGCTGGGTCTGGGAGTTTGTGAAGCTAAAAAGGTTGGTTGATTTGCTGAAATTTCTTCTGTGTTCTCAACTAGATTTGCCGTAGTGCTGGACTGTGAAATACTGCTCAATTATGGAACAAATCCAGAAGTAAATCCAGCCTCAGCCAACCCCAGCAATCCAAACTTGCCAGGTGTGTTCTGTGGTTAGCAAATAATCAATACTGCCTTCCTTAATGTAGCAGGTATTTATTAGCTTCAACTATGAATCACTAAACCAAATACTACATTCTTTCCAAGCTTCATTCAGGCTTAAGATTTACCTGAAGTTACTTTTGAAGAGCAGATTTTGCACTGCAGTACAAAGCCCTGTCACATCTTGAGGAAAGTCCACGACAAAGAACTACTTTCACCGGGCTCGAGTTGCTCTCTGAAACGCCGTTTCCTTTCAGTGCAGTAAACACGCACCAGCTGCACGAACAACTCTGCTGCTGAGAGAATGGGAACAATAGTGGGAACTTGGCTGCCCCCCAGCACGAGCCACACGGACACAGCCTGGGAAAGCAGGAACCGAGGCGGAACAACTTCAGATCCAAGTGTTGGTAGGGAGGCAGTGAAGTTACCTCTGCCTTGTATGTAGAAATGAGGCTTAACAACCCACTTCAGCTTCGTAGCAGGAGTGCACTCCCTACTTCAGACTCCAAGTAAAGGGGAGACAGGCAGGGACAGCCCAGATAGACAGTCACTATAAAAAACAATTACCACGTCTACAAACAGTTATTTCTTACTGAATGCAAACCTTATTGCACCGAGTTCACCTCGAATGTACTATTTTATAAAAGTATTTGACGGTAAATTAAACTTAATACTACACCTAACGATAGCGAACTGTGTTGGATCCGCGCTGCTGCCCTGCGCGGGCTCTGGCCCGTGGCCCCAGGCAGCACTCCGTCTCCATGGCTGAACAGCACTCCCTCGTGTCCTGACAGGACGTCGCTTCCTCGCCAGCTTTGTTTTGTCTGCTTGCTTTTCACTTAACACAAAAGTTAGAATTCCTCTTCTATTCAGGAATCAGGAGAATGCCTTCAGGAACAGATTTTTCCCTGCAACAAGGCTTCATTTGCTCAGATTATTTGAAAAGAAGATTTAGCAGGTGAAATCAGCACAGCAGCCATACGTCAGACACGACCTGGGTGCGAGGAAAAACGCATGCCTGAAATATGATTGCCCATCATCTGAGGTAAGAGAATGGAGCAGAGGCTGTCCCCAGGGAAGCCCTGGGCAGGGCACGTGCGGGATGACCATCCCCAGGCACGCGGAGCGATGGTTGAGGTTTCCTTCCATCACCAACAACACGCTGTCCAGGGACACGCCATGGCAGCGCAGCTATTATCGAGCTGCCACTTCCTTTGGAATCACCTGATAAAGAGGTATCAAAACTGCTCTTAAAAGGTAACAACTAAAACCTTGTCTAGACAAACTTTAGATCTTATGTCTTACTTAAATACCTCAATTTTCTTTGGATTTTATAACTATTGTTTAATGAATGTCCCAGCCGGAGGCCCAGCTGGCGCTCTGAGCCAGCTCTCTAACATCAAACCAGCCAGGACTATTCTGAATGTGGCCAATTCCTGGCCAATTTACTAAAAATTGCACCCAGCACAGTTCATGTCCTGACACAACCCTCCTCTGCCCCAAGTGCTGCAGCACCTGCTCTTTTCTCTTCCTGTTCTTTTCCTTCATCACCTATCCTGGACCAGATCCAGAACTCTCCTATCTCCTGCCAGCTCTGTGCCCACTGCAATAAGCCTGGTCTCTGCTCCCCAAGCTGGTTTATGTTACCCGTCCTACTTGTGATACTGGTCATTGTTTATCAACGTGCTCCTACAGTGACCTCAGATACATCAAAGAGATTACATCATTACGAAAAGCCCCAGGGCAGAGCAAGAATTGTTCACAACTTTGAGGTGGCTGAGGACAGGAACAGAACTGAGAGCACACCACTAGTGGCTGTGCCACAAGCAAGCCAAAAAAGCTGGTTATTGGACAACGGATATTGCAAAAGAACAGGAAACCTCCTTTCTGTGGCTGCACACCCAGTGGTGACCAGCTCAACAGCATGACTGATGCAAGCAGCTGGACAACAGAACACTGAGCTTCTTACGCAAGTCAGACCTAAAGATGTCTTGTATCAAGTGCAGCAAAGCTCCTCATCAGCTGGAAAGGGATGATGAATACTCCACATACCCTGGAAAATCATAGAATGTGCTGAGTTGGAAGGGATCCATGAGGATGAGAGTCCAACTCCATTCCCTGCATGTGACAACCCCACAGGTCACACCGTGTGTCTGAGGGTGTTGTCCAGTCTCTTCTTGAACACTGTCAGGCTTGGGGCTGTGACACCTCCCTGGGGAACCTGTTCTAGTGTCCAGCACCCTCTGGGTGAAGAACCTTTTCCTCATGTCCAACCTAAACCTCACCTGGCACATCTTCTGTCATTCCCTTGGGTTCTGTCACTGGTCACTAAAGAGAAGAGTTCGGCACCTGCCCCTCCTCCTCCCCTTGTGAGGAAGCTGTAACCATATGAGGTCTCCTCTCAGTCTCCTCTTCTCCAGGATGAGGTTTGCTTGAGGTCTCTCCAGGATGAGCAAACCAAGTGACTTCAGCAGCTCCTCATACGGCTTCCCCTCCAAACCCTTCAGCAACTTTGTAGCCCTAAAAATACTCAAATATAACCCCTCAAATACTCAAATATAATAAATATAGCGCATGGTCAAGGAAAGACTGGCATTTGAATACATAATTACAATCACCAGCCAGTTAAAGATGATGATAAGACCGCAGCTAGGAGGAAGGTACGTGGAGGACCTGAGAAGGAAGCGATGACGCAGAACACAGATAGCTATGAATCAGTCTCTGAATTCAGCTGAACTGCAGACGACCACAAAGCATTTGGCAATCAGCTCTGCTTTGTGCTTATCTGAGCGCCTGACTGCAGGGGTCCAAATAACAAACACAGTTTGTAATGGAACACAGGACTGAAAGCAACTCGCTAAGTTTGGATTCCCGGTTGATGGAAAAGGCAGCAAGAGGAGTCAGTGCTGACACCAGCTGGATGGCCCTGAAAGCGTCAGGAAAAGGAACACCCACCATCAGCAGCCCTGGGAATACCAGGATGGGGCAGGACCTGTCCCAGGGGCTGCAGACAGACCCCAGAGGAGGCCTGGACCCTTTTCCCCGTCACCAGCGAAGTTCAGTTGTGTGCCAGACAGGGTACGTGTCACAGCACGTCTGAACAGCCAGAATCAAACGATCGATACATGGCAGGCGTCACAACAACCACAAGTTTCTGAGAAATCTCTGCCAACAAGAACATTTGTAGTATGAAGAGACAGTTTACTGAGGGTGAACAGAACACAGAGTGGTGATGAAGAGTCCTGCTCTTCCCCCCATCAAAGAAACATCAGCTAACTCCATCAGAACCAGACTGTGTTATTACTCCAGCCAGGAACTTGTGGGCTCTCAGACAGCCATCTGAAGACTCAGAAAAGCCTCATGCAGCAACCTGCCCGTCACAACAGTACCTGTCCTATTCAAAGGTCAGAAGAGGAATTAGCTAGCAATTAGCAGACAGCAGGCACTGGGTGGGTCCACCCACATCCAACAACTCCACCGCTGTGCAGGAGTAAAACAAATACATGACAGAAGAGATGCAACCTATCAATAACTCAAAATAGTGGCTATAAAAATTGATTTTCATTATAATATTTTTTTAATTAAGAGGCACAGCTTCTCCAGGTACATCTACCTGATGAATAAAGCATCTTAGCTCCCCAAGATAGATTAAATAACACAAAGCTTGACAACTAACCCCACCATCTCTGGTTACTCCTGATTATAATCAGAGAACTGATAAATATCTCCTTCAGAGCCTTCTGCTGTGACACCATCAGAGCAAGTGACACCACACACCGCTGTGCTCTTCCCCTTAACATTTCTTTTTTGACATATATTTAATATAATCAATATCACAATTGTCCTTCCAATATTTTCTTCCAACGTATCAGGAGAGTGTACACTAATGAAAATGCCCACAAAATACTTCAAGGCCTCCAAAAGAGCATATGCACACAGAAAATATACCTGTTGTGTTATAAAGACTAAAACTGCACAATGAGGTGTTGTCCCAGTGATCTGGACTGATCAAGAAGTTTGGTTTGTGGGGTTTGTTTTTGCTCCTGACCTTATGGAAAAATCACCAGATACATGTGAAAGCAAAAGCATTGAGAGCTCTCTTTCAGACTCCTCATATTAGCAAAGCATGAAGAACATCCACCCCCTCATCATTCTGAAGTCTGATATATCAATCACACTCACTTTAATATGCCATTTAAAGAAAGCTTGCCTCTCAAAAAGCTATGCAAATAAAAAACAAATGTCCAAAGACTTCCATGTTTTACAACACTATAGTCTCCAAAAGGAAAAGATTCTTAAGGAAATGCCCAGTTCTTCAAGCACTCTTTTCTCTCCCAGCTGCAAAAACCAAATTACAATTGGCAATCTCCTCTCACTGCTGAGCAAAGCACACACAGGGCAGGGACTGGAAAATTAAACTCTACACGAGGAAAGCCAACTTCTTGCTCGCTTCAAAATGCACTAGCAAACAGCTAACATTAAACAGTTTAAAGTGTCAGTGCTGATTACATGCTGAATTCACAGCTGAAAACATGGCAAGATTAATGCAGACAATACCACCATCAAACGAAACTTGATATTTGATTAGTACAGAAAAAATTAAAACATTAAGTAATTAGGCTCAAAGGAATGTAGTACCTATTCATAAAGGCTTTAAAAATCAAATTCTTCTTTTCTAAATGTGAAAATATCAGACAAATAGCAAACACTGTGCAAAGGCAGCCCTGCAAAGCTGGCAGACCGGCACAGTAAAGCAGCCTGTTACCAAGGGCTGTTCACCGGAGAGGGCCCCGAGGATTGTTTGGGCAGGCAGCGCTCACCCAGACACGCGAAACCTATTAACACAGGCAAGTGAAAAATAAGGAAGGAATTGTAAAAGCACACACTTCCAAAGCCATCGGTACGGGCTGTGACTGCGGCTGGCAGCAGGGGACAGAGCCAGGGCAGCTCTTTAACAAATGGGGACAAATATTGCTAATATGCAGTGTGCAAAACTCCAACTCCTATTGCTAAACAAAGCAGGAATTCCAACCACCAAGAGGGTGTTCTGAAGTACATTCAAGCAGTCTGCAGTCGCCTCATTTTAAGTGAGTATTAAAGTAGCCTCTCTCACCCAAAATAAACGGCAAGTTTAATGTTACTATTCAGAAAGAAACTGCTAAGTAAAGCCACCACCACATATGAACACTTCCAGGATTTCTGAAAACAGTTAAAAACATCCAGCTTAGTAAGCACGATTACATTACAGAGTACACTTACCCACAAATATTGCAGAAACTTCAGCAAACGTGGACAGTAATAATACTCCATCTTCCAAAGCACAAAGCGAACGCTAAACCATCTTCGCTCCAGTTTGCCTCCCCACTCTTCCCCGCCTCCGGCGGAGTTAAAAGCAGAGCGGAGCAATTAAAATCAACATGAATAATGAAGCAGGGTGTCGGTTGATCCGGCCCCACGTCACGGCGCTGAGCTCTGTGCCTTTAACAGATGCTGAGGCTACTTATGAGCAGGAGCTGAGCTCGGGCACCATGTGACTTAACCACTTGTTATTTAGCATCTCGCTGCTCCCATCGCGGTAATCCGTAACGTGTTCGTCCAGAATTAATAATAGCGCTTTGGGTTTCGCACTAAAAAGCCCTTCACCTGGAAGGAAAGAGAAGCTTCTAAACCCACTCGGTTTTGCACGCTGGGTTATGAAACACTCTTAAGGCCGGGGCGGCTGGTGGGGCTGCTGGCTGACCTTGTTTTTTGGTAATGTACAAGAAAGGCAAAAAAAAGGCAAAAAAAAGCAGCTCCTGATTTTAAAATAAAAATGCCTTTTGTGAACAAGAAGAAATAGACACAAAGTGTCTTTTTTATATGCCACAGGAATGTTCCCAGCAGACCAATACTACCAAAAAAGGAAGAAAGGCTGAGCAAACCGAGTTATTAACCAACACTGGGTCATCCTCCCCCGGGCTGTTTTTAGAAATAGGAAGCAAAGCTAAAGAAGAAATGATGAAGCGATGTAGGTATTTTGTGAAAAAGCAAAAGTGAGAATCATAACATTTCTATGCGTTCCTACTTTTTTTGATCTATGTCCCTTTTTTTGATGGGAAAAGCAAAGGTAAGCGACAGAAGCCCATCCAGGGAGAACTCTGCCTGCCCCCCCCCAGCTCAGGGCGACACGGAGGTGACACAAAACAGCTTCCAGGGACTCCAGTTTCCTTTGCTTGAAATTTTGGTTGTGGATCTTTAAGAAAAATACCCCCCTGCTTTTCTAATCGCCAGCTATAAGACCTTATAGAGCTGACCAATTGGTTTAATATTCTTCCAGGCTTACTCAGTTTTTAGGCCAACAGAACAATTTGCACATGTTGATTTTTTAGTACATCTGTTTCCATCTGGGAAGGATTGACGCTGCAATATTAGAGCTTTTATATATATCAGAGGCGAGAACACTTTCTTTACAATGGGCAAGGGAGAGACTTGTCATGGGCAGAACTGGAAACAACTGGTGACCAGTGACAAGCCAAACCATACATTCATCTGCACGTGTTTATAAAATATTTATCTTCTCTCCCTTGCGGTTCATTTCCAAAATATTTTTAAGAGTCAGCTCATGATTTTCTTAAATAAATCGTTCTCCACCCACACATCAGTCTCAAACAGGCACATCTCTATATGGATGCCAGATTTTCCTCAAAGGAAAAAAAACACCACACTTAAATATAAAATAAACTTTTAAAAAACATGCCCACACCAGTTCTAGTAGCAGAGTGCTCCATTTTAGCTACAAAAGCTGCAATTTTGGTTATAAACCATAGCTGTGTTGGAGCTGCCCTGCTTCTCCAGGAGGGCACGATCCCTGCAGCTGCACAGAGCAAGAGCCCTCGCTGCCATCGGGGGCTGAGCCACATCATACATTCCTCAGATCCTAATTTGTAAGACTCCTATCAATCCAGATGATGTAACCAGGAACTGAGGTTTGGGACCGAACGTCAGAGAATTAAAGACCTGTGTCAGCGGTGATGGGATCACTACGAGTTAGGAAAGACAACACTTGAACACGTCTCTGCAAACCCAGCGCTGCAGCATCGCACGGTTACTGGGACTTCTGGGGAGCACGGGCTGCGAAATAACCCCAGGTCTTACCACAGGCTACACAAACACAGCATCTTTAAATAAAGATACTTACAACAGTCCCTCAATCTCCATCTAAGGTCTGAAGGAACAGACTCCTACAAGAGTTTAAGGCCCTAAGCGGTGCAGACACGTTCTCTACCTGCTGGCGTCTGCGAGATGTGCAGCCAGTTCTGGGAGACAAAATCTCATTTTCCAGAGCAAACAGAAGGAGAACAACTTTATATTTGTATCCATACCCCGATGCAGGCAGGGCTAAAGCACAACATAAAATATTTAGATTCTTGAACAAGTAAATATTTTCCAGCAGGCAGGGAAAAGTTTTGTCTTCTCGATACTTTCAGCTCTAGAGATGCAAACACAGGATTATTTATTCACACAAATTATATTCTATGCCTTACTTCCCTATTAGGTGGAAACAGTTTCTTCCTTTAGTAGAATAAGCCTTATCAAAGTGAAAAGGGGGGAATTTATGTTGGAATAGAATGTTTAAGCACTAAGCTACAGTTAGCAACAATATTTATAACAGTCACTTGTTAAAAATACACCAACAAATGTACAATCATAAACTTATTCTAACCTCCAAGAACCTCAAACCCAACTACAACGCATCTCTCCACCAGAGGGAAGTATTGAAACGTATGATGAGCACGACAACTGCAAAAGTCTGTATTTTCTCCAAATGAAAACAAAGGTATTAACCTTGGTGCTAGAGGAGATGGTTCAGTTTTACCTAATCTTCTGCAATATTCACATGGGGCTTTGGAAAGCACGAAAATATGGTGAGTTTTACAGCTCCCGAACACCTATAGAAATCATTTCTCTGCACCTGCTCACTCGCAATGTACACGCATTGGGGCCAGGCTGCGCGTTTTGCTGCCGTGGCTCTAGAGAGTAGCAGAGGCACCACGATGAGGCTTTGCAATCCCACAGAGGAGTAAAGCACTGGGATCCTGCTGAATCCCCACAGATGCTGGACACGAGAGCTTTCTCTTCCAGCGGGGCTGAGAGCCTTCCGTCCCCATCCCAGGACACACCAGATGAAGCCAAAGGTTTATTCTGAGCAACCTGCCACTTTGCCAACGACATCTTTATGCATTTGCACTGTAATCTGATGGCACATCACACCTGTTAAGGATTGAATGATAACTGCCAGTTCTGTAAATAATCCAAATCCCCACTAAAATGAACATTCAATCTGAAGTCCACGCTAAGAATGGGAAAGACAAGGGGCTATCAGCCCTCAGTCACCTTCCACAAAGTTTTAAGAGTAGAATTGGAACCATACAAGCCTGCTTCCAAAGCTCCTATTAGAAAGCTCCTATTTTGTTTACAAAACCCTCCTAGGTTTGGGGTTTTTTCTTTACTAGAAGAATTCAGTTGTTTTCCTTATGTACCTTTTCTGCCTATTCCCTTTTAAAGGGCTGTAAATAGCAGTTCGAGTCGTGAGGAAAGCAGGATCTCTGCAGAGGGCAATACATTCGGTCACCACACGAGTGTGCTGGCAGACTCGGAGAACAGAGGAGATGTGACCTTGGGACAGTCCCTGTGGTTCAGTCACCCCCTTTCCGTACAAGCAGAAGAATTCTGAAGATATGCGGGACATCCAGATTTTTAAAAACTGCAAAGATGTGCAGAATTACACATATTTGTGCTGAAGTGACTACAGCGTTATTCCAGTGTATTGAATCTGTTTCCGTGCACAAGGTTAAAAAGCACAGCAATTACAGTCATTCAAAACAAGTCCTTCCAGTCAGGAGGATTTAATTGGCAGCAGCAACATCTCTCTTAAAATTGCAGAGCTCTGTGCTGTTGGTATGGTTTTCAAAGCAGAAAATTTTGATATTTCATTTATCATGTAACTTTTGGAAGATCCAGATCTTTGCCTCATAATTCAGAACAATATCTGGATATAGGCTGCCACCTCCCAACATAAAATTTATTTGTGGGCTAAAGTCAGGAAATCCTTCTGCAACTTAGAAGGATCTCACCCAACATATTTAAGTGGGAATTTACCCCCTAAGTAAGCATCTGAGTGACAAATGAGACTACCTGAAAAGTCAGCTGTTGTTCTTCACTGTGTGCTGCCTACAGAAAGGAAATCTGTCATTTTTCAGGCTATGACATGGTTGCACAGTCCTCCAGAAAATATTTTCTGGGATCTAACCTGTTTTCATTATCTAAGCTGCGAAATGAACGCAAAGCATAATGACCTAGACCCATCCTAAGAGTCCAGGTTGGAAATTCTCTGCATGGTTAATGCTTTGTGCCTGCACACACCAGCACGGTGGGATCCCAGGGAGCAGCGTTCTCTGCCAGTTACACTGCAGAGAAAGTACAGCTGCTCCTCCTGCTCGGGAACACACACTTTCTTTCACAGCTATTTGCAATAAGGAAAACAGCGCAGAGTGGAGCGAGCCGGGGCACCTCCCTTATCTCTGCCCCAGCCCAAGAACCTCCTCCGAAATAACATACCGGCCCCTTCTCTGCCCTCCTGTCCTGATAAAAGCTGTGGGGGCTTCTCGGAGCAGAAACCGAGGAGAAGTCTGTTCTGTCTGAACTCTGCTTGGTCCACTCTTTCCTAGAAACCTGTTAAAATAAAGTTATATGTTGTTACATATACATGTATACACATATATACGTATATAAAATGCCCTTTAGGAAAAATAGAGGGGAAGTTCAAAGCTGAACACGCAAAATGAAAGCAAAAAAAGTTATAACAACCAACACTGGACTGGCTACGCATTAAGACATTAACCCATCACTATGTGAAGGGAATCACTTGCATTTCAAAGTCAAAAGCAGCAGTGAAGTTTCACATGCAAATAAGGGCCACTCACCCAGTAAAAAATAATTTGCTTAATTGAGGAAAACAACTCAAAAAAAAAAAAAAAAAGAGTGTTGACAACTTATAAAATAAACACAAACTACTTCTTCCCAGACAGTTACAAAATTGCAGAGTTTACAGTTTTACATCCTAGGTTCATGGCGTTAATAAAATAATATGCACGTTTTAAAGCTTTTTCAAGCTCTCTATGGAAACATCAATAAATATTTATACAATTGAAACAAAAATCCAGTCATCTAGTGCAATACAAATTCCTCAAGAAAATGAAACCCAAAAGGAAATGAACCGTATTGAAAAGTACATGTCTGCTCCCTTGCGGCAAAGTCCCAGCTAACACGTCACAAAAGCTCCTCCTCACTTTGAATTTTAGTTACAGGAAACACTGAGATGCCACTTGGCAATACCTTGTTATCCTCATAGAAGAAGGATTCCGAGTGAGAGGACACCTTGTGTCTCCAGCCCCCGTCGGCGCTCTGCAGCGGGAAGCTCTGCCGGCCCCGGGACGGCTCCTTCCTCCCCCAGCCCTCCGGCACCAGCGGGACGTTGTCTTTTCCTTGGCGGATCTTCTCCGAATAGGATCGTCTCAAATCCGGGGGTGCGCTTCCTAAAACCGACGTAGAGCTCTTCCAATCGGTTTTACTCTTCGCACTGGAAGAGTCGTTCTTACTTGCGTGGTCCTTGCTCCTCGTTACCAAGCTCCTCACAACATCTTTGCTCCAATCGCTTTCTCGAGACACCTCCAAGAACGGTTCTTTTGTCACCGGCTTCTTCTGTAACAGCCCATCATCTGTCTTCATGGACAACCTGGAAGCAAAATTCACTTCCAGCTTTTGGTCTGTACTAACTGCATGTACAGGCTGTACCTTGTCAACCACAAATTTTGAACTCCGGCTCCTGGAAGTTAAGTTCACTTCTTCATCTTCATCAACGATAAAAGTTTTCTTTCTAGTGAAATCCACAGGTGAACTTACAAATTTATCCGAAAAGAAGCTACTGGGATTTCCCCAATGGGGAGGGCTGAACTTTCTGTCTTTAGCCTTCTGTTTATCGATTTCAGTGCCACAGGCTTCCAGTTTCTCTTTGCTCTTTTCATTCAGCATTAATTTCTCTGGCCTGTGGTACTCTTCCACACCGTCACCTGGTTTGCAATTAACAGAACCATCATCTGATCCCTTCCGCTCTTTCCAGCTATAGGAAGAAGTCGTCCTATCCAACACGTTTCTTTTGTTCTTTGTTTTCTCCCTACTAAATAAACCGTGATCTTCAGACAACTTATCTTGAACGTTACTGGCCTTCACCGATTCCTCTTTATATTCTGCCATAAGCGCATCAATATCGAGAATGTGGGATCTGTAGCCATCCTCAGCCTTCCTTCCAGAGGAATCATAATTATTTTCACAGTTTTTCTGGGGCACTAGTTCACTGTCCTTACCTGACTGTGTGAAATGCAGGGGGGATTTGGGTTCATGGTAAGAGGAGACTTTTCTTCTGCTACTTTTGAGATCAATTGGAGCTGTATTTTCCAGATCCTGTTTTAACAGGAAAGAATCAACATCTATAATTTTCTCTTTAGAATGATCCAGACCTCTTTCATGATACTGTTGGCTATCTTTTCTAGATACACGACAATTACCAACTGCAGTGGTTTTGGAAAAAATATCATCTTTGTCGTCTTCTTTGACCCAATCCCTGTTAACATGCACTTCCCGGGATTCTTCTCTACTGTTTGTACTTGTTGTATTTTTATTTGGCTGCTGCAATAAAGGTTTAGACCTTCCAGGAAAAACAGGGTCCAGATTAACTGTTGCTCCCTCACTTGACCTAGAAATTGAATTAGTTTCACTTGTGCTGGGAGCACTAACAGAACTCTTCTCTTTCTTGTTACCAGGAATCTGATAAGTCACCGCAAAATAAGTTGCCTTTGGCTCCAAGGCAGAACTCGGATTTTTCAAGCAATCGTCAGGACTGCCAAGGCCAGTTTGATTCGCTTCGTTCCCTTCCAGCCCTTCTTCGCTTTTTTTGCTTCGTTTTTTATTTGAACCTTCATCCAACTGCAATGAATCCGTGCGACTCAGCCTCTTGATGTGCTCAGGAGTGAGCCAGACGACTTCTTCCATCTTGACAGAATCCTGAGGCAACGTCCTCCGCCGCCACCTTTCCGAAATCTTCAAGTCAGAAACGCTACTTCTGGTTCTCCTGACCTTTTCTTCCGGATCTATTATTCTGATTTTTTCGCTGTTTTCATGAGCTGTACTATCTAAGCTGAAGTCTTGATCTTTACGATTTAAGTCTAGACTTTTCCTTAAACCGAATGCCCTCGATTCCTCCTTCATGGTTCGTACTTTCGTATCAGGATGTTGGCTACTGGAAGACTTAGAGAATTGCCCGCTTGAAAGCACTGAAGATGACTGGACCCCATGTTTATTTATACTTGTTGAACTAACTTCATGTTCAAAGTTGGTTCTGAATTCATGGCTGTCTGTCCCACCTGCTCGAAAACTCCTTTTCTCAGAAGAGCCTTTAATCACATCAGACCTCTCTGTTCTATCCATGGAAGAGACTTCGCTCTTATTCTTAATTTCAGAATGCAGTTTGTTTACTGTTTCATTCATTGCCAAATATTTACTGCTGTTTGTAGAATAAGGTATTTTCTCAGCTATGAATACTGGATCAGTTTCAGTTTTCTCGGGATCTGTTTTCTGCTCAGGTAAAGTGCATTCACTGGAGGAAAAATCAGTACGCTCTCTCAATGCAGACTTGCTCGTAAAACCTTTTGCATCTCTAGCTTCTGAAATAACATTAACTTCTTTCAAGTAGAGAGTTTTACTATTTGTCCTCAGTGACTGACCAGCATGTAAAACATCCTCATCGTTTTTATTCTCTTTCACAGAGGATTTTCTAGTTCTGAGTGTCATGGCCTTTTTCTCGGGAGCCATCGTAATGGCTTCACTAAGAGCTCTTTCACCACACGTCTGAAAGATTTCATATCTCGGCTCTATTCTTTGGTACATTAGAGAGTCTTCTGTGTTTTTAGGAGTGGGTTTTTCACTCTTCTCAACCAAAGATTTTTCTAAGAGAATTCCTGGAGTAGTTTTCTTGTCTTCACTTGAACAAGCTGGTTTTTCGCTTTTGTCTGCATCTGCTGTATGTTTCGATAAATCAGGTTGTTTCTGATACTCCTTTTTCATACCAGTGATGTCCTCCACTCCTCCCATCCACGACCGTCTGTTGTGCCCCAGCGTCACCACATCGCGCTTGGCCTCGAGCTCGTTATTCGCTCTCAGTGCAGCATCAGTTCCAGGACGATCGGCAGCAACGTTATGTCTCTGAACGTTATGGTCGAACATGGTGGCTCGCACAGTTTTAATGTAGGTCTTCTCCAAAAGCGTGGTCGGTTTTAATTTCTTTTCCAAGTTGCTTGTGAACGAGACAGTATTTTCACCTTGCTGAGGAAAACGCTGATCATCTCCAAGGAAGCTTCCTTTTCTCTCTAGCTGATCAGGTTTATTTGTTATTTTTAAAACCTGTCGGGGTTTCCAAGGGTTCCCAGTAGCGGGCGCTTCAGTGAGGTCTGTGCCATCTGCAAGCTTCATGTCCTTACTCTGGAAGAAGAAAATCCAACAGTCAAGATAGTTTATGTAAAAGATGTGTAACAAAGCTTATCTAAAAACTTACTTGTACCTGCTCTGTGTACCTACTCTGTTCCTACTCTGTACCTACTCTGTGCAACGCAGCCCACACAAGTTAAACACACCCCTGTTCCCTGAACACAAACCCCCCCAGACAATAGTAATATAAGGAAATGTGTACTGCCAGCTCCTGAATCTGGGTTAAAACAGAATTATTTCATAGCTTGAATTTTACCCTTAATAAAAGGCAGGAAAATATGCATGAAGTGTTGATACATACGATTCTGTGAGCTCCTGAGCTCAGATTTCACAAGACATTTTAATATGCAGTGAATTTATAGCCACATTATACTCCAGAGAAGGCAACGCACGCAAAAATAGTACGAAACTTCAGAAGGTTTGTGACCCCAGCTACCACAGAAACATTTGTGAACGTTTATTTTGCAAGCCCTACAGAAATTCAAGTTCAAAAGCAGAGCTTGGAAAGAGCAGCACAGGGATGGAGGCGCCTTCAGAGGAAATCAGGACTCCTGGGAAACACCCAATGTACTGTACGTTGTCAAAACTGCCTTTTCAAGCATAGCTGGTCACTAACTGAACTGTTACATGGTCAGTAACTGCAAAGGACTCAAAGATCTGAGTAAACAGCACAGCTGGAGTTGCTCAGCTAAGAGGAATGTTAAAGCAAAAAGAGAAAACACGCATTAATATTTACTGCGAATTCTTTACTATTATCTACTTGCAGGAAATAAAATGAGCATCCTGAAAGCTGTTATTTTTCATAACATTCCATGAAAAAGCCCAGCATGCAAATAAACAAAATCAAAGAATACTCCACAGACCTACAAGAGTTTCATCTTCAAGTTTTGAAATTTGAAACTTGGAATTGACTTCAGATTCTCGTTAAAAAGCCGCAGAAAGTCAGAAAATTAACACTAAAGATTTCTAAATCTGATCTCTGTTCTTCTAGGCACAGCAAAGGAATTTAAATCCTACTTTACTGTCAGATTCTGAAAACAGTACTTCCACTAATGAAAGATTTTATTTTTAAAACAAATTTATCTTCTTTGAAATGAAATTAAACTACAGAAACTTTGTATTTAGCTGTTAGTTTCCTTATCATATATTTCGATCTTAAATCTGGACAGAAAAAAAGCAGAGCCATGAGAACTCACAAGAAATACCCTTAAAACTACATTAAATCTTGAATACTAAAAAGTATCAGCATAGAAGTTATGTTTTGCAACACCAAGGTGTTGCTTAGAAACAGAGACAATCTAACAGCTTTTACGGCAAATCAGAACTTTCTGGGTAATAACTCTGTGTCAAAACTTCCAAGTTTAAACGTTATTTAGAAGAAACGTACAGCATGTATTCAATGAGTTGTGACTTGGATGAGGAAATGCACCAATGCAACGCTTAGAGAAAATAAAGGATAATCCGGCACAAAACCACAACAGCCACAGTTGATTCACTATGGGTTTTCAGGCATTTAAAGTCCCTTTAAAATAGTACATTAAATACTTCACACTCCATAACACTGCATGCGTTCAGCACGATGTGTATTTAACCTTTTAAAAACTCAGCAGACATGATACCCCCATACTTCACCAGCACGTCCTAAAGATAGACTTCCACAAGTAAACCTATTAGCATTGTCATTCTTAATACTCTCAATATCCATTTTAAAGTCATTAATTGAGGCAGACAGGCCGGACACAGGACGTTCTCTGCCTTCTACCTGCAGACCTCACTGCAGAGCACAGCGCCTGATTTGCTTACCTTTGGATTTTCTTGCATCTCATTGACAGGGTCGTTTCCAGTTTCAGGAGGTTTCTCAGGGTTTGCTTCACTGTTTGATGTCAGACTTGAAAACCTAAGACAAAAGATTTCTGTTACTTCTTTTAGTCCAGTTACTTAGGGGGTAACACTTCCTACCAATGCAAGCTGGTACAAATTACTCCATCAATTATATTTCTTAAAGGAGAAACATCGCTATTTCACGCTGTAACTAACTGTATTTGGTGGTTTAATTGCATCTAGACCAAAGGCTTCTTGTTTCCTCAAATACAGTTAGTGATGCAGCTCATGTCACAGAACAGTTTTTATGATTTTGAATAATTAATTACCCAACTTTGTACTGAGAGAATAAATTTGATCTTGGGCCAAATCTCTCTCTACTGTTTTGTTGTTTAGTTTTTTTTGTGGTTTTGATATGTAAAAATCTGCAGATCTCCTATTGCTTCACCAACACTGCTCACTTAGGCAGACGGGCAGTACAGACATCACCAATATTTAGACTTTGACAGCGAAATGAGATTCCTGTCTGGCCAAAAACCTGATATTCTATACCGCTGTCAAAGACATGGTAACCGCTCTTTTGCTTTTGCACAAATATATAAGCTTGCAGTATACAATGCTCACCTCAAGATTTCAAAATACATGAAATTTTGAGGATATACAGTTACACTAACATGCAAAGGTCACAATATTAACAGCATTGTTTTTCGGCTGTTGGCAGGGTATATGTCATTACATTTTCTTTTTTGTGGAGTAGGAAAATGTGGGAGACTCAAGAACAATAGCATAAAAAATAACTACATCTAGTAGAACCAAAGCATTTAGTTATCTCACTGTACTAAAAGAACAAGTTTTACTGAATGAGACGAAGTTAAGAGGATTAAATAGAACGTCTCTGCAACCTACATCTTTGTTAAGTCTGCAGAAAGTGGTCGTGATTGAAGTGACCGGCGTAGATTTCCTGGCTTGACATCGGTATTTTCTGTTGTCAGTTCTTTGATTCTCTGCTGGATGTTCCCACATCTGTTTTCCTTCTCAGCAGTTGACGGGAGCAGCTCTGTGTCCACTAAGGTACCAGCATTTTCCAAAGTAAACAAACTAATGTGTTTCTTAACACTACCTCTTATGATATTGTTCTCTTTTTCCGAGGAAGCCGCAGGGCTTTCACAGCCTAGAAACATACATGTTTCCTTTTGATCTGGTCTTTTCCCCTCCTTATTAGTTCTGCTTTCACTAGTGGTTTCATGGCTTCTTTCAGACCTGTGCAAGTTAATCATTATTTCTGATTTTGTCTCAATTTGTTCACTTTTAGATTTAAGCTTCGTTTCCCATACATATTTTCCATTATTTAGGATGCCAGTGTCCTGACTACTGCACTTCAGATTTGTTTTAAAAGAACTGCCTTTATTAAATTCAGTTTCTTCAGTTTTTGGCTCCATTTCAGACTGATCATGACAGCCCACGTCAGTAAATGAAGCTATCGATACGTTCTCTTTGCTTTCGTGAGATGAACAAGTGTTCTTGCAAGGAGAAAGATCTTTATGTTCAAACTTGGCTGTCAGGTCCATGGACAAAGGTCTTGGTTTTCTAACCCAGGATTTCTCTGTAGGAGATTTTTCCTCGGAAGCTTCCGCAGTCCGATGCTTTTGATCTCGTAATGATTCCAGAAAAACAGCAGATACTGGTCTAGGTTTTGGCCTTTGCTGCACATCAGTAGAGAAATCAACTTTACTGTTGATTTTATTTGCATCACCATTGTTTTTCTCCCCTGGATGACCCTCATAAGCATCTTTTTTTTCCCCACTTTTGAGGGAGTTCCAAGAGACTGGTCTAAGGCTGGAGGACAGCGATATCTGCCTGTGAAGAGACGCTTCAGGGTTCCTGGATGTCTCTGATGGCTGAGATGGTTTCTCCAGCTTCGCGCTGCACTGAAGCTCTTTTGTTTGCACAGTACTGAACACCCTGCGCTCATCAGCAGCCCTTTTTTCTTGGGCCGGGCTTACCTTTGATTGCTCTGTGCCCGCTGTCTCAAAAAGAATGACAGTATTTGCACTGGGACCAGTGTAGAAAGTCATGTTTGCGACTACTTCACCGCCAGCCTTGTTTTCATTTCCAATTGCTTTCTGATCTACTAACGGAGGAACGTTTCCACTCGACACCTTAACGGATGACGTTTCCTCAGCGGCCTTTCTAATAAGGCTGCTTGATCGGAAAGCTGGAATAGGTGGTTTTACGTTTGCAAAAGTATCTGAAGATTTCTCTTTAGAAAAAGGCTTTGGGAAAAGTCTTGGCCTTGACCCCAGTGACGGCATCGTGGCGGATCTCAGGGCGCTCCCAAACTGGTTCTTCTCTTCCAGACTTAGTGATGCTGGAGGCTCCTTTGTCTTGTTACTTGCATCTGAAAGCACACTTACATACATACGCTGCGGTTTATCCTCTTTTCTGATTTCATTTAAGTCAGGTACTGTTGTCAAAGACGCCAAAGTAGAATTTATTTCCACTCTTGTTGCCATAGTTGGAATTACACATTCAACAGAATTGAAAAAATCCAGCAAGGAAGAAGAATCTGCAGGAAAAGAAAGAAAATGCAAATATTCATGCAGAGTCAGCAAGAACATCAAATAACATCATTCTAATTGAAATTCATAAGGTAGCTAAACCCAGATTAAGGTGCCTTTCAGATATGCTGTTTACAGAATGTATCACATAATGAAAGACATACTGTTCCTTCTCCTCTAAAAAAACCTGCAAGAAACATCATTATTCATTGATTAGGCCTAAGAACCAAAGAACACATCACAAAACCTATGAGAGCATCTGCACAGCACTGAGCTCCCATTAGCCAAGGGCTGAGATACTTAAACAAATTAACTCATTTTTTGAAGCAAACATCTTCCTGTTGACATACAAACACCAACTCCTTTTTACAACATAAACAGCTGGCCAGCTGCATTATGTACTTTTAAACTAACAAAAATATTGAGATTAGTGTGATAGAACGTGTTATTTGTTATCAATTAGCTAAGGCCTATGGTTAAACAATGGAAATAAATGCATATCCTACAAATCTCCAAAGGCTTTGCTACCACTTACCGTAATTTGCCTTTTCTGCTGCAGCCAATCCATACAACCTGATTTTCTTCTCATAGTGAAAACAAGGTCTTGGTTGACACGATCACATTAAGACCAGAGGAAAACGATCACTTCATCAACACTGATCAGCGCCTTCCTGCAAATAACCACCAAGAACTCAGGTTCAAGTACAGCACATACCCAGATCTACCCATAAGAGACAAATATCCTGAGCAGGAAAAGGAAAAAAGCTGGCTCCCATTCTGAAGTATTTCTGTTTTCACTGTATAAAGCAAAAGAACGTTTATTCTTCAGACACTTAATAAAGAATCAACAAGAAATTACCACCTAAGGCCTGAGAGGTGTAACTGAAAGGTGAGGGGTAAATAACTTGCTCTGCACAACAGCCCAAATCTGACTAGAGTTAAAACCACATTTCAGTAAGAACTGTTGGCAAATTCAAGTGCTGTCAATCACTGGTTAAACACAGAGCTCTGTATTACCGTAATCTCAATTACTGTAATTTACTTTCTATTGTAAATCTCCTTTCTGTGAGTTGCCACCTGAGAAGCTGACCTTCAAACGGCTGATTCTGAATCAAAATATGACTTTTACTGTGACAAAGCAGTTTTTCCAATCTCCCACCAACAAAGGCAGGAGATTAGCTTCAGCTTTAATTACATTCTTACTCCAGAGATAAGGGAGAACCAGCAGTAATTAGAATTTCAGCAACAAGAAGTAACCTGAATTTTTCCTAATAAAAAGTATATTTAAACTTTGTAGCATATGCAAGTGGCTACGTAAGGTTAGATGCTTATTTTATTTTCTTTTAGAAGCTGTCATGTCCTTAATTTTTAGGAAATTCATATTGCAATTCACAGTCAGTTTCATGTTGTTACACTTGCGTCTACTTTTGTGCAGCCTTTTAAGGGGCAGCCTTTGGACTCCACTCTCCTGATCTATTTGGGTGTGTACCTACCCTACAAATATGCCTGTTTGTATACTCTGTGGAATATGGATCCCCCACACACGTGAATATTAAATAATAACCCACCAAACACAACAGAATATTGTCTGCAGTCTGGAAAAACTCTTTCACCTTCAGCTTCCCTTCAATACAACACACTGGCACCGTAAATTGCAGAGAACTGCAGGGGTTTATTTTTGTCCCCCGGGTGCCCGTGGCCTCTGGCGGGCAGGCTAATGAACTCTGTTCACCTTGCCCGCTCCCTTTCATCTTCCAATCCACTTGAAATTCTGTCCCAAGCACTTACACGCTACGCTGGTCCCTGTCGAGTCCACGACCTCTCCTTTCCAAAATAGTCACTAACCCAATCAGCTTATCAGAATCAATCTGTCCCTGCCACAATCTCACAGATCTTAATGAAATCTTCCTCCCTCACCCACTCATTCTAACAAACACCAGCAAAATCCGATTAAAATGTTCTCACATTCCAAGGATGCAAAGGTTCTGTGAAGAGCGGTTATCCTGTAGA
This sequence comes from Nesoenas mayeri, assembly GCF_963082525.1. Taxonomy (NCBI): domain Eukaryota; kingdom Metazoa; phylum Chordata; class Aves; order Columbiformes; family Columbidae; genus Nesoenas; species Nesoenas mayeri. The sequence continues at coordinate 5,925,308 of NC_137565.1, read as the reverse complement.
ACAGCAACACCTGCTGCAATGAGGGCCACGCTAACAGGAAATCCCAAAAAGCAAAAACTTGAGCTGTAAAATCAGCATCTGTCTCGCAGAACATGTTTGCTCGTATCACTCGGTAGTTCTTTGGAAAAGAAGGGGGCACAGAGCTTCTTAAACGGAATAAAACTTGATCCTCAACGGAACGCAAGGCAGTGAGTATACAATGTGGGACGTAATCCTTGCTAACAGCGTTCGGCTCGTTTCTCCAGCCAACATTCCTAAACCACAGTTTACCCATTCTGATGATATTTGTTCCTTAGTTTTATTATGCTACACTTGAGCTTTACAGGATCCCATTTTCTCTACATGATCTAGCAAAGTCCTCTTGCTCAGAACTCCTCTTGCTCAGATACCCTAGAGCAGATATTTGGGCAAAAACAGACAAGTATTCAAAAAAGGAGAACAAAATATTTGGGGAAAAAAAAATATCACTCAATTTTGAAAATGATAAAGCTCCTAGAACTTCTGAAAGCTGTACGGCTGATAAAGAGTAACCATGTCATCAATGCCACGTATAACATATACTAGACATTGTGTCTCAGTTTTGAAGTATTTCAAAATGGTTTAGAGAAATGTGCTTCTCTAATAAAATACTATCTAGTCAAGCTAGCAACGTACAAAATCTTAAGCAATTTTTAAACAATCAACTGTAAGCTAAATTGCATGAGAATTGTAGATGCTATTACTGTTTAGTGTTACGACTGTTTTGATATGTCTCTCAGCATCACCCGCAATCAGTTGTTCCCTTCCCTGAGCTGCCTTTGCTCGGGGACACTTGGCCAAGGTGCCACCGCTACAGGCTCCAACCCAGCCTTCAGTTCTCCATGTCTGCAGGTGGTTTGGCTTTTTAATTAAACAATCCATCTTTACGAAGCTTATTGACATCGCTCATTGCAAGTCGAAATGGATTATTCACTTCACAGCATTATTCTTTGCTAAAATCCCACGGGAAGGGCTTTGCCCAAAGCAGCCCCGTCCCAGGGAGGGTTCCCCTTGCCCACCGGCCGCACGCACAGCCCCAGCTCATTCCCTTCAGCCTTTTAGGACAACGGGAGCAGCAGCCCACAGATAACTTTTCCACCATGAATCACGTCATCATTGCCAACTTCCTCGCTTATAAATAAGAATGTTTTCAACGACACAAAGCAAAATAATCTATAATCTGTCCCTGAACCTCGCGGCAGATAAACAAGCCCATCTGTCTTTTGGAAGGATGGGAAGCATAAAAATTCTGCAGATAAAACCTCTCTGCTATTAAAAACAACCAAACAAAACTAAAACCGCAAAATCCAGTTTATAAAATGGAAAACAACCGGAGAACGTGGCTCCAACAGCGCGCCTGTTTAGACTAAGAACACTCCAGTAGAAAGCTACCAAATAAACACAAGGTTTTCCTTCTTTAGACACAACTTGACCAGCCAATCTGCTACGAGTTTAAGAAAATTATTCCCTTTGTAAGTACAGGAAGAGATTTGTCCAACAACACACATGAGCAGTTTTGGTAACGTCCCGCAGGTCTGACCAGTGCAACGAGCCACAGGAGCTACTGAAAATCAGTGCAATGACCATACATGCTGCACACATACAACACAATAATTTACTTCATTCCTCCTACAAAACTCTTCCGCAGCACGTTAAATGTTTTGGTCTTTAAAAAATATATGTTTTTCTGTTTTATTCCACCCCCCGCCTTCTCCTCACTGACCATCTATTGACATGGGCTCACGGCGATTCACGTCAGACACCTCCAGCAATGATCCTGTGCTGCTTCCCCCAGCGCCCCGAGAGCTGCTCATGCGAATTAGCGGGGCAGATCCCATTTAATCCACTCACTGTGCATGTATGAAGAATAGAATAACTTCACTGTGTATGTGAATACCGTCAAGAACATACAACTTACTATAGCACGGTCGAAATAACACAGAGAATACAATACAACTTCTCTGAAGCTGTTATAACTAAGTAGATCATGCAACTGATTCAGTAGGAAAAAAGGCTTTTTCTATTCTTGGATTTAAGCCTGATTCGTGTTATTAGTACCGTCATGCACTGAAATGGGATCCATCAGTTGTATTTAAGAGGACATTCAGGGTCTCTTGAAGAGAAAGATTAACAACAATACTGTCATACCGGCTCTAACTGTAAAATATATCTGTGAACAAATTTATCCACAAAGTAAGAACAGGTTAAAAAAAAATGCATTTAAATGACCTTTTCCTAGATTCACAGTAAGTAGTAGAACAAGGTGCTTGTTCTACTTCTCAATAATCAAAACTAGCAGGTTGAGAACTAAAAACACATATCCCAGATCACACAAGACAGATATCGCCTACAAAGCCCCAGAGATCTTTAATACTAACATTCCAAAGCACCACAAAATTAACAGTATTCTTTATCCATTCCCCATGTGTGAGCCTACTTGAAGCCTCTAGGTTTTGAGTGTTTGGTGGTTTTGTTTGAGTTCTGTTGTTGTTTTGTTTTGCAAGGACAAAGTACTGTTCCTTTGGATATGATTGCCCAGTCCCATCACACGGATGAAATACTCCACTCTGACATTTTCTCCCGCTGCAGAGAAAGATTAGTGTTTCGTTAAATAAAGTGCGCATCCTATAAATAGCAGCATTTACAAGCACTTGTAAATCTCTAATTGCTATTGCCAGTACAATTGCATAACTATCAGCACTTGTCAGAGCTTCACTGAGATCTGCACATGCACTAAAGAACAGAAATATTCTCAACAATCCTTTCGATTATGTGCTGCTATCTCAGGACTAGAGTGAACATTTTACACCTCATATTTTAATACCCGCTTTACAAAGGTAAGGCAGCTAAAAGGGCAACAAACTATAAAACACCACAAACAAGTAGCTTCAGTAATTCAAACTGGCCCCACGGAGGTAATAACATTTATAGCAAATAAAAACTATATGCTAAATACACTGGTGTGTCCATGTAATGGACAGAATAAATTTAAGATGAAGGAGAACAATCAATCGAGACAAGCATTCAGGAAAATACATAAATTAATGATAAATAAGATTCGACAGCAAAATGCAACTGTCCATGACCGAGACGGAGCTCGCTGTGACAGCTCTGGGGCAGGGGGAATTGTCCAGACTTCCCTGAATTCGTGAGACAATGATTGGTCTGGAGGGAACGGCTTGTAAAAAAATTACACGTAATTGTCTGCTTCCGCAGCTGCCAGTCCTACAGAGTCTTCATAATGACTTTTGTGTGTCACGTATAGAAAGTAACCAAATAGGATGAATCTACGTGATGTCCCTGGCCCCTGTCTGCCCAGCGGCATCTACACTCCGGTCATGGAGAAAGGGCTGTTTCAGAATTCCACCCTTTAAAAATGCCCAGTTCGGCCCTGGCTGATCAGCCCGCAAGTCCTGTCCCTGTCCCCAGCAGCGCTGAGGACACGGCGCCCACCCCCTGCCCAACAAACGCTCTGCTCCTCCGGAGCGCAAACTGGTTTTAATGGGAGAATCCGCCATTCTCCCCAGCAACAAGAGATCCCTCCAAACATCAACTGCGACCATACCTTCCCCAGCATGGCTATGATATTTATTAGCAATTACCCATTTTCAGAGTTTTCAGCTCTGAAAAAGATCTCCAAAATTTCTGCACTTTGAGTTTTGGGGGCAATTACCACCGTTCTACAGGCAACTAGGGGTAACTACTTCTGTTAAAATCAGACTCTCAGTGTTAGTTTCTCCTCTTCCTAAGTATTGCCAGTGTGTTCCCCCAGGACAGAGATCCCCCAAGAGCACGTCAGGCATTTCCTCTGACCTGTACAACTACCTCATTACATCTCCTCCATCCATAATTCCACTCTCCACAACCCTCTCATTGACAGTTTCGGAGTAAACGCTTCTCCCTTCCAAGTTTCGCAGAGGGTCTAATTTGTTTTGAAAGTCTCATGAGACCAAGCTAGAACAAACCCTAACCGAGGGAAAAAATGCTTTGAAATGTTGGTGAATCATCATTTTTGGTACGAGACGCTTCGCATCCTCACCCTCCTGAGTGAGTCGCCTTTTATTGCCAGCAAGCATTCTGCACCAGGGGTTCCACCTGCCTTATTAGTGGGTGCGTATGCTCAGAAAATCCAATTCCTTCGGCAGTCAAAACAGAGAACAGCAGCAAAAATCTTGCTATCTGCCAACAGGGGATGACATTCAGCAAGAACAATAGGAATTACTGGATAAGGCTGAAGTCAGGCTAAGAGCACGTCTATGGGAAGGTCAGTATTCCCAGCAAGTCTCAGAAAGTGCTGGTTTGTTTGCTTATGTCAGCAAACAATTGCTTTTGTGGCCTGCTTCAACCCTTGTTAATATTCTTTTAGAGGTTTCATCCTCGTAAATGCATTTCATCCACAAACAAGGCCTCCAAATAACCTACCACCATTCTATGCAGTTTAGAGTGGGGAAAAAAAAAAAGACATTCCAGAAATAATTGCATTGCAGGCCAGATGAAATATTAATGATCGAGTTTGGCTACAAGCAAGAAAAATTGACTGTGGAACTGAAAAACAAAAAGAAGTCAAACAGAGGCTCTTGCAGGAAGCTGCTCTGTTGTTTCATACAGAATTCTCCCGTCCTGCAGCTCCAAGGTCACAGGGTTACAGCCCTGACACAACCCACGGTGGATACTTTCATTTGCAACCTGGCAAATTTATCCTCAAACCTTTTCAGGATCACTATAAAACTTCCTCCTGGTTAATCTATAGGAACAACACGGTCTTCTTGGTGCGGGAAGCTTAATTTGATTTTTAACTGTATTTAAAATAAATTTTGGTTAGAGTAAGCCTTACTGCACAGATTGTAAAGGAACGGGGTTAAATCCCTGTCTAAGTCTTGTTCGTACTCTTACGTTGTACATCACAAATATGATGAAATTAATAAATACTGATTTATTTATACCTCCTTTGAGCATATGATCTCCATGCCTTTGCTTCAGGAGGAGTGAAATTTGATTCATTACTGTTTCAGAAATGCATCAGGTAGGTACAGACCCCCCTGAGCTCAAGCACTTTGGAGCGTCCCCTTCCAGCTGAAGCTGCAGAGCGATGCTGAGCTGCCTGTTCTCCGAGCAGGGATGGTGGCGTTTGGCAGGGATGTGGCTGAGCGAGGAGCTGGATGAGCCAGCTGTCTGCAGCACGGACAGAAACACAGGTCTGCAAAAAACCTTTGGCGTCCTTCCATCTGCTCCTCCCCTACAGAATACCACGTTCAATACCATGTTCTGAGGGTGAAAGGAGCTTAGAGACCACCCACACCTGGAAATATTTATTGTAATTGTGTGTACTTGTTGTCTTGGCAGCAAGGGAAGACAAGGGACAACTGTCTCCCATCTCGGGGCTGACAGGACACAGATGCCACCACTGGGTTTTCTGTTTTGCTCGCTGTGCTTGCTGCCTCCAGAGCTACCAGCTGCTGCAAAGGCTCTATAACCAGCAACGCTACTATTGGGACAGTTTCCTCCCAACACACTGGTGAAAACTACACAGGCACTGACATTGAAAATATTTACTTGATGGAGCAAATGCAAAGTTAAAATACAACTCAATGAATCCCTGGGGTAAAACACCTCGCTAAGCCCACCAGTATGGAAACAAGTGGAGCTGATGAGGACTGCTGGCGGTGCAACAGGAGACGGGTCTGCTCCGACCCGAGGTGCCACACGAGTCCGAGTGTCGGGTGAAACAGATCTGTGGGCTTTGGTTTATTGAAAAAAGAAGAAATCCACCTCCTTGTTACAAAAATAGGCAAGTGCCTTCACAGAACTACTGCTTGCAAGCAAAGGCTACAAAACCTTCAGAAATAAACCTGACACATCACCCTCTGCACCCAGGAAAGGATCAGAGGGAACAGAACATTTCATAGAAACTGAGCTTTGGAAGGTCACTATATTACAGAAATAGCATGATGTGAGAAGACATTTCCTGCTTGTCTTTACTCGTGGCAGGTGCTGTTGTGTCAGAAGGGACTGTAAGAAAGGACAAAGCCAATAATCCTCTGATCTTCCTCTTCAAATTCTAACAGGATCTCCAGCACTGGAAAATGCATTTGTGACCTGGTTGGGTAGACCACCTTCAGAACAATATAACCAGCTCACACTCTCCTGTGATTGACCTGAAGTCTCCAGTACTAATTTATAAATACTATGTCTTTTATACATTCATCCGATTGCTGAAAGAGGGATCATGGTACTACCATATGGAGAAAAGAACAAAGTAGTTTCATCAGGACTTTAAGAAAATCTGAGTCTACTGGTCTCGGAGCACAACGTTCACCATCCCAGGAGAGCACTTCAGCGGTTCAACCATCTGAAGAAACCCTGAACCACAGAAGGGAGGGCAAAGGGAACAGAGCGATGGGAAGAGGACCAGAAAGAATCATGGCAGATTAAAAATTATCTGTATCTGCTTGCATCTTCTCCAAGACAGAACACCTGGGCAAAGCTTAACTGCACCGTTTCCAGAAGGTGCAGCTTTCCTCCTCTTTTAATCCTCAGGATTTGTTCTCACCATGAAGGTTCAAATCCAGCTGTCTCAGGCCATTATACAGCTACTGCCAATGTTTATTACAGTGCAAAAACTAAACTGATCCTGGGGAAAACATCTCTGGTGTTAGTTTTACACTCATCCTGAAGGATACACTCTGAGCTGCACAATCCCTGGCTAAACGACTCATTCACAAAAAGCACATGCCACCTACTTAAAGATGCTGTAATAGATTATGCTGCTTCTAAGCTTTCACCTAGCTAAAAAGAAATTTGTCATTGCCTGTTCTTGTTACGGATGTTTGTGTTCTGCTTCATCTCACAGCTATACCGTTTGATGTCTTCACTAGCTTATTTTCCACTACTTAAAAATAATACACTAAAAAGCCCTGTGTTCAACACCTCTGGATGTTACTCCTAACAACGCATTTTGTTTCAATGCAGACAGCAATATTGTCTAGCAGCAATTTCTCCATTCAGTCCACCATTCCACCTTTCAAATATTTGCATCAGTCGCACCAGAAGCACGTAGCCTCGCTTGGTCAACACACAACAAGCGCAAAACACCTGTCCCAGCCCTGCTCTGGACATGAACCACAGCAGAATGGGGGGAACACGCTGACCTGGCCACGCTCTGCACAGGGGGCAGAGCGGATGATTCCCAGGAATGGATTATTCTCTTCCATGAACAAATGAAGAATTTCTAAGCCTGCTCCTTTAAGTTTTAGCAACCTTTGTCTTGAAGATCAAGCTTGCCACAAATGTGCACCACAGCGGTACCTGTCTGAAGCGGACAATAATGATATCTCACTGTTACCATTGGAAAAGACAAGTCTTCACCTCCAAGAGCCAAAGTGATAAAAAACCAGGGTGAATGAAAAGCAGTTACACAAGATGAGAGAAGAGACCTACCTGACCAAAACTGCCCCAGGTTCAGGCAGTGCATGGTTGCCTGTTTTGCAGGAAAATGATAGACCTGACAGATTTTGATGCCTAATAAAAGCCAGTCCAACTTATTATAAACACCGCCTTGCTCGCTGGTTTAAAGCCCATATTAGTTAAATAGTTATAAACAATCTTCTGTTAATTATGTAGTTTAAAATATATACTCGTGCCTCAACAAGTTTGTCACTCCAGCCTCTCCAATGTAATGAAGAGCAGAGCCATTGAATCATAGAATGTGGCCAACAGCACATTCTCTGGTTACTCTTTGAAGACAAGCTGAGGTACTGACCCTCTCCCCATTTTGTGAGCAGTCACCACCAAGGTCTCCAACCCGTTAGAGCTCCACAACCAGAGCCCACCAAGCACTGGCCGTGGCCACCACACTCAAGGCAATGCCAGGGACTCAGCCTGACCCTCCTGGCAGGAGCAGCTGAGCCGAGTGTCCAAACAGCATCCTTTGCCTTCCCGTAGCTGCTGGTACCAGTCTGAAAGCTCTCCAGGTGCTAAACTGCCATCTGCTCCATCACCTCCTTCACACTCCCGAGGATGTTCTCACCACGCTGGGTTCAGGTGTCCCTCCCACATCCACAGGCTTTTTCCACACTCCAATCAGTAAGCAAGTCCTGGTGGAACCAGGATAATTAAGAGGATGCCGAGATGCAGATCTCCAGAATCGAGTTGCCTCACAGTATTTGAAAGAGCCAACATAAGCAGAAAATTGAGCAGGCCAGGGTTTGCGAAGGCTTTAAAGCAGTAAGAAGAACCCAGCCTAGAGCAGCCCTGAGCAGGGAAGCAGGAGACTCCAACTGTCCCAAGACATAATGATGCTCCTAATTCATCAGGAGAAACACCACCAAATTCAGCCTACCAGTATCAAAGATCTTTTACCTCAAAGTAACCATTTCCAGCATCTACAAAGGCAGCATTCTGGAAGTGTACTAATCTGGAATTAAAGCAGTTACATTTCAACCATACATCCACAGTACAAAAAACTGGATTCAAAGTTAACTGCTTTTTATATTGTGTGCAACAGGACTATATCAACAAACATGACACTCTGTGTGATCATTACTTTACATATATATCACATACACTTTAACGCATCACAAATAATCTCTAAAGATACTGCACATGCTGGTTAGGAAGCAATACTAATACAAATTCCTAGTGTTTGAAACCAAATATGAGAGAAAAGAGTGTTCTTGAGCGGTGTCAGTAACAGGGCCTAAGTTCCACATCTGCTTCAATACACTCATTTCATTTTTGCACACATATGAACAATTAATTCAATCATTACAGCTGCTAGTCTACCCAAGCCTTTTATCTCTATATAAAGTCCCTTCAGGAGTGGAAAATATGTATTTCATCTTAAACAAGGCTTTGACCTCTCCATCATGGTGTTATCTCCTTAGATCTCATCTTCATGCATAAGCACCAATATGACAGTGACATTATTTAAGCAAGTACTTCACATAAAGAACTCGATTCAAACGCAGAATTGCAGACACGTCTCCTGCCTATGATGACAACAGAGCATACAAGAAAGCTGCTCCCCGTCCAGAACTAACCCTCTGCACTCCGAGCACAGAGCAAAGGCTCCAATGGAATCTGCAAACACTGCACAAGCAAAAGGAAGCACAATTCCAATATGTTTAACTACCGAATTAGCATAATGCTCACCAGGCAGAAACCAGCTTCCCTGACCTTCTTGAAATGCTGAGCTGTAACTATTGATGAGTCTTGCCGATTTGGACTGTGATTCAGCTGCATTAAGGAAGAAGTCAAGAAAACATCCGTTGCCCTGGCAAGTTCAGTGGGAATAGGTCAGACATGCAGAAACCTCCCCTGCAGCCTCACACAACCACGGAGCAATAGAGGCTATCTACCAGGAAAATTTTATTTAGGAGAGCAAGGAAAGATCTGAACTTGTACTAGAAACTCTCCTGTAATCCAATCAGTTAATTTAATCTCTCCTTTGCAAGCAGTAACCACAGAGAGCTGCAGTGATTTCTTTATATTCATCTTGCAAAGAACGTAAACTAAACACTTTGGCGACTAGTAGGAACTACAAGATATATAAATTCAAATGTTTTAGAAATACTTACTATTATTTGTATAAAACAAGATATCCGTTTTCTTTGACATAGCTGTTGTTGTTGGCTCAAACACGCAAAAGAAAAGCCCTGTATCATTTGTGTATGCACACTGCAAGAACTGGATGATATTTAGATAAGTCTGCAACCATCATGTTGCTTAAAACATTCTGAGGGCAGATTATACTAATAACTGACATTTATTAGTGCCAATACAGTAAGAGCACTGTTTAACTACAAATAATAACAATGACATTTCATGTAAGTTCTCTAAGTAAAGGAATGAGCCAGCTGAGCTGCACAGCTTTAACATAAATGCCCATTTTAGAAAGGCATCTGTGCTCATTTTGTTCAATGAAGACTTCTGAGTGTTCTCACGAAAAAAATCAAACAATTATGGCAGCCAAAAATTCCTGCCCTGTTTAAAATGTATCATGGCTTTGCTGGGCCAAAATGCTTTCATTACCGATGAGACAGCTTTGTTCATCGAAAGCCTTGTATGGTCGAACATACTTGCAGCAGATAAACATCCCTCTTAAATTTTGGCACAACTCACTCCCTACCAAGAGTTACTGACACTATGGCTGAACTGAAAAAGCAGCGAGACTTTAATCCAAGCTGAAGTCTGAGCTCATTAAAAGAACAAAATAAAGACAAACTTAAATTCTATTCGTATTTATGTCTCCTCATCAACACTGTAAAATAAACATCATCCTCGTTTCACAACAGTGGGAATAACAAGTTTTAGAACTTTGCATTTATTAATATCACTTGTTGGGAGGCACAGAAAGCATGTATTTAGCCAAGAGGAGAAAAAATAGTCACTATGAAAATATAAACAAGAGGGGCAGATGTGTATGGCAACAACGTTGTTCGCAGCAGCAAAAGCGCATACAAATACTCATATTTTCATGCATTTCACTAAAATACTGTCAGCTTTCTACTGCTGGAAACCACGAAGGGTAAAACAGTTTTTAACTACTAAAGAATAACAAAATAAAGCATTAGCTTCTTCACCTCCTCCCCAACGTGCCCAAGCTACGTATTTTAAACAACAAAACACGACTGATTTCATTCTCTGGTGTTTCTGCCGCCCATTGAGTGCAGCCCGGCGCTGGCGGCGCAGCAGCTGCCGCCGGTTCCCAGGCCCGGCTCCGCTGCCCAGCGCTAACTGGGTCAGCCCGGCAGCTCCCGCGCTCACCTCCCCAGCCCCCAGCCAAACTAAACGGGTATTTCTGACCTGGGAAGACAAAAGAAATTAAAAACAACACATCACACTTGGATCTTCCACCACCCCACTTTAGCTTATGCTAATTTGGTAAAATAAGACAAGGAAAAATCCCAAAGATGGAGCCATTTGTATTCCGCGTCCATACGCTCTTCAGAGAAATTACTGAGTGCACGCGCACGCTTTTCCCTCTAAGTGAAAACTCTGTGATAACCAAACCTTCAGCAGTGGAATTGTTATCTTTTTCTACTTGTTCCAGCAGGCTAATGACCGTCCTGAGTCATAATTACTACACTAGTACGAAGCTTTCAGTTCAGGTCCCACACTTATCTTCTCTCAGGCACACAACAGCTTTATTAGAGCCCAAAACTGGAAGTTTTAGCACTTAGTTCTGATAAGAACTTCTAATGAAGGGCTCTGTAAGTGGCTTTAAAGAAGACCCCTTAAAGAGTTCCCCCCCCCCCCCCCCCAGCAATGTTTAAATGCACATTCATAGGATATGCGTAAAAACAAAACCAAGGAATGTTTTGGGTAATAATCCTCTGCAGTCCTAGATTGCTCAAATTGCATCACTGCAATCATCCAAGCCTATGAAAAAATCCATTTCCTCTCCTCAAGCGTGTTTTGTAGAGATGAAGAGTACAAAGAGAAAATTCAACTCCCATTATTTCAGTGTAATTGTATTCAGAACTGTGAAAATACATATTAATAATCTCCTATTTATACAGATGCATTGAAAAACGCACCAAATGGCTTTGCAGACTGTTTGGGGTTATCTTCAATGTTTCTTTCCTTCAAAGTTTCAGCGTTATATACTTCCAGAACAAACTGATTCTTATGTATGCCTTTCAAACTTACTGAAAAGTCAACCAAGGGTAAAACTAGAGAAAAGCTCTTTCACCTCCTTGAATCCACCAGGTAGAACAACTCAGAAACAGCTCCTTCCAGCCTCATCTCCCTGCAAGCACAGAGATGGACACCCAACAGCAAACCCCTGCACATCTTGAGGACAAATCGACATGCTGAGCTGCGCTGGGCAGGTGCCTCTGGAGTTTATCAAGCAGGGGGTCTGCCAGTTCAACTCTTCAATCCACCGTCCTGTGGTCATTCTGAAGGCTGTGTTTAGGATTCAAGACTAGTTTGTGGCAGAGGGAATCCCAGAGCTCTCCTGGCACTATCATTCCAGCCTCTTTGGCTGCAAACTCGGGACAACCATGTGGTGGTTTACACTGCACAGGCTGCTCCTGCAGCCAGGGAGTCTCTGTGTTAATAGATTCCTGAGGCAAAAGCAAAAAGGTTGTGTTTTTTTCCATAGGATGTCTTCAGGCAATTTCTATGTATAAAACAAAAAACACACCTAAAACATTGCAACATTCTGAGGTTCTAGTCACCTTTGCGCATCAAACACAAAGAAGTGATACAGACTGTGCTCACAGCATCCCTGCGAGATTCATGCCTGGGCTTGCAGGAGTACGGAGTTCAGTCTCGCTTTTACAAACAGCCCACTGAATACAGTGGGATCTTCTATTCCATGAATGTCTTTTTAAAGTACTGAATAGATACAACACTTTCCTACCAAAAGCTGCCTGCTACTTCAGAAACAAACAAGGAGTCCCAAAAGGCTGTGCCTGCGTTAAGAAATAAATCAATCACATAAACGAGCAGAAAAGCCAAGACCTCCCTACAACCAGCAGCCTCATATAAGTTTACCACATTATGAAAGTGAAAGATTTCCAACAAGCATTATTTATATCCTCATGCAGGAAAAAAGAAATCGCTTCAGAGTAAGAAAAGAACAGAGACATTATATGTAACTGGAAGCAGAATGTTTAAAACTTGCATTCAGGTGTGTATACATAAACACATCCCTTTTACTAGTCACACTTTAAATGACTACACAGCACACAACTCAGCATGACAAACTAATTTGCCAAAGGAAACTTGCCCTGGTTGTGAGCAGCGCCAAGTTATCAATTTCTGTGGAAATTTGAGAAGACATACCAAGTCTTAGAGAAAAATCTTGATACATGAGAGTCCTCAATAAGAAACCAGTACAATTTTTAAACGCATGAGCAGCCAAAGGGATGAGAGAGGTACTTTTCTGCAGCCACAACCGCACCATGCCCCTAACTGCCATGCTCGGAATAATCCTCTCAAATATGAGCCCGATCTGCAGAGTGCTCCCCACAAGTACCGCTACACTGACATTTTCAACACTGTGGGAGGTTTTCTTACCACTACTTAAAAACTCATGGACATGAAAAATCCACCAGGACTTCTATCAACTTGATTCTGATGATACTTGGAAAAGCCACCAGATGAGAGAAAGCTCCATGACCCAAGATCAAACCAAGACTAATCCTGAGGAAGGGACTAGGCAGCCAAGGCAGCAACACATTCTTCACCATGAAGAGCGAGCTCATTTTTTTTACTTTACAGTACCCAAGCATGTGTGAAAGGGAAGGGAGGTGACAGGACTGGTTTCAAAATTATCTGGTAGCCAGAGAAACAGGAGCACTGAACAGAGCAGAGTCCAGGACAACACCCAAGAGAACCCCAGAGCCCTGCAAGGGCTCCCAAGGTGGAACACCCAAGCTCTGCTTCTTGCACATGGGGTCTACATTTTACCTTCAGTCCATGGAGCGGTATGGGCTGGGAAACTTTTCAAGCATAGATGTTGGAGTCTGAAATTCTTTCAATAAAATCTACTTCCAAGTTGTAACTGACTGGGAGAAATCAGGCACCCTGGAAGCATTTTATTATTGTCAGGGGAGTCTGTAGACACATAAGGGGCTCAATTAGTATCCAGGATGACGGTGCTACATGTTTGGAAACAGTGTTTAAAAAAATAATTATAAATCATCACCACACATAGCTTCCAGAATGGCATTGGTCAGAGGTAACAATTGGTTTAATCATGAAACATTACAGTTTTTCTCATCCATTGGTACCCAGCCAGTTGAGACCCAGGTCAGGAGCAACACAGAAAGGGCTTTTCTGCCCTTTCTCCTCAAGCCGTATGACAGGCAGGCTCTGAACTGCAGCGTGAGCACAAACCCGGGACATTCATATCATTTACTGCCATGCATAAAATGAGATAGTAAAAATGATAAATGCAAGTATTTGACTCAGAAAACAGTCCCAGATTTTGACTTATTCCAGGGACTTTCCACACTATGACAGTCTAGAGTCACTTTGCTCTGTCACATATACTGGAAAAGAAACTGTTTAGAATTAGTTCAGAGCGCTGTCTGAAAGAGAACAGACTAAAGTTTACAAGTATATGTTCAAACTATACACCTATCAAAAGTGAATTACAGGCTATGTCTTCTGTTTAAATAGGATTCCTACCTCTTTATTTATTCTGAAGTAGAAAGACTTTATAGATTTATTTGCTAATAAATATCCTTGACTACTTTTGCAGAAATAGCCATAGCACACAGTGAAGAAAATACTATCCCAAGAAAAGAAAAATGTGTTTATAAACTCTTGAAATATTAAGGGAGGGGGGAAGGGAAATCTTTACCTGAATTAAGCTGCCAGGCAACTGTATTAGCATTTCTGCCATATATAGTCTGTTTCCCAACCACACCCTAAAAATGCCACAAAAAAAATCCCCAAAGAAAAACAGTATTTTCATATTATCATTACAAAGATGCAAAACCTCCTAATTTATGGAAGGGAGACAAGGAAAATACCAACAACCTTCAGTTCTGGCAAAAAGTACCTCCGAAGCAGCTAAACAACTTCATGGTTACCCTGGAAACATAGTTTACCTCTCCAGCCTACCATGAAAATTGCCTGCAATTACCACAATGGAATAAAGCATCAGTTTTGTCAAAATATCAGCTGCTATATTCTGCAATTCCTTTAACGCAATACCAGTATTTTATTGTGAGCAACACTTTATCGTGAGTAGAATTATATTACTAAACTCTGAAGAATCAAAGCTGTAGGCATAATAGAAGGTTACGATATCTCCTAATGGTATAGGAGAGCTCTGCCATCTGCCAAGTGCTATTTCCCTTAATCCCATTCCTTGCACACAAATCAAAATCACAGGGATTACGCCACAGAAATAGAAGTCAAGTCAATACCTGAATCCACAAGATTAATCTCCTACCTTCAGATAGGAGAAATGCAAGAACAGTAACAATGCTGCAAACAGACTCAGGAAGGCAAAGCTTTTTACTCAACATAATACCACACAGGAAATAAAGTGATTTCCCAGATTAGCTTCACCCTTTCAGAATCCCAATTTTGATTCCTCACAAATCCACGCACGGAACTCCATGGAAATTCAGGGAGTTGGGAACTGACCTTTGTGTGATCTTTCGGATCAACTAAGCAGAACTCCACATCCCTCTGTTCACACATAAATCACTTACACTTGGAATTTAGGAAGAGAAGTGGACAAACGAGTTGCATAACAAAAGAGAGCAACGCAAATCTGCCCACCCAAATGTCTCACGTGCTTCTACAATAAAAAACACGCACGGGCTGATATACCAACAAGGTACGTGCATCAGGAATTGAAAAGAACCAGCACGATGACCTTAAACTGGCACTTAAAACTAACTCTAGAGAGCAAATACATTTCTTAAAGTCCAAGGCGTTAAGAGAGTCACATACCGCACTTGTCCCTCTTACAAACTGCTGTTCTGGGCACGGCTGGAGCTGCGGGGGGAGACAGGGGGATCTTTATTTGTACGGTTAAGAACGCCAAGCACATTATCATCCCTAATCCGGGGCGGGGGTGCGGGGGGGGGGAACAGATAATTGCAACGCTTACAAAAGTCATCTTGGATTACAAAATAAGGCTCTAATCTGCAGCGCTCGCCAGCACACCAATACACCCCATGAGCCATCAAAATCACCGCCAAACTACCTATAACCACAAAAAAAAATAGACATTCGGTTAAAAGCACGAAGGGCTTTTTATTTTCCCTTTTGTTTTTTGTACTCGGAGCGCACACACACGAAAACCCAACTTTCTCCCCTCGCCCTTGGTTCTGACGCAGTGAAAAAGCAGCAGCGAGGCCACCTCAAGAGCACCCGGGGGAGTTTGTCCCCAAAATTCGCGTGTCCACCCCGGGTCCCCCCCTCCCCTCCGCTTCCCCCGGGCCGGCTACGAGGGCTTTGCCCTCGTAGCCGGCCCGGGGGAAGCGGAGGGGAGGGGGGGACCCGGGGCGGTGTTTCTCACCCCAAGGTGCTGGTGAATGAACCGGACCCGCCCGGTGCCTGCCCGGGCCAAGCCGCCTTCGTCCCGCCGCCCCCGGCGCGGTTCCGCGCCCCTCACCGGGGACCCAGAGCCGGCACTTACCCTGCCGGGGTACCGGCTCGTTCCTCAAAGGAGCCGCCGCCGCCGGGACGGTGCTGGCCCCGCCACAACGGGGAAGTTACTAAGTTAGTTTGATTACGGCGGAGCCCCAGCGGCCTGGCCCGGCTGAGGTGATCAGCAACCGGGCACGGCCGGACACCCCCACCCGGGGGCGGGGCGGAGCGGGGGGCCGCCCCTCCGCGCTGCCCGGGGCGAGGGGCTGCTGGGGGCAGCGGGAGGGCTGAGGAGGGCAGGGGGGAGGGCGGGCCCAGCGCCGGGGTGCTCCGCCCCGGGTCCCGCCGCGCCCCGGCACCGCCGGCGCCGCTCGGCCGAGCCGCGGGGCGGGCCCGGCCCTTCGCCCCGGCGCCAGGAGCGCAGCGCAGCCCGGCCCGGCCCCGCGGGAAGCGCCTCTGTTGCCATGGCGACCGCGCGGCTCCGCCGGAGTGGGGCGGGGCCTCGCAGGCGCAGCCCGGCGGGCCTTGGGCGGTTGGCTCCTCCCCTTCCACCTGCTTCTCGCTGGCACCGGGGCGCGGCGCGGGGGTCGCGGGTTCGCGTCCCGGCCCTGGCCGGCGGCCAGCGGTGCCGGTTCCATCGCCCCGCCTCCGTGCTGAGTGAGGGGCACCCTGGGCAGGACGAGCATTCACAGAACCACAGAATTACGGAATGCTAGGGATTGGAAGGGACCTCGAAAGCTTATCCAGTCCAATCTCCCCGCCAGAGCAGGAACACCTAGATGAGATTGCATAGGAAGGCGCCCAGGCTTTGAATGACTCCAGAGAAGGAGACTCCACAACCTCCCTGCAGCCTGTTCCAGGCTCCATCACCCTCACCGTGAAGGACTTTCTTCTCAAATTTAAATGGAACCTCTTGTGTTCCAGTTTACACCCATTGCCCCTTGTCTTATCATTGCTTGTCACCAAGAAGAGCCTGGCTCCATCCTCATGACACTCACCCTTTACATATTTATAAACATTGATGAGGTCACCCCTTTCTGCCACCATGGATCAGGCCACCGCTTTGGGTTGTAGAGAGGGATCCTGCTCACATGGCTGCCTGGAAGATGCAGGAGCCCTGCCCGGGTGCACATCTCTACGCGGGGGGACATTCCTCCTCAGCCGGACATTCCCTCAAGGAATGGCACTTGAGTCACAGTATGTGCCCATGGGCACCTTGGTGGCCCCTCCACCGTCTGCAAGGCTGTTCCGTGGTTGCAGTAATTCAAATGCCCCAAATCCTGCTTTTTGTCATCAGACGAGGTGTGGTGTCGTGTGATGGAGGAGTCCAAAGTCACTTCTGTGGCACGGCTGGCACAGAGGCTGGTGCCTCGGGATGGGCAGTGCCCACGCTGTGGGCAGGGACACAGCTGTGACACAGGGACAGGGCAGTTCCACATCCGCCCCCAGCTCTCGGTGGGACCTGGCGAGGTTGGGCAGCTGGTCCCATGTCCCCACCATCAGTGGGGAAGTTACTGATCTGCCATTAACCAGCCCTCAAGGGAGCCTATTGAAATCGCCCCTTTTGCGGGTGCTGGGGCTCCTGAGCAAACCCAGCTGGCTGATCCCTCTGTGGCCCATTCCCACGCTGCAAGAGGGAGGTGACACTTCCCCGGTGTCCCTCAGCTGTGCACGGCGGCTGTCCTGGCAGGTGTGTGGATGAGGCCAGCGGACAGGTTTCAGCAGCAAAAGCATCCAGTTCTGCAGCAGCCACGCGAACAGAGGAGCGCACCTCACCTCCTGTACCCTCCCATGTTGTGTACGCCCACAGCCCATTTAAATTAACATCCGTTTCCCACAGACCCCCCTTGCTCCGAAATCAGGGTAATGCATGTTTTACCCACCTTAGCAATCCTTTTATCTTCACCGCACACAAAGGGATCTCAATTCCGTGACTCATTTGCCTTTTTCTTTTCCAGAAACCAAGACATAACCCATCCCCTCATCCAGCTGTGCCCCCCCGGCAGCCATCACCTCTGCACCAGCACCCACCCTGCAGCTCCGGCTGCTGCTGGCGACCGGTACCTGTCCCTGTGGGAGCAGGTGATCCACCCAGTGCCTCTGCAAAGAGGATGTTACTGCTTCTTCCACCTCTTTGAAGTGGTTCTTCTTCCACCCTTGGCTTGGGAACCCCTCCTCTGGCACACGGGGCTTTCAGCAAGTAATGTGAAACAACAAAATCGTCTGATTAGTTATTCAGGAGCCGCTGTAATGGCAGCACCCTCCACAAAACCATCTACAAGTGGCGACACAGCCAGACACGAGAGAACTGGCTGCACCAGGCTCCTGAGGCTGCGTGGCCTGGGGAGGCTGCATTCAAATGGGCAACTTCAAGAGGAGCAAACGCGTTCCCAAGAAGCTGCTGCCTTGTTTCCCACTGTCTGAGGAGGAACCTCAGTGTGTATCTTTGCAAATGCCCAAGGAGATGGGACCTAGCAGCTTCAAAGCAGCCACAAATACTCTTGATGCTTCAAGCTCTGGCAGGCCGGAGGCAGCAGCTGCACCTGTGGGGGGATGCAGGGGTGCAGGTTCCAACCAGCCCCCAGAGCAGAGCTGCAGGGACGTGTCCTCACCTCTCGCAGCCTCTGCTGCCCTGGGGACATCCCAGCCACATGGGAAAGGGAACAGCTGTGGTGCAGGTCCAGCACAGAGCAGGGAACCGTGGGACTGGCTGTGCTGCTGCAGCCACCTCCCGCCACCCCCTGACACCCCCTGCCACCCATCACCACCCCCTGCCATCCATCACCACCCACTGCCATCCACTGCCACCCATCACCACCCACTGCCACCCATCACCACCCACTGCCACCCATCACCACCCACTGCCACCCCACCTCTGCAGCTCCCTTGGGCAAGCACAGGACCAACGTGTGACAAGCCGCTCTGGCTCCAGGAGGGGTTTCTTCCCCCCATGCTCTCTCCCCACCAGAAACCCTGCATGCATCATTCTCCCACTCTGCTTATCAGCAACTGTTGGACTCAAGTTAACTGCAATCTAGGGGCAGAGTTAAATGCAGAGTCCTGTTCTATCACCCCATGTGTATAAATTAGGGCTGTAATTCCACGCTGCGGTGTAGATAGCACTAGCAAACAGGCACTGCTAGACCCATCTCACACAGACATTTGAGCTTTGAACCTTTGGTTTATGATATCACCAGAACCATCGGTGCGATGATATGCGGACAATTAACAGCAAAGGAGTGCTTGTACTCGGGAAAAAAAGACAGGCCCCTTATCTACGAATGTGTTTAAAACACATTATTTGCCATCAAACCAACAAAAGGCTCTGCTAGGCCGGTGCACCAGTTTACAAGCAGCTCCGCTTCTCAGATGGGTGATGCCACTGTTCATCCTCTTTACCATGCAATTAACTTCCAGGGTGGGACCATTTCAGAATCTAAGAATTGCATAAACCAGTGTATAACAGCAAATGTTGCGAGTCCCAGCAAGGCTGCTCCGGTGATGTGGCTCCTCTGGCACAGGCTCTCAGTGCCCTATAGTGGAGAAATGGGTTAATTGCATATGGCACACAGAGCGACTGCCAAACTGCTGCGTTACACCCCTGAAAACCTGAGGTCAGGCCACAGCAGCTGGTGGGGAAATCCCAGGGAAACACCTTTGGTGCTTCATAACAGCAGCTGGAATTCTGCCTTCGCGGGGATGAAAGGCTGCTCCTGCGTCACCTCCGCTGTCACAGCAGCAGGGCTCTGCCCAGCCTCGCTGGCTGCAATGACGAAATTCCCTCCTTTGGCCCAGCCATCAACCATCTCCATCTCTTCCTGCCAAGCCAGTTGCTCCTGTTCGGAAGAGCTGGAGATGTATGCAAAACAATTCACTGGATCTGGAGAACATTTATTTGCTCTTCTCAGCCCCACAGGGCTATGAATTGCTCTGGCCCTAAGTAGTGGAGCATTTTGGTGTCCTGTCCTACAACCCCTCATGATGTGTTCTTATGAAAGCCAAAACCATCCAGTACAGCTCTCCTCCCTCCCCACCATGTTTCACTCCTGATTTAAGCAGGAGCAGGGCTGGCAGAAGGAACGCAGACCAGAGAGCCCTGATGGAAAGGGAGGAGTCTGGAAAACACAGCACAATGTCAGCTGCTGCCTTTGACCATCATCCGTGCCCTTGCGAGGGCTGAGCTCTGCCAGGGCACTGAGCAGCCCCCAACAGGAGTCACCCCTCCGATGGGTGCACAGACATACACACACACACACACATATATATAAATAATACCTTCAGTATCCACAAAATGCTTCTTCCTCCAGAAAGGAGAAATTCAGCAAATCAGATGTTGTCAAATCTCAGCTGCTGAAAGCAGCTATAGCCAAAAATCCTTGACAAAAAAAGGATAACTGGGCATCAAATTTGTGCGTATAATGCTCTTCAGCTGGAAGGAGTTGTTCAATCACACTAGAGTGGAGGTTTCATTGCATCAGAGTGAAAAAATCAGTGGGTGTGGAGCTTTTTGTCAATTATATAATCCCTGGCGGTTTTGCCTCCCTGATTGGGGTGAGGACACGGTCCCGGTCGGGACCCACCCTGCGCTATCAGCAGCCGGCACATGGTCAGACGTGGGGGGACTGTGGTGGGAACAAAGGGAGGCAGATTTCCTGGGAGTCTGTTTTTGTTTTCCCCAGCAGAAGGGTGACTCAGATTTCAGCTCGCGCTCCTGTAACTCAGCCAACAACAACACGTTGTGAGTCAAAGTGATAAAGGCGAGTGTCTTTGTTCCATTTGCTGAACTAATAAAAGCTCAAATAAACTTCTTCATCCAACAGCCAGCTCAGTCACTAAACCACAGACCATGCACTGAACCCCAAACCCCCCTCGCAGCGATGAAAGCATCTTGTTCCCCAACAGCCTCACTGAACTCCAGGAAGCTCCTTGGCAAATGCAGTTAATTTTGTCTAAACCAGCACAGATGATCTCAGTTTGTGCATTATCATAGTTCAGAGCCTTCTGATAAATATCATTCTAATGCAGCAGATAAAAGTGCTGCAGAAATGCTTTCTCTTTCTGAGAAGTGCTCCAGGATAAAGCACTTGACTTCCTTGTCCTTAAGAAACAGCTTAACACGTCCCTACTCCTTTGGCTTCTGTATCTGAGCTTGTTTTTCATGGCTGTGAGGTACATCCATGGGAAACAGCAGAGCAGGAATTGCTCCATCACAGCCGCCACACACCAGTCAAGCCAAAGGAGACTCCAAATTCTGGGCTGGCAAAGCCTGTCCCAGTTGCACAGCTCTCGGGACCAAGATGAGTTACTGGTGTCTGTGCAAACCGTGCAAACTGGGCTGTGCAAAGGCCTTGCCCAGGTATTGCTCACCCAGGTGTGGTTAAGCCTTTCTAGCCAGGCTTTGTTTTCCTGAGAAAAAAAGGCACCTCTGAAATACATGTTACAACACCTTGATGTGTAGCCAGAGGTGTTAACAGGCCAGAGCAGACCTCAACAGGAGTAGATGTTTAGACTGGAAGTGCTTTGTTTGTGCTGAGATTTAACGTGTTCACTCACGCATGTTAACGATGTGCTATAAATACGCCTGGTCCTTCGCGGCTGCTGCGGCCACGGCCGAGGCTCTGCGGGGCTGTGGGGAGGGCGGCTGGGACAGAGCTGGAGCCGCGGTCACCAGCACAGCCCTCAGCTGCCCCGACCCCATCAGCCACCATCACCAGCTGCCCTGGGGATGTGCCACAGCAAATGGGTTTGTCAGCCGCAGTTGCTGCGTTCACATGGGCAGCCGAAGGGCTCGGACTGGCAACACGGGATCCAAATGGACCATGGCAAATCCCGGGGCTGCCAGCACCCTCTGGCATCGGTGAAGTGCCCGTGTTTGCACCCCGGTGCTCAGCACTAGGAACGGGTGCTCGTCCTGCAGCGGACAGAACATTCGTACCGCTCGGGAGCTGCTTTGCAGGGGGTTGTTTTCTCCACTGTCAGGATGCGGCAATTCCTATGGAAACGTCACTGGCTGTTCCAACCTAAGTGCGCTTCAAAGCACAACCTCGGGATATCTACTTTTATGAGACAGTATGCCAAGTTAAAAATTAATGGATTTCACTTTTAGGATCATTTACTTTTTTCCATCTAAACAGCAGGATTTTTACCAGTCTCTCCACACCATGAATGCTGAGCGTTGCTGCTCTTGCATATCAGGGACCTGGCCTCTAGTGATTAGCTTGCCAATTAATATCAGGTAATTAACACATTTGCAAGGGCTGGCTGAATCCCACCCTGACATTTTGCAAACTATGCGTGTTTGGGGAGTGTCTTCATCAGCCTTTTGAAGTTCTTAACTGTGCGCTCCTTGGCAATCAATTACCCTGCGCTAAAAACTGGTGCTGTGCCATTAGAACAAACATGCCCCAAGAAGCAAACATATTAAGGATTAATTAAATACCAGGTTTTATTTAATTAAGCCTCTTCTCATAAGTATGTAGAGGCAGCAATCTGGAGCTAGTATCCAGTCTTGCTTTCACTTCCATCCCATTTTTAGAAACGCATTTAAACTTGGTTGGTGCTGTTTAAAACCTGTCACCCAGGCTGATGCAAACATGCTCAGGAACCGCCAAGCACAGCATCGCTCAGGTGGCTGATGGACAAGCACTGCCAGGGTCAGGGTTCGCTTTGTCCCCTCCCCGGGGAGCGCTGGGACCCCTGTGAGCACCCACCAAGCATCTGGGGTCACGGCGATGACAAGCGCCAGCCCTGGTTGCAGGCAGGGACCCGCCAGCAGCTCGTCCTCCAGCTCTCCTCTCATCATCCTGGTGTTTTTTAATGAAAACCCCATCACTGCCGTTACCCGCACAGCTCCAGCGAGCAAAGCGCCTGTCACATCGCTGCCCGTTCAAAGGTCTGGAGAGAGACCCAGGAAATACCAAGGCAAGCTGATGAGATCAAGTCCAAGGTCATTTTACGCTGCTCCAGAGAGCACTTGCGTTCCGCACACCTCACCTGTGTTAGCAAAGGATCACACACACATACCAAAAATCACCAGCGTATCCCAGCTCTGGGTTGACAGATTAACTTCCCTAGAATCGCCGTTTCATTAACAGCACCAGTGAGCAGTTACCGAGGTGCATTCAGCAACAAGAGCAGCTTCTTCCAGACCAGGCCCAGTAATCTTGCTGTGGCTTTAAGCGCTTGTTAAAAACTACTAACAGTTTCTCTAGGAGCACGCAGCAGGCGTTCTGAGATCTGTCCTCAAAACAAGGATACAGCACCAAGCATCCCACTGCTCCCCCATAAACAAAAGCATTTTGGGGGGCAGCACATCCCCCCTCTGCTCTCAGCAGCAGCGTTTCTGCTTTTCAGGATGCTCCACATTTGCCATTGACGGCACAGCCGTAAAGAGCAACCAAGATTTTATTGATTTGAAAATACATTAACCATAGAGAATAGAGCTTTATTTTTTCTTTCTGAACAACAATAAGGAACAGTTTACATAAAAACCAAAAGCATGGATAAAATAATATAAAACAGATATTATACCACAGTGTGGAATTCAAATAATCTAAGAACATTAGCAGCACTTCTACAAATATATTAAAAGCTGTAGTGCTCATTAAGCTCAAATAGAGCAACTCCCAGAGACCAAAATGGCATCCAACATGTAAAAGCAGCAATTCAGTGTAGGGCAAAATAAAAGTCTAATGCCGGTACATCAGATACATTCATAACCCCGTGTCCCAGGGTGGTCTCTGTCACCCCCACGCCGGTCACAGCAGGTGACAGCCCAGCGTCACCCCCCACCCTGCTGAGCTCTCCAGAACACACCCCGGCACCGGGGCAGTGACAATCACGGGTCTAAGGTCACATCTGAGTCGAATTTTCAACAAGTTTCCATTAATTCTGTTCGTGAAAACCAGCTCCCTCCTTCCCTGGCTCCTGGGAATCACTCTCCAAAAACAGGCTGAATTTCTGAGAATTTAAGTAGTTATGAAAATAAAACTTTCACTGTCTCAGCATCAGGATTTGCAATTCTTTATCTTCCCTGGCAGCGCAGCCACGCCGATTCTTCAAACTCCCGTGGACTTGTTTTACTTTTTGAGATCTTGTGCATAGTTTAAATTTTAACATTGACTTATTAAAAAAATTATATATATATAAATGGTGCTTTTTAACCTCTTTCAAAAAGAGCTGATGGGAAGCGGCCGTTCTCCAGCCACCTCCCACTTCAGCGGCACTTAACGCCGTCCCCGCCACGTGTCACACGGGACACAGACCCACCACGTGCCAGTGGCATGAGAGCCATCGCCCCCGGCCACGGACCAGGGACTGTCACCTGCAGCTCCGTCTCTGGGCTCCCGGCTCAGCCTCCATGTGCAAAATCCATTTAAACAAGGAAGTTATTAAACTACTGAATGGGAATTTATGGTTGAATATGCTTACCGCTAATCTAAACTTAGACATGTATTAAGGGACCGCTATGGCTATTCCAACGTCATACATTCTCCAGGAAATTCAGGATACGGGCAAAGTTTAGAAGAAATCCAAACACTCCAAGCTGTAGAAACGCACTATGGCACCACAACAACTGCCACGAATAAACATAAATGTGGTGTGACCGGGGACCACAAAGGCTTCACATGCCTGAATCAGTGACATGTGTTCAGTTTAGGGAAGGCAACAAAGATAATGACTTTTGGTGAAATCATCGGGGTGCCTGAAATCGCAGGCAACGGTAAATGGAATTTTATCTGCTTCAGGGTCTCTGAAAACTTTAGAAGAATTTCTGAAAACTGGTTCTGGTGAGGGGTACAACCCTTCCATATTGCTAGAAAATTGTCGCTTTACCTATAACTTGTGCTCTTTCGCCATCAGTTTGTGCTCACGTGATAGTAAAATGCTGAAAATGTGCCCAGAACTGCTCGGTGCTACTAGAAATTCCCAAATGGGGTGAAAAATATTTGCAGAAGTTTCGATGAAATGACAATCATTTTGGCCCCACTGATGAAGGGGCTGAGAGGCCACCAGCATCCCAACAGTGATACCACAGCAGAGAGCAGCAATTTAAGATGATGTATTTTCAAAAGCAAACTAATGTGATGAGAATCCTGAAACTGGCCCCGTGTCTGTTTTGAGGACTGTTTGTGACAGGGGTTCCCAGTACAGAGAATGAGCCAGCTACTTAAAGTAAATGGGAAAGAAAAGGAAGGAGGAAAGAGGAAAAAGAAGAAAAAAGACCAGACAGCCAGATTAAAATAAGCAAATAAATAGAGAAGAATAAGAAGAATCTCATCCCATAAATTGCTTTCTGCAATCAGCCCACCACAAGGTTTGTGTCTCCAAGGCGGGATTTGGGGAAGGGCTCAGCAGAAGTGCGATTCCAAGCTACCGCCTCAAGAACAGTCATTTCTCATGATCTGCTTTTTCCTGATCAGGGCTACTGGCTGCTGCTCCCTGCATTTCTACTGCTGGCTTTGGTTAAAATAGAAGGTATATTTGGATGCGTTAAAGGATGTTCAAAACATAAGAGGCTGGACAAGAAGAGAACAGGGTGGCAGCAAGAAGTTCCCACGCAAAAAAAACCCTTTCAGTCTTCACAAAAAAATGTTAATAGCAAAGCAATTCAGAGACTCAATACAGTAAGAGAAAAACTCCTACAAACACCCCACATTTCGGAACAAAGAGAACTTCCGAAGTGTTTACATGAGTAACGCTAAGAGACGCGTACCAAGAGTTAGTTTGTAGGATGCATTGGCAGAAAGCTCAAATGCAGGAAGAGAATCCATGAGTCGCTTCCTCAGGGGAACAAGGGGCCAGGACAGAAATATTCGCTGTATTTAAACACACCAGGGTTATCTGGGAGCTGAGCAACTCTAACAAAAGACAAAGCGTGAAACCCACAGCTCTGCAGATGCAGCAGCTCAGCCCAGGGGCTCCATCCTTCGTCAGCTCTGGAGTGACCCGGAGCAGAGAACACGGGCTGGGGGTGTGCGGGACACAAACCCCTGCGCCCAGGGGAGATACAGGAGTGTCTGCTGCCCCAGAGCGAAGAACAGCAGGGTCAGCATCGGCCCCGGCCCACAGCGCCATTGCACGGGGCGGATTTCAGCTGCACAGAGCTGCTGGATGAGACATTCCCCTCCCCGAGGAGCCAGACATGATGACTGTATATGGGCAACATTCTCCTGCGATGGGCTTCTCCTCCCGGGGAAACAGGTGGATCTGTGGCTGCACAGGGATCTGAGACATCGCAGGGATCCACAGAGATCTGGGACATTGCAGGGATCCACAGGGATCTGGGACATTGCAGGGATCCACAGGGATCTGGGACATCGCGGGGATCCACAGAGATCTGGGACATCATGGGGACTCACGGGGATCTGAGACATTGCAGGGATCTGCAGGGATCTGGGACACCATGGGGATCCACAGAGATCTAGGACACTACAGGGACTCGGAGATCTGAGACATTGTGGGGATACACAGAGATCTTGGACATCATGGGGACTCACAGAGAGCTGGGACACCATGGGGATCCACAGAGATCTGAGACAGTGTGCAGATCCACAGAGATCTGAGACAGTGTGCAGATCCACAGAGATCTGGGACAGTGTGCAGATCCACAGAGATCTGGGACAGTGTGCAGATCCACAGAGATCTGGGACAGTGTGCAGATCCACAGAGATCTGGGACATCGCGGGGATCCACGCTGTCAAAACCCTACAATAACGCTTTCCCTTGGGGCAATCTAGCAAAGGGGCAGAGGCAGGCAGGGGAAGGCCCAGGAACAGCTGCACTACAAGAACCTTTGCTTAAATTTTAGCAGATTTAACCATCCAATTCCCCCTTTTTTCCCCCCTCCTTTTCCAGTTTTAAAGTCAGACCTAAAGTCAAGCTGAGCTGAGCTCGCGATGGTGGTTCTGCTCTGAGGTTCCCGTTGCTGAACCAGAACAACTCTCACAGTACAGGGACAGATGGGCACGTCAGGGAATAGGTGCTATAGAAACCACACAGTTCTCAGAAGCAAAAGATTTCTTCTCCCCCTCAAAAAATAACCCACTTAATTCACATATTTTCTCTCTATACTGTATATATATATATAATATATAGACACAATTTTCTGGTAAACATTTACAAGATATTGTAAAGAACATTGAAAAGATATATCTCCATTTGCATAACAACGCACACTCACACACTTCAGTATACAAGGACATACAGTAATGTACAATCAATAAATAAATACTTTCTTCCCCCCAGAAGTTATTCAAAAAACACTGCTATTGAGCGGCCCAAAGACACTCTCAGTTAATACAGACAGCAAATATTGTGCAGAATTTCTTGGCTGTTTTTGTTTGAAAACCAAGAAAGGAAAACCAGAAGCTTGAAAGATAAAGTGTCAGCAATGCTGCTTGATAAGACTGTATTGAAGTTGACCTATTGGTTCTTGCCTCTCAAAACCAGGAGGACACATCTCCTGTCCCAGGACCCAGAGGGGACAGGAACAGCCTGGCAGGGAGGGCACGAGCTTTTCGCTCTGCTTTGTGGGAAGATGAGAGATTGACACACAAACCGGCAGATGTGATGCTCAAATGCCTCTGTTTGCTGTGCTGCTACAGACCAAGCGCTCTTTGGAGATTTAATGCAGAAAATCGCTTTAAAGAATTCCCTAGGTTGTTGGTACACGTTTCGTTGTCGGGACTCTGACAAGTCAAAGGTTCCCCATCGCTCTCCCCTCTGCAGTCCCGCTCCCCACGGGCTCAGGGGGCACCACCGGCCCCTGGGTTTTCCAGTGGCAGCCTCTGTGTCCCAGCGCTGCAGAGACGCGCTGATCTGCCCAGAACCTGCAAACCGCCTCCCCACGCTCTGCAGAACCTTCCTGAAGCAGCAGTTTTCCCTCCTGCAGATCTACATCTGTGGGGTTTTTTTTACCCACAAGCAACATCTGACACATGCCATAAGAAAATACAAAACACAGCACACACAGATGTTCCACAGAAGAAGGGAAGGGCCCCTTTTCCCTCCTGGTGAGCAGCACTCCAGCAGCAAGAGAAGAGCAGGGCCCTATCTTGCAGAGGGGAGGAGGAGAGCACACACACGTCACACACTGCATGGAGGGGGAACACAGATTTTTGCAGCAAAACTTGAGACAAAGTCCCCTTATGGAGAGCTACAACCCAGCGTTTCCCTACTGCTGGAAGGACACATCCATGGCAGGATCCTGCGGCCAGGACAAAGCCCTCCCTGGCTGAACCAGACCTACCAACAACCTGCACCTCTCCTTTCCCTTTATGGGTTTTACCTGAGTTGAAAAATGAATCCAAACCCGCCACAGTGCAGCCGCAGCCGGACACAGCAGCTCAGCTCTCCCGCTGGGGAGGCACCTCGTGCCACAGGTTCTGGGGGCTGCTGCGGGAAAAGGGGCTGCAGAAATGCTTCTTCCAAAAGCAAAGACCACTCAGGGACCTCGGGCTGTTTTCCTCTTCACAGGTATGTGAAAGAAGCTCACCAAGACCTAACCAGAGACTTTCGGTGGACTTAGGGGGTTTGCAGCCCCAGAAGCACACAGAAAACCCGCAGGCACCAAGTGGTGTTTGCACTGTCTGGCTTTGAGCAGCTGGTCTTTCAATGAACAGAGGAACAGACGGGCACCTTCAGAGGGAAAGCCAGGATGGGCACTGAAGTGGGGAGCTCTGACTTGCCTTCCGAGGAGCTCTCCCCTGACAGAGGAACGACAGGGAGACCAGACCGCTGACACAAGCAGCGAGAGTAAGGCAGGCAGGAAAACATCAAGTCTAGAGTTCCCAGAGGAGGTTAGGACCAGACTTTTCAGTGTTCAGAGAGCATTACAGAGGCTGGGTTTTGAAAGAAAAACCCAGCGCTGAATTTGGAGCTCTTCTGGAAATCCATCCAGAGCTGAAACTCTTGTGTGCTCACATATTGTAGTAACAAACAACACAAAAAATCCCAGGGAGAGAACAGAGCCCTAAAAAAAATATATATATATACTAAATGAGATGCTAGGCATCGAGGGACAAGATCAAAAGAAGAGGAATTTCTGTGATCAAAGTCCCTCTCTGTTACTGGCAGAACCTCATGTGTCAGTAAGGATCGGCATCCCTGGCCTGCCCAGGCTCGCGGGGCTGGCTGGTTTCTCCAGGCCACGGGGCACGGCTGCCCAAGGCAGCAGCTTTATTTCCTCACAACAAAGGCTGCACAGCCCATCAGCCCCGAGGAGAGCTGGCAGCTCCGAGCCAGGATGCTGGCGATGCCGCAGCAGTTGTGGTGGTAACCACATGGGCTGCCCTGCTGCTGCAGGAAGGCAAAGGAGCCACTGCCTGGGTCCTGCTTCCAAAGCAAGTCCCCAGCAGTAAAACGCAATTGTACAGGTCTTTGGTTAAGTCACTGAAGAAGGCTGCAAAGATCTGAGCCAGGACCCCTGGAGCTACCATTGACCACTGGAGAGCTGAGGGCACTTCAGTTAAGACAGCAGCACGTGTCCAACTACCTTATTTCCACAGGTGTGGCACTCGGAGAAAAAGGAGAAGGGGAGGAAGCATCGAAGGGGAGTCCTGGCTCTTCATCTAGACGCCTCATCTTCCCCACGTCCTTCATTTGTTCTCAATCAGAGTCTGGACTTTATAGACAAGGTCCCGGGCCAGCTTCAGGATCTGCTTGGTGTTGTGCCGCTCAGCCATTTCTGGAACACAGAGACAGAACGCAGAGCGGTGAGACCCAAGCAGCCCGGCGTCTCAAGGCATCCCCCAGCCCCGCAGCTCTCAGTGCTGCACAACCATATCCCTGCTCCCTTTTAAACATCTACCAGTACAGCCCAGACATGACCGTCTGTAGTCAGACACGTGCTGCCCGCATCTCAGCAGCTGCTACAAATCCTGCCCGACAGAACACGAGCTGTACCGTTGAAAAACTTGATGATGTCTGTAAAATCCATGTTGTTCTCCAAGATGATGTCCCGGTACATCTCCACCAGCGCCAGAGCTATGAAGAGCACATAGTGCGCAGAGGACACATGCGCAGCTGCCCAGATGGTCTCCCAGACGGCGAACACATCATCGTACACCAGCTCTGTTAACAGAAGGAAAAGTCCAGCAGTTACTGCACCGGCCAGGGGTTTGCAATCCTCCTGACTCGCAGAGCTCACAGCAGCACTGGGAAGACATGCTGGGTGGTTCCTTTCCACAAGAACCTGTTCCAGTTGGAAGCAATAAGTTAGTCATCTGTAGAGAGAAATATTCTGGCCTGCGGCAGGTGGCACAGGCTTCGGGACATAAAGCCAGGAGCAGCTCACCAGCAGTGCCAGAACAACAGGTTCTGCATCTAGACAGAAAAGTCAGCCACAAATCTACCAGGGAAAAGCAAAACAGGAACACAGGGTAAAAGAGCTCAGATAACTGAAGTTGTGGAGCGCATGGAGAAGCGTGGAAGTGGGGCAGAGCTCGCCTTCCCTCCCAGCACACACCTCTCTTGAAGTCCAGGAGAAACCATCGGTAGCAGAAGTAGAAATGAGTGTAGTCACCATTCTGGTGCATCAGCTCAAAGAGCTCAGAGTCTAGAATCTGCCAAGAAAAGCAAAAAGAAGCTCAGCACTGCACATGAGGCCACTCCTCCGCCTGCCTTTCTCCATTCCCACTGCTCTCCTACCTCATCTCCCACCCAGCTTCTCCCTCCTCTGCAATCCCAGCACACATTACTCCAGGCTCTCTTTACAGCTCCCTGCTCCCCACCACTGAGAGCTTTCAGTCCTGCCGAGACCCCCCCCATCCCAAGAATAGCTTTTCCCCTCTGGTTTGAGAGGTATCTGACCCCCCTTACCTGGATCAGAGATCGCATGTTGGCAAAGTGGGTGTCCATGGCTCCTCCATGGGGGAAGTTTTGATTCATCCTCTTCATCAGCTCAGTGAAACAGCTGAAAGCCAAAGCCTCTGTGTAGAGAAGAGCGAGAATCACCGGGGGCTGCACGGACAGCGCTGCATCCCCACCTGCATCCCCATGGCAGGAACCATAGGACAATTTGGGTTGGAAAGGATCTTCAGTGCTCACGCAGTCCAAGGCCTGGCATGAGCAGGGATATCATCTTAACCAGCTCAGGTTGCTCAGAGCCACGTCCAGCCTGCCCTGGGATGTCTCCAGGGATGGGGCATCCACCACCTCTCTGGGCAACCAGCAGGATCATCCCTCCCTGCTCCACACACACAGAGCAGCAGAGTCTGGCCTCAGAAACACACCTTGCACTGCAAAAGGTACCCGCTGTTCCCAGGTTGGGCTCCTGGGAGTCAGACAGTATCACAGACAAACGAGATCCTGCCACCAGCAGCTCCACACGTCTCACAATGAGACCCTCCCGCTGCAAAAGGCCATCGCCAGCCCCACAGATCCTCCCCCAAATAAAACTATGGGGACAGTGGAGCAAAGCCACCCACTCACCGTCATCCAGGATGACCAGGAGAGGGGCCAGCAGGTCACACATCCCCTGCACGTAGCCGATCTCAATGTGCTGCCAGATGTAGCTGTGGGAGAGAGCAGGAAAAGTGACCTGTGAGCCCTTCCCGTGTCACGTACAAGTGACAACAATGGCCATGGCCATTGCATAGGAAAAATTAAATCAAAAAGCACAGGTCACAGGGCAGAGATTGGTAGAATTTGTTAATTTATCTCCCATTCTCCCCCCTCGGTTCATCCTCTTGGCTCTCTCTACACGGTATTCCCTGCTTTGCCTTCCCAGACCCAGCAGAATATCTTCCCATATTTGGTAGCAAATTAAAATGTGTTCAGAAAGGACTCGGATCCACTGCTGGCACAAGGGAACAATCTTTTCCATCCTCCTGCCCGCTAGCCTTCCAAAAATCTGCTGTATTGTAGGTCTTATCTCAGCAGAGATCTCCAACTCTGGCTGTCAGATAAAGTGACAGCTCTAATGAAACAGCAGCTTTTCCTCATATTTGCAAGATGAGTAATAATATTTTAGCCTTCACTGCCCCTGAAGCAGCCACAGCTGAGCTGGAGCTGGTTGGACTCGGTGACTGTCACACAGACACCTCTTAGTCACAGGGACTAAGCAAAGAGATCAGAAACACACCAGGAGTTGCTGTCTCCTGGGTCAGCACCAACCACGGGGCCGCTTCAGGCATCTTTTCATTAGCACTACAGCTCTGCAGACTAATCCTCATTAAAACGTGTTCCGGACATGTCCCAGAGAGCTGCTGGGCTGGGCCCAAGAGGCAGCATGGCTGGGCAGCCCTGTGAGGCGTCTGCTTTGGCCAACAACCCAGCCTCACAGCGGTCAGTCACGGCTGGACTCCTTGGCCTGGTAACTCTGGGGTCCTCAGAGCTGTGGCCCCAGTTCTGGGATCAGAGAATCATGGAACAGTTTGGGTTGAAGGGACCTTCACAGCTCATCCAGTTCAACTCCTGCCATGAGCAGGGACATCTTCACCAGCTCAGGTTGCTCAGAGCCCCGTCCAGCCTGGCCTGGGATGTCTCCGGGGATAGGGCACGATGAGGGGATTTGAGGGAGGAAGTCAAGGACACAAAACTTAGTAACTGGAACAAAGTTTGGGGCTCCAGCCTCAAGGTGAATTCAGGGAAACCAACCACCAGTGTGAGGAGCCTGTTCCCATCGCAGGGAGGGCTGGCAGGAGCCCCCCCTGGACCCCCACCCTCCTTCCCACCTGCACATGATGTTGCGGAGCTTCTCCAGGTTGGCAGGGGTGAAGTACCAGTAGTTGCGGTCACACCGCTGCACGTCCTTCTCGATGCGGTGCAGGTTCACCGTGTACATGTCCAGTAGCTCTGGCTGCCCAGAACAAAAGCCAAGTTGATTTGTTCGCAAATAAAAGCCAAAAAAGAAAGTTGCGAAGGCAATGGATAGACAGGGCAGAGTTTGGGTGGAAGGTGGAAAGCCCCTGTCCACACAGCTGTGGGGTAAATGCAGGTAAATAGTGGGACATCCAGAAAGAAACTCACCTGGCGAACAAGGACATACTTACAGAGTAGGTGACACCCGTCGAGGACACAGCAGATGCTTCACTGTTGGCCAGATCAGCTACAGCCAGAGAATCCAGCTGCGGGTACAAACTCTCCATCTCAGGCTCCTCGGAAAGGTTATCTTCGCTCTCCACCAAGCTTTGCTTTTCAGCTTCGCTGTCTGCCCAGCTCTCCACCACCGTCAGGGCCACAGCATCGCGGTCACGCAGGACCCCTGCCGAGCTCTCACTCACAGGAACAAAATCCATGCTGCCACCAGTGGAAAATTCCCCTTCTAGGCTGTCCTGGCCCTGCAGCTTCTCCTCCTGCCAAGTGTTATCTGTGTCCTGTGGAGCTGGCACGTCAGACCCACCGGCCTTTCCCTGAGAGCTCGCCGAGGATTTATTGGTTTCCAGGGCACTGTCTTCATTGCTGAAGCTGCGCTCCGAGAAACCCGACGCGATGGAGAAGTTCTGGGAAGAGGGGTGGCCAGAATCAGGGGAACATGTGCCATTGGGAACCGTCCCGTTAGGGATCTTGCTTGGTTTGCCATCTTCCAGTTGAGCATCTGTTTCTGTCTGTTCCACTTCATCAACAGATTCAAACACCTGCGGAGCACAAGCAGAAAGGCAC
Organism: Nesoenas mayeri; assembly: GCF_963082525.1. NCBI lineage: Eukaryota > Metazoa > Chordata > Aves > Columbiformes > Columbidae > Nesoenas > Nesoenas mayeri. The sequence goes on along the minus strand of NC_137565.1, from coordinate 5,891,621 downwards.
ATATGAGCAAGAAAACCCTTTGCATTCAGCAAAGCGTTGGGAACACGGGCGTTACGTCCCCAACAGCTGCAAATGCAGCTGTTGGGGACCTAACGCCCGTGTTCCCAACAGCTGGAAGGGGAAAGATCTGCTCTATATGCTCATTGAAACATCAGTGGAAGAAAGCTCACTTTTTGGGCCTTTGCACAACTTGGAGCCCACAGTCCCTGCTCCAAAGGACTCTGCTTTATTCAACATAACACAGGGTATTTTAAAAAGATGGGCCCAATTTCGAAGCAGTATATTTCACGATGGCACCATGATACAATTATACACAAATTTACAAATGGTTTAATGGGTTATCAAGTTTTAGTAACCTTTTTATAAATGCTCTACAGTCTTTGGCATATCCCCACAAGGAAGAGTCACAGGGTTCAAGTTTGGTCCATCTTTTTGAAACACCCTGTACATTGGGCACAATGTCATTTAAACAGGTTGGTTAAACACATGATTACAAACACCTGGGACAGCCAAGGGTCCTCAAGTGTGAAGGCCACATGGGGCTGGTCACAGAATCACAGAATCGACTGGGTTGGAAAAGACCTCAGAGATCATCGAGTCCAACCCTTGGTCCAACTCTAGTCTGTTTACTAGATCATGGGACTAAGTGCCATGTCCAACCTCACTTTAAAAACCTCCAGGGACGGCGAGTCCACCACCTCCCTGGGCAGCCGTTCCAATGCCTGACCACTCTCTCTGTAAAGAATTTCTTTCTAATATCCAGCCTAAATTTCCCCTGGCAGAGTTTAAGCCTATGGCCCCTTGTCCTATTGCTGACTGCCTGGGAGAAGAGACCAATCCCCATCTGGCTAGAACTGCCCTTCAGGTAGTTATAGAGAGTGATAAGGTCACCTCTAAGCCTCCTCTTCTCCAGACTAAACAAGCCCAGCTCCCTCAGCCTCTCCCCATAGGTCTTATGTTCAAGTCCCTTCACGAGTCGTGTTGCTGCGTGTTGCAGGTCCTTCGAGCCTGGTGAACATTAAACACCACCAAGCAGCTCTGACCTTAGTGGCTCCAGAGGCAGGTTTGAGTCATTTACCTCCTCCAACTACCGCTTTTTTTTGCCAGAAATCATCATGATTATCGATCAGGGGTCAGCCCAAGGCAGGGCAGAGCCGTGTGCTGTTGGTGGCTGTTGTCTGGAGGAGCAGGAGGGGACACTGTGCGGGCGCTCACCTGTGTGCTGGAGCTGGAGTCACTCTGCAGCCGGGGGTGATTCTGGCGGCCGGAGCTGCAGCTCTGCGAAGACTGCAAGAGAGAGGGAAAGGGCCAGTGAAAGGCAAAGAGAACGGTGTTGGGAGAAAGGGGGGGAGGCGCTCAGGTCACGCTACCAGAGGTGGGCACATCTGCATGTGAAGAACAAGCAGAAAATGTGTCCAATAAAGTTCTTATGTTGGACCCCTGAAAGATTGTCAGGTCACATCGGCTCTGCCATGCCAATTTGTCACACGGGCAGCACCCTGCTCAGCCTGCCAATGGCATTTACTGCTGGAGAAGATGACAAAAAACAAAGTCCCAGGCCAATCCAGTTGTTCAAACACTGCGCGTTTGGGTCTGAAAGGAGCTGCTTTCTTCTGGCCTTCGGAGACGTCACGCTGTCTCCCTGGAGTGCAAATTTCTACAAATCTCTGTCCTAATTTGGCAGCAATGAGGCTCACCCCATCTTAGTTTACATAAACGATGAAGTCACGGGCTATAAAACAATCCCTCCAAGCATATTATTTTTTTTTTCCTTTTCTTAAAGGACAAATATTGATGTTTAAGCCAGCTCCAGCCAAGGCAGCCCCTCTCAAAGCCAACAGCACCCTTTTCTGGCTTCCATCTGAAGCACAGAAGGAAGAGTCAGGCTTTGCAGCCACCAGTTCAGTGCTCTGTCCTGGATTCCCTCTGAGCAACCAGCTTTCCCTTAAGAACAAATCTTCCCTGTTATCTGTGCCGTCCCAGTGCCAGCCTTATTGTAGCGCAGTGCACAGAGATTGCAATGACATCAGGCACAAACAATGGGGTTTTAAGAAGCACTTTGGGAAGGCAGCAGGCGTTGTCCCCACCCAGCATTGTGGGTGTTTGCGGGGCAGGGCTCTGATGGAGAGAGGAAGGGCGACAGTTTTCCTCCATTGCCATGGGAGCGTTTTGTAACAGGAAATTTCAGGTTGAGATGGGAAAAGGGTGAACCTCTGCACGGATTAACTGCCAGCTCCCCTCCGAGTGCGTGTTCCTGGAACAGGCAAATAAAGAACCACAGCGGAGATGCTGTGGGGATGGGGACCATTCCCAGGGCTTCAGCAACGCCAACAGTGCAGCCACCTCTGCTTGTCCCCAGCGGTAGCTGTGTCACCAGCTCTGGCACAGACCGCGGGTGAGACCTGCCGTCCCTGCAGCTCTGCCTCTGTGTACACACACGTGTAGCTCACATTGGGGCTGAGCTCATCTCTTGCCAAAAGCATCCACTCAAACTCGCCAGAGGAAACCAGATGAAGTCTCCAGTGTTGGACCTACCTGGCCCTTTTTGGCTCAGGCTCTGTTCACCTCCAGTGTGGCAGCACAAGGTCAGACAACCCAGCACTGCTCGCTCTGCCACAACGGGTTCTGCTCCAAGGAGAAAACCCCACGGAAACATTCCCAGACTGTTCCCAGGACTGCCTCTCCTTTAGCAGGCTTTTCCCTCCACGCCCTTTGGTCTGGCTGTGGATCTAACTCCTCACTACACTGCCAGTCCCACAGAGCGCAGTGTCCACCTCCATCCCACGGCGTGACAGTGTATCAAGGAGCCCTGAGCCCCACAGGCTCCTTCCCCATCAGTCCTAGAGGAGCCCAAATCCTCCTGCCCACAGCTCCTGTGCTGAGCAGCTGATGGAAGAAGGAGCCAAGAAGACCCTGACCTGTCCCACAGCTCCTCTGCCAGAAACACGGGCTCCCTCACTCCCCTACTTCAACACTGACAGCAAGGAGCTAATCCTGATGTGCACTGGGAGTGCAAATCAAGTGATGAATCTCTCTTGTTCTCCAGAAATACCCACAAGGAACATTTCACAGGACTGGGGTGAGTGTCTGGATTCAGATACGTGGCTCCACAAACAAGCTCTTGGGTCCTGAGTGACCCCCTGCCCTCCCCGCAGCTGTCAGACCCTCTGTGCCCAGCATCCCTGCCTGGGGGCACAGCTGCAGAGCTGCTGCAAGAACCACAGCAGATTTGTTGTATGTCAAATACATCACTTGGCTGCAGGCAAAACCTCATGGTCAGTGCAGTACCACACAGTTTGGAAACCAGGGTCGTACTGGGGGAGATGTCTGCTCCTACTGCTAACACTGCAGAAGAGCGGATGAAAGAGAACAGGTACGAAAGCTCCAGCTCTGAGTCGCACAAATTACAGTGAGCAACGAGGCGCAGAGGCAGCCAAGGTCAGGGAAGGAGCGTGAGCAAGAACCGTGTCTCCATCCCTCCCTGCAGCACAGGCACAGCCCCCGCGAGCCCCCTCACCTCGTTGCTGATGGTCGAGTCCCTGTGCATCATCCTCTGGATGTGGGAATCCAGGCTGGCCCCTGAGGAGCACTTGGCCAGCGCCGCTGCATGCGACTCCTTCTCGCGCTGCCGGACGATGGCCTCACAGCCCACCGCCATGGTGTGCTCGTAGCAGGTGCGGATCTGGTCGTCGGCCTGCAGCGGTTAGAAAGAGAGGGGCTTTGGTGCCCAGAATAAGCCAGAAACCAGCACCTCTTGCATCCCCAAACAGCCCTGCACAGACAAGTGCGTGCTCAGATTAACTATGGCTAGATGGGACAAAGTCACCCATCTCCTGCACGGTGCCAGCCAGAGCCTGACCCACAAAACCTCACAAACATTAGGATGGAAGAATGACCGACCATCCATCTCCTTGCTGCCTTCCAGAGGTATGCAGGGCAGGGAACATCAGCAGCCACACAGGGGAGCTTGGTCTTATCAATTCTTGCTTATCTGAGCCTTTCTCCCACCTCTGATCTACAGCCACAGTACAAAGGGGACACAACACCTGGTGGGTTCACAGGGCGGACTCTGACATACAGACACTTCAAGCTGTGAAATACCCAGCGCACACCAATGCAATGCACCAGGCTGCCGAGCCGGCTGCACATGTACCAACCTCCTTCCTTTCTGCCTCCGTCATCCCAAACTGATAATGGCCCAAAAGGAAGGGCCAGACAGCCTTCCTGATCTCGTGCTGGATCCCGCCGTAGTAGATCAACCGCAGCAGCTCCCGGTCCTCGTAGCTCTGCGGGAAGAGCTGTGGGTCAGCACACGGACACCAGCAGGACCACGGCCCATCAGCTGCAGATGAGGGGACAGCCCCAGCCCAGCCGTGCCACCTTTCAGCACCCAGAGAGCTGCCCAGACACTGACCGCCCGCAAACCCGCTGGCATCCATTGCAGATGATCTCTCAGATCTCTGCTTGGGCTTAAGGAGAGCCAGGGGCTGGGAAAAGATGAAATGGCCTCAAGTTGTACCAGGGGAGGTTTAGATTGGATATTAGGAAAAAATTCTTCATGGAAGGGGTTATCAGACATTGGAACAGGCTGCCCAAGGCAGTGGTGGAGTCACCATCCCTGCAGGTGTTTAAAAGGCATTTAGATGAGGTTCTTAGGGACATGGTTTAGTGCTAGAGTTAGGTTATGGTTGGACTCGATGATCATGAGGGTCTCTTCTAACTGAAATGATTCTATGAAAATGTTGGTTCACCATAGCCAGAAAGTGGCCCACCAAAGTCACTCGAGGTCACTGCTGTGACTCTGAGTGCCAGGAGCATGTCATGATCATGGCACTGGTCACACTCCCAGCTACCCTGCCATGCCAGCATGCTGGGACCCCTCGAGACCATGGTACTCAGGGTGACAGACACTGCTGCAGGCAGGCTCCCAAGAGAAGCAAGTTAAAGAGAGCAGCCTGTGTTCCCCAGCTCCCACGTGTCAAGGACTGGGAGCCCTGGCTCTGTGCAGCCTGGGACAGCCTGTCTGACTTCTCCTCTTGGAGAACTTCTCAAAGTGCTTTACTTCACCATGCTGCAGGCGCTTAAGCGATGCTGCCCTGGACATCCCAAGCCCACCACATGTGGCATCTCTCGAGAGCACCGCCCTACCGTGCTGTCCTGCAGGTATCTGTATCTCTGCCAGATGTCCATCGTCAGTCCCGCACTGGCATTGCAGGGCACGTCAGGGGACACGATGTTGTGGTTGACCAGCGCAGACAGGTGGGTTCGCACTGTGGACAGGTGTCTGCAATAGGCCAGCCCTGCATTGAGCAGAAGCAAACGTTTAGCTGGGGAACTTGGGGAGCCACGAGGATGAGGTGCAGGAGTGAGCTCTGAAGAACCTGGTCATGGAAGGATCCTCTGAGGCTACACCCAACCTATGCAGCAAAGCGAGTCCACTGGGACAGGTCAGCACCTCATTGCCTGGCAGCACCAGCACAGCAGGTCGCTGGGCCAAACTCCAAGGATCAGAGTTCAGATGTCTGCTCCCAACCCCGAGCATGTGCACACAGCGCCCTGCACGCAGACTGGTCCCAATACCACTGGGACCACCCCCAGCCCGACACCCAGCACCTTGTCGCTTGCCCATCACGCACCTCAAAGCATTGTAGATATGACAAGTACTCACAGCCATAGAAGGCCCGGGAGAGGATCTGGTACTTCATGTTGTCACATAGGAGCTTCAGCGGAGCTCTGCCAACACAGACACATTGGATGTGAGGAGGGGAGATGCTCCCAAGAGTGTCCCCAGCCCCTGTTCCAAGCTTTGCCCTCAGAGCTGCACCACAGGACCTCTGCTCAGCTTGGGAGCAGCAATTCTCACTGCCAGGACACAGCCACAGAGCAGCTGAGATGTCCCAGAGGAGGGGACAAGCCACCATTCAGCCTGGACATGGCCCACCAGCACCTTCAAATGGTCGCTGGACCACTGAGCTGAGTGCGAGGCTGGAGACACCACTTGCACCATAACCGCTCCAGTTTAGCGATCCAGCTGGGCTGTCCCCTGCAACCCTGGTTTGATCCCACCCGTGCTTCGCCAGGCAGGCAGCAGCACGGCCATCGCACCTCTCGTGGCTGCAGCCGTTGGACGGGCCCCCGTCCGAGGAGCCGCTCTGGGAGCAGGAGGAGCAGGAGGACTTGCGGGTGCTGGGTTGCCACATGGGAGGCAGAGCAGCACCTGGCGTGTCCATCAGGTCCTGGGGCACTGCAAGAGGGCAGAGAGGAGCATCAGCAGCTGCTGGGCACTGCCCTGGCCTCAGGTGGGTCACAGCAGGTCGGAGAGGAACATTTTAATTAGCAAATACAGCATCCCACACCCTCCCAAGGAGACTCCAGGTAGGACCCACACCAGGTAATTACAGCACCAGCACTGGTGAGCTCAGGAGAAAGGAAACAAAGAACATTAATGAGAGAGAGCAAGAGAAAACCGTCTGCTAATTAACTACAGCGCCTGCAGCAAGCTAATCTTAAACTGCTGAGTGCCACCAAGGCAGAAAACAAACACCCAACCCAGAGAGACTCGAGAAAAGGAGCTGCAACAAACTGTGACACAGATGAGGAAAAACACGATTGAGCATTGTCCCAGAAGAGTACATGACTGGAAAGGAAAAGCCCCCATCTCTCAAACTTTAGGATCCCATCCAAGATTCAGGGCAAGAAGGGAGCATCCAAATCACAAGACAGAAGATAAAGACTTGGATGAAGAGGCTGAGAGGGACAGCAGGAGCAAGTAGCTCTTCATGTTGTCACTTGCTAAATCCCTGCTTAACCTCCGAAGTACTATTGCAGTGGCTGGGGACACTGCTCGGGGACTGTCCTGGCCAGGAACAGCCCCTGCCTGGGCCTCCCCAGGAAAAGAACATCACAACAAAGGTGAACTGTGGGATGCAGCAAAAGATTAATGAAGAATAGTCCTATTTGCTCCTCCTTGGAAACTAAACCGCAGTAGGAGAGGGCTTCCTCGCTTGCCCTTGGTCTCTCCTTGTTCATGATTTTGAATAACTGATGCTAGCAAGAAAAGTGTTGAAACATTCCTATTTCCCTCATATCGAGCAGGTGCCGGTGGGTCAGTGCTGGTCAGCGGTGACAGGAGACACCTCTGTGGGAATTGTCAAGTGACAACACAGGCAAGCAGTAGCAGCAGACACAAATGACAGTCGCATTACAGTGATGCTGAGAGGCCCCTGGTGTGGCAAGGGGGGGCTGGGACGTGATGGGGAGACTCGGACACCATTTAGGGATCACCACTGTCTTGCTTGCAGCTGGAGTCCTCGTGATCTTCCCTCTCACAGCGGCGATGTAGACCACAGATGCAAGGAACTGATGAAAATTACCATTAATGGTAACTAGAGACAGAGGACAAGGGCACAAATGAAAGGGGAGAAAGGAAGAATCTGTAGAGAAGAAAGAACTGATGCAGTTCCAGCTCCCTCTGGGAAGGTCCACAGGAACCGCACAGACTTTGATGATGGCAGCAGAGGAGATGGCAGCAATTCATTTCACAGAAAATGGGGCCCCCAGCATGGAATTTTAAGGGCTAGATCAAAAGGAAGCTACAGAAAGGAGCATTTCTATCTGCTATTTTAGCCTCAATCAGATTTTTATCTGACTCACTGCATTGTGTTAGTCAGCTAAAGGCAGGGAGAACTAAATATAATCTTAACTGATGTGATGGAGGACTCACAGGAGATGTGATTGTCCCCTTCTAGCCTCAAAAATACAGGAACAAGTTTTTGATCAATCTTCAGAGCTTTTTAAAAGCACTCCACAAGTCTTCTATTACACTCTCAGTTTTCCTCCTTATAAAGTCATCTACAATGTCCCCAGAATTCAAAAAGTTGTTCTAGTATCCCATAGAAGAGTGTGAACAAACGTGCAGTCATGTCAGCCAAGCACATTGTTCAGATCATTCACAACCAGACACAAAGAGAGATTTCTGGTCTGGGAAATGCAGCAGCATCTTCTCCATCACCCATGAGCCATGGGGTGAAGACACATGGGTGCAGCTGGGCAGCACAGAGCAGGTGCCGTCACCTCCTTTGTGCTGCAGAAGCAGAAGGAACACAGCTGGATTTAATGCAGCACTTGCCAGGCTGGCGTGGTGACAGCAAGAGAAGAATCAGCCCTAGAAGCTTGTGAGGGTGACAAGTGACCCCAAAGGAACATTACCAAAGTGAACATTACTACTGAAATTATGTGCAAGGACTTTTTTCCAACCATTAAGGCAGTTGTGGCCTGTTGTACAGCTGCAGAAACAAAGGACTTGGTAGCAAGCAAAAAGTTAAAACAAAAAAATACAACCCCAACCCATACACGATGTTGAATAAGAAGCAGGACTGTCACAAGCAAAGCCCGTTTCTCTGGAACCATTTCCTAGCACGAATGGCCACGTGCCTGTCAGGGCCATGTCCCTGGCTGCTCACACACCCTGGATAACCCAACTGAAACTCACTGCCAACGCACTCACCGAATTCAGACTGTGTCCCTGGGTAGATTATCCTGAAAACATAATCTGTGGCTTCGTCATCCTCCTTGTCAGACGCAGACTCGGAGGAGCCCTGGGGACTTCGCTTCCTCAGCTTGGGAAACACCTTCCCCTGGGTGAACAAAACCTGATCGTCACAATTCCCCAACACCCGACCCCCTGGCCAGCACGGCCGCTGCCTCCTTTGCCAAAATCCTGCCCAACACCAGCCTGTGCTTCCTCAGCCTGGGTGATGTTTGCACATTCCCTGCGCTGGAGCAGCCTCTGGATTGAGCTTTCAATTACACAGTGAATATATAACGCTGTTTGCGTACAGGGTATGTATAATCCATGTAGCATAACCAGGTCCATGAGAACCAAAGCCCCCATGGCCAGCAGCCCACACCCCTCCCTTCTGATTTGCCCAGAAGAGTCTATTTAGCTGCTCAAGGCCACAAGATAAACCAAACTGCCATGTTTCAAGCCCACTTTCCTCCTTAGTTTGGGGAGGTGGATTGTTTCAAACACAGCAGCCCCTAAAGCCGGGCAGAGGGTCCTGTCCCCAGCTCTGCTCCCAGACGCTCCACCAACAAAACCACTTTGCTGTGGCCTCAGGAACGAGCCCGGTTCCAGGTGCCCACCTTCCCTCGTTGAGACCAGAGCGGGGGATCCAGCTGCCCGTGGGGCAGGAGCCCGTTCTCCAGGCAGGACAGGAACTGCAGCAAGTGTCCTCCCCGGGGAAAGCGCAGCGGCGGCCGCTGAATCCCATCCTGGCTCACCAAGACAACCGTCCCACCACTGTCTACTGTTAGCGACAGGAACAACAGAGAGAAGATACTGACATGAGTAAGGGAAACGTTACCAGGCAAAAATACAGAGGACATGCAAGAAAGCTCAGGGGATTGTCTTTCTGGTATGGAAAAGAAAGACTTTCTTCCTTGCTTGGATTCTTCCCTAAGCCCATTACAAGTCCAGGCCCTGGAGAAGGCTTGCCTGGGAGATCGTAGCCCTGAAAACACAGAGTATTGCTTTGCAGGGAGCCCTCCCAGTCACATACAACAGCCAAGAGCTGCTTTCAAGCTCTTCCTAGAAGTGCTTACACCGCAGTGACCACCCGGAGTTCTGCACATCTGTCCTGGAGCCGACGCAAAACACCCCCATATGGGCACCCCCCAAAGATGTACTGAAGTGAGCGTGGGGTGATGACGCCCCCCGCTCTGCCCTTACCTTGCTGGTGACAGTGCAGATAGACGATCTCCTCCAGGCGAATGGTCATGGCATAGTCCCAGTACACACTGGAACAGAGAAGGAGAGGCAGCTGTGAGCTGCAGGGATGCAAGAGGCTCTGCTTCTGCTCACATCAGCTCCAGATCCCGCCTCTGGCTGCCCTGGCACCAGGGGAAGCTGCAGAAAGGACGAGGTCCCAGCAGCAGCGTGACGGCCACAGAGCCAGTGACAACAGCAGCGAACCAGCCACTGTCACTGCAGCTCAACCAGGACACGTCCAAGCCCCAAGGCAATGGCCAGCACAGTTTGATCCTGGGCTCTGCTCTGCCACGCTCCTGTCCCCAAGGGAAGGGGAAATAAACCCCTACCATTTGTGGGGTTGTTTTGTTTTGTCTTCAAAGCTCAAAATAGATTTTGTCTCACATGCTTCTGTTTGAGAACTGTGCTCTCTCAGCACAGGCACCTGGAGGTGACTGAGCACATGTAGAAAACACTGGGAAAGCTGCTGGTCACCAGGCAGGACAGCGGCCAGAGAGATGGCAGGAGGAAGCCAGGGAGGGGATGTCTCCAGGGGACATGTGGCCTCATGTGGGGTTTCATTCTGGGGAGAGCCTAGAGGAGCACTGCTCTGTGAGGGCGTCAGCTTTAACAACATCCCACTCCTTTGCAACAAAGTGATTCCCAGATTCTGAGCAGCATTATCTGTCACTTCACAAAAACAGCACTTAAAATAAAGGTTCATAAAGGCAATTAAGGATGGGAAGGGGTGTGTAAGAGTCATTCCTTGTAGATTCATACTTACTTTGTCATCTGACTCCTCTCTTCCTTGGTCACGTCTTGACACTGGGAAGTTTTAGAGCTTAGGCTGATGCCCAAGTCAAGAACTCAGAAAAGTAGTGTAGACATGAAAATAGCATTTCAGGGGGAGGGCACCAGGCATAACAGAATGGCCCGGGGGCCAAGAAGAAAGAGGAGATGAAAAGAACACACGTAAACAAAACCCAAAAAACTGCAATTGAGAATAAACAAAATGGAGAACAAGTGCTGAAGAAGACCTTTACCCCAGGTCAAAGAACCAGTGTCCTAAACACTCCAGCTCTCCTGGAGTATTTGCTGGTGCAAAGGGATTTTGCTCACTTTGTTTCATTTCTCAGGCAAACTGAGACCTGGCACGATTCTGTAGCTTGCAAAAAGGATTGCAGCTATCAAGAAACACCAGCAGCGCACCAGGCAACGCCAGGTAAAGGGGTACAGCAGGACACCCTGCCCAGCAAACCGAGCAGACCACAGCTTCCCCGGCAGGAACAAGCTCCAGAGATCCTGTTAAATCCAAGGGACTTGAAAATCTGCACATAGGACAAGCTGCAGATTGAAAACCTGCAGGCAGGACGAGCTGCAGATTGAAAACCTGCACTGACACAGCTCTACATCACATCACACCATTACTGAGGTGTGATTATGTGAGAACCGCTCATGTCCCCTGTCTCTGCAGATACTCTTCCCCTGTTCACGAGCCTCCCAGTTCCCCCGATTAAAATAACCACAATAAACCTGAAAGCACTGTGAGGGCATTCTCCAGAGGGCGATGAATGAAAGCACTTTGCCTCTTTCAGAACAAGCACCATCCAGGCAATAGCACAGCATCTCCCAGTGCTCATCACCTCTCTCACCATCCCAGGCCACCTTCCACATCCCTTCCCCTAGTACAGACCCAGGAATGACTGTTCTGCTCTGCAGTCAGTGGGAAAACTCACTGATGGGCTTGGACACCAGATGCAAAGTCTAAACCTGGGGGATGTTTCACTCCCCTCTGCCCCGCGCCAGGGCGCACGCAGAGCCAGTCACCTCTTCTCGTAGTCCAGGTCCCCCACGGAGCCGTTCATCAGCTGGTTGGGGGTCCACTTCAGCGCCATGATGTCAGCAGTCTGGTGAAGGGACAGATATCCCGGGATCGCCTCCATGTCATCTCGCTGGAGAAGAGAAATGCAGGGAGAGAGTGAGCAGCAGAGACAACAGGATACATCACCAGCTTGGAAAAGGACCAAGAGCATCTGCACAGTCAAGGCAAACTTAACAGCTCCTCTTAAGCCATTGGCACTTCATTTATTTGACTACATTTAGCAGGAAGGGACAGGAGGACTCATTTTTTGGCCTCTGATCAAGAGAAGGCAGGGAGAGGAGCCTGTTTCTACTCAGACAGAAGCAGAGCTCGTCCGTTCCACCAGGAACATCCATACCACCAGGACCTCAAACACAGTACAGTCACTACTTTCCCAGATTAAAAATGAGCCTGTGCTTCTCTCCATCACCGAACAACTTGGGGTCGAATTAGTAAACAGGGAGCAGAGTGATATTTTAAACCCAGATGCCCCAGCAGGTACTCACTGGCTGCACCAGGACGTTGTTCTTGCCGTAGAGGAGTGTGGCTCGGGAATTCTGGTGCAGCGACTCCACGTAGTCCCTGGCGGACAGTGACGGCCGGTCATCCATGCTGCCACTGGAGTGCCTCTTCTGAATCTGGAAGAGATCCACCTACAAAGGTGAGGTGAGCACAGGTACCTCTTGCTTTCAAAAAGCTTCTCTTGAAGCTCGTTCCCTCCCCACTTATATACTTAAGAAAGTCGCTACTAGAAATCTTTCCTTCTGTTTAAGAGGATGCCTGGCTCTGGCCAAGCTCAATTCTGTATTTAGAGAAGCCCCAGGAAGGTGCTTGGTTTGCAATGAGCAGAGCAGACTTGGGCTGCCTTTGCTTTTCGTTCACACACGGGCAGACCCCAGGATGCAGTGCCATCACGGTCCGGCACACCTGCAGCCTCCGCAGCCCATGTTCCCAGCACTTCTGGCACGAAGCCTTCCAGTAACTGTGCTTTTCCACCTTCTCCCATCAATCTGAGGGCTCGGCAGCCCGTGCACCCCAGGAGGAGCAACACGGGGGTGTTCCCCACACTCACACAGAGCGCCGGGCGCTTGGTGGGCGAGTCCTGGCGACAGTGCGAGCTGTGGATCCGGTGCCGCTGGACCAGCTCGTCAGCCGAGGGGTCTGTCCAGAAGTGGTCGGCGGTCTTCATCTTGGTGTACTCCAGCGCACAGGGCCCCACTGCGCAGAGAAGAAAATCGTAGATGTGAGGAAGCCACTGGGGTTGTTCTGATGACTGTGGTCACCTCTCAGATCTGTGGAGCAGGGCTGGTAGAATGGCCAGCAGCAAGCACCAGGCTCAGCACGAACGCTGCTTTGTACAACAGCAGCAAAGAATTCAGATGGGTTGGCCAGCCCTGGCTCTTTATAAGCTCTCCACAGGACTACCTGCCCTGGGTTGTTAAGTTTTCTTACTAGAAAACAACAGCATTTCATGTCCCAGATCACAGAAGTGGGCACACAGGTTTGGAAAGCAAGTTATCAAAGTAAGCAGGGTAAGAGGAAAGTGTTACCCAACAGAGATGCAAGAATCGGCCCATCCACGGGATCCATCAGGAGAGCTTCTTTCTCATAGTACTTACTAGGAGAAATAAAAGAGCAGAATGCTGTAGCATTTCAACCTCCTGGGACTACAAAACAATCAAGACAGTGTTTTTGCATCACTGTAATGCCCTTCTCTCTCTGTATCACTCCTTGATGGTGAGAGGGCAAGAAGCCCTTAGCAGGCTGTTTCTGCTGTTCCTGGGGAACAGACGCCCTCCGAGAGCACCCCCACCTCCCAACAGAACACCCCATGACACCTCCCCAGGAGAGGACATCTCCGCATGCAGCTTCCAGAAGATGAGGACAAGGACAACACAGCGCCACACAACCCAGCTACCAGCAGAGCAAGGATTGCCTGTCTTTATTTTAGGAACTGTACAGTGGCCACCAGCAGCAGGGTATCAATCAGAGTCCCCATGATGGGCACAGAGTGACACAACTGCCCTGTCCCAGCCAGAGACTCCTCTGGCCCACTTGGACCCAAGCCCAGCCAGCAACACCTCCAGCACCGTCAGAAGGGGCAGAGGCTGGGTGTGACCGGGACGGGAAAATGGTTGGGCTGTGCCAGCACTCACCTGCTGTTTTCTACCAAGTAATGCACGATTTTATCCAAGACCTTTTCAAATAGGGCTGTGCGGATCCAGAGGTGCTTGATGGCTTGAGGAGACAGGTTGGGCAGCTTCGGCACCTTGCGCACGTTCTCCGTGATGCCTTGGACTTGATTTCGTCTTTAGAGGTACAAAGCAAAAGACAAGAACATCACCAGCTCATCCCCGAGCACAGCAGGAGCCCAGCACACTCGTGGCACCTCGTGGGGCACAACACTGGAGTTTCGGTGGTGACAACCATGGTGGCTGGGGGATGCAAAGGAAACCGCATGGGGACCTGGCTCTGGAGGCTGCTCCCTTCATCTGTTCCACCTCCCACTCCAGAAGGCATTTGAAAACTGATTTCACTAAACCAGTTTCCCACTGTAAATAGAGCCTGGAACCAGTCTCTGCCTCAGCAGAGTCCTCCTACCTACACACCTTTTCCACTGGTGCCCCAGGACAGCTGTTCACAAGCAAAGCAGCTTATCTGAGGACAACGTAAAGATTCCTGCCCCTAGGTAGCTGGTCCCTCTCCCATCTCCCTGGTCCCTGTCCAAGGATGAGTAAGCCACGCTCACACAGGCGCTGAATTACTGCAGGTTCAAGCCCTGCACACTGAGGCAGAGACCACATCTGGTTCCAGTTGGCTTAGTGCACTGGTCCATAAACTGTGACAGTTCAGGAGCAAACGTGCTTAGCTGTCCCTGAAGCATGAGACAAGGGGCAGAGCAAGGATGAACTTGCCCATCCAAGCTTAAACCACAACTCAATCTCCTAGAGAAGCAACTTCTTCAGTCCAGACATCCAAAGCCCAGGACAGGACTCTGCAGTTCCTGCTGCAGAGTCTCAGGTTGGGAATACCCAAACTACACCCCCACACCCAAATGCGAGTGGCCCATGAAGTAACAGCAACGCTGGCGCCTTACGCGTTCTCAATGAGCTGCTCCAGGTCTTGCACCTTCTTGCAAAGCTCCTCAGCCAGAGGAAAGCTCTTGCCCACCTTCATAAAGAGAGCCGCTATCTTGTTGCTGCGCAGGAATCCCGCCGCCCTCCGCTTCAAGCCGTACAGGACACAGGCTTCCACCGCGGCTGCAACAGAGCAAAGGTGTCACTGCAGCGGCACAACGCGGACCTCACATCTCCTGCTGCATCCGTGGCCTTGCTCCACCGCAGAAACAGTTCCCAGGAGGAAAGCAGTGCCAGGTGCTATTCCTGCCGCAGCACAGAGATGAGGGAACCCAGATGTCGTCTGACCCAAAGCAGCAGACACTGGTGCAGCTTTTCTGCCTGCAGAGGCATCAGTTCTGCTGACTGCACTGAGGTTCCATTTCAGCTTTGCGAAACAGAAGAAAAATTGAGGGTAAAGTCTATTACAAGTTCGGCTAATCTGAACAAAAGGGATGGAAGCAAACACAAACCGTGGGTGTGCCAAGATGTACATAATTCAATGGCAAGTTGACCTATGCTTGCTAAAATAGATCCCAGATCTCCCTGAAATCACCTGAGAGGGACTAGTTGCGCATCCTAACTTGTCTTGGACTCACTTATCTGACCAACCAACAGCCTAAAGGGACCTTAACTAGACTGAGGACCTTAACTAGACTGCTAAATGGGTCTGAAACCATTTCAGGTGACCAGTCAAGCCACTCTCATTAATCAATGGGCTAGAGAGAAGGACGGGATGTAAAACTCCTCAGACAACACGTTTTAAGGCAGAGAACATCCCCACCTTGAGGAAAATGGCCTCATCAGACATGCGACAACCAAGAAGCAAGCATCCTCTCCAGGTAGGATAATTGCTTTGCTGACGTTCTCCTCCCAGGTTTCTTGCAGGTTGTAGAGAAACCAAAGAACTCACTGAGGTTTTCCCTTTGGCCCAATCTGAGGGACGGGTACACGGGAACAGGAGATTTTGCCCTGGGCCCCTGTGTTGGGATGGTCCAAGCAAGGAGGAAGCCCAGGATCAAGAGACAGGCACACCGAGGATTTCTAAAGCAGCAGAGGAAATGGGGCAGTATTTTTTTTTCACAAAAAAAAATCTCAGCATTCACACAAACGTTCTCCTGAAAAACCTTGACAAGAGAGAACCTGGGGATAAACCACAGGCAATGCCAACCGCTCAGTTTGTCTTTGGAGACGCTCCCAGCTCAGTGGTGGCTCAGTTGGCTTCCTACAGCTGGAACTTGGCAGTAAAGCCCCCGTGCAAGGCTTAGCCTAACTCCTGCCCGGGCAGGCAGCGAGCGGGGAGCTGGCGATGACTCCACAGAAAGCTGCACACACGTTCAGGCTCTGTTTGCCGGAGTCCCCTGGGAGGGCTCAGGATGGATGTCTAGTGTCAAACACAGACTTATTAAACAGGCTGATCAAAGCACTGGAAAATTACAGGGACCCACAGTTCTGCAGGCGATTGATCTGGGTCTGAGAAGCAGCTTTCTGGTACACTGACACCCCTCCTTCTCCAGGAACCCCCCAGCCGCGCTGAGCCTTCCCTGCAGCTCCCGGCAGACGCCGATTCACCTCTCGCTTGGAAAGGCATTTTTTCCTACAGCTGAACAACTCTATGGAGACATTTTCATGCAAACCCATCAGCTCCCAGGGCCGAGGGATGCTCTCATTATTTCTGCACTGCTCCGTGCCATGCCGAGGTGCTGTGGGACACATCCCATGCTAACAGCAGAAAAGCAACATATTTGGGCCAGCCAAGCCCTGTTCTCCCCAAACCTGCCATTCAGAGTCGCTGGATTTCAAACAAAAACCTGCACAAACCCTTCTGAAGCCCAGACATGCTGCAAATCGCACAGCCCATGCATGGACGGGTCTTCCTACCTGTCCCAGAGAACAATTTGCAGCTGCAAAATAAGTCAGACTGCTTCATGGCTTCAGGACCAAACACAAAAAGATCCACCCCTCCCTCACACACTCACATCACCCCATGTCCCTTCATTCACTTGTTCTGCACTCCAAGGCTGAAATACAAGTGACATAGGAAAAATCCTCCCTGTGCTCTCCCAAGGGCTCAGAGGCTGGAGCACACAAACTGAGTGCACCCTGTCCATGCTAAATACAGGAGTAATGGTATTTTCTTTCTTAACCTTATTTTTTTTTGAGCCCAGCTCCTAACTTACTTATTGTCACCTCTGCAAATAGACACTGAAGAGATTTTCCCCATTTTTCCCTAAGGATGTAACATACAGCAGAGACGCAAGGTGCAGGGGCTCTGTGCAGCTACACCCAGCTAAGGTGGGAGTTTTGATCCTTGGAAAAAGACTAAAGGTATTTCTGAGATCCCGAGAGCGCTCTGGACTAGCACGGTTCATACCACGCAGGGGCTGCACACAAAGGCAGCTTTAGCACTGATGTGCACAACAAACCCTGGGCTCCCGCAGCCCCAGCCCCGCTGCCGGCTCTCCATCAGCCTCCCAGGGCCGCGCCAACGTGACAGGTGCCAACTTCTGTTTGTCTGCTTCAGACCTGTCCCTCCCGGGCAAACCGGGGCGGCGGGGCAGCTGCCCTTTCCTGCCAGACCACTGGCTCCATGGCGGGTTTGCGGTACGCTGGCTGCGCGGAGGATGAGGAGGGCTCTGCAAGGAAGGCGGCTCTCCAGAGAAAAGGGCAGCTCTGCCCAGCAAAGCCAGGCTTGCAGCACGCTCCGTTTGGCAGGGAAAGGGGTTATTTATAAGCTCAGGGAGAGCCGCAGCTCCGAGGAAGGTGCACACACCATTTAAATGAGAGAGCAGCAGAGAGAGCAGAAGGAGCAGATACCAGAAGCCAGGGAAAGTGCAGCAGCATCATTAAGAAGCAGAAGGAACCGACGAGCCCTTCGTGCCTGGATGCCTCAGCTCCGTGTCGCAGGAGGCTATAAATAATTCCAGGCTGCGAAGCCTCGTGCTGCACAGAATAGCAGAGAATGACTCACACCTTGAAGTCTGTTCTGCTCTTTCGATGCCATGCGGTCCGTAGCATACAAAGGCAGACAGGCCTGAAACAAGCATCTGCATGTCTTTTGTGCGAGGGCCCAGGAGAAAAGGCAAAAGGCAGCCTGTTTGCTCTCCAAAGCAGAAAAGGAGACCTCACAGCTCCCTTCTCTTTTCTGTGCCTATGTCTGGGGATGCTACAGTCTTATCCGGTGGTGACAGTGCTGCATGAGCCATCTCCAGCAACTTCTTCCCAAGCCACTCTAGTTGCCATCACTTCTGTTATTTTCTTCCCAGCCTCCAAATTAGCAAGCTGATTTGTAAATGGAGGAGTGCGGCTCCCCCTCCGCACACTGCAGCGTTTGCTGGGCGGCAGCCGCACGGTCCCAGCTTGTGTCCGATTAACGCTGCCCCTTTGTTTCCTTGAAGCCCCCACCTGGCTCCAGCACCATCCCACCTGCCCCCAGGAGACACACACACCCAACACAAAGCGGGTGCTACAGCCCCCGGTTCGTGTCAGCAGAGACTCACCGCAGAAGGAGATGATGTGGCTGCTGTCCTCATGCACAAACTTCCTCGTCACCGCCTCCTCCATGATCTGCTTCACCTGTTGAACAGAGGCCCAGTTAGAGAAAACACTGAATTTCAGCCACAGACCAGAGTGAGGAGACCGGCAGAGCGGGAGCGAGATGCTCTGTTTGCTTTGTGTCTGCAAGGAAACCTCCTCTGCTCTCCGACTTGTCAAATCACCTCTATCGGCACATGAGGTCTCACAGAATCACAGCATCCTTGCTTGCCATCACTGGCGATCTCAAAAAGTCAGGGATATAAAAATAAAAAGGTTGTTTTGGTTTTGAGAAGCTTCAAAATGGGAAAACTACAAGCAGAGAATTAACTCTGGGAATCGAGCATCATTTAGATAAAAGACACCTTAATAAGCATAACCAAATCTCATATGTAATGCTTTTACAGTGTTATGCTTTTTCATTTTGTGGGGATTTGACAAATTTCATGTGACGCAGCTGTCCCAAATGACTGTAACTGTCCCAAATGACTGTAACTGTCCCTCGATGCCAAATCCCACGATCACCCGGCACCAGATGTGACCAGGAACGCTGTTTGCACAGCGATGCACTCAGCACTGCCCTCCGACGCGCTGCTGGCACGCATTTCAGTGGCATTATTCCAAGGGAAGCTGTCCTGTAGGCTGCACATCAGGGGCACGACGAGAGGAAGAAAATAAATAGAAACCCACATAAATTAGGAGCGTGATTTTTGCAGACACAAGATAGGAGGGGAGACCCGCCAGGTAAGCAGGTTGGCAAGGACAGACTCCAGCCTCGGAAAACGCAGGGGAAAGGTTCACAGCGCAGATGTGGGCGTAAGACAGACCCTGCTGATCAAGATGTTCCCTCTGAAGGCACAGGGAAGAGGAACAAACAGCAGGTCAAGACTTGGCCAAGCAAACCTTGCATGTGTGAGACCTTTCATTGCCTCATTTGGGGAATTAAACTCCTTCGCAAGCCTCCATCAAGGTCAGTTATGTGTAGCTGACAGCTCAATAAAGGAAATCCTTTTATGAATATGGATTAAGAAAAAAGGCATATCTACAGCCAGAAGCATCTCTCTGCATGTCAAAGCAAGCAGGTCAGCTTCCGTGCCGCTCTGAGCCGCCGTGCCGGGTGACTAAGAGTTCTCAGGATCTGAGATTTTTTCTGCAACATTGTGATCAGGAACCGCCAGTGAACTCAGCATCTCTATGAACCTGTCAAAAGCATAAATCAAGAACCCATCTTTTAACCCCTCCCTCCAAAATACTCTTTGGAATCAACGCACACGGTTTGTTACCAGCTTCTGGTTAAAATTAGGAGTGTATTCAAGTTAATAATTTCTCAGCCACTGGTATCCGGCTGCTCTGATATATGTCCGAGTCGCACCCGCCGCACGACTGACCTCTGTGGGGACGGGACCATCTGGTTATTTGGTGCCTGTGGAACAACCAGCACAGCAGGACCCCGGCTCTGACCCGGCATCTTGGTCCCAAGGCACCGCAAACAACCTGTGCTCTCAAGGCACACACAAAAAAACCCTTCCAAGAGATGCAGCTTAGCGGAAAATTACTCATTAAAGAAAAAAAAAAAAAAAAGACGGTATTGACCGAGGTTATCACACTAAGCAAATCAAAGATATCTAAAGAAACAGAAGTGGAAAGGGCTTTGCAACAAGGGCACGCACCTGAGGGGAAGGGCCAGAGCAGAACGGGCGCAGCTATACAAGAAATAGCAGCCAGACAGATAGATATTGTCTTGTAGGATAAAACAAGTGTTACATTGAGAAAGTTTCCAATCAAAGCAATCTCACATTTTCCCACAAATGGACATGACTGGCATCTGTAGGACAGCTCCAGCCCAGAGAAGCCCAAACCTCTTGTGGGGTTTCCTGTGCTGCTGTTTGCAGATCCCAAGGGACGGTCCCATCGTCCCCCCAGGGACTGCAGACCCTACAGACCCCACTGCAGCCATCTGGGACCACAGACCCCACTGCAGCCATCTGGGACCACAGACCCCACTGCAGCCATCTGGGACCACAGACCCCACTGCAGCCATCTGGGACCACAGACCCCACTGCAGCCATCTGGGACCACAGACCCCACTGCAGCCATCTGGGACCATCTGCCCTCCCGGCTCCTCTCCTGAGCCACGGGGTTTGGGACAGAGAGCGCAGGCGAAGCCACGTTTGGCTCACTCCACAGAGAAGCCTTGAACAGCCTCTAAACACGTTGCATTCCAGCATTTTAATGCTAATTCTCATATTGTAGCCAGAACAATCTCAACAAATGAAGCTGCCCACTCTTTATCCAAAGCCAGTCTGAGGAAAATGAGATGTTTGCTCTTCTTTTATTAGAAAGGAAATTAAAACAGCAACTAATAATTTAGATGTAGGTAAACTCAAGAGGAACATCATCAAGTGTTCCGCAGCAATGAAACCTCCTGCTGGCTCCAGCTGGGAGCACAGGACAAGTCACCAGAGCAGGGTCACAGGGACACCCTACAACACGGTGTCCACACCAACTCAACAGCATTAATTGCAGTTCCAAAAACACAACAGAAGGCAAGTTAGTCTCAACATCACCCTCTGAATCACTGACTTGTGAACATGCGAGCTTAGTCCTTCTTGGCTTCACGTGCACGTCTGAATTACAAGGAAAACCAATATTTTTCCTCCTTGCCCCATCTCCAAAGCCAGATCCAAGAGCAATGGGACATGAGAAGACCTGTGGCATCCAGGGACACCAGGAATCGCGGCACATCCAGCTCTGAGCGGGGCTCTGAACGTGCACCCCGCACCCTGGGGAGGGTCCTGGCCCCGAGGTCTCAGCTGCTCCTCCGGCTCCCCTGGGCCCAGCCAGCTCCACTGCAGCCAAAACATCACTATTAACATTTGGTTTGACTAAACGCTTCTTTATGCCCCCTTCAAAAATGAAAACAAACCCTTTCCTACCTGACAGCCCCCAGACAGGGATGCAGGCTTAGCTCTCTCTGCTACGCAATTCCAAGGGTTACACTTCATCTCAAACCCTGATTTTCCTGTAACGAAGCTCCATAACCGGTCCCAGTTGTCATTTACATTGGTGGAGCAAGCCAAATATTACAGCAGTTACAATAACCACCAAGGTGCAGAGATCAGGAGCAAACCAATAACTCTGCGTTTAATTAGTCTAAGGAAATATTGACTCACAACTCTGTTTTACCTGGCTGGATTTTTCCAGGCAAGTCACAATACAACCTGTATTCTAGATCATTCAGCGATGTTTACAGCCACGGTTTTTCCTGACATGGTTCGTGCAAAGACTCTCACTGGTAATCGAGGCATTTGTATTGAAGCACAGCACCTCCCAAATATTTGGCCATGCTCATAACCCTGTGAGGTTGTCCAAAGGGACAAAGCATCAGGTATGACCAGGGCAACGGCAGAGCAGAACCAGGTCTGATTTCAGTCCCTGAAGTGGGAATTCCCACAAAGAGAGTCATTTCATATAAATAAAAGCTACAATAAAATAAATGCCTCCAGTGATTGAGTTGGTCTCTGCAGAAGTATGTTTTTAGAAACTGCTATTGATCTGGTTTGGTCAGAGACAGTAAAGACCTTCTGCTCAATGCCTATGTAACCTGCATCCTGAAAACAAAAGAATTACAGTAAAAAATACAGTGGAAATTAAGACATCTTCTTAATCTCACCTCTTGTGGGAGGGATGAGATGACAGACACCAGAGCCAGGTGGCTGCACTGGTGGAACCCCCTCCAAATCCACCTTGCCCAGGAGGGCAACAAGCACCCACAACAACCCCCACATCGGTCATACAGGCTTTAAACTCCATTTGCTTTTCTATGTCAGCTTTTCAAATTCTTTTATGAGCTGGTGTTTTCTCATTCTTATTGCAGTCTTTAAGTGCCGCTTTGATTATGTATTTGGAAGTTAATTCTAGCACTTAAAAATCCCATTTTATATGTTAGTTTTGGTGCACCAAGTCCACGTGGGCACTCCTTGATGTAATCTGAGCATTTCTTTAATTGCCTCTCCGAATCAAGGTCTCTTTCCAGGAATAAGCCCTGGTTAAGCCCCACAGGAAACAGTTTCCATACGTTGTGCAAGACCTGTCCAAAATGCTAAAGGATGACTTAGTGAAGCAGACGCAGTATTAAGACAATCCCAGGCATGCTTCTATTTGCAGGGACAAACACAACCCACTTGGCTTTGCCACCAGCTCCCCCAGCTAGCATCTCCTGGGCTGGTTTTTGTCTCCAGCTCTTGGGTTGGTTTGTACCAAAGGGGGTTCAGCGTCCAAGGCAAAGCAAGCTCAGAACCTCTGTTCAGCTCTGGGACACAAAGACACAACACAAAACTCTAAGTTCTCAACTTCTGGACTGTTCACCCTGGTGCCCACAGAATCACTGTGGGAGAAAAACCAGCACAAACCATCACACACACACTGAACTGCAGCTAAAGCCACTTTTTCAGCTAAAGCAGAACTGCTCAGTCCAACACCTCTCGCAAACTAGATTTATCTCCTCGTGTGAAAATGAAATGTCTGCCTATTGCCTGTCTTATTGCTACAACATCTTTTTTTTTTTTTTTTGCACATTTGTTTATAAAACTCATATTATTGAACCTGGCGTTGCAAGATATAGATTCTTATCTTTAAAGCAACAAACACCGTGATTATTCCAAAAGCAAGTTCCAGCCAGACTTTTCCGGCACCATCACAAGTTGCAGTCAAGCTCTGCCACTTATCTAAGAGTTTACTGGCTGCCCATAAAATAATTCCAATCAATTGTGCTCTAATCAGTTAAAATATTGCCAGCTTCAGAGTAAATGACTATTTATACCCAGACTTGAGGGACTCTCTCCAGCCATCTCGATGGATCTACAGAGAACAGGGTCCCCTCACATGGTGGGACAACAGCACAGGCACAGCTCTGATGGCACCGGACTGTTCATATGCACTTGCCCTTAAAGCTGTTTGGCAGCTCCGTGTTCTTGCTGCCACAGTCACGTTGATTGCAATCCTCCAGACCGAGACCTCTGGCTTTTCTAAAAGTCTTATTTAATTATTTATCACCACTTACTAAATAAAATACAGCACCTGCTGCAGCTGGGGTACGATCCACGTGGCACACGTGGGATTTTCAGGGCAGCCCCAGGAACCACGTGTGCTCACGGCCAGGAACTGGGCTGAGCCTCCTTGGGAGGGTGGGGGGAAGAAGGCATTAATGCATATGAACTCTGAATATTTGGACCGTTTGCTGGAAAGGAGATTGAGAACACATTAAATGGAAGGGTTTGTAATACCACATTGTACCCTGGGGGAAATGGGAATGATCCCAGAGATGTATGTTTGCTGACAGTATTTTGTACCAGACTTTCTTCACAGGGCAGCAGCTTTTGGCCAAAAATCTGTACATACAATACTAAATTAAGATCACTTAAGATCACATTATAGCTGGTTCTATTCCTGGCGTGCTTGTCAAACACAAATTTCAATGCCATCTGTTGGCACTGCTGGTACCGCTAGCTGGGAGATGCTCAGTAAAGACACTGCAACATTTCAGGGAAAACTTTAGTCATTTCTCTGTTTCCAATGCCTGATTTCAAAGCTTTACCCTGTTTTGTTCTGCACCCATCACACCACAAAGCTGCTGTTTTCCCAGGTGATAAACGTTACACTGACAAGCATTTTGGATTCAATTAGCAAACACGGCAAAGCCTGACACTATCTGCACGGAAACCAGGTGCAACTTCCAGCCCCATCTTGCTTTGAAGTCCTGAATCTGTGCAAAACCAGGTATTTCCATGGCAACGGCCAGGACGCCAGGAGGATGCCATTGTGGCAGCAGAGGAGTGGAGGAAGGAGGCTGCTCGGACACGCAGCTCTGGCTGCCCAAGGCTGGGAAGGGAGATGAAGGAGGAGAAAGCAGCATGAAACCCGCTCCAGCTATGAAAGATCAAGCCAAGGGCTTCTGGAGTATGAGAGCACTCCTGCTCACCACCGCTTCCGTCTTCAAAGGGAGAGAAAATGGTCCCCAGCGATTAGTAATACTCTTTTCAGAAGAGATCGATGCAGGCAATCGAGAAATGCTGCATTAAAGCTGTCTGTTTACTTTTGATATAGGAGCGTTTGAGAAAGGCTGACCTGGGGGCTTGAGAGACATCAGGAGGTCCCTCAGCTTCATTACGAACCTGCAGCTTATCATCCCCATCTTCATTTTGCCTGAACAGTTTTGACAGCTACACTAAGGCCTTTTTTTTTTTTATTGGCGTTGAGAACATTTAAAGCTATCAACATTAATTTTTCAGATCCTAATAACATTAAATTAATTTACAATTTTCTACCAATCCAGAATGAAGTATCTGTCACCGACACCCACGATCTGATATTTTGGAACCATGGGCACACATACATGCTCCAGATAAACAAACCCAGGCTGCAAAAATATTGTTCTTACCAGTCAGTGTGTTATTGAGCCACGAATCAGACAATGTGGCTGCATAGCGGGGGCACTTCATTTGAAGGGTGGGAGGAAGAGAGACTGACTGTTGTCCCTATAATATATGATGAGGGAATTAGTCAACAGCTACACGGTGACAACCATCCAAGCTGTTAAAAAATAAACAATATATCCGACAGAAGCCCAGGGGACATCAGCAGGCAAGCAGGCTGTGGTCAATCAACAACAGTTTTCAAAAGTCCGAAGAACAGGCAGCAAAACGTTCAACACAGAAACATCAATTATCGGCGAGTAAAAGACATAACGCTACTTGCTGAGTGGCAAGTTAAATGTAAACTAAGTTTTTGTAGAATAATAAGCAGGACAACTGTTTGCTTTCATATTCCATTCAGCTTTTCACACAACTAATTTTCCAGGCACAGTATTTCATGGTAACACCTGCTTCCCCTCCTATTCCTGGATGCAGGGCAATTACCTGAGACAGTCAAAACCATCCTACAGGGTTCTCCTCTATTAAAAACGAAACTTGCAAAAGAAAGGGAGGAGCATGGGTTGCAAGAGTAATATTTTTAGTTGAGAATCCAAAGTCCTTTTAAACCTGCATATTTCAGGCTCTGGGTTTTTAAAGCAGCCTCATCTCAGCTGGTAAAAGCTCTAAAAAATCAGAGAGGATTTGGTTGTGCTTCTTATCCTGTATGCCAGGAAACAGGATTCCTCGGAAAGCCACAGTTCCGCTCTTGCCCTTGCAGTCTGCTGACAAACGATTTTGCAGTTTTCAGGATAAGTTTGATTTATCATGACCATATGGGGGTAAAAAAAAAAAAAATAGGAAAAAGACACAACTTATTACTCATTTCAACCCATAAATCTACTTCAGAGCAGGACTTCTTAATAAAAATGCATTAACCATGGCAACAACCAAATATTGAAGTCCATTTGCTCGCTGCAGTGCTTTGGTTAATTTCAATTTACTGTTTATCTACCTTCACTAATCAGACCTTGTCTTCACAATACTTGGTTCCTGCAGTTATCGCACTAGGATGACAGATGTGGCGAAGCTTCCCAAGTGTGACCCATGGCTGTTCCCAGCCTCAGCGGAGCTCACCTGCCCCCGAGGACCTCAGCAGATCACACAGAGCCACAGCTGGAGCAAAATCAGAGCGAGAATAAGCAATTTTGTGCAAGGTATATAATTCCAAGAGTGGAAAAGAAATATTTCTGCAGTTATCCCTTTCTACTATTCCGTGGAGCCTGCACAAGCTCCTGACTTAACATGAAGGCAGTCGAGGAGAGGAAAAAAAACCAAATCATGAGCAAAACGTGCCTAAAGAGCAGGGAGCAACAGGCAAAAGAAGGCCCCACCAGCTCCCAATTTCAGGGAGGTTGCTAAATAATTAACTACATTACCTATGGGATCACGTCTCCCCAGGTACTTTTAAACCCTGACAGAGCAAAGCGCAGGTGGGGGGTGCAGAGCGCAGGTCTGGCAGGGATCCCCCCCACGGCTGGGCACACACAGCCCCAGCACTGCACCGAGCCGGGAGAAACACCAAGGAAGGTACAGAGAACCCACATCCACACCAACATCCTAAGGCAGAGCCCAGAGCCATGAGACCACCAGAACAACATCTCTGCTCTGCGTTGGCCCTTCCTAAAGGGCCGCTGGAGAGACACCAGACTGTGTCAAACACCAACGTCACGGCATCGGGATGTGTTGGCTGGCGGCACCTCGCCAGGGCAGAGAGGCTTTCCCCATACATCACCTCTCTCCTTCGATCTTTACTGGCATTCACCAAACCCTTGTATGATACATTTATTTTACCAAAAGCCAGCAGAAGGGCACGTCACAACCCTCAGCTCTCCCCCAGGCACATGCTGCACTTTCTTCAAGCGCTCAGCCCGTGGAAGAAGAGCAAAGGGGGAGCAGCTGGTGCTGAGCGCCAGCGCAGGAGATGCTCCTGGGCAGTGACAGTCTGCGGAGGGCACAGCGGCTCTGGGAAGAAGCTGCGGGCCGAGCTGGTTCACCGGCAGGCCCATGGCAATCCTTGCCTCCCATCCTGCAGCATCAGTCGACGCACA
Source organism: Nesoenas mayeri (assembly GCF_963082525.1). Classification (NCBI taxonomy): domain Eukaryota; kingdom Metazoa; phylum Chordata; class Aves; order Columbiformes; family Columbidae; genus Nesoenas; species Nesoenas mayeri. Next base: position 5,864,841 of record NC_137565.1, on the reverse strand, counting down.
GCCTGCTGTTTTGTCTCTCTCCACTCGGGAGGAGTCGCAGACAGACAGTAATAATGAGATGTCAGCTTTATCCACAATGCAAAATAAATGTCATACCCTTTTTCTGGTTTAATAGCTGTTGCCAAGGCAACAAGTAGTATTCCTTACCACCACACTCGGCAGACGATTAAAGGTGGGAAGCGGTCTGGATGAAGAGCCAAACACATTGCGTTGTCACCCTCCCTTGACCTACCACCCATGGGTCTTGTTCAACCACTCCAGGCAGTGTCCCTAACAGGGTCGTTCCACTTTCCAGAGCCCAAAAGCTGGTTATCAAGGCACTTATAAGACCAGAAACAAAACATCACACCCTCCAAAATCCCAGGAGAGGTGACCTGTGGGGACAGACTATAGGCAGGAGGCGACAACAGCTCCCGGTGATCCAGCACTCCATCACGCGGCAGAGCAATTCCAGGCTCTGATGCAGCGGGTCCCATAACATTTGGCTGCTCCAGAGTCCGCAGTGACGGACAGGAGGCTCAGACGGCCCCACTGGCCACCTCCACGCACAAGCAACGCACGAACTACGTGGCAGAGCAGTGGGAATCTTGGCTCCCTCTCCAGATCCACCATCAGCTCAGTGTTAACGCTACGCACATGACAAACACAAAGCTCTGCACAGATAGAAGCAGCTTGAGGCAGCTCGGCGTAAACCACAGTATAAACTAACAGAGTTAAAGATGCCTGAGAAGAGAGGCCAGGGCAGGCAGATGTACGATGCCATTGCCTTGCACTGCACACACAAACACACATGTGCACGTTCCCCATGTTCTAGGCTGACAGCTGTGAGCAGCCCTGGCCGTGCGGGCTCCCCAGCTGCTCCCTGCCCTGCAAAGGGCATTTGGCCACAACGGGGGTTCGTCCCAGCCCAGCTCCCCGTGGAAGCAGCAGCAGGAGTCGCCCCTTTTTCCCTATGGAAAATCACAACTTGTGAAAGCAGCTCTGCCAGCAGCAAAAGGCAATTTTCAAAAGATGCAGGATACTTGGGTACCGAAATTCAGTGGTGCTGCAGGGATGTTCTGCCACCGACCCGGGAACCGGGCAGTCCCTGCAGCCCCGGCTCCCGCTGCGACCCCCGCCCTGCTCGGGGTTGGGTGTTGGTTTGTTTTTTTGGGGGGAGGGCTTAAATTCGCTGCAGCAGCCCGGCAGGAGCCACTGGGATGCTGCGAGCAGGCGAACCCGGGGCCGGGGCTCCCCTCCGAGCAGGGTCCCGCCGCAGACGCCCATCACCACGGGGACACCCACGGGGCGTCCAGGTTTCTCCCCGGGGGCCGCCGCGTCCTGCACCCACCTCCTTCTTAACGGTGCGCAGCAGCCGCTGCCGGGTCTCCGCCTCTGTGGGGAGAAGCGGGAGAAGCCCGTTAGTGCGCCCCGGCCCGACCCCGCCGCCCGCGCCCCCGGCCCGCCGCCCGCCCTACCCGCCGGGGCCGCCGCCATGGCCGCGCTCCTCCGCTCCGCAGCGCCGGTGACTGGCGCGGGGCCGCTCCGCGGGGCCGGGCCATGCCCATCGGGCCGCACCGCCCACCCGCGCCCGCCGGGGAGGGGCCGCCGTCGCCGCCGCCAATCCGTGTGCGCCGCCGGGCCGCGGTAACAACCGGCCCCGGGCCCTCGGCACGGGGACCGCGCCCGCCTACCGGCCCGCGTGGGGGTCCTTAACCGCCCCCCGCCCCCCTAGTTCCCAGGGGCTCATCACCGGACACCCCCCACTGGGACACCCCACCTCAGCCCTTCCAGACCTGGGGCCAACGTGCCGAGGGGTGCCCAGGGACAGTGACACTCGGGATTGGTGACACGGGGCCGGGGGAGCCCTCGGTGTGTGATCCCCGCACACCCGCTGCTTTCGGGGTTGCAGCCGGCGGGGTCTGGTGTTGAGCGGGGCTTTGGGAGCCCTGGGGGTGACACGGAGATGCAACGTGACAGTGTCCTCGCAGCCATGCGGCACCCAGGGACCCTCCTGTGGCTCCTCCGCACCGGACAGGCGATAATGAGCCGAAAAGACCAATTCACAGCAGGTGGCTCCGATGGAAATCACAGAGCGCGCCCTGCCTGGCAGCTCCCAGGAACGCGTCTTCTGTTTTTCTGTTCCCTCGTTTCGCTGTTCCAGGACATTTCCATAGAAACAGGATCCCAGCTCCTTCGCAGTCCAGTTTCCAATAACTACAAACCGCATTAGCGTGAGGGCAGTGCCACGCCGCACACAGCCAGTGGCCTCCATCACAGCCCTGGCCACCGCTCCTGTGCCACGCCGGGAGCTGGGCTGCGCCCCCTGCATCGCTCCACGCTGCTGCTCGGGGACCCCGAAGGTGCCAGGAACCATCCATCCCCTCTGCCGTCCGTGATGGGCATTTGTCTGGCAGGACACAGCTCTGCCAGGAAGACAGGAGGGAGCTCTGGACTCGAGATTAATCAGAATTTGTCCCCTTCTGTAGTTTACTGCTGGCACAGAGGCCGGGAGCATACCTGTGCCATATCCTTTGTAGGGAAAACCTATTTCCTTGTACATTATTTGCTTTTCACTGTTTATTGGCTTGCTAAACACCCTGTTAACAGAAGTGGTAGCAGCGCAAATGTCGCCAAACTGCAGGAACAGGGCCAGCTTGCTTGGGGGTATGTGACTGCTGATCCCAGTGGATCCCAGGAAGATTCTGGGGGTCACAACTCCCATCTGCAGTCGGTGAGTGTGGATCTGACCCCTGTATCAAGCTCTGCTGCTCTGCAGCCACTCATGTCTTATACTGACAAATGTGGGTTCAATTGCTTGAACGGGCAATTAAGACAGGCTAATAAATACTCATAATGAAGGCATCATGGCCTCATAAAGCACCATATAGGGGCACCGTCAGATATCAACAGTAACCAAGCTCCAAGGGCAGAGAGAGCCCAGTTGCTGCCCGGACCTCAGGCTGTGGTGGGGACAGCCCAGCTCTGATAAGCTGAGATGGGAAAGGCACCAGGTCCCCATAGCAGGACACAGCACAGATGTGTCACACACGGCACCTCGCAGGGCTCTGGTCTCTGTAAAACTCCTCCAGCCCAGGATGAGACTGAGTTAAACCAACAGCGTCTGCCAGCCAGGAGATCCTCGGCTGCCTGACAAAGCCTTGAATTTGGCCTTGGACAGGCAGGCGACTTTCTCCTGCCTGTTTCTCACTTTTGCTGTTGTGAAAATATTGTTGGAGACATTGACCTGTCTCGCAAGGTGTCAAGGTGCAAGGGACACCAGGAATTGCTCAGTTTAGCACCACAGTCAGGAAAATGAGTCTGTCCAAGTGCAGCCAACACAACTCTTTTAGCACTTTTCCCAAGAAAAAAAAAACCTTGCTTAACTCTACCGAGCTGGGGGGAGCGGTGACCACTGGGGCGAGCTCATCTCAGCTGCACAGCACTGCCAGAGCAAAGGCCAGAGGACCAAGAAGATCATTTGGATTCCTGTTAATGAACCGTGCTGCTTTTGTCCAATCTTCAGTCCTGTCAATCTCCCTGCGATGCTTCAGGCTAACATGGGGTGAGCAGCATCCATGCGCCAAACAAACCCAGGGAGACCCAGGTGCTTGGTGGTGCTAGCACCTCTGTGGGGCCATGCACCAAAACAGGCAACACTTAAGCTATTTGAGAGGTGCAAAAAGTGATTTTCCTGGTGTCTTTCTCCCCAGGAACAACGGTGCTATGCAGGCGGTGGGAGCTATTACTAAATTATTACCTTCCTTTCAGGAGAAATTAGCTGAAACAAGCAGAGGGACCAGCCTTGCTGGTTCCTTCTTCTTGGAAAATTCTGCTTTTCCCTGGATTAAAGATGGGTGGGAGACGATTGGACACTGTTTTCTGAAGTCTGGAGAGCTTAAATGAGAGCATGTTGATCTATACTTAATGTGATTAAGTTACATCTCTGAGTATCATGTTAATTAAATTAAACTTCCCACTGCTGCCTCTGTGGCTTAAACAGGATAGCTGTTTTAAGACCACAATCCACTCCTCTGCATTTCATTGCATGGGTGAGCAGGTAGGATAAAAGCAATCTTCTAATCAAGTAATCATACTGTTTAGAAACAACTTCTAACTCAATGGAAATTCAAATTTGAAGCTGATTTGAGCTAAAATGCTTTGAAATGGGGTCCATCTTTTTGAAACACACTGTATTTCAAATGGGACGTAGTCTCCATAGCCTCCTCTCTGAAATACTTCTAACTGAACGTCAGGTGACGGACAAGAATATTTGTCTACAATTGGCAAAATAACAACGTTTTACCCAGAAAACTCCCCCGTCTGGTGTGTCACTGATGAGCACACCGAGCCCCATGCGGCACAGCTGATGAGCCAGGCTGGAGCAACAATGCACACAGGGTGGAAAACTGTGACCAGAATAAACAAAACTCTGGGAAAAACTCCCCTCTCCAGCAGGTCACAGAGGCAGGATCCTGCTGGGAGTCCACACCACCCCAAAACCCCAGGGAGCACAACACCTCTCAGTGAAAAACATCTCCCACAGACCCCTCTCCCCCTGCTCTCCTGCCTCCAGCAGCCCTGAGAACCTGCAATGGTTTTTCCAGCTTGCAGCTTCTAAAAATGAAAAACTGAGATTTCAAAGTTCTCTCCTCATTGACTTGACAGTGGCAGCCTTGACCCGATGCTGGAGCAGAGGCGGCCGCGTCGGTGGGTGGGTGCAGAGGGGCTGTGGGCAGCAGCGCGGGTGGGCGCCCCAGGAGAAGGTGGGAGCAGGGAGGTAACGGGAGCACTGGGTGCATTTTTGGCTCATTCACCAGCAAAAACCCCAGGGGATCTGTCAGGAGTGGAGGCTGCTGGAGCGGCAGCATTGGCATCGAACCGATGGCGCGGCACATGGGCTTGGCTGTACGGAGCAGCGCCGGCGTGCTGGGAAACTGGTGCTGGTGGGTGCCTCAGCGTGGGGGTCTTTGGGGTGGCAACGTGCAGGCTGCACATCCCAGCCTTGCAAAACCACCGTGCAGCTCCGGCTTGGAGCTGTTGGAGGAACAGTGGTAGCTGGTGCTGCTCCAGCTCTGCCCGAGGTACCAGTACAAATCCCACCTTGTGTGATTGAAAATATCAACGTGGAGAAAAAAAGAAGCTCTTAAGGAGAGCAAGTAGCTTAGTTTTAAAAAGATGCCGATGTTTGAACAGCTGCTGCTTCACACCTAGGTAGTGGCCTCAGCCTGGTGGGAGGACCTGCTCCCCACAGACCACAGACCTGCAAGGCCACTGCAGAGGTGATGTCCCCTGGCAGAGCCACGTCCCTGCTCCAAGGTGGCTGTGTCACCAGCAGCTGGACTGAGCCCACCAAGGCACAGCCCATCCTGCCCACCTTGCCGCAGTACCTAGAGCATGGGCCGTTCCCCTGAGGAGCAGCATCATCCCCCTGGGGACCAACATCAGCCCCCTGGGGACCAGCATCAGCCCCCAAGCTGCTCTGATACAACATCCATGGCAGCCAAGGCCTGACACATCAAAAAAAAATAAAAAAGAAGGTGTTTTTAACTGGAGTTTCTAAAGGGTCTCCGTTTGTGTGCCTGAAGGATTAACAGTGTCCGGAGGTTTGTCATGCTCGGCAGATGCTGGGTGGATGCGTCACGTCGTCACAGCAACCCACTAGCCATGGCCCTGAGAACTACAGCTCCTGGTTTGATCTCTTCTGTAGTTTCTTTTAATTACAGATGAGGGAGCCTGGAAAAGATGGTGCTGGAGCACTCAGAGGCCCTGGGAGCACCTGCGGCCCCAAGCAAAGGCTCACCTGTGTCACAGCGGGGGGTGACACACAGGGACCTGCCTGGGCTGTCAGTCTACACAGACACATTTAATTTGCAATCAAATTTGCTGCTAAACTGTCGAACTGAAGAGAGCGATGATGTTTCGTGCACTGCCATCCTCTTCCTCATCGCACCTGAGCCGCAAAAGTTATTTTGCTTTCATGTGGCTTATTTGCTGCAACTCACACTCCTGGTCTACACCAAGGAGAAGTAACTCCACATCAGGAGGAAGGAGCAGCACCTCTGTGTGCAAATACAAACCAACCCAACCCTAAACACACCCGCCGGTTGCAGACCTGGGAACGGAGGGGACAGAAATCCGGGGGTTGAGGCTGGTCTCAGTGCCTGAGCCCTGGGAACCTGCTGTCCCCTCCAGCCCCAGCGCAGGGACGGGTTTCCCTGCTGCTCCTGCTCAGGGATGGGTTTCTCAGCCGCTGCTCGTGCTGTGGGTTTCCAGCGGGAGGTGGGGAAGAGTAGTCACAGCCAGACCCTCCCCTCCTCGGATCTGTCATCAGCGACAGAGAAATCCCTTCCCGGCCCCAAGTTACTGAGCCTCAATCGTGTGAGATCTGCCAGGGTGGCAGGATGGCAGAGCAGCCCTGCCCGGCACCCCCTGCCACAGCCCCCAGACCCACGGCCGGCCCTGCGCCCCCACAGCCACTGACCCACCCCAGGGACAAGTGGAGCAAAAAAATGGATTTCCTCCTCTCGGTCATCGGATTCGCTGTCGATCTGGGCAACGTCTGGCGGTTCCCTTACATCTGCTACCAAAACGGAGGGGGTAAGGACACTGCTGGGATTATTTAAATCTTCTTTTGGAGGGAAGAAATCTGGTTTTCATCTTTCTGATGCTGAAAAACTCGTTGTTTCTTTTATTTCTTTGTGTCTTGCTGCTCCTCTCTGAAGAGGGTGGTTTAGAGACTGACCCAACTTCTCCTGACATCTGTCCCTTTTCTGTCTTTCTTCATTCAAAATCCTGCGCTCACTCCTTCCCGGTGTCACTCACTTCTCCTCCGCCACAATTAGAGGTGCCTTAGTAGCTCTGGGATCACAAACAGAAAACTCATGGGGTCCAAACTGCATGAAAGGATTAAAACTCTGCAAATTGGGGGTTAGAGGTTCATACACTTTATGATCCTGTGACTTTGTGAAATCAATTCTTTCTGATGGCTCACGTTTTAAAATAATCCTTGCAAGGATCCCAGGTCTCTGTCACAGGTCCCAGCCGTGCTGGACCCCACAGAGGAGCCCTGACCCCCGGGGACCACACAGCCCCCATTGCACAGGGCTCCTCCTGTGGGGGATCAACGGAAAGTTAAGATATCAAAGCTCCATGAAGGAAAAAACCACTTGAGTAAATGACATCTAAATAAATTGCTTTAAATAGAGCAGAGCAGAAGAACCCCTTGCATGGAAATCAAAAATGAGGAATGAAAATTTTGTGCTGTTTGCAAAAGCACAGTGGATTTAATTGCCAAAGTCGGCATTTGAGTAATATCCTCTGCTGCTTGGGAAAATTAGGAGGAGATAATTAGTACCATACTCAAGGCTAAAATGCGGATCCCAGGTGCCCGCACCGAAGCGCAGTTATTTGTGATTCACTCCTGCGGGACTGGGAGCAAACTCCAGCCGCTGGTCCTTGCTGTGGTCTGGGCAGATGCTTCCCAGCCCACCCTGGATGGGAGGATGAGGGGTCCAGACCCCTCGGGAGTACAGCCCCGGCCGAGCAGAGCTGGTGCTGAGCTCCCCCGTCACCTGGAGACCTTCCTGGGGGATAAACCCTTGCAGAGCTGAGGGGTAGCATGGGGAGGGCTCTCACAGAGAGGAGCCGTGGGGGTTAAATTAACTAATCCCAGCAGGGCTGTTTTGATGAGTGCGGAGAGCAGCTCCGGTTCCCAAACCTCCATGGGGTACAAGTATTGCTCTGGTACGGATAACGTTGTTATGAATAATGCAGATTACAGCGTTAATTACTTGTGTCTTGGGGTGACCATGCATATTCAATGGGATTTTCCCCAAAAGTCTTCTAGACCTGCAAGGTGCTGGGTGCCCCATCCCCTGTGCCCTGATGGTTTGTGTTGCTCTTTGTGCCACCCCAGCCAAACACTCCTCCCTCAGCAGCTGGGGAGCAGGGTCACATCCACAAGCCTCTCTGAACACATAATTTGTAAAACCTCTTCCAAACACACGTCCAAACCCCTCACCTGTGCTGCTCCACGAGCGACGGCGGTGACAGCCTTGCGCTGGCATGGGGCCATGGTGGTCACTGCCACTCTGGTCCTCACCCTGCAGGAGCCTTTCTCATCCCCTACACCCTGATGGCTGTTTTTGGAGGGGTGCCCCTCTTCTACATGGAGCTGGCGCTGGGGCAGTTCCACAGGACAGGTGCCATCCCCATCTGGAAGCGCATCTGCCCCATCTTTAAGGGTAAGAGACCTCCGGGTCGCCGCTGTGCATTTGGGGCCACATCCATGAGCTGGTCCCCGCAGCCATGTCCCAGGGGACACAGAGAGAGCTGGACTGGCATGGGCGGCTGAGCCTGCCTCTCTCTTTCCCCAGGCATCGGCTTTGCCATTTGCATCATCGGTCTGTACGTCTCCTTCTACTACAACACCATCATCGCCTGGGCGCTCTACTACTTCTACTCGTCCCTGTCAGGCAGCCTGCCCTGGGCGAGCTGTGACAACCCCTGGAACACACCCCACTGCACCAACTACTTTGGGGGGAGCAACGTCACCTGGACCAACTTCTCCAGGTCCCCTGCTGAAGAGTTTTATACGTAAGTGCACGTACACGGATGATGCGTTTAAGCTGGGGCACGTCCCTGTGGAGGGCATGCTGCACAAGGAGCAGGATGGGGGGCCTGGGAGCAGGGTCTCATGTGGGGATGCTCTTGGGGACATCATGGTCCTTGTTTTTGGTGCCCTGGGGGAGAGGTGAGTGTGGGACTCACCTGCCCAGGGCTGAGCCTGCGTGGGCAAAGCCAGCAGCACTGCACTGGCCCGAGACACCCCCTGGCCGTGGGGATCTCTGCCCGCAGGAGGAAGGTCCTGGAGCTCCAGAAGTCTGGGGGTCTGTACAACATGGGCGGAATCCACTGGGAGCTGCTTCTCTGCCTCTTCCTCATCTTCACTATCGTCTACTTCAGCCTGTGGAAAGGGGTGAAAACCTCTGGGAAGGTAGGAGAGAGGGCTCCACAGCCATGGCCAGGCAGGAGGGACCAAGCAGAGCATGTGCCTGGCAGCTGGGGGGGTCTTTCTGGCTTTTTAAATATGGGATATCACCTCCTCCCCGCACCGCGACCCCTCAACCACCCCCGGCAGCCGTGAGCAAGCCGGCCATGCCCCGTGCAGACTGATTTGGTGCTCGGTGGGGCAGCTCTGCCGGTGCCGCCGCTGACGCTGCCTCTCCCCAGGTGGTGTGGGTGACAGCTACACTGCCCTACGTTGTCCTCCTCATCTTGCTGGTCCGGGGGGCCACCCTGCCCGGCGCCTGGAGAGGGGTCGTCTTCTACCTGCGCCCAGACTGGGGCAAGCTCCTGAGCACCGCGGTGAGTGTGCAGTGGGACGGGCCACCCCAGCGCTTGCTGTCCCCTGCCCTGGGGATGGCAGCACCCAGACCCCCTCCTGGGACACACACCCATCCCTGCCCACTGGTCTGGCTCTGCCGTGGAGCCACAGGGCGACAGGGACCCTGTTCCTACAGAAACGAGACACCCTGGACAGGCTCTTGGAAATGTAAATCCATAATTGAATCACCCATCTCATTGCTGCTGGGTTTTGTTTGTGCTGTGTTCTCACCCTGGCCTGACAATAGGTTTCCTGTGAGTAATTACCAGGCAGCACTTGAGAATTCTCATTAAACGTAAACAGGGCCACGCTGCTGGAACTGAACCTGACCAGGCAGGAGTAGGCACAGGGGTCTCCGGGCTTCATCCCCCCTCCAGGAACAGGGGAATGCAGATGCTATTGCCTAATTCTGCCGCTGCAGGACCCTGGGGTGGAAATGAGCTCCTGCGGTCCCACAGCAGCTCCCCTGCTTCTGGGACATCTCACAGGGTCACAGGGCAGGCAAGAGTGGAGGTTCGGCAGCATGGACCAACAGGGACCCATCCCTGTGCCATGGGGTGGGCATGCCATGGGGTACCTCCCACCCCCCGTCCCAGCCCCAGGGAGCCCTGTCCCTTCTCCAGCCTGCCCATAGCTTCTCCTGCCAGGTCTGGGTTGATGCTGCTGCACAGATTTTCTTCTCCTTGGGTCCTGGATTCGGTGTCCTCCTCGCTCTGGCCAGTTACAACCATTTCCACAACAACTGCTACCGGTGAGCTCCTGCAGCCATGGGCTGAGCATCTTCCCCACTTTACTGATGGTTTTGGCACCTGGGGCCAGGAGACGGAACTGGTGGGGGTGCAGGTGACCAGGGCAGCTGACCCGGGGTGAGCGCTGGACTGGAGGGGGGCTCTGCTGGGGTCTTCTGCCGCAGGACACATCTCCCTGTGTTGTGCTCTCCAGGGATGCGCTGGTCACCAGCACAGTGAACTGCCTCACCAGCTTCCTCTCAGGCTTCGTCATCTTCACCGTGCTGGGCTACATGGCTGAGATGAGGGACGTGGAGGTGGAAGATGTTGCCAGAGATAAAGGTTTGCATCCCTCCAGCACAACTGCCCTGTCCTGGCCCTGTGGTGCCTGTCACGGCTGAGGGGGCAGGAGTGACAGCTGGCCCTGGGGTCTGCTGGGGCATGGGGACTTGTGCCCAGGAGCACTTATGCCCATGGCCACTCTGGCTTTGAGGCATCATCCCCACGTGTGTTCCCACCATCACCGACACCCAGACCTGCTGGGGAACAGCAAACCAGAGCAATGTCCCCTCCTAGGGCCAAGCCTCCTTTTTATCACCTACCCCGAGGCAATTGCCAACATGGTGGGATCCACTTTCTTCGCCATCATTTTCTTCCTGATGATGATCACACTGGGGCTGGACAGCACGGTAGGGAACTCCATCGAGCGGGACAGCACGGCTGTGCAGCCTGGGGCTGTGTCCCCAGTGGGGCCTGGGAATGGCTGTCCCCCACAGGGAATAGTGGGGTGACAATGGGAGCTGTGGCCTGGGGAAGCAGAGCTGCCTGCCCAAGCCCACCGAGCCATCATCTCCAGTGGGCCTGAGCTGGTGTCCCCAAAGCCCATTGGCAGGGACGGTCATCCTGGAGGGAGGGGACAGGACAGGATGTCCCCACTCTGCTCATGGGCAGAGGGGGCTTGCGGGGAGCAGGTTTTCTCTGAGGACTTGCCCCATGACTCATTTCTCCACCTCACACTGGCATTCCCTTTGCAGTTTGGGGGCTTAGAGGCTGTGATCACGGCCGTGATGGATGAGTACCCCCAGGTCCTGGCTGGGCGACGGGAGCTCTTTGTCCTCGGCCTCATCACGGTCTGTTTCCTGGGCTCCCTGAGCACCCTCACCTATGTGAGTACCGTCCCCACCACACACCTACTCATATCTCCAACAACCCCTGGACTTTGCCAAAGTCCTGCTCCACACCCCCACGGGGCCATTGCCGCCCCCTGCCTTGTGCTGTTTCAGGGGGGAGCCTACGTGGTGAAGCTGCTGGAGGAGTTTGGTGCTGGCTGCTCTATCCTGGCGGTGGTGCTGCTGGAAACAATCGCTGTCTCCTGGTTTTACGGTAAGAACCTGCCTGTCTTATGGAAAACATCCTGCAGGTGCCTACACAGGTATTTAACCTCATGCGTGTGTGTCAGTGCCAGGGGGTTGGGGGAAGCAGCACGTGTGTGACTCCTGGCGAGGGTGGGATGGGGCATGGAGGGTGTTGTGTCTATGTCCCTGTTCCCATGTCTCCCATGGGTCTCAGGGCCATGACGGTTCTCCCCTTTGCAGGGATACAGAGGTTCTCCCATGACGTGAAAGCCATGCTGGGCTTCACCCCCGGGCTGTTCTGGAAGGTGTGCTGGGTTGCCATCAGCCCCACCTTGTTAGCAGTGAGTATCTACACTGCTGTTACTCCCTTCTCAATTGTGTGGGGTGAACAAGCTGCTGGGAGGGTGACCTAGGGTCCTGGGGGCGCTGTAGGACATGGTGCCAGCCCTCCCCACCAGCTCCCCGCACTGCTGCTCCAGCCATGGACCACGCCAGGCTGCCCGCAGCCCCGGGACAGCAGGTTTCACCAAGGAAAGGAGATGAGAGCACATTTTCCAGCCTCCCTGCAGCTCCAGGGCAAAGCCGGAGTCAGCAGCTGGCTGTTCGCATGGGTGCAAACACAGCCTCAGTTTATCCTCCTGATCCTGCGCTTGCGCTGGCACCACCATGGGTACATCTGTGTGCCGGGCCGATCTGTGTCCTTTGAAATGCCAGCTCCCCCAGCACTTCAAAGGCTGCAAGAGGCGAAGGGGTCTAATCTCACTGGATCTGCAGGAGAAGAGGCCTTGTGAGAATTAATTACAGCTCTAAGCGCTTTGCCCAGGTTGTTAAGAGAGAAGCACTACAATCAAAGCAGACAGCAGATTATTTCATTTCAGCAAGGGGACGTGCAGCCTTTGCAGGGCAACATCTCTGTGGGGTCTGTAAGACAGAAACCTCTCAGCCCACACCCAGCGATGGGTGGCAGCCTGGGAAGTGTCACTGCGACGTCCACATTGGCCTTTCATGGTTTGGAAAACAGCAACGGCAGCAGGATTTGGATGTCGTTAACCTCTGGGATGAGCCTGGGTCGGTGCCAGGCTGGGGAGATGTTGTGGGTGGTGTGCTCTCCATGGGGAGCCAATGGGACTGGTCTGCCAGTAATGCCTGGCCATCCCGAAAAAGCTTCCCCGGCCACCCGTGTCATGTGCACGTGGGTTTTGTGGGCTGTATAGCCCTGCTACTGCCCTGTGCCTGCTTGTGGCCAGCACTGGGGCATGTCCTGACACGCTCTGGCCCCATGAGCATCCTTCCCTAACCAGCTCTGCTTTGTTTGTTACAGTTCATAGTCGTAAGCTCCCTCCTGGACCAGCCACCTCTGACGCTCTTTGATTATCAGTACCCTGAGTGGAGCATCTCAGTGGGGTATCTCATAGGAGCATCGTCCTTCATCTGCATCCCCTTCTACATGGTGTACAAGCTCGTCTGGACGCCGGGGTCTCTGAAGCAGGTCAGGAGTGGGGTGGGGGATCCCACGGCCCCTGCGCGGGCTGGGGGCGGGCAGGGACCCCCGCTTGGGTTAGCCCAAGACCAGGGAGCTGGGCAGATGGTTGATGTGTCCTCAGTGTCTTTGTTCAAGTGGCAATTCCGTCACACCTGCAGAGCTGCCTGGAAAAGGGCTCAGAGGGGTGCAGCTCAATGCCCTGGTAATTTTAAGTCATATTTCTGAAGCTGTGATTTTGGGTGGGCCAGGAGGCAGCGGGCTACATCAGCCTGGCCCTGGAGGCAGGAGACTGTCCCCAGATGTCACTCCTCTCAGCCCATTTTTGGGACGGCTCCTGCACACTGCGGTCTGCTGCAGGCTGGCACAGCGAGTGATGTCCCGTTGGGGACAGCTTCAGCATGCCCTGCTCGTGGGGGAGGAATCCCATTGCTGTTTTTCTTTGCTGCTTACACCCTCCAGCGCCTTGCCGTCTGCATTCGGCCAGAGAAAACAACACGAGATCCACAGGCGGAGGCCGTGTCTATGTCACCTGTCCTGTAGCCTGGTGGGACATCCAGGGGACACAGAGACTGCTTCAGCTCCCTGCTCCTGCCCCAACAAAGCAATGGGGCAGGTAGAAGAGAAGCCACCGTCACCTTCCTCACAGCCACCGGTCCCTCGGTTCTCCCCCAGCGGCTGCACATGCTGGTGGCAGCTCCCCAGCCTCCAGCTCTCATTGCATCTGAGCATCTAATCAGAAGCAGCGCTGCCAGCATGTGCAGGAAAACCTCTGATCCGCAGCAGGGAGAACAGGATCTGCCACCAAGTCCTGGGAGCTGGAAGCGCAGCCAAACTCCTTTGGTTTGGAGGTGAACCCTGACTCCCCGTGAAGACGGAGGCGCAGCTGCGATTGCCACTGCAGAGGGACTGAACGCGCCTCGCTTAGAGACGCTCGTGACCTTGCCGTGCAAACCTGCTTGGCGGGAGCTGTGCATGCCTTTAGCCGTACCGTGAGTGATGTGGAAATAAAGCAATATCAATTGTTGGGAGATCAGAGGAGGGAGAGGAGCCGAAGCTCGCCGTGCTGCATTCACGCAGCACTGTGCTGTGGCTGAGAGCACAGGGCTGGGCTGGGGAATGGGGAATGCAGCTGTCCTGACCACAAATACCTTCTCCTGGTGCAAAGAGAAAAAGGTCGGTTGAGAAATTGCGTGGCCCATCGTGTCGCTCCCGGGAACACGCTGCTGCAGCCAGAGCCCCCGGGCCAGGAAGGCAGGTCAGTCCCTCCTGTTCTGCCCGGGTGATGAGACAGCTCTGCTGAGCCGGGAGGAGCGACTGCCAGAGAAGTGGTGGCCTCTGGCATTTGAAGAAGGAAAGACCTCAATATATCTCATTTTAAAAACAAATATTTGGGTCAGGGTGAAGCAGCCCTGGCGCCAGTGTGAACCAGCCACCTGTCGCGGCTTCCTGATAATGTCACATCACTCCCAGTGCCGCCTCACCACTTCTCAGCTGTTACTGGGGCCAACAAGCACTTTCCAGCGCCCACGTTCACCAAAGCAGCGCTGGTTTATCACGGTGACCACTCACCGTACCCTCCCCACTGTCCTTTGGGATCATGCAGAATGGAACAAGGGAGCGCGGCTGAGAGCTGGGGGGGCACACGGGGCTGGGGGAGCACACGGGCCAGGGGGAGCACACGGGGCTGGGGGAGCGCACGGGGCTGGGGGAGCGCACGGGGCTGGGGGAGCACACGGGGCTGGGGAAGCACACGGGGCAGGGGGAGCACACGGGGCTGGGGGAGCACACGGGGCTGGGGGAGCACACGGGGCAGGGGGAGCGCACGGGGCAGGGGGAGCGCACGGGGCAGGGGGAGCGCACGGGGCTGGGGAAACACGGGCGCATGGCCCGAACCGGTACCCGCGTGTCGCTCCGTCCGGCGCAGCACGGAAGGTCCGTGCCGGAGCCGCAGCCGGTGCCGGCGGGGCGGGCCCTGCCCGGGGCGGGGCGGCAGGAACAGGAAGGGCCGGGCCGGGCGCACAAAGGCCGGGGCGGCGGGGCCGGGCCCGGGCGGGAGGCGATGGCGCTGGTGGCGGCGGTGGCCCGGGCCCTGGCGGCGCTGGCCCTGGCGGAGCGCAGCCGGCCCTACGCTGTGCTGCAGAAACAGAACCTGGGTAAGGAGCGGCGGCGAGGGACGGGGGACAAATACGGCAGCGCCTGGGTGCCTTTCTGCTTGGTTCTGTTTTTTTTTAATGTTTTTTTTAATTGTGAAAGCTGATTTGGGGCAGTGCCTCGGGGAGGGCATTCAGATCCTAACGTGTCCTGCTCCCTCCTCCCGCAGTGCTGCTGGGCAGCATCCTCAGCGCCCTGGTCCTCACCATCATCCTCATGGCCGTCTGCGTCTACAAGCCGGTCCGGCGGCGATAGCGGAGCGGGAACCGGGGGCCGCTGCGGGGAAGCGCCGCCGGTTCTCCTGCCCGGTTCTGCTGCGCGGTTCGTTCCCAGCTGGCCCGACGCCTCTCCCACCAGCGCCGGGGCTGCCCCGATGTCGTGTGTGCAGCTCTTTGCCCACGCAGCATCGCGTGGCTCCATGATAATGTGGCTTTCAACAACAGCACGGCCAGGGGCTGCACATCACACCCCGGTCCTCGGCAAACTGACCTCCGGGACCGCTTCCCCAGCAAACCCAGCTGGGTTGGAGCAGGGCCTGTAGCAACGCACCGTCTTGCCCAAACACAGCATTTCAGCGAGGCCGATGTGACATGATGTGCTCCAGAGCATCCCTGGGGCGTGGGTGCACCTGGAGCCTCAGGGGAGCGCGACCGGCACTGGCACCTGCTCTGATCGGTGCCGGGGAACCGTCCTGGGCTGGCACGAGAACACAGCCGGACTGCAGCATCGCTGCCTGTCCAGCAGGCCTGTGCACTTGTTTACACCACATCTGCTTTTGCTTTCTGATTAATTCAGTTCCTTGCTTGAATGCTGAGTCTTGAGGGTTTGTAGAGCAGCCTGCAAAAATAGTCTGAAGCAAAAAGCTCAGTGACCCAGTGCAGCTGTGGCTGGTACCTCTGGGCAGAACTACTGAAGCATGAGCAGACCGTGGTGTAGCAGTTAGCTAAACAGCCCCCAGCAGCCTTGCACCCAACCAGCCATGTGGAACCAGTTAGGAACTGGGGTGCTGGCCAGGGTTTGCAGCTTGTGCCGAACACCCATCTCCGCACAGGTGGATTTGTGTTCCTGGGCAGGTTAGCGTGCACAGGAGCCCCTGGAAGCCGGGCGGATGCTGAGGCTGCTGTGTGCAGGGTCTCTGGCAGCACCTTGTGTTGAAGCTCGGGACAGACCTGTTCTATGCATTTTCAGTAACCAAGTGTTTACGCTGAAATCACACTTGTGTATAAATGCTGCTATTTTTTTTTGCACTGCTATGAGTAGTAACTGGATTTTGCTTATTATTATGTTGGTATTTAACATAGGGGTGTTTTGTCTAGTAATTTATTTAGTGTTTTAAAACTTCAAGAACAATTGTGTCGACCTGTTGTCCAAAACCTTGTGCTGCATCTGACATGTTTTCTGTTTGGTTTGTTCAAAGAACACTGACCACTCTCCTTGCAATGGGGATTTTCTTTGCTGCTCCTCTGTTAGTAAAGTGGTAGGACGCTGGCCTAGAACAGACCTAGTTACTAATCTAAGTGAAACATGAGTGAGGATGCAAGGTAATGCAGTTCTGTTGCTTTCCGATCCTTTTCTCTTTTTGCTCACGGGGTCCTGTATCACTGATTTTTCTCGGTCCTTCATCTGCTGTGTAACTTGGCCGGTAGCCGTGTGCTGTTCGGGGGGTGGATGGTGCAGCTTGCAGCTACAGCTCCGCGCTCCCAGGAGCAGTGTTGTTTGCATTCATTCTTCACTCCCTGCTATGTCTCTTTGTACAAATAAAAAGCTAAGTCAACAATCCATGACTCTCTTATTTATTCATGAATGTTCTGTTTGTTATTAACTGGGCTGTAGCTGTAGGACGGGATGAGGCAGTTTCCTTCCCCACCTTGGATAGTCTTGCAGTTCTTTCCCCAGTTTCAATGGGGAGGTGAAGCCCCTGGTGTCGGGGCTGTTTGTTAGCACGGAACTGGTAATGGTAAACTGAAAAGGAAGGCTCATCCTGCAAGCGTAGTGCAGTTACCATCAGACATTAACAGACAAAATTCAGTTAACTCAGTTATGAAGACTATTTTGAATCAAAACTCAGCCAAAGCAGTGTAAGACATTTCCAATTGAGCATGTTGTGAATTGTTGTACATAAAACACTGAAACAACCGCCCTAAAGCACAAAAAAGTGCAGACTCAGTATCACTTGGAGGAAGACACAGACCCACAGCACCAGCACTATGGAAATGGTGTCACTTTGAAGAACATTATATGGTGCTATTTAAAAGCCAGTTATAGTTTTAGAACAAACTATAAGTGTTTTTAACTCTGAGCTTCTGCCTTCCTACATTAGCCTTGAGGTTTCCTTGGAAAGAGAAGATGACATGGCTTCTATACAGCAGTCTCAACATTAATATTAAAAGCACTGTGCAATGTTCTGCTGATCTCTCACCCACAAAGTGCAAGATGTAAGCTGGGGCTTAATAAAAGTGGCACCTGTTTCAGGGAAGCAGGGCCTTCTAGTTTAGATGGAACGATGCAAATGTCACAGAAAGAACGAACCAAGTATACTCACTTTTTACAGTCCCAGACTAAGAATCAGAAGCATAACAATGCTTGAAACCGCTCAATTTCATTAGTTTACGATATAAAACCCAGAGAACAAGACAGCTTGAAAGAATATATTTGCCTCCTCCCCATTGCAACCTTTGAAATCACAGAATGTCAGGGATTGGAAGTGACCTGGAAAGCTCATCCAGTGCAATCCCCCCATGGAGCAGGAACACCCAGATGAGGTTACACAGGAAGGTGTCCAGGCAGGTTGGAATGTCTGCACAGAAGGAGACTCCACAACCCCCTGGGCAGCCTGGGCCAGGCTCTGCCACCCTCACTGAGAAGAAGTTTCTTCTCAAATTTAAGTGGAACCTCTTGTGTTCCAATTTGAACCCATTACCCCTTGTCCTATTACTGGTTGTCACCGAGAAGAGCCTGGCTCCATCCTCCTGACACTCACCCTTTAGATATCTGTAAACATTAATGAGGTCACCCCTCAGTCTCCTCTTGTCCAGCTCCAGAGCCCCAGCTCCCTCAGCCTTTCCTCACACGGGAGATGCTCCACTCCCTTCAGCATCTTTGTTGCTCTGCGCTGGACTCTCTCCAGCAGTTCCCTGTCCTGCTGGAACTGAGGGGCCACAGCTGGACACAATATTCCAGATGTGGTTGGACCAGGGGAGAGTACAGGGGAGGGTTAGGGATTAAGGTTAGGATTAGGGGTCAGGGTTGGGTTAAGGGTTGGGATTAGGAGTTATGGTTAGAAATAATATGCCTAGGGTTAGAAGTAATATGCCTAATAGAAAAAAAAAAGCAATATGTCGGACGGTTTATAAAGGCTTTATTTCCACTGGAGGAAAAAATAACATGGTTTCATCTCCTACCTCACAACTTTGTCAAGAGCTCAAGGCAAGGATTATTCCCTTTTTTCAACTGCTAAAGTCACAGTTATCCCCGTTTCAAAGAAAGCAACAGCTCCAACCCAGAACGCTGCTGCTGCGCAGGGAAGTCAACGCTCCTGCAAACACCAAACGAGCTATGTAGGGATGCAAGCGGTATCGTTAAACAGAAATGGTGCAGATAGACCAGTTCTAGTGTACACTGAAGGCATTTTAATCATTTGCAATGTAAAACAGTGGATTATTGGTTTAAAAGAGGGCTCTAAGTTACCAAACGCCTCACTAGTTATGATCAAGTCCATTTATAGTGATTTTATACTGGTTAATGGCTGGTTGCACAGAACTGCCCAGTTTTGCCCAAGGAATCAGGGCAGGATTAGGCAGCAAGATCAGCCCATATGTACCATAGGTTTGTCACACTTCTGCCAGCCAGAGCAGAGGAATATTTCTCCCATTTAGCTACCATAAGGCTTTCCCATGGATGTATGTTGTGTATGTGTGGAGTGCACTTAAGAGTCACAGTGGAAGTGCTGTAAACACTGACAGAAGTGCAGATAAAACAGCTACAAACATACCCTATGATGAGAGACCTGAGGAAAGCTGGTGAAAACCTACTCGCAAATTGTTACAATACCGTTTTTATGAGTGTAGTCCTATTGGCTTGTTTTAAAAATCAATAAAAATATTCCGATAAAAAAATATATGTATCCACATGAAGGATGACCATTTGAATTTTAAAAAGCAACACACGTTTCCCTTTCAGATGACAGAATTAAATCTTCCAATAAGTATACATTAAAATTTCACCTGAATTTAGCACCCACACGCAGGCACGCACTCATGCACACACACCAAGTGATCGCAAAGCAGCACCTGTATCTATCGCTTCTTTCCTTGCTGCCCTCTGACTACGGGAACGAGCTGGTTTTGAATCACTGCAGAAATTGCTACTTACTAGACAGATGGTCCAGTTTTAGGATCCAAAATTTTACTGGCTACTTGTTTTGTCCTTTTTCAGAAAGCACTGGTTTAGTCTTGAGCTTGGATTAGTTGTTCAAGTATAAAATTATCCCTCTTAAGCAGGAGCACATGATAAAATCTCAGTAACTAGAGACAAGATAATAACATGAAGAAAACTAACAGAAAACATCTGTCAGCATGAAGAACTACCCTAGGTGTGCATGTGCATAGAGATACTCCTCCCTGTAACAACTGCAACAGACAATGGCTTTGAATTATTCAGAAATTACTAAGCAGATGAGTATTTCTTTGGTAAGTAATGAAGTTTCCCTCCTGAACTCTCCCATAAATCAGGTTTTCAAGCTTTAGTGCAATCCTATATCCTGCTGCTAAGCAAAATTTCCATCTGCTCTTCAATAAATACGTTTAGATCAAAACTTTTCCTTCAAAGCTCAGGCTGCGTGGTTGGGGAGCCAAATGCAGAGTCCCGTGATCTGCAGCTCCCTCAAACAAAAACAAATCAGCTTTTTGTAGCTGATGACGCCAACTAAGAAGGCAGGTGGAATGTTTACTTAAGCAACCCAGGAGTGGTCTTCAGACTGATAGCTCTGAAAGCCTTCAGTTTTAGGCAGATTTGGTCATCCTTATTTCAGGAGATCGCTACAGAGTTATTTTTCCACAAGAGAAAGCTGTAGAACTTGCTGGAGCTCTGCATCTTCTTCTTCGCGCCGTTGCTTCTCCCGTTCCTCCTGCTCTCGGACAGACAACTCCATGGCGAGCTGTAGGTCTTTTTCAAAGCTGGAAGGTTCACTCGGGCTGCCGCAGTGTGAGTTACCCGAGCTCGTCAAGTAGCTCTCCTGCAGCGCTCTGAAGGAGAAAAAGAACTTTAAGAAGTAAAGAGACAGAGCCTATCTCATATTTCCCACAATGATCCTTCCTAGCAACTGTTTTCTAACTGCAAACCTGAAAAATCTCTCCCCAAAGGGCAGAAAACAGTTTTCAGGATAAGAGAGCTGTTCTCACATCTGTGAAATTGCCAACATAAAAGCTGCTCTTTGAAGGTTCCTTGGAATTTTTCATACATATTAACAGTTACATTTTCAATAGGTTTCTACAGTAAAAGTATTCTCATCTAGTTTAACAGTAACATGATTTCCACACACAAAAGAACAAAGATGATGCAGTTACTTGTGTGCATGAAGATTTCTTTGCACTTAACTGCAGGACCGCACAGACACCAGAATGTATTCTCAAAGGTCCATTAAATCCATGTTACTCAGTTTTTATAATCATTATGTAATTCTTAAAGAGCAGCTACCCTGAAGTGTGCAGCATCTAATAAACAAACATGCAACCCAGAGGGACCAAATTCACAGTGTTAAGAGCAGAACAGAAAGACTGTGTTTATTTGTTAGGTAATAAATCTGCTGGATGCGCAGACCAGGCCCACAGCTGAGCTGAAGCGCTATACTACATAAGCCAGGGAGCCCAGTTTAGACTCCTTGCTTTTACTTTTCCAGTAAAAGTAAGAAGAAGCAGAAGGAAGAGACCTTGAGTTCTGCACATCTGCTACCCACACAAAAAAACCCTGCAAAAATTGCTTCATGCTACTGTTGGAAGTATTTTTGCTCTCTCACTGCATGACTTGATGTGAAAAATAAATGAGTTACCTCTGATACTGTATATTGAAGTCCTGTGAATATGCAACTGCTCCATTGGAATGCACTCCCACTTCCTAGAAACAGGGAAAGACAGACAATTCCACAGCAGTCAGATCTGCAGTGCAACTCATCCAAAGGTGACTCTTAAATCACTAATTTATTCTTTGAAATACATTATTTCTCTCTTCTGAGGTTCTTAGAAAAATATCGTACATGATGCTTTCCACACATCGGTTTAATTCAGAGTCCTTGTCAACAGTGTCAGATCCGCACCGTACAGATCACAGCATACTTACCGGATTGCCACCAGATTCCAACAAACTCTGCTGAATAGCAAACTGCATGATCTCATTATCTTCATCCAGCACATGTATGTTCCTGCCGTCATCTTGGACGTGGTAAGATTTGGGGATCTCAAACACTGACTGGTCAACCTCAAAATTAGCTCCTATAGCAGCAAAATATAGTTACAAACATGACATAGTCTACTTTCACAAGCTTTAACTTAAATTCTGATGAATGCTTACACACAATTAAGTTAACTCCAAAAATTCAGATAAACCACCTGGCTAAATATACCCACACTCCAGATCAGTTGTTATGAGCTGCAGCTCCTTCTCACCTGTGAATTTTGCACTCTGCAGTGAACCCTCCTCTCTCCTGTGCATTCCACTGCCAGAAATGTAGGAAGATGCGATCACTGGATCTCTCCATTCCTTACCTGAATCACCCTGCGCACCTCCACCCATTTGTGATGTTGTTTTTTCAGCTGTCCTGCAGCCATTAACATTTTCAAATGTAATTCGGGCATTCAGCACATGAAATAAGGGAATTTCTATAAGAAAGAGCACAAGATTTCTATCAAAAAGAGAACTCTCTCATTCATTTCCACACCTGCAGCCCCATCAAACCCTTACATGTTTATTGAATATAATCCATAAGCAGCATCCTGTAATAATAAAGTAAAAAGCAACTCACTTCACCAAGAAGTTGCCCTTAGTCATTCTCACTCTGTCTCTAATATCTTATAACAAGATTTGCCAAATCTAAGGCATTGGAGCTAAGAGGAAAGGGCTAGCAACAGCTCATTCTTACTGAAATGAGACGGTCTTTAAAATTATATTTCTGTACTGGCCATTCAGAATTTGGATTCAATAACCCCAGATGTATGAGACACATACGTCTGGGTGCTCAGTTCCATATACAGGTGACATTAGCCCAACAGAGCTCGACAGGTATTTTGCAGGATGATTCTCTTACTATTAATTTTGAATGCAATTCTAAGTACACTGGGAAGAAACAACTAATAACAAGTAATAACCTCATCACTGTCTGCAACTGCCTGGAAGGAGGTTGGAGCATGGAGGGGGTTGGTCTCTTCTCCCAAGTAGCAAGTGACAGGACAGGAGGAAATGGCCTCAAGTTGCGCCAGGGGAGGTTTAGATTGGATATCAGGAAAAAATTCTTCATGGAGAGGGTTGTCAGGCATTGGAACAGGCTGCCCAGGGCAGTGGTGGAGTCACCATCCCTGGAGGTGTTTAAAATGCATTTAGACAAGGTTCTCAGGGACGTGATTTAGTGCTGGAGTTAGGTTATGGTTGGAATCAATGATCCTGAGGGTCTTTTCCAACCAAAATGATTCTATGATTCTATTCTATGAGATGACTAGTAAAAAACTAACATGGTTTTTGTAAATCTGTCCTGCAAATCCAAGAGAAATAAAGGAAATTAAGAAGATGCTACAATAAAAAATTGCTAAATATTACCAATTTTGACAGGAAATCCTGGTGGAAATTCCAGAGTGATGAAATCCCTAAGTCTGGCAAAATGAGCACTGGTTCTGGCCATCAGATCGATGATCGGAGTGACTTGTTCCACAAGAGACAAGGGAAACTCTTCACTCATCCACAAGGTTGCTTTAAATCTTAAAGAGAAAGTTGAATAAAAGCATCTTAATTTTACAGTTTAGGAATAGATGCAAAGCAAAACACGTAACATTGTCGCCTGCCTCATACATTTCAAAGATTCAGAACAGTCGCTGCTCTGAGAAACCGACCCACGTTCCTGGTCAGACTAAAGGCAAAGCACAGCAGGTTCCTAGCAAGTTACAGCACCAGTCCAAATGCTTTCTTTCACATAGTGGAAGAATTAGACTGTAGCTAAATACTTAAAGGTCTCTCTCTTGATTAATTTTGGAAGCTGCATGAAAAGCACACTGAATATTTGTAAAAAAGGCTTCCAGAAATTAGATGACTGGGGAGAAACTAGAAATAATTAAAATGCTATTTCTCACTTCTGTGTTCGAATGGTGACTTCTTTCGGTCTTCCTATGTCTCTACCTTTCAAATCAAATTCTGGGTCAAAATATTCCTCCAGAGTAATAGCAGTAGGATTGTTACTTGCAGCATACTCTGTTGTCTTGGTCGTACCCTATAAGGAAAGAGAGAAAAAAAAGTCCACGAAAGTAAGAAACAAATAGACAGTGGCTACTATGAGAAACTTTGAAGTTACCTCTTGAGAAGCAGATACCTGCTATTCATACAGAACATTCGAGGGCTTCAAACAACCAAAAACATCCTCAGGGAAAATTTAAACCTCATAATCAAAATTGCTGCCAAACTAAGGAAACAAGATGTGATTCCACGTGCCCAGAATTTCTAGGGGCACAGATTTCTGTGCTGCAGTGACCTGTTTCAGCATCAAAGACACTCACCTGAGCACCATATTCATGCTCCACTGTACCAAGAAATGATTCCAGGGGATTCCTGTCAGCTTCAGATAACAGGAGGAAAAAAAATATCTGTTACTATTAATTAGCAGTAAAATTCACAGTGCCTCTCCTCCTGGGCCCCAAGGTGGCCAGTGTAGGGCAGTGTTCCCATATGAGGTTACAGGCTGGTCACCCTTTACCGTAGCTTAAATACATGTGCAAGTAAAGCAGAGCAAAGTCAGTACGAGAAGTATTTCCCTTGCCTATCTGCCCAGTTCTTCTGCAGTCACACAGAGAGCCAAAAGGTTCTACTTATTTCCAGTTGTCCTATAGGAAAACTACCTTTATATCTTTTCTTCTCCTCTTCTGTTAGATGTTCCGTTCGGATTCTTGTGACCACATTCACGTTGTTCGCAATGTATACCTTTTTTTAAAAAATAAAAGGGACAAAAAAAGCATCACGGGTTAAACCCCAGATTTTTCTCTAGTAAAACACCATGTGCACACATCTGAACACAGAATAAAGCAGCATGGATCCGCCTCTCATTGGCAAAGGTCTTAATCTTTCATATACTGGTGATCAACACAAAAAGCTGCGCTTTGATTTTTCTATTCGCTTCACTATAATGGAAATCCCACAGAACATATTCTCGATAGGCCTATGATAAGGCTGAAACCACATGCCACCTGCTGGGAAAGCTGCTAAAATAAGAAACCCTGCAAATCATACACTACAGTATCTCCAGAGAGCATTAATCCTACAAAGCATCCTGTGCCGAAAGAATGGCAAAGGGGTTTGGTCACTGGCTTTCGGGCAAGAGAAGTCAGTTCTCGATGGAAAGTATAAGAACTGAAATATTCAGGAAATAAAGGCAAAACATAATGACACGTCAGTTAGCTGTAAGGCCTTTTGAAAGAATAGAATGGGCTTTACCTTTGCTTCATAGCCATTTACGCCTTCTGCTTTTTCTGTCCTCCAGACCCAGAATCCAGACATGGTTCTGACAAAAAGTGAACATCACAAGCATCACCACAGTTGCATTTCTACACAGTCCCCAGCCTGGTTTTCTAAAACTGATTTGAAACATTTAATAGGTTATCTGATTATTAACCCCAGACAAAAGCACAGGCCAAACTGTCCTCACACACACATATCACAAGAGGGCCGAGTATATCATATCCCTTCCGTCCTCACTCAGTCCATGGCCAAAGCGTAAAGGCTCAGACAGAGATTTTAGATCGAGATGTGGATATCTGAGCCACAGAGGAGGACAGCCTAAAAACTTCTCAAATTATTTTGTCTGACAGCCCGGGCACAGCGTATAATGTGCATCCATAACCTTGAAATGTTTATTCATTTCGAGAAACTTTGTGTCTTACCTTTCAAAAGCAATATTTTTTGTATCAAGGCACGTATTAATAATTGGAGATGTAAGGCGTCTTTCCACGTCTTTTCTTTTTGGTGTCATAGATCCCAACGTCAAGCGCTGCATGTGCTGGGAAATCTCAAAACGCTCCGTGGTAACAAACTTATCATCGTGATTGATCTCAATCAGTTCTGCCCAGCCTCCAGTATCTGTTGGAAATGGTACATCGCGTTTTAAGAAACTCAGCAACAGTATTCCAGAATGAAAAATTGAGAATATATTGTATGTAAAATCAGGACAGACACTAATCCACTTAATTTTGCACTGAGATAAAATTTGGACCCGTATCTAAAATTAGTTTTTATTTGGGGGGCAGGAGAACAGAAGAGAGAAAACTAAGTAAAAGATGTAAGTCAAATTTTTTGACCTCAGATTTCTCAAAAGAAATGAAGCCATTACATTAAACCACTAAACAGTATCTCTATGAGACACTCATGGAATATATGTATAAAACATTTCTACAATTTAGTACTCAGCCTCATGCTAAAATATTTACCTTCTCCCTTGAAAATTAAGCTACGCCTTCCTCTCTCCCAGCTCATATTTTCAAAGCCCAGTAAAGTGAGATCCACACGCAGCTTGGCGCCGCTTTTCCAGATGCGGCAGACATCGCTTGGGCAAACTCTAGAAACGAGTGGGACTATAAAAGAAAAATGGGATAAATATAAATAGGAAATATTCAGGAGTTTAAGTGCACAGAGAGTCTGAGCTCAAGCAGACTGCATCACTGTCTTAGCTGTCGATAGCCAGAGACAGGTAAACAAAACCCCAAGAGAAGTCTTCAGCAATTCTAACAACGGCTTAACTCTCCATTAAAAAAAATAACAACAACAAAAAAATCCCAAATCAATCAAATAAACAGGAAACAAAGAATAATTGAGCAACAAAAATGTAAGAGGTTCTTTTGAGAGGTAAAGAGATAAGAAATTTGGGGAGCAGATGTTTCTCTGTGTATCTTCTGTGACATATGTACACAAGCTGCTTAAGTCCCTTTGTCTACAGTTCAGAAGAGGTAAAGCTGAGCAGGATTCTTACCCCAGCTAGTGAACTCCCATTTCATTTCCACATAAAAGTCAGGAGTCTGGAGAAGGAAAATACTCCATGAATACTTCATGAAATAGTTTTAATCTAACATTCAGTACAGCATTCCTCATGGACATTTTAGATAAAGGAAAAGAAACAAAAAATAACCCAGAACTGGAGACATGATAAATGAACATTAAAAAATGAAATTGAAACTATCAAACATAAAAGATGTTGACCCAGAACTGCTGCTTTCTGATGAGCTGTGCTACCTTATTTTACTATAGCAGCAGTAACACCTTCAAGATTCAGTCTCCAATGTTGGAGTTCATGACTAAGGATTTCAAAGAAAAGTCAAGGAGAAGGTATCCATCTCTCACAGCACTACAGAATATGCAAGTTGAAACAACTGCTCATCTGATTTCAGTTCACTTAACCGAACTACTTGAATGAGAGTTGCGGTTTGGAGTGAGGTGTTTAAACGAAATAATGACCTCGTTGATCTTTTGGAGTAATTCAGGAACTCCTCCGAGTGTCATGGAGGTCTGCTGGTAGTCCCGATGCTGCAGAATCATTTGTACCATCTCCGGATCTCCTGTACTCACAGCCTCGTGTAAAACTGAAAGAAATCCAGACATAAGCTACTTTCAGTTTGCTTTCTGAGCAAAACACATAATGGAAAAGCAGTCAAAATACAACATCTGCAACTGAAAAGCATTAACACACAACTTCTGTTTTCCAAGTTATCTTTACCTGTCCATCCCTGCGCATTCTCTTTAGTTACATCTGCCTTGTGTTGAAGAAGGACTTTGGCAGATTCAATATAACCCAAGGAAACAGCGAGATGCAACAAGGTCCGGCCTCGGGGATCCCGTTGGTCAACATCCTGTTGAGTATCCGAAAGAGACGTAATGCTGAAGCCGTCCTACCAAATACAGCTACTCAGAGCACATTGAGAAGAGTTTATATCAACAAAGCTTGTCAGTAGTAACCCAGGAGTCAATGTTCCCCAGGTATTCCCACCTATCAGTCTGTGGAGTACAGTTTTCAAACACGACTGTGCTGCCCTTCTGCACCCCATACAGCACAATCTTACTTCCCCACTGAAATAAAAAGATAAGCAGGACGGGGCCTATAAAACCACCACGGTAAGAACTGGTATCTCTGTAAGACATGACTGAGTTTTGTTGATGCTCCTCATTTCTTTTTCTGTAATTATCTCCCCTTCTGTCTCCCTTCAGAAGGCGTCTCTTTCAGGAGAAGCCAGGAGTTCTAGTCTGTGCGCACTGCACCATGGGCAGTCGACACCCTGAGACACCAACAGAGGGTTTAACATTGTACAACGTAACAGTAAGGAGGAAGGAAAAAAAAATAACAAGGTATACAACAGCGATTTTGTATAGCACTTTTTGAAAGTATAGAAGCAAATGGTATTTTACAAAGCGTCCATCTGACTGACACACACAGCACAATGAAGAGTGAGTGCATTTGTACAAGCCACTAAAAAAAAACTACACAAGCATAAATATCCAAAACATGCAAGCACAACATACTCATACCTTACATATTTTTCACTATTAGCTTAGAGATTTGAAACAGAAGAGCATCTATAACTAAAGGAAAAGGGGAAAGTCAATAGCAGAATAAGAAAGGAAGGTTGTTATGCAAGTTAACACGGTTACTCGACAGCAGTAAGTTGGAAAAATCACAAACAGAGTAGGGAAAGCTTCATTTTAAAGCATTCCCTTTTCACGTCTGTGTGGAACACTGACTAATTTGCACCCCCACTTCCTACAGCCCAAACGCCTCCTGCACTGATGGGTCGAGGACTCTAAGGTGTCCGTCCCCATCCTGTGCTGCTGTTACTGGTCACACACACTTGGCCCGTTGTTCATACCCAGCACAGCGGGTGAGCGTCTCCAGATCCCTCACGTACCCCTCCGCCAGCAAGAAGCTAATCCCAAGGAAGCAGGAAGAAACACATCTTTGGAATACTTTAAAAAACACTAAGTTATTTAAAAGCAATAAAGGAAGTAAGAAGCAGACATATTCCATTTGAACATGCTGCTCATTTTCTTACAAAGCGTTTGAGGGAGGAAGCAGCACTTCACAGGTGGGAACTGCAGCCTCAGACGACTCTTATTTAACAACAGCCTTTCACAGGCAAGAACGTTATTGAAACAGAAATAAATACACTGAAGCAATGTACCAGTACGGTTAAAGATTTTGTTAAGGAACAAGATCAGATTAATTAGATAAAAAGTAATTGCATTCCAAAGATTGTCCCCAAAACAGGACAGGAGCATGCTCAAAGCAAGCATTAGTAGTGTGGTGCACTGTTAGAACTGCCGATGAGAGTCACTAGTCAGGAGGTGGCACAGCTGATCTTTGGCTCGTATACTTGTGGTGTCAGGTATAATGGAATTAACATGCTCTGTTCTGCAAACCCTGCTCCACACCACCGAACATCAGAGCTCTCACACAGCATCTCAGCGAGACAGATGTTTGGTGCCCGAGCTCTGCTGTAGCTTTTCAGGCTATTTCCTTACATCATTACCATTTCTCGCTCAGCTGTCCCAGAGAGAGAACAGCTTGGTATTTTTCTACTCTACAGCACGAAAACAATGATCCATTTTTCTCACCAGAGATGCTGAAAACACTCCAGCCAGTATAAAAGTGCTGCCCCCAGAGTCTCAGACAGCAAAGAAACTGTAAGAACTGCTGGTCCTCAGCAAGAGGCACATTTAATCTTTGGTGGCAGCAGACACCTTTGCTGCATGTTGACTTCCCATTGAGGTAAACAATATTTACTGCTTTTCTAGCACAGAAAAAAAAAATAACATCCATTATATCTGCTCTTCCTTATCATTTCAATGACTCATGCTGCTTTCTATAGAGCTATTCTGCAACTGGCACTCAAACGCTCTGAGTGCAGCTTTGTGGATAATAAGTCAATGTTTAATATCTTACATAACAAAAAGTATATTCCCGTGCCTTCTTACATCACTCCCACAACGACAAACAGGTAATAGAAAATGAAGCACAGCAACTCCACGAGCCCAAATAGACCTGGCAGCACCACTAAGGTGACTTCTCCCCACAAAGACACCAAGCCCTGTGCCAGCTCAAGCTCTTCTGGGGCCCCCAGCCCCCCAGTCTCTGGTGCCCTCGTTACCTGGTCCCGCAGCTCCTCATCCAGCCGCCTGTAGTCGTTATTCCAAACCAGGACGTGCAGGGGGAAGGCGCTGCTGGCCCTGCCAGGGCAGCTCATGGTGACACACACCTGGGGAGCAGAGAGACGGTGCCCTCACTGCCCCACTCTTTATTTTGGAGACCCCCGATCGCTCATGGCTTGACGCTTTCAGCTTCTCCTCCCTCCCGGCTCCCACATGCCCCAGGTGTGGGGGGAAAAACGAGGCTGCAACGCCCTACGAGCCCTTCACCCCGCTCCAAGAAGCACCCCATGCAAATCCAACTCCTGGGGGTCCCCTGCTCCCGGGCACCCCCCTCAGGCCCACCCTGCAGAGGGTCCCTGCGCCCCTCATCCCTTGGGGTGTCCTCTGCTCCCCATATCCCTGGGCATCCTGAGCCCACCCACCCTCTCACACTCCGGGGGGGTCTCCTGCTCCCCTCACCCCCTGCTCCTCAGGGTCTCCCCCGCTCCTGGGCCCCACACCCCCGGCCATCCCCGTCCCTCCTTCCTGGCTCTGCAGGGCAGCGGCCGGAACGCACCACAGCGCGGCCGGTGAGAGGGGGCTCCCCCTCGGCTCCCCTCAGCCTGCCGCCGCCGGCGAGCCCACGGAAAGAGGAAGTTGCTGCTCCCCGCCTACCCTACCCCCCCGCGGGCGGGCAGAGGGAGCGTCCTGCCCACGAGCTGCCCCATCGCCCTCCGCGCGGAGGGGCGGCAGGAGAGTGCTGGGCCGGATGCGGCACCCAGCTCTGGCTGCTCTCCCCCCACACCTCCACCGGGCGTTGGTTTCACCCACTCGCTCTTCCGCGGAGCGGGGCGGGAGCGCCCTCCCTACTGCCGCCATGTTGGGTGAGGGCAGGGCTTGCTGAGAGCAGCCTCTTCCGCCAGTCTGTGGGGTCAGGCTTCCGAAAACTCGGAGCGCGCAGCTCCGCGAACAGCGCCACCAGCGGCGCTGCCGTGCGCCTGCGCGGTGCCGCCTGGGCCGGGCTGGCGGCGCGGGCCCGTTAGCGCGGCAGGAAGCGCCCGGTGCCGCCGCCGCTGCGCACCATGTCGAAGCGCCTGAGGAGCAGCGAGGTCTGCGCCGACTGCAGCGCCCAGGGTAGGCAGCGGCGGCGGCCGGGGGCGCGGCGGAGGCAACGCGGCGGCCGGGCGAGCCCATCCCCCTCTTCTCAGCCCGGGCTTCCCCCGCTCCGGCGCTGAGGGGGCGCGGGCAGGTGGCGGCCGGGAGGGGGGAAACGCGGGGGCTCCGCCGGGCCGGGCACCCCTGGGCGGCAGGGGGCCCCTGTCAGCGGCCCCGGCACCCAGTGCGGGAGGAGGCGGCGATCCCGGCGCTTTTCCGGGGGTGTCACCGCCTAGTAGCGGCCCCCGGCAGCGGGAAGCCGGGTTTGGACGCGTTCTCGGTGGGTTTGTCCGTATCGGCCTTTTCGCGGAGGAGCCGGTCTCCCCCAGCCGCGCTGCGCGGGGATTTCGGCAGAAGAGCGCGGGGTCGCCCAGCAGCGGTGACCCCGAGTCCCCCTCCCGGGTCCCGGACACGGCCCCGGCCCCGCACGGGGTCTGTAGCTCGGCTTAGCGAGGGGAAAGCCTGGCTTAAATGAACCCTCCGGTCACTGAGCTCAAAGGTGGGGAGCTGGAAATGTGTCGCTGAAAGGGACAGTGGCCGTTCCGGGGGAGCTGTGAGGATGAGAGCTCTGGAGACGACACTTATTCGGAGGGTCAGGAGGGAGAGAAATGCAGAGCTGCCGGGTGTGTGACCCGCCCCGTGTCCTGGGTTGGGTGTAGGTGTCCCGGACTTGCAAAGAAAGTGCCTGATAGACTCATATTGAAAACGTTCATTGAGCAACATACGTTCTGTGTTGACATGCGCGTTATCTGCCTTACAGTGCAGATCAGTTCGGGAGCTTATTGCAACAAATCTTGGGTTTTAGAAAGTCAGTTGCATCTCTTCCTCTGACCATCTGTAGCTTTACTGTTCTTATATTTAAAACTGTCTGGTTTACTCGGTTTTTTTTTTTAGCAACTATGTCTATCTGTTGTCTTTCTTCCTCAGAGTTATATAGTTTTTGTTGTTTGCGTTCTATGCTGGTTCTTCCAATATAATTACTTCTGTGCATACTGAAATGCATTAAAATGCTGCAATGTCGATTACATTTAAATGGCCAGAAAATACAGTGTGCGAGACTTTTGTGAATTGGGACTTCTGTTTGCAAAAAATAAATCTGAAATTAACTCCCAGGGAGTTACATTTATCTTCATAGAATTTTGTTTTAAAATTAAATAGAGCTTGCATATTTGACGTAGACAGTTGGCCCTGTCTCATACAAGGCAGCATATCTATGCTTTTAAACGTCAGTGGTGTTATGATGCTGAGATAAAGTTGTGTTATGGCGTTTGTATTTGTTAAGCTCGTCAGGACTACGCAGTGTATCACAATCGCTATTAGGGTAATCTTGTAAACTGGCCCTTTGTGTTGTGATTTTAAAGTGTTGTCAGATATTTACTTGATCTTAGTGAAGGAATCTGCTGGCTTATCCATATGTATAAAGAAATCCCCTCTTTTCCTGAAACCAGTGAGAATTTGCGGGGTGTCCATGGCTGTGTCAAACCTGGGGCCGCAGCCTTGTCACCCGCATCAGATGCCAAATGCCCAACTGCTGTAATAATTAGTACTTTCCCCCTGAGCTTCGTTAACATGCTCCTTGTTTCTGCGGCAAAGCACGAATGGTTTTCTTGTCGATGAGGTGATTTTACGTGTGTTATGGTACACTTCCTATTCTGGGGCGGTTCACTCGGGGTTCGGGCCCGTCCTCGTCAAACGCTTCCTGTTCCTGAAAACAGACCTCGAGCTTCTCCCCTCTCATATTTTGGTGTTGGCTTAAGGGTGTTTTGGTTGTGTCCGTAATTGGATCTATTTTAAAAATGATTCAAGTAAATTCCAGCACAGACATCGAATTAAATTTAAACCTGAAATAGTAATTTTCCCATAACCTGACAGTTCTCTGTTTCTTCAGACTAATGCTCCGTTCCTTCTCTCTTTCCCATCCCCATCTGTTACTTGAGAGCAAATAAATGGTACTAAGCCAGGTAGGAATTGAGTTGAGAGGCTACAAATAAATGATTGTGCAGTTTCATTGAAAAAACCTCTTTCAGTTAAAGCAGTGTGACTCAGAGAACAGGTTGCAATGCCTGACTTCCTGCTGCTTTTCGATCTGTTCACACCATCAAACCTGCCCTTTCCCATATCGTTTGGGCTCCTAATCTGGGCCTGAGCTGCAGTGTATCCTCTGTCTGGCCTCTGCAAAAAGTGCCCAGTGTGCTGAACTTCTCAGTTCTCTTGCCAAAGCTGTCTGTTGTCTTTTTTCTTGTATTTTTTCTATCGCACCATCCACATTTCCAGTGGTACCAGTTTTGGACAGATTCTACATAAATGTGGACTCTTTCATCAATGTGATTTAGGTAGAATGTACAAACCGAGATTACAAGCAAGCCCTCAGCTTTTTTCTCTCCAGAAGAATTTTAAAGCCCCATTTCTGCTATGAAATGACCAAATAAACAGTGGCTGACTTTATGATGGATAAAGGGCCTTTGTTTGGAGCCAGTCAAGTTCTGTATTGAGATGGGTGTAAAGGAAAAAGCGTAATGACTGTCAGTCAAAGCAATGAGGTTCACAAGCAGCTGCAACTAGGGACTGAAAAAAAGAAAGGTAATGGCTTTCAGTTGCGAGTTTGGGAATGTGTGTGTGTGTGATGAAAAGCGACAAAACTCATTAATCTGGAACACTGCCTCCTGCCTTGGGTTGTTAGGCTGGTGCTAACACATCTGATTTCATTGTTATTTTTTTCCTTCTTAGAAGTGAAAGTTGCTAAAATAATGGAATGGTTTAATAAGGAGGTTGTGTGCTTGTTATTAATTTGTTTTTTAAAATTAGGTTAGGTGGTTTTTTAAAAAAAAAAAACAACAAAACATGCTTTAATTTGGCTCTGGGCTGTGGTAGTTACCAATAGATGCTCCCGTCCCTCACGGGCCGTGGTTCCAGCAGGTTTGCCTGCATCGCCTTCAGCACACACACAACATCAACTCTGCTTAGAAACCACAACTATGATCAGATCTCATGTTTCAGGGATTCAGTCAATTCACCGCATGGGTCAGCGAAGACTTTTCTATGATGCACGATTGCTTGGATGCATTGTGACAGGATGCAGAAGTTCTCTCATTGATACCAGCTTCTGCTGCACTCACTTATTTGGCCTCAAACCCATCTTTGGGTTTGAAATTAAGAAGCAGAAGTGATCATGAATTCCTTTTTCTTTTTTCTTTTCCTGGGATGTGCCAGACCTGAAGATCCATCTTGTTGCTCCGTTGCCTGTTACTACAGGATTTTGGCACATAGAGTGCCTCACTTAATGTCATCTTTTTGCTTATATTCGGTTTCAGTTAGATGCAACTTCCTACTTGGTTTTATACTGCACGATGCTACATAATAGGTAGTGTATGTTATTTACTGCTTCACCTTCCATCAGTTGTCTTGGGTTTGCTTGAATTTGGATCTGTTTGGAGTTGAATTAGTTTGACAATGTTTTACTGAGCCTTTAGCTTGACACATATGTATCTTGCTTTTCTGTTTTACTGTGGCACTCTTGAGTGTTTTTATTATTTAATGTGGAAATTAAAAACCATCATAATAATACAGAAGTGAAGGAAGAGCATGTAGGTACTATTGTTAGAAATATTTTTGTAGGACTTAACTAAATGACAAGTAAGCACTTCAGTAAGGCAATAAATTCAGTGTTCTGTTGTGCTTACAAAGTGTTTCCATAGGCAGAACTGCAAAGAGTGGAGCTTTTCGCAGGTCCCCTCGCTGTCCTGGGCTCCCCAGGGCTGCTGTTTCCCCTACATCCCAGCACAACTCTGTTAATAAAATTCACAGGGTCACACGGTGGGTGAGCAGCAAAGCCAAGGTTAGAGAGCGCAGCTCCTCATTGTAGATTCTGTGTTTTAAATACAAGGTCATGTTGCCTTTTGTGTTGTAATTAACGTGTTGTTTTTCAGACCCTTGTTGGGCCTCTATAAACAGGGGCATTCTGATCTGTGACGAGTGCTGTAGCGTTCATCGAAGTCTGGGGCGTCATATCTCTCAAGTGAGACATCTCAAGCATACACCATGGCCTCCAACACTGCTGCAGGTAAAGACTGTGTCTTCCTTCATTAAAACAAGAGAGATTAATTTTTTAAAACGTTTTTTATAGAATTTAAATCACTAAGCTTTCTTTTTCTAAGTTGTTCTCCTCTTATTTCTCTTGTTTTGCTATGATTCACCAATAAAATTAGAATTGTCTATCCCTTTTTAATTTGAAACCTCTGTTTTGGAAGGTCACCTTCAACTTTTCTTTGACTTGTGCAATGCATCTACTTCAACCTAAATTTTCAATATAGAGCAAGCTTTTGTTTTCAGTAGAGCTGCTGTTGGGAAGAGTAGAGATTTTTAAGGAGATTCTCATTACATTCCACATCATAACCTCCCAGGCGTGTCCCTGGTTCTGATATCCCGGTCGGTTATGGATGCTGGCACACAGAATATGAATCTCTGCCTTGCTGTCTGCTTGGAAACAATTACAGATATTAAATTAGTCAGTCTGTGCAGCTAGCAGCAACATTGTGGTATGTGCTTTGGATTTCAGATGGTTGAAACGCTGTATAATAACGGTGCGAACTCCATATGGGAACATTCGTTGCTGGACCCTGCCTCTGTTATGAGTGGAAGGCGCAAAGCTGGCCCGCAGGATAAAGTGCAGTAAGTGCAGAGTTACAGGATTTGTGGTTTTATGGAAGTGTGATTGTTTTATTCAGCATTGACAGGGGCAGCAAGATATCCATGGGAACCTGTTATTTTGTTGCTGGAAGAGAACAGGAGTTATTTGTTCAGTTTCTTTTTTTAATTGACAGAAGATTTGTCACTGAACATGGTGCTTCATTTTAAAATGTGAATAACTGCATGTAGTAACGTAGTTTAGTGTACAGATATTAAGCTGCCATAATTTTAAGTTAAATGTTGACTTCTAAGAAATATACACTATATCCTAGAGTCTGCAAATATTCTGATGTGTGTAACAAAAGTGTGCTCTGTATTGTTAGACAATCTGCACTGTTGGTTTTTCTTTGTGTCTAACTGCTGCTAATAGCAACCAAAGATCTAATGCAACCTTCACTTGTCAATTTTCCTTTTTCTAGAGCATCTGTATTATTGCAAAAACACTAATACTTGTTTTCTTTCCCTTCTGCTGCTTGGGGTTTCTCTTCACAGTCCCAATAAAGCAGAATTCATTAGAGCTAAATATCAAATGTTAGCGTTTGTTCATCGCTTGCCGTGCCGTGAAGATGACAGTGTTACTGCCAAAGATCTCAGTAAGGTTAGTACGGTTCTGGCAGTCTGCAGAAACTGCAGCTTGTATGTAACAGAGTACTGAAATATGAATTAAATTAGTTGCTTTTGACTAGAGATCAAACTATTGATGATCTTCAGCACTTATGTAAACAAATACAGCTTGACTTTAACTGGAAGCCGCTTTTTTGGTAATATATATGGATGCTGGAGGTGTGCATGGTTGAGAGGCATTAATTTAGGTTAACTTGGAGAAAAATGTTTGTACAAATCAGCTGTAGCAAGAATTCTGGCATACCCGTTTCTAAAAGCTCGGCTGAAAAATCAAATGCTGAATCACATTTATTGCTGCTGTATTAAGCACAATCCTGCTTCTTTTTCAGCAACTCCATTCCAGCGTAAGGACAGGGAATCTGGAGACGTGTTTGCGATTACTCTCCTTAGGAGCCCAAGCCAACTTCTTTCATCCTGTATGAACACTTCTTTCATTATTTCGATAGACCATCAGTTTGTACAGTTTGCAATATTTATACTGATTTCAGCAGATACACATTTCAGTCTTCTACTCAGACTTGTTGATTAAGTCGATGTTTTTCCTAATAACTTGTAGGAGAAAGGAAACACCCCACTCCACGTTGCTGCTAAGGCAGGACAGACTTTACAAGCAGAATTATTAGCGGTTTATGGTGCTGATCCTGGCACACAAGATTCCAATGGAAAAACTCCAGTTGACTATGCAAGGTAGAATGCTTTTATCTATTAACTAGTGTTCCTAAATATCCCCAAATCACATGATGAACCTGCTTAGATATATTTGTCCTGAAAATAATTTGACTGTGCTGTGTTGATAGATTTGCATGTGCAGCATTGAACTGTGGCTTGTAGTAAATCTGTTTATCTGACCATTTTAAAAACTTTTTGTATGTCTCAGAATGAATAACCAATGTAACTTTTGTGTGTGTGTATAAACCAGACAAGGTGGGCACCACGAACTGGCAGATCGCCTGGTGGAGATTCAGTATGAACTCACGGACAGGTTGGCTTTCTACCTCTGTGGCAGGAAACCGGGTGAGTAGACAAAAAATTGCCCTCTGAGATCCATGTTAGTTATAGGACATAATTCTATATGGTGTATAATCTTTGTGTCAGTGTTGCTGCACTTTTTATATGCATTTCGAGTATTCTAACATTATATAAATGGTACAGTAAGAACAAAAGAAAGTAGAAGATGTAAGATAAGTGATAATGCATTTAAAATTCAGATAAACCTGCAGGGTTTAAGTATACCTAAAATAAAGTTCCTGTCTGTTCTTTAAACAGAATACCCCTGAAGTGTGGAGAAACACACATATAAGATCAGCTGAGTACTGTGTAACTTCAAGGAGTGAATTGCATGGAAAATACAGATTTTTCTGAACATCATTTAGTTGGCAGGAGATACCATTTAAGCTCTAAGCAGCTTCTTCTCGCTGAAATGTGAGAGCAGGGGATTATGCAGTTAAATGGGCACCTTTTGGACGCAAGCACACTTGAAGAATTTGTAGCCATTAGATGCCATAAAGGCACCTACGTTAGAACTTTATTTTAAATGGAGTTTTAAGACAGTTGATAAACCTTAATTGGAATCTTTGATAACACCAGGAAATGGTGGTAGGAACCTTCTGTTAAGACTTGCTAGCTTCCTTTAGTTGGAAATGGAATAATTACATGCAAGATAAATTATTCTGTGTTTGCCTGTTGCATATATTCTTGGGTTCCTCATTACTGTGTCTTTTAGTAAAACTGAATAGCAGCTGTACGTCCTGACAGCGTTGAGAACTGTAGGCCAGTAACAACCTATTAAAGTGCAATTTGTTTTCAACTCTAGAGCACAAAAATGGACAGCACTTTGTTATACCTCAGATGGCAGACAGGTGAGTTGCTGATTCCGCGGCGTGTGCGAAAACATCAAAATAGAAAACCTAATAATTAAGTTTCCTTTCCTTTCTGAAACAACTTTAAGTTTGTTGTCATTCTAAGTTTTTAATGTGTGCCTTGGAAGCTTTTCTAGAAATATTGTTGTGTAAATAAAATCAGATAATCATAGGATTTTACTGTATTTATTAAAATGCAGGAGGAAGGTGAGAATTATATGAAGGGAACACACATGGGGATTCCTGGGAAACAGGTTTTGTAAATAAAGTAAGGACTAATTGAGTTAGTTTCCTGACAGAGCATTTTGAAACTAATGCTTGCAAGAAAACTGCATTTTTCTCTGAAAATATTTTTGTTTTTTGATCATCTGAGTGCTTTTAACTTTTGGTTATGATCATTGAAATCATACTTGTATAAAACACATCAAGTATTAATCATAAGTCCCTATCTTTCTTTTATTGCTATGCAATTGGAAATAAGACGGCTGTAAGTAGCTACTGTTCAACTTATTGCTTGCAAGTTTTCTGTGAAAAACTGTAATAAAATGAAAATTATAGAAACTATGTAGTAGTTGGTAAAATGATGCTATTGTTCAGATTGCTTACAGAAAGCGTTTTGTGGCGCTGCAGCTCAACTGCTGCTTGAGCTCTGAAATGTGGGTATTCAGGTTCCAAAGGATTCGGGGGATTCTTTTCCTTTAAATTTAATATGGTTGTTTAGAAGAGCTCGAGAGTATGCGAACAGATGTATTGCCAATGTTAATAAGATCAGTGTGTTAAAAACTATATTAAAAATACTAAAAGATGAACAAGTTTCAAATAAAAGTGACCTTTTAGTCACTGAATTATCAGAACGTAGCATTTGTGTTTAAACAAGTTGTTACACACTGTAGATGTAATGATCACTTTCTGTGTTCATAGCAGTCTAGATTTATCAGAACTTGCAAAAGCAGCAAAGAAGAAGCTTCAGTCTGTAAGTAAAACTTCTTTGTCTAGAGGTGGCAAACTCTGCACTTCATCTTTCTCAGCTGCTATTAATTCCTGCATAAATAAAGTGTACAACAGTATTTTTGTGTCTCTGCAATTGCACAGTCATACATGTCTCCTTCATGGATGATGTTCCAGTGCAGACTGAGAAACAAGTAATTAAATAGGGTGAAAAGCAGCCAAACGAGAGCAGAGTTGTGCTGTTTTATTTTCTATTTTATAAGGATTCTTACTAGGTTTTGTTTCTTTTCAAGCTGTAATGATTCTCTTCTACCCTTAGCTAAGCAACCACTTATTTGAAGAACTTGCCATGGATGTGTATGATGAAGTTGACAGGAGGGAAACAGATGCAGGTGAATGAAGCTTTCTGGAATGTGTATAAAATAAATCTAAATCGGTACATTACACACAACATGCTAGTGCAAGCATACGTTCTATTTAAAGCACTTTTCTGTTCAGTTATTACTGATACTGAGAGTTTCTTTGTCTTGCATTGTCTGGAAGTGACGTTAATTGAAAAAATCTTGTTTTTTACGAAGTAGAGAACCCTCTGGGGAAAAAGCCTTCCTTTGAATTGATTGTGTTTGTGTTTGAAATTGCGGTCTTTTATTCTTTGACAAGAAACACTGTCAAATAGTACAGGAAGGTTATTCCCTCTTATTTTTGTCTTCCTCTTCCTGGGGCAGTTTGGCTTGCTACTCAGAATCACAGCACACTTGTGACAGAGACCACCGTGGTCCCTTTTCTTCCTGTAAATCCCGAATATTCCTCAACTAGGAATCAGGTATGCAGTCTTCTTAATAATGTAAAATAGTTTTTATTTAACAGGTGAGGTATTCTAAGTAATATTGCGTTATTTCATGACTGTACAAGAGTTGCATCTGCTTGTGAAGAGGTTAAAATAGTTCCAGATTTCCCCTGCCCTGGAGTGCACCGCTGGGTAATTTAAATCACACTTATTGCAATAAATGTAATTGAACTTGCTTTAAGTGCTACAGTCTTAGTCTTACCTGGAAACTCTGCTGTTCACTTAATACATGATGTACTTTCTTTTCTGTGTTATTTTGTAATTTAGGGAAGACAGAAATTGGCTCGATTTAATGCCCATGAATTTGCTACGCTAGTTATAGATATTCTAAGTGATGCCAAACGAAGACAACAGGGGAATCCTCTCACTGGTTCGAAAGGTGAGTGCGATTTTGGTTGTCAGCTCTTCTACGCACGGTTCTTCAGCAGTTTAATCAATGCCACAGCTGCATTCAGACGTACTAGATGAAGAAAGAGATTTATATATTTTTTAAAATAAATTATAAGAACTAGATCCTGTGGATAGCAGGCTATTGACGCCATGATTCTCACCACTTACTTGTCTGAAACACTTAAAAAAATGAAAAGATAAAGCCATAAAACTTTGGTATTTTGGACAGTAATAATACATACCTATTATGTAGATCTATTTTCTTCTTGAACTGGGCTACTCAAATGATACTTTATTACGGCATGTCTTGTATGGTCTCTCTGAAGATATTTTCTATTTTATGTTTTTAACTTACTTTAAAGCATACACTTCTATTCCTTCTCTAAACTTACTGGCATGTTTTTAAATGGGGTATGTTGATCTACAGAAAACGTGGAACTGATACTCAAATCCATCAGCAATCAACATAGTAGTGAAAGTCAGGATAATGACCAACCTGATTATGACAGCGTTGCTTCAGATGAAGATACAGATCTGGAAACAAATGCAGCTAAATCAAACAGACAGAAGGTAGGTTGGAAATATTTAGACACACCAAAATTTATCCGTAAAGGTGATTTGCAGTGACTCTTTCCCCTTGTGAGGTGATTTAACGTGCACAAATGATCAAGAAAATGAATACTGTAATTAATTTTCAAATCCTTTTCAGAGTCATGCCTCAGTCTACAAACTTTAACAAAATTAAGAGTTGTGACTTAAGGAATTCTTATTGTAAATAAAATGTTCCTCTAGAAAAGTAATGTACTCCACTGTGCATGTCTGGAGTTAAGATAGAGATCTAATTGCACAGGTGAAATAACTAGATCTACCAAAACACTGTTTATCGGTGATTCCAAGGTATTTCACAAACATTTACTGCTCCTACTGAAGGAATATTTAGAGCAGACCAATAGTGACTGTTTTAAACCATTCCTGAAAATAGTGCAGCATGGTAAAAAAGGGGCAGTAAACCCAGCAGTTTGAGTTTAATCTTCACTGGTAACGTGCACACTGGATGTGTAGTAATCTGTGTTTTATGGCTTTCCAGTTCTTTATTGAATTAAAAAAAAATCCTGATGAAAGAGTAAAATCCTTAAGGGAAAATATTATGTCGCTGAAATGCTGAGACAAATGGTTTTGTGCACGGAGCAGCTAAGAGTTGATTGATATCAATTTTCTTTTATATTGGGCTAAAATTACTTTAGTAAGTGGATCTTATTAATTTCAACTTAACTTGAACCATGATTCCATTAAAGTACAGGAAAAGCTGTCAAAATCTCCTTGTCTTTTTTGGTAGTCTGTTTCTTAGTGGTGCGAGTATTGTTCTCTTACTGTTCACAGAGCCTGGATTCGGACTTGTCCGATGGCCCAGTGACAGCCCAAGAATATATGCAGGTTAAAAATGCCTTGGTGGCTTCTGAGGTGAAGATTCAGCAGTTAATGAAAGTGAACATCAACTTGAGTGACGAGCTGAGGATCATGCAGAAAAAGGTAACAGGCACAACAGCGTCACCCCTTCATTTCTTCATGTATTTTAGGTTGACCAGAATAAAACTGCTGAAACAGAAGATGCGATAACCCAACATTAGGGTAGTGAGAAAAGTGATTTTAAAATGGACCTGCTTTGGAGTCAGACGAGACCATAAACGTATTGGTGCAGCACATGCTTTGCATGTTGGTTTGGTGTTTTGTTTTTTGATGATGATGATGATCTCCTTATGTCAGTTCACTTTGACCTAAATTTTCCAAGTTGCAACGCAGTTGTTGCAAGTCTTGTATGTTTTTGCTGTCTTGCTTCAAGATAAGCAGTTTTTAACAATGCAGAAGTGCTAGCACACATCTCACGTGTGCACGTGTATCTATATAATGCACTTCCAACTTTTCCAGTGTATATGTTGTGGGATTTTTTCCATTTTTTCTTTCAGCTTCAAACACTGCAGAGTGAAAATTCCAGCCTCAGAAGACAGGCCACAACCAATATCTATCAGGTCCAAAGTGGTTCTGAGTACACAGATCCGACCAACAATTCTTCTTTAAAGCGGCGACCGTCTGCGCGGGGCAGCAGACCCATGTCCATGTACGAGACTGGCTCGGCTCAGAAACCCTACCTGCCCATGGCAGAGGTGACGTACCCCGAGGAAAGCATAACGAGACTGCAGCCTTTCCCTCCACACGTGAGTAAAACCACTGATGCTTCTGCATTTCTTCCGATGTTCAGCTTTTCTGCCTCTTCCAACTACGCTCATTTTCCAGAGCTACTCAACTGTCTGCTTCAGAGTGAATTTGAACTGTAACAGTTGTTCATGTTTGCTGTATTAACTTGTCTGCAGGAGAAAAAGCTGTAACAGTTCTGGAATATGTAAACCGGAGCTTTTGGCTTCTGCTCAGTTGTTTCTGTTAACCACGTATATGCCAAATATCAAAATGTGTGGCTGTTTGAAAACAAGGCGGGGGGGTGGAAATAATATTCCAAGATGAGTAGGTAAAGTTAATGGATTTCTTAAGATATACAGGCATGTGCCGATTTGTGGAACTTCAGAACCACCTTTCAAAACTAAAAGGAAATGGAAACTTTTTCATGAGGCCACCAATTTCTTATTCTGAGCTTGGAACTGGAGGCTGAAGATGATT
Source organism: Nesoenas mayeri (assembly GCF_963082525.1). Taxonomy (NCBI): domain Eukaryota; kingdom Metazoa; phylum Chordata; class Aves; order Columbiformes; family Columbidae; genus Nesoenas; species Nesoenas mayeri. The sequence continues at coordinate 5,822,226 of NC_137565.1, read as the reverse complement.
TAGATCTGTTAGACAAATTCTTCCAGTTTAGGATTCTCCTGTATGATGTAGTAATAGTGGAATTCCATATCAGCCGCAATGACTTGGCACTGACGTGTTCACACTTTAGATAAGTGACCCAACACACACTAGTGCTTATTAATTTTTTTGCTGCATCTTTTTAGGTTGCCCTGTGGGCAGGAATATGCGATGTTATTTTTTAGGCACATATTTAACATCTGTGGATTTGTTTCTATGTTTCCCTTTTGGTAGCACTATCTTGTATTTCCTTCCAGATAAACAATTAAGCCCTTTAATACATATTTGGAAGATAATGGGTTTTCTTGCCTGGCATGAGCGGGTATGATTGTTCCATGCACATTCCAAAGATGACAGTTGAGTGCACCAGGGAATCGGTGCAGAAATTTGTTTGCTGGGTTTTTCCCCTGCTTAATTTAATAAGAACTTCAAAGTATGAAATCTGGGTCACTTTAAATTATATTGGCATGTTGATGTAAAGGCAGTTCTGGCAGCAAGAAATGTTAATGCTTTTGTATGTGGCAGTGTTTGCAAACATGACAGTGCTTTTGATAGGTCCTTTGGCTGTTTGCTTCGAAATGTGGATAGAAGTAGTGTTTCTGAAGCATCGTTACGTGGAGTTAGTTAATTTGGTATTATGTTGAATGTGTTTTATTCTCTGTGGAATTTAGCACCTCTGCAACATCAATATTAGAATTAACATGAAGTCAATTGTATTTTGAAACAATTAAGTCCGCGCACACTTAGCCAAATTCTCCAAATCATTCTTGCTTTATGTCATCTCCGTGGTTTTAAGAATGTTCCTTTATTTCGGTTAAGAATTTGTGTTTTGTTTTTTGGTTTTCCCGAGTGTTTTTCTCTTTCCCATTTTTAGATCGGGAGGAGTGCGTTTGTGACCTCCTCTTCATCTCTACCTTCCTTCCCCTCCACGCTTTCCTGGTCAAGGGATGAAAGCACACGAAGGGTTAAGTACCTTCCCACTCGGTATTTTACCTGCAGGAGGTGGCATCTCCCTCAGCCATCCTGCCTCTCTCTTCTCCCCTGTCACGCTGAGGAGCCTTGGTGCTTGCATGGAGCAGGATTTCATCACTTTCCGTTTCTTCTGCCACGCGCTGTGGGGACTCGCCTCTCTCTAACTTCACAACGGCTGAAACCTTGAGCATTTAACACCACGCACGGTTACTCCAGATCACTCGTTCAACTGCGTAATGCGGGGAGCAGCCAGCAGACAAGTTGGTGGCTGTTTGGAAGTTATTTTGCAGGCGCTCACTGACACTTCATAAGCCGATACATAACTTTTCCCGCTGACTAAAATGCACTGCATGAGGCGTACGCAGCTCACCGGGTCCTGGCTTTACAGCCTGCTTTCTTCGGGGCTGTCAGTTTGCACCAATCCACGCTGCTACTGATTGACCGTTTATCTTACAGATGTTCATTAGTTTGTTTGAAGCGAGTTCTTCAGGCATCCAAACTGTTATTCGTATTGCCCAGCCTGCTTTCTGCTCACCTTGACAGATGAAACGGCATGGGGATTCTTTTTAGCAAGACGCTGCTTTCAGGTCGAGATTAAAGACACCAAGAGTGTGTGTATAAAAGAAGCTTTTATTGGTGTTCCATCAGGACCTACAGAGTTTTGTTCTTAAGGTGTTTGCTAGCTACAGTACTGACTGTAGGAGAAAAATTGCAGCGTTACCAAGAAACACTAAACACGTTCTGGAAGCTCATGTTATTCCAAAGACCCTGTCTCTGCTGTGGTCTCGTGTGAGCTATTGGCTATTTGGGGAAGCATTGTCCAGCTTCTCAAAGGTGTTTTGTTTTTTCTTTTTTTAAAACACTGTTCTGTTTTTGTAGTGGGACATATATAAATCTAGTCTTACTAAATTTACCACTTCCTTTGCTACAAGCGAGCACAAAATGCCACCTCGCAAAAGGACACGTTGAGGGAGGCAAACAGTTTGGGCTAGTCTGTGACAGCTTCTTTTTAGAATGTTTTATATGGGATCCTTGAACTAACTGCAAGTTACATATTTAAAAGAAGGAAAAAAAACATTACATTTGCAGCTGTAGAGTAACATCCATTTCTGGCTGTGACTGGCTTTAGTGGAGCCTGAGCAGGTACAGGGTGATGTGTCACAGATCAACGGATGCTGAAGGTGAACAACCCATTGCTTTTACACTGTGGTTTGACTGGCCCTGAGCTCCAGCTTATGCTGCTCATGGAAAGTGCCCTCCAGCATCACAATGCACCGGTGGCATTTCGAGGTCTCACTCTGACTAAGCCTCTCTAACTTTGAACCAAGTATTAAGACAAAGTCCTTTGGGACCTTTGTTGTATCCTGTGTTCAAGGGATTATCCTGCCTGGTCAAATGCAAATCCAGGCTTGGCTGCAGCTGATACCAGTACTGTGTAGTACTAGAAACTTGCAGAGGTTTTGTTGTTTTTTATTGTACACTAATTCTATACTATGTTACTGGTTCCATAATATCCCATTCTTGTAATTCATTGTTGGCATTTGTATTTCTGACCATAGTGTAGAGCTTTGCCACTAATCATACTGTTCTCTATGCATCTGGGAAAGATGAAAGGCCAGACTCTACATATAATAATTTTATATCTTCATAATATGTCACATTTAGAATTGGTCTTTACTAGCTATCCTGAGAGATGAGCATTCAAAAAACGCTTGGTTTTTCCTTCTGTGTGGAGTAACTTTAAAATGGACAGAAAGTGTTCATACCGCAGGTGCTTCAAGGTTAAGAATTGTTGGGTTTAACATTAGATGAGTGCTTAACAAACATACTGGATCTTAACTGATGAAAGCAAATTCCTAGTCACATTTTTGGTCTATCATTGAGGCAGAAGTGTTTTCCTAAGTCTGTGGATCAGGGATGCAGACTGAAGGTGTCCCTTACAATCTGACACTTGAGATTCCCTCATCTTCAGAGCTGCTGTGAAGCTCCAAGGCTGATTCTTCAGTGGAGATGGCGAAGGACCCTGTGACATGACCATGGCAGGAGCTGGGGCAGAGGCTGCTCTGGATGTTGAGTGACACTGACGTGCTGTGTTGCCCTTCGGTCTTCTACCCACTGCTTGGCCTCCACTCTGCACTGGGCCTCCCACCATCGTTTCAGTCTCCTGTCTTTATTTGGACTTTCCTGTTGCAACAGACCTCAGCCCTCGTTTTGGTGTCCCATTGTGTGGTGGGCTCCCCCTGCCCGGGTCTGTGGTCAGACCCCCATTCTTGATTTGGCCTTAGTTCTTGTTCTGGCCTCCCGAGCTTGGTCTGCTTTCCACCCCAGTCTCGGTGGCCTCCTGCTCTTGGGTTGGCCGCTTTCACCCCATGGTCCTGCCCTCCGCACTTGACCTCCATGGGCCTCCCCGTCCCTTCCCTCATGGTGGTTTCAGCGTCAGGAGAAGGTGGTCGTGCTGCAGCTGTCTGTCTGTCTGTCCCCACAGCCCTGCTGGGTGCCAGGGCAGAGCCCTCGCTCAGGGCTGGTGGGGACATGGGGGTAGTGGCTGTTTCAGGGGCTGTTGTGCTAAAGAATGAGCTCACATCTGCAGGTCATGGTGCTGGAGCATCTCGGGGCTCTTCTTTCCTGCACAGCGCTGAAATAAATCTGTGTTTGTTGCAGACCTCGAAGCTGGAGAAGCAGAGCAGCGTGTCTGAGAGCGACTATGACAACCCCCCCACCCCGCTGGAGCTGGAGGAGACGGGGTAGGTGCGGTGACACAGCTGAAGGCACAGCTCAGCGCTGCCAGAGGACACCAGCCAGTTCTGTCCCACAGGACCGACCTCTGGTTTGCTGCTTTGCAGGTCAGGCAGGAAGGGCCGGCAGAGGAGCGTCATCTGGCAGGGCGAGGGATCCATCCCTGAAGACACCAACACAGCCCCCAGCTCCAGTTTGCCCAGTACTGAAGATGTGATTCGGAAAACTGAGCAGATCACTAAGAACATTCAGGAACTGCTGCGAGCAGCACAGGAGAACAAGCATGACAGGTAAGGCGTGAGTGCCGGAAGAGCTCCAGAGTTTGTGATGAAATGTAAAAACTTATTTGGGTGTTTGCAAACAGCCACCACCCACGTTAATGCTGGAGATGCTGATTTCACACCTACAAAATGTGCAGGTCCCTGGTGTTTCCTGGTGCACTGGACTTAGTGTCACTGGGTGAGCAGGGACGAGTGACCAGCACAGTGTGCCTTCAACAGAATTACTGAATATTTAGCCTGTAACTCACACAGTGAGAAAGCAGTCGGTGGTTTGGAGATGTACGTGTCTATAAGCTGCTCTATGAGAACTGTGGTTTGTCTATTCACTGTGTATAGAAGAATGTGACAGTATTTGATATAACAGGTGCGAACAGTCATTCCTTCAAACAAACTTCGATCAAAGAGTAGCAAAAACTTAAGAAATAATTTTGTACTATTGGTTAAGCTTTTGCTTTTTCTGAAGTCACGTAGTTACATACGAAGCTGTGCTAGGGAATGCTGAGGAGACACGAGGAATCACCAGATCATGTGTTGCACTCCCTGCTTCAATGGCCTTCCGTGCCGCATACAAAGAGAGTTTTAGAATATATATGTGTTTTTTTTGTTACTCAGTTGTTTTTAGAATAATAGCCACTGATGAGTGAAATTGAAGAGTCTTCCCTAATGAATAATCCATTGCGTCTTTTTGCAGCTATATACCATGCTCCGAGAGGATACACGTGGCAGTGACGGAGATGGCAGCGTTGTTCCCAAAAGTAAGTACCTTACAGCATTAATGTTTTTAGCCTCACTCCTCTTTAAATTTCCCTTCAGTAAATGGAAACCAGGAGCAGAAGGTAGGGAGAAATGTCGAGGTGTGTTTGTCACATCTTGCATCTCTCTATTTATTAGCACGTCGATTGGGAAAGGCTAATGTAAGTCCAGGCCTTTAATTTTACTCTGGAACTTAAAAACTCTAAGAATTGCACACAGTTCCTCCAAAACTGGAGGCTGCTCGCATCTAACTTGAGGATTGTGGCTGTGTGGGAATTTTGCTCCATTTGTCTCTCCCAAGGCTCCAGTTGAATGATGTTGCCTGGATTTCTTGCTTGCGGTTATGTTTAGATCTGTGAACCATCCACCAAAGTGATCTGTTTCTTCACAGCACACTCAGGGAGTGAAATCTCCTTCTGTTAAACTGCAAGGAAAATCTAATGCTGTTGTGCCTACCTGAACAAATTGTGTAGTACATGCTGTACCCTGATGTCAGCCAGGATATGGGCTGGGCAGCACTAAATGGGCACTAGGAAATTTGGATGATTAACTTCCTAAAGGAGAGTGTGAAGCACTATTTCCCTGTGTCCTGCCTGGCAGCATCTTGAAATATCCTTGAGATGAGAGAGGAGAGATTCTGGGAGCTTGTTTCACCCGCCCCTGCCCCCCATCTCCTGCAGCACAGAGAAGTTTGTGCAGAAAGCAGGGCCCTAGGAGCAGAAATGTCATGCTAAAGAACACTTGTGAATAACTGCCGACTAGTTAAAAGCGACTCTAAAACAGTTTTGTTGTTCTGGCAAGTTCAACTTTCTCCTTTCCTTTCCCAGAAACCCAAATCGGAGCTGGTAAGGACTTCTTTGCGTCTGCTGACATCTAGTGCCTACAGACTCCAATCCGAGTGCACAAAAACCCTTCCCGTGGAGACGTGCCCCACGACGGACATCCAGCTGGTGACGCAGCAGGTGATCCAGTGCGCCTACGACATCGCCAAGGCTGCCAAGCAGCTGGTCACCATCACCACCAAAGAGAACAACAACTGAGTCACGCTTGGCTGCTTCATGTTTTTTTTTAAAGGTTGAATTTCAAACAGAGGTGTGGAACTATTCAAATTTCTATGAGAAAAACTAAAGGGGCAAGAAACTTTTTTATAAAAAAACCCTCAGTATTACTTTTGCATGTTTTCTAACAATTTTATGATTAATTTAACCCACTGCCTTATCTCGTGCCTGTGTTGCCAGTTTAGTTACAGATAATAGCATGTTGCGAGTAGCTGTTGAGCCATCGTTATCACCTACCAGCGCTGTACCGAGCTCTCTAGATGTTTCCTTGGGGCCACATTCTGCTTTCTGATGTTTCTTGCAAAACTCCCACTGAAAACAGCCACATGCGTGGGAGGACGGAATCTCAGCTCTGTCCGGCCTGGAGCCTCGTGCCGTGGAACCTGCAGCGAAGTGGGCTCTGAAGGCTCCGGGACAGAACTGCCGCCCAGCAGGAAAAAGGTTGTAGTCCCGCTAATGGAGTGCAAACCAAATATTATCTGTTCCCATATCAACCGTTGTGCAATAATAATGTTTTTTAGTCTGCTAAAACAATAGTAGTTGTGGGCATCCGAGCTTATTACATGTAACTATACAAGGTCTTTGTCACTTTATGTTTTGGAAGGAATTTGAAACTTAATAGTTATTTCTTTTAGTTGTCACTATGCCATTAATGTATGTTTGATGTTACTTTAGGGCATTAGTGGTTAAAATATTATCCTTTGTTTCTGATTTAGTAATTCATGCTTAAGTTTCCTACAGAGTTTTACTGTCATCTTCAAGGCACCGTCAAAGCAGCATTGCTTAGTAACTCAAGATGTAATTTCAATAAAGATTTCTGTGATAATTAGAAAGGAAGACAGAAGAGTGCCAGTGCAAAAGCAGCTGTGCCTGCCATAGCGTATAACCTCTGTACCTCAACATATCCAAATGTGAAAGGATTTCTGATACCTAGTAAGTTTTCTGTAAGTCTTTCAAACCCACGCTAGGCTGCCTCAGAGGGCGGCAGGTGACAAATATCTGTGTTTCAGGTTTTTTCAACCAAAGTTCGGTGGTTGGTTCCTTTTCAGATCATGCTGTTTGTATGTGGGTATGAACACTAAGTGCCATGACAGTGCTGGATTGTTGTGTTGGAATTAGCTCTCTTTTTAAAGTAGTGCAAGTTTGAGGGCGCGTGTAGATGACAACCCAGTAAATCAGTTTTTCATTGTGGTTTTTTTTTCCCATTTCCTTTTTGCACGTCTGAATTCCAGAACTGTCTCTAAACTCCCAGCAATGCAGAGAGGCTGGGCCCAGATCTGCAAAACGACATTTGTAAAACCTGCTTCCAAATTATGCTCCTTGCAATTTAAATACATTGGTGTACTCTAGGAACTTTTCCTGAAATCAGCATCATTGAAAGGCAGTAGATGGTATTTTTCAGTCTGTGGGGACACCATTGTATGCTTTTCTTTACCATATCTTACCTGATTTCCAAAGGGTAACACCAAGTGATGATCTAAGTTATCAGTTGTTTAAACTTGCCTCTGTACCAAAACAAACGGACGCTGTGATAACTGCTGGTGCTTGTTCTGGCTACCCAAGCATTGGGTTTTAAATTAACCCTTTACTTTGTTGGAAGGCCTGGCTGTAAAAATGTGGCCAGCCTGTCACTGATTTCCTATTCTGTCACTTAAACAGCATTTCTAGTCGATGCCCCATCCCTGAACACATGTGTGTTCGAGGTTGGTTATGGTCACACTGTGTCATTGCTGCAGAACGTTCTCAGTAAAACAGGAGAGGCCTGAGCTCCTCTCACAAGCAGCAGAGTGGTCAGAACCAGCGCTGGAACTGAGGAGGAGCCCCCGAGTCACACAGCACTGCGGGTCAGAACATTTGTAATACCTGAAACAACAATGGTGGTTTTTTCTTTTAGGGCTAGATCTCCACTTTTTCCCTGTAAACAAACTTGCCCTTTCTTTACAAAATGCTGCATAGGAAAGTAAACATTTTTTTTGCCTTTTTCCAAAACTTGTATTTATCAGTGTCAGTCTGTCTGTACAATATTTTGACTTTTTTGTTTACTGTATTATTATAAAATGCTAAAACCCTCTCAGTGTGTGAAATTATTGGTTCTACAAAGAAAAGACCTTGGAAAAGGTTTCAGTAGCTGAGGAAAAGCTGCAGTGCTGAAACAACACCCAGTTTTGGGACAGGATGTCAACATTCCACCCCAGCTGCAGTGTCCAGACTCATTTTAAGCTGCAGTTACAAGTAAGAAATCAAGTGCAATAACCAACTAAAACTTCCCTCCTGTTGTTGCAGAGTTTGCTCATGGAAAGAAACAAACAATTGTTCAGGTTGCAATTATTCATTATTTATGAAATAAATAAAAAAGCCAATAGTGAAGTTTCAGCACCTTCTGGGGGGGACTCCACAGGTTAAGAATTACAGCCACAGCACATGTGATCTATCTTACCAATTTGCAATGCATTATTAATTAACTCCTACAAGCCATCCTGGCCCCCAGGCCTGTCTTGCTGAGAGTCTGACCCGGGCCAGCAAATGCAGCACATGGGGGGCACGGGAGCCCCAGACCTGTCATGGTTTAAATCCAAAGGGCCTGTTTATCTGCCATGTTGCCCCTATATAATATATCACTGAAATCCATCATCACAATTCTGGAACACAGAGTAAAAGCAGCAGTTCAGGCCCCAAGGATGCTCACACCTCTCTGTTCTTGAAGTCAGGAGAAATTCGCTCTTGTGGTCAGCTGAGCCACAGCTGAATATTTTCAGAAATCTACTGAGTTGAGTCTTGGCATCGTTGTGGGCTATTCCAATGTTATTGCAGGAGTTCCGTGGTTCTTCCAAGTTTTCTTTTTGTAGTCTGCAACTGCATTTCCTGCTTGTTCCTCAGGTCCATGCTGCTTTTGGGTAACTGTAGAGCTAACGGGGTCAAAACAAAGACCATAATTAACTACTTTATGGGCTCTAGAATCTGTCTTCCACACATGCACTTTTCAGCAAAGAAGGGACTTTGGAGGGCACAGAATATCCTCCAGGAAAAAGCATCAGTAATGTTTTAAGAGTTGCTACTCTGACATCAGTAGCCACTGTCTAATAGATGATGGGGTGACACTGCACAGTAGCTCATAGTTTAGTATGAAAAATATCTGCTGGGTGTGTGGTTTAGGTGGGGTTACTCAAATTCAGCTTTGTTTTTAGAGCTAGGGAAAGCGGGACACTGAGCAACTGAGTTGCATTGTGCCCACTGTGTTAATGCAGCTGATAATCCCCAAAATAATGAGAATAACATTTCAGGCAGTAGCAACAAGTCTGCCTCAAAAATTATCTAAAAACTGGGACCTAAAGCATCCAGATCAGCAAAAGAAAAGCAGTTTATAAGAGAGAACTATAGCCCTCTTAGAAATAGTACCAGGGAAAGGAACAGGCCTGGGGTTCTGCCGTGGCACTAGGTGGCAACAGAGGTACAGATTAGAAACAATGAGACTGGCTTGTGTGGTGCTGTCACCCTCCCCGATGGGCTCATGTCAGGGTGCTGTGAGTGTAGAGGCTCACTGCTGTCACCTACCCTGCCGGGACGGCCCTGCTCCACCACGCACTCGGCCTCCTGCTGCAAACTCTCCTCCTCTTCCTCTTCCCTCTGGCGCTGCTGCTGCTCCTGTTGGTGTGAGCGACGCTCTGTCAGCTGGGCACAGAGGGGACAGGGCTGTCACAGCGAGACAGGACACAGACCTGGCACCCCAGCAGCTGGGTGCAGCCCTGGCACGCGTGCCGTACCTGCGCCTGCAGCTCCTGCCTGCGCGCTGCCTTCAGCTCCTCCTCCCGCACCTTCTCTCGCCTCGTCAGCTCTTTGGCCTCTTCCAGCTCTTTAATCAGCTGCTCACGATACTTTATAGACTCTTCTTGGGCTCGTCTGTTTAACTCCATCTTCTCTTGGATCTGGCGCTGTCTGACTGCAAGGACCTTCATGAAGTGAAATTGAGGCAGAAGATAAGAAAAGGGCCAGCCTTAGAACTCAGTGCAGATGGTTCAACAGTTCTCAGAAAAATGTACCAGACAAGCGGAAAAATTCTGCCCCAGGTGCTGAAGGCTGTAACCCGGTGGAAGGTTACAGCTGGAGGGATGGCTTCATCGAACCAAGAGAGACAGCTCATCAAAAAAGGTCATCACCTCACTCATCAGGCGATCTCTGGCCTTCTTCTCCCTTTCCCACTCTGCTTCCCTCTTCTCCCACACTTTTTTAGCTTCTTCTCTAAAGGAGAGAAGAAGAATTATCTCTTAGGTCACTACTTACAGTCAAAAAAAACCCCAAGCACAGACAAGCTACGATGTCCAGTCTGTAGGGGCACGCTGACACCTACCACGGTACCCGGCACAGGGAATGAAGGGCAGAGCTCAGTTCCACTAGAACTTCTTCTACAACTGCACAGTCAACCAGACACTGCGTCCTAACGATCACTTTCAAAGCCCATTTAACAAACAGAGTTCTGCCAACCAGGCAGGAATGTTCAGCACATACGGTCTCTTTAGCTGATGCTCAGAGGTGGGCAGACCCACCTAAAAATCATCTGCAGCTCTGCCTCCCTCTCCTTTTCTAGCTGGAGCTGTTCCTCGATGACACGTTTCATCCAGGCAACATCTGCCACAGCTCGTTCTCGTCGCGCAGACTCGCGGCGCTGATCCTCACCTTCTTTCTCGAGGATGGCTAATAAGATTTGCCTGTCTGTCTCCTTGAAAAAAACCCACAAGGTTAACAACTATCCAACAGGCTTCCAGCCTGTGTGCAGGGCTGCTCTCTACACATTATTGGTGATGGTGTCAGGATGTGTGCTCAGCCACACACCCAGTTTGCCACCTTCTCCCCTGTCTTTTTGCCCCAGCCCTGCTCACATGCTTAAAGGGGTTTCCTCGCTAATTCTCTGTAGGCAGCAGAGGCAGACACATAAACAAAACACAAAGAACAAGTTTCTTCAGCATGCAGTATCTATAACATATAAATCAAGGGGTGCTTTCTCTTACCAGCTCCTCCTGTATCTGCTGGGCTCGTCTCCTTAACTGGGCATCGCACTGGTGCCTCAAAAAGCGACTGAAAAGAAAGACAACAACAACAACAACATTCAAAATTACTCTAAAGCTCAATGTTGTTATATGCCAGCACTCAGGAAGCTCCATCTATGACAAGATAACTTACAGGCAACAGAAGTATCTGCTACCGCTAACATGAACAACAAGAAGTAACAGCACCAATTCATTTGCTCAGTGGCTGTTCTGGGCACTTCCATCAAATAAATATTTACAACCCACCGCTGCTATCTGGAATATCTCCTTGTGCCACAAGTACCATTGCAAACACAGGAACCAATCCTATCTAAGCCCTGCTGAAATAAGCTACAGTCCATCTCATACCCAAGCTCTTTCTTCTTTCGGTGCTCTTCCATTTGTTTCCTTTCTTCTTCCAAGTTCTCCAGCTCCCACCGCTGCTTTAATAAATTATCTTGTTCTTTTTTCAGCTTCGTTGCCTAAAAGGAAGAAACAACCACCAGAAAGAATACATCCGAGAGCAAGGACACCACAGAGAGAGCCTGTGTACCAGGGTCTGGATCCCGTTCTGCTCCTCTGCAAGCAGTAAATATTCCACACGAATTTAATTCATGTCTCAGTAGCTCACAGCTCAAGAGTCACTGCGAGGAGCTCCAGCAGTCTACATGATGAACAGAAATTATGTCACAACTTTGTTCCAGATTTTATCTAGTGGAAAGCTGGAGGGAAGAGGTCAGGTCAGTGTTGCTGTATTTCCCAGTGAAGCAATGAATTTCCCTCTAAAATGAGGAGAAACTAAAGATTACCTCTGCCTCCTGTAATTTCAGTTCTTCTATTTGTTGAAGCAACGCCTCCGCTTGCTTCTTCTCTTCCAGCCGGCGCTTCTCTTCCTCTTGTCTCATTCTTTCCAGCGCTTCCCTTCGCGCAATCTCATATTCATTTTCATAACGTTTTTTCTTTTCAAGTTCAGTTACTTCTTGCTATCCAAGCCAAAAGACAACAGGGAATTTAGTCTTAGACTAATGCAAAGAAACAGCCTCTGGCTCAGGAAATCCACCAATCAAACTCCTGCAAGCTGAGACATACTGGGAAAATATGGAACAAAATACATCAGGAAGGACAAAAGACAAAAAGCACAAGGACAAAGGAAAACTGTCCACTGAACCCTGCCTGAAAATGGTTATCAGTCACACCGTGCATCTCAGGAGCCTGCCCGAGTGCTCAGGAACACCAGGGCGACCTCAGCGTACCTCAGGTTTTTGCATTAGCTGATCACCCCAAGCCTCCAGCACCTGCTTCCTGTGCAGCTCCGACTCTACCTGCAAACAACAGATGCCATCAGTGCCAGAGACTGTTCTGTCTCCTGGGATCTACTGGAATCTCTGGAGCAATATCTGGCCCAGCCATGGCCCTGAAGTCCCAGCAGGACCTGCCTCTGCAGAGCTGGGCTCATTTGGGGGTCCTGGGTGCCCCCCTGGTCCCAAGCTCAGGGTCAGTGGCACGTGTCAGTTCCAGGAAACACTGTGGTGACACTGACCCCAGAGCTGTGACAGCCAGAGCAGCAGGTCGGCAGAATAAAGAATATGGAAGTGCTGTGGACATGGCAGATACAGCTTTAAAAACAACCTGAGATATTTACATCACGAGCACTGAAAATCTGCACTGAGTCAAAACAGATTTCTGCCTCTTTTTGAAAAATACTAGCTTTGAGGGGACTTCTTACACACTTACGCCAATGTTTTTTCTTTGACTTTTGCTTATCAGAACAAGTGCTGTGATTCAAGATGAACAACAGTGGATATAGTAGATATACGATGACTTTTTAATTAAAATGTAGTTTAATAAGTGCAAGGCAGCAGAGACTAAAAAGAAAATAACCTCACCTCCCGGAGCTCAGTGTTGTTTTTCTTCTGGTGCTCGTCCAGCAGCTGCTCAGCAACCTGGAGAGTTGGATTACGCCGGAATGTGGAAGAATTAGAGATATCAAACCCTCCCGAGGCGGCGATTAGTTACCCCAGCAAGCGGAATTTGCACAGTCAAGGCAAGGAAGTGGCCTTGCCCGCCCGGTCACCGGGGCGGCCGTACGAGCCCGGGAGGCCCCGCCGCTCCTCTCACCTTCCTCCTCCGCTCCTCCCGGCCCGCCCGCGGCTCCTCGTTCCGCCGCCGCATCCCGGCGAGCTCGTCCCCGCGGCCCCGCCGCCGCTCCCGCAGCTCCGCCGCCAGCGCCTCCCGCTCCTCGGCCAGCAGCCGCCGCAGCCGCTCCCGCCGCTCCTCCAGCCGCAACGCCGCCTCCTCCGCCTCCCGCCGCACCGCTGCCGAGCTGCCGCACACCCCGGCGTGTCAGGGGCAGCGGCCGCCGGACCCCCGGGCCCGGCCCGGCCTCCCTTCCCGGGCCCTGTACCTGGGCGGGAGGGCGCGGGGCGCGCTCCACCGCGCCTGCCTGGAGCAGCAAATGGCGGCCTGGGCGAAGGAGCGGCTGACCCGTTCCCACTGCTGCCGGTTCCGCGCCTCCAGCTCCCGGCGCCGCTCGGCGGCCCAGCGCTCCGGGGCCCGGCCCCGCGCCGCCCAGCGCAGCGCCATGGCCCGCTCCCACTGGCCGCCGCCCGTCGTCATGGCAACGCCGCCGGCCGCTACGGGCGCCGCCGAGGGACACGCCGCGACGAGCTTCGCGGGACGGGAATCGGCGGCCGCTCCCCGCGGAGTTCGTCTCGCACCGAACTCCAACCGGGCCGCGGTGACCGGGGACGTGCTGAGGGCCGGAGTGGCGGAGAGAGGGGTGGCGGCCGGCGGTCCCTGGTGTGTGTCACCGCTGGCGACAGGCGGCTACGGCCTCGTGCCAGCGCGCCATGTGCGAGCCCGAGATCGGTATCGCCGCACGACCTGTTTGTCCCGAACAACCGGTAAAAACACTGCATTTGAGGCCCCTGAAACCGGTAAATCCCCTCCCTCCGCTCCCGACCCGTCTCCCCGCACCGCCCGGGCGGAGCCGGGTGTAGTTCCCCCCGCGCTGGGGTCCGGGCTGGTTTGTTTTCCCGGGACGCGTGAACTGAACCATCTGCTCCCGATTAAAAATTTATCTCCCCTAAATGATTAATAGCCACCAGGCAGGAACTCGGCACCTGGCCAGAGGCAGAACGTCCGGAGCGCGACCGAGACGGTGTCAACAACCGCGGCGGGGGATGCTCCGGTTTCCGCCCCCGCTGCCGGGGCACGGCTCGCGGGTGCCCGCGCGGCCTTGGCCAGGCCAGGGCTGAGCCGCGCTGCTTCCGGGCCGCAGCAGACCGTGAACCGGGGTGGGACGGGCAGCCTCCTCCTGTGCCCAAACCAGCCCTCCCCGCCGGCCGGGCCCGGGCTATGGGGATGGCGGGGGAACCGGTACCGGGGCTCAGGGAGAGCCTGGCCCCGCCCACCGACACTGGCTCCGCCCATCAGTGCTGCGATAGCACCGCCCCCGCCTCACCTTAGGGCCCGCTCCCACACTCCGATTGGCGGATAGGCGTGTGGGCGGTGCGCTGCCATTGGTTGAAGCGGCGGGGGCGGGGCGCGCTGGTAGCGCGCTGCCGGGTCGGGCGGCGGGGCTGATGCCGGTGCGGAACCGGAGCGGAACCGGAGCAGGCAGAGCGGGGCTATGGCGCTGCTGCTGGAACATGAGTTCAAGGCGCTGCCGGCCGACAAGCAGATCGAGACACTGCCCTTCTTGGAGGCCGTGGCGCACTTGCCGCCCTTCTTCGGTGAGCCCAGGCCGGCCCGCTGCGGGGACGGGAGCTGCGGCAGGGCCGGCCCGGTACCGATCCCGCCGCCGCGTCCAGCCGAGGCCTTCAGCACGCTGAGCGCCTTCGGGCCTCGCCGGCCCGGGTAGCCCCTCCCCAGTCCTGGGTGCTCCCTCCGGTGCGGGGTGCTGACTTTTGGGGTCCCCCGGTGCTGGGCTGTTCCTCCATCCCCGGTCGGTGCTGGTCCCCGGGCCGGGCTGCTCCCGGTGCCTGGTACCCCCCGGGGCAGTAGCTTGGCGGGGCCGCGATTGCATCAAGGTCCCGTCAAACCCGCTGAGCAGCCCGGTTGGGAAACGTTCTGCTGCCCCCACACCCCGGCAGAGCCACCGACGCTGCGGCGGGGCCAAGCTGCCTGCCCCGGGGCACCCCGGCAGCACTCAGGGCTGGTCCGTGGGTCCCACTCGTGGCTACTCACCCCGCGTCTTGGCCAGGGCAGGTGCTGCAGGGGTCATGGGTGGGTGCTGGTGCGGCTGCCTTGGTGCCATGATGGCCTGTGCCGTCCTGCTGCCCTCCACAATGTCAGCTATTGTGTGACGGCTTGGTGGCAGGGCAGGACAAGGGCTGCCTGCCTGGGGACAGGCAGAGAGGATCCTGTGTCCATCGTGCTGCTCCAGACTGTCACACTGGGGCCATGTCCCAGACCAGGGTGATCACAGGGTCACCGGCAGGATGGGGACGGGGGCAGAGCTCCGTGTACAATACCCAGAGAGCCCTTTGCTGGCAGGTGTCTCGATGCCTTGGCTATGGTTAAGGTGAAACCTCTTGGTTACAGCTCAGGACTTTGTGGTGTCTCCTGTGTCCCCTAAAGACTAATTGTCCTACCTCCATGTCTCCACAGATTGCCTGGGGACTCCCATAGTCTACTCACCGGTCAAGGCAGACCTGACTGGAAATATCAAGGTAGGAAGTGGCACAGAAAAGCTCAGGGGGGGAGTTTCTCAGCAGAGATGCTGTGGGTTTGGAGAGGCAAGAGCCAAAGGTGTCTAAAAGGGCTTTTCTTTCCATGGGGGCTTTTTGGTTCAGTGGTGGCACATCTCGGTGTGTTTATTAACAAGGCTCCCTGGTGAAAGCACCGTTTAGCAGCCGCAGTGCTCACTGCAGACACCACGTCTCACCGTGTCCATGAACGCCAGCTCAGCTGCTCTCTGGTGCCGCCCGATGCTGCTCTGCCCAGCAGCTCCTGGGAGCCAACCCCCCTTCTCTGCCCCCAGAAAATCCGGGCGGTTTACGACTCCAACCCCAGCAAGTTCAAAACGCTGCAGAACATCCTGGAGGCGGAGAAGGAGATGCACGGTTCAGCCTGGCCCAAGACCGGCGCGACGCTGGCGCTGATGTGGTTGAAAAGGTGACTCACGGTGTCACTGCTCTGGGCTGCATCCTGGCACACAGGGAGCCCATCAGATGCCGACCAGAGTCTCGTCTGGCTGGGGCAGTGTGTGGTGCTGCGTTTTGGGGAGCACAGCCCAGTACACTGGCTGCATCAGCTCTGCGAGGGGGGGTGTGCTGGCAGGGCTGTGGATTTTTGGGGGGACCTGGATGCACCACACTCAGGGGGGTGCCCAGCTGTGGGCTGGGAAGCTGCATCTCCTTCCCCACACCAACATCTCTGTGCTTCTCCCAGGGGACTGAAGTTCATGCTGGTGTTGCTGCAGAGCATCTCTGATGGTGAGCGGGATGAGGAGCATCCAAACCTCATCCGAGTGAATGCCATGAAGGCTTATGAGATCGCACTGAAGAAATACCATGGCTGGATGCTGCAGAAGCTCTTCATGGTGAGTGTTCACATCTCCATGGAGGAAAGCAGCTTTTCTTTAAGTCCAGATGCCCCGAAAAGTGATGTGTTTTAGAAGAATAGGGCTTGGAAACATGGGAAGCTGCTGATCTGTTTTGAGCAGTATTTCCAGGAGATTCTCTCTGTGCGTTCCTCCTTCTCTGAGGGTCCAGCCACCACCCTCAAGGTTGTTCCCATATGTCCTATTTGGGATGCCGTGGGGTCTCTGGACGCTCCAAAGTGCATGGGAACCACCCAAATGAGGGTCCTGCATGTGGGATACAGAGGATTTGGGGTTTGTGGAAGTCTTACAGCTTTTTCCCCTTTTTCATAGGGGTCAGTCTATGCTCTTCCGTACAAATCAGATTTGCTGAAGGCATTAGAGAAGGGTAAAGAAGTCAAAGAAGAGGAAAGCATAGAGAAGATTCATCAATTTCTCTCGAAGGCCACCCCCATACTGGATGCGATTTATGAGATGTACACAAAGATGAATGCCGAGCTGACCTACAAAGCCTAAGGCTCGCACGAGACTGGCAGGGCTTAAATAAAGTGTGGCGGGTGCTACCTGTGTCTTAATCACTGAGGCAGCTGGGGCTGCTCCAGGCTCTCAGTCAACTTTTGATTCTCGTCTGGATGTGCAGTGGATAACCTATTTTCTAAAATAATAATAATAATAATAATAATAGTTTTCTATTGAGAATACAGCAATAAAACAATTGTACCCCGTGTCATCACAGGATTTCCCAAGCTTTTGTGCTAAAGAGGAAAAACAAGTCTTTCTAGTCCTAACTGCCAGGTTTATGGCTACCACGGTGTGGGGAATGAAGCGTGGCCGGCGGCAGCGTCTCACCGATGCTGCCTTGGCTCTGCCCTGACTCTCGGACAGCACCGCTGTGCCCGGACCCGCCGTGTGCCCCATACCGCTCGTCCACTGATCGGCACCTGGGAAAGAAACGTCCCAAATGATGCCGGCAGCGCCTGTGGCGGAGGAGCCGATGACTTCCCCGGGTGATCCCAACTCCTCCAGCGCCTGCATGGGAGCAAGAACCACCCCCCCTGCTGGGATAGCTGTGGGGGGTGAAGCTGGGAGACTGTCCTGATGTGGTGACTGTGGAACACGAGTTGCCTTATTAACCAACTGCCTTATGTGCTGCTGAGCTCCGTGCTGGCAGGACAGAGAAGCAAAGTTTAATAAAAACTCATGGTAACCTTGGCCTGGGTGGTTCTTTGCGGGGGCTGGTTCTAGGGGAGCTGTTTTGGGGAGGGTGTTCTGGGACTTGCTCCTGGGGAGGCTGTTTCAGGGAGGGATTTTGGGGAGGCTTTTCCTGGTGGGGAGCGGCTGTTTTGGGGGGAGTTTTGGGGGCTATTCCTTGTGGGGTCTGTACCAGGAAGGTTGTTCTGGGGGGACTTGTTCTGGGGCTCTTTCAGGGAGGGTGTTTTAGGGACTTGTTCCTCGGGGGTCCGCTTTAGGGAGAGTGTTTTTAGGTCGTTCCTGGGAGGGTATTTTGGGTCTCGTTTTCGGGAGGGTGTTTTGGGGCTTGTTTTTGGAGGGTATTGGGTGTGGGGGCTGTTTCGGGAAGGGCGTTCCGGGGCCGTGCCGGTGCCCGTGTGCCGGCAGGAGCGGAGGGGGCGGGCGGGGGCCGCTCCCGCAGGCGGGTCCCAGTGCCGCCCGCCCCCGCAGCCGGCCGGGGAGGGGCCGCTGTCCGGGACGGGCCCCGCGGCCACTCGGAGGCGCCGGAGCCAGAGGGACCCTTCGCGGGACGTGCCGAGGTACAGACGGGCGGGGCGGGGGGGGCGCAAAAACGGGGGCGGCACGATCGTGGAGGCGGCGGGGCTGGGACGTGGGGACCAGGGCAGGATGGAGCCCCCGGAGCAGGACATGGAGACTGGGACAGGATGGAGCCACCAGAATGGGGACGGGGCTGTGGGTTGTGCTAGGCAATGCAGGGCCCAGCCCCACGGGATCCCCTGGCACTGCGGGTGTCCTGACTTGCCTGGCCAATTTGGGGGCTCGGCGCTGCGAGGGTGAGGTACCAGGTGTGTTCTCATGGGGGCTTTGGGGCAGGGGTTACCAATGGCTTTGAAGTTCATCTGTTGGACCATGACGTTCGTGGCTCTTGCCTAGGTCAGCGTGGTCCTGGCGGTGCGGTTTAGTCTGCAAGGTGATGGGTTAATTCCGGATGAGCGTTTCCAGTGGGGTTGAACTTAAACACAATGTGGTTTCAGTGATTCACTCCTACCCGGAGCCCGCCGTGCTTTAGTTTGAGGAACGCTTTAATATGGCAAAATCTGCACCACCCGCTAATGGGGCACCCTCCCTGCCGCCTGCCCAGGGCACGTCCCTGCACGTCCCCATGTCGGTGCCGGCAGCTGTGCCCCCGTGGTGGGGTAGAGTGGGGGGATAACTGGGGATACTCGTCTGGCTGGGAGGTAACTTGGTGGAAAGCTGGGGAAAGGTGGGACTGTGCATGGAGGGGTGAGCAGGAGGGTTTGTGTTGGATGTGAGAGCCGGGGCCGTGCCAGCAAGCCTTGGTGCATGGTGAGCCGTGTCTTGACTCATTTATTCCATGGGATGAGGAAGTCTGAAAAATAAAAACCCAAATAACTAACAAGCCAAATAAAACCCCATTGACAGCACCTTTCCTGGCAGCCGCTGCATCTGTGGGAGCACAGGGCTGATGGCACCGGCCAGCGAGCCTGTCATTTCCGACACGAGCCTCCTGCTCCCGGCCCCACCTGCCCTTTCCACTTGTCCCCTCACTTCTGCCCTGCATGTCCCTGGGCTCTGGCCTCTTGAGCATCCCCAGGTCCACCTGTCACCTGGCTGAGTCTCTCAGCTGAGTCCCCAGCCACTTCCTACAGGTAACAGTGTCCTGTGCCGGTGACTCCCTGGCTCTGCCCTGCCCTCCAGCCATATATTACAGCCTGTGCCGTGCTTGGGCTTTTCCCTAAAGCTCAGCCTGTCCTGAGGCTGGGATTCCAAGCACAGCTGAGGAATAGGGTGTTCTGTCTCCATGAACGGGCCATGGGGTTGGTATGCTCAGCAAACCCCTCTTCTCCTTTATCCGAGGGCAAATCGGCTGTGCAGGGGCCCATGTTTGCCCGGGGGCAGGGTGTGGGACCTGTGGCCTTTGGCAGGTGCTTGTGGAATTTCTGGCAGAGAGGGTGATGGCGGGAAAGGCAGCACGGAGGAGAAACTGTGTCGGCTTAGTGGCTCACCCCATGTCTCCCAGGCCTGTGGCTTCCCTGCTGGGTGTCCCCCGCAGTGGCAGGGAGGAGGGGACCACTGCCTCAGGACCCCCTCCTGCAGGGGGCTGTTTGCAGCCCTTGTTCCCTGCATCTGGGGAGCACCATGTCCCCTGCCGTGGGGCTGCCATGGGCGGCTGTGGGACACGCTGCCTAATTAGAAGCACATTATCCAGCAGAGCTCCCTGCCTGCCCTAGGAGGGCCCAGCCTGCCATTATGGCTTGTTGTACAGAGCTGCAGCCCAGCAGAAAATGATACGTTTCCAGGCTGCTTTTTCTGTCCCGAGACCCGCCGGGAGGGCTGAGCTCCCCAGAGGCCGGAGCTGGGCTGAGCCGTAATGCCGCTGTGTTTCACAGGTGTGTTTTGGTGGAAAGCGGGGCTGGGGGACAGCCCAGGGTCACTCACCTGCCTGGCTGTGCCCCTGCCAGCGCTGCCAGCCCCTGGGGACCTGGCGGCAGGGCACAGTGGTGCCCATAGCACAGTGCTTTGCTCTGCATGCTGGTTAGCACAGCTCCCCTGCAGCCCCATCTCCCTCTGGGCAACCTAAACCCATAATTTCTTGTCCTAACCACCGCTCCTGCCCTCCCGCGGGCTGCAGCCCCCCGTGCCACATCCATCCCCCTCCTGGTGTCCAGCGTGGCTGTGCTGACACCACAGGCACCCACAGCCGGGTCCCACCGAGCCCCCCAGGGCTGTGGCAGTGGAGGGACATCAGGGACCAGCCTTGGCCCTGCTCCCAGCCCGCTGCGGTGGCAGCTCCCGGCTGTGGGGTGTATCCCAGGAATGTTTTCTTTCCTTGGGCGGCAGATGGGAGTGCACAGGGTCTGCTCTGTGCGCTGTCCTGGGCTGCACCCAACCCGACCGCAGTGGGGAGAGGCAGCGGGGCCGGGCTCGCCAGCACCCGTTACGGCTGCGTTTTGAAGCCGGCAGCACTGCAGCCAGTGGGGGCTCCACAGACACGAGGGGTCCCCACAGCTGGGTAGGTGGGTGCCGAGGAGAACTGGGGCAGGCAGGACCAGCTGGGAGACCCTGGGCAGTGTGGGGGCATGATGCTCTGTGGGAGGGGACGGGGTTGTTTGGGGGTGACGCTGGGTTTTCCTCTGCCAGGTCTCCTGCTGTCGTGGAAGAAGCTGGGGATCGTAGCCACCCCACTGGCCAGGGAGCATGGCAGATGCCGAAGACCCCCCGCGCGCCCTTGGTAGTGATGCTGGGGAGGGCCCAGGAGATGATGGGTCCCTCCAGAATGACTCCTTCCCACTCTCCTCGCTGGCCAACCTGTTTGAGAGCGAGGACACCCCGTCCCCCGCTGAGGCAGCGCGGGGTCCCCCTGGTGCTGGGGATGGAAAGCAAAACCTCCGCATGAAATTCCATGGGGCTTTTCGGAAAGGTGCCCCGAAGCCCATGGAGCTGCTGGAGGCCACCATCTATGAGTCGTCCGTGGTCCCTGCGCCCAAGAAAGCCCCCATGGACTCGCTCTTCGACTATGGCACCTACCGCCACCACCCCAGTGAGAACAAGCGCTGGCGCAGGAGGGTTGTGGAGTGAGTACGGCGATGCCCGTGCACCCCGGTGCCGGCGGGAGTGATGGGTGGGGGGTCCACCGGGTGCAGCACTGTGGGGATACCTGACAGCTGGGGATGGAGACAGACCCCCATGGTACTTTGGGGTGCTTTGGGCAGGGGTGCCAGGCACAGAGGGCAACTCCTGGCCACCCTGGGCTGTGTCGTGCTGTGGGTCTGCAGCCCCCCGGTGCCATGGGGCCAGGATCCTGTCACCCCTTCCTCCTTACCGGTGCCGTGAAAGAAGCTCTGTGTGCCCGGCCGCTCCCCTGGCCGGTGCGGGCGTCTGGCTCCCCGGCATGAAAGGGCTTTTCAGGAGGGCCTCCGCCCTCCCTGCGCCAGGAAAACGGAGCCGGGGGGGCAGCCCACAGCCGATTACACAATGTCTCTCTGTGCTGGGCACCTGGGGCGGCCGCCGTGGCCCCCAGCCACGGTCCCCACCCCAGGGGTGCAGCCGGGCTCGGGGCAGTGGGGTGTCCCTATGCCCCAGTGGGAGCTCAGTCCCCTGGGCGGTCAGGGGGGCAGGTGGGTGGGGGGACTGGGATGCCCCATGTGCCCCCAGCCCCAGAGATCCCAGCTGGGGCAGCTACTGTCCCTATGCCCCTCCATTCCCAATGCCAGCCGGTTGTCCCCAGCCCATACCCCTGTCACCAACTGCTCCAACCGGTCTGACTTTGCCTGCAGTGCTGGCACGTGGCTGAACCCGTGTGCTGTCCCTGCCAGGGGGCACGGCTGGGGCCCAAAACACTGCAGCACCCAGACAGGAGCTGTCAAGGTGCCTGCTGGCCTTTGTGGGTGATACTGGGAGCACTGGGCTGCTGTGGGTGGGGAGGCTGCCCCATGGGTGACCCCGGGTGGGGATCCCTGTGCATTTTGCTGGCAGCTGAGCAGCCCCAAGCTCATTGCAGAGGTGGGAAACTGAGGCAGCAGCTCCAGTCCCCAGCGCTGGTGGTTCTCCTGCAGGAAGCAGGCACCGGGCGGGAAGGGTCCGGCTCCCAACCCACCCCCCGTCCTCAAGGTCTTCAACAGACCCATCCTCTTCGACATTGTGTCCCGGGGATCCCCAGCTGGCCTGGATGGGCTCCTCTCCTTCCTCCTCACCCACAAGAAACGTCTCACAGATGAGGAGTTTCGAGGTGAGGACCTGGCCCTGCCCTGGGGCCCCTGTGGCACTGGGGCCGTGCTGTGCCACTGGTTGTCCCCATGGGGATGGTGATGCATAGGGAGCTGTTGTGGGGGTGGGGGGCTGGGCCCCCCATGGCCAGGGGGCTTGCCCTGGCCCCCTTCAGCACCATCTGCTCCCAGAGCCCTCTACGGGGAAGACCTGCCTGCCCAAGGCGCTGCTCAACTTGAGTGGGGGCAGGAACGACACCATCCCCATCCTCCTTGACATCGCCGAGAAAACGGGCAACATGCGGGAGTTCATCAACTCGCCCTTCAGAGACGTCTACTACCGAGGTGGGGGCGCGTGGGGCCACTGCCAGCTTTACCTGGGCATGGGGACCGCGGGGACATTTGGGGACCAGAGCAGCGAGGATCCTGGGGAGGATGGAGGATGCTGGAGGGTTTGGGGACCAGAGCAGCGAGGACCCTGGGGAGGCTGGAGGCTCAGGGGGAGCTTGGGGAATGGAGCAAAGGTACCCTGGGAAGGTCGGGGACCCAGGGGAGGCCACAGGGCAAGGTGGGGGCTGACGGTGGCTGGTGGCACAGGTCAGACAGCCCTGCACATCGCCATCGAGCGCCGCTGCAAGCACTACGTGGAGCTGCTGGTGGAGAAGGGTGCGGATGTGCACGCCCAGGCTCGCGGCCGCTTCTTCCAACCCAAGGATGAGGGTGGCTACTTCTATTTCGGTGAGTGGGGAGGGAGCTGGTGGGTCACCCAGGGGGACTGAGTGAGCCCCAGGGATGTCCCCATGGTGGGGTGAGCATGACATGCATCCCGCTGATGTACTGTCCCCGCAGGTGAGCTGCCCCTCTCGCTGGCCGCCTGCACCAACCAGCCCCACATCGTGCACTACCTGACGGAGAACGGGCACAAGCAGGCGGACCTGCGGCGCCAGGACTCCCGCGGCAACACCGTGCTGCATGCCCTGGTCGCCATCGCTGACAACACCCGCGAGAACACCAAGTTCGTCACCAAGATGTACGACCTGCTCCTTGTCAAGTGCGCCAAGCTCTTCCCCGACACCAACCTGGAGGTGCTGCTCAACAATGACGGCCTCTCCCCGCTCATGATGGCTGCCAAGACTGGCAAGATTGGGGTACGGTGACCCCCCAGGCTGCAATCCATCTGTCCTTTCCACACTGGCTGCAAGGGCTGAGCCCTGTCACAGTCGATGCATGTCCCAGCCAGCAGTGACCTGCATGGCTTCTCTCTGCAGATGCTGTTGAACACCCAGATGTGCAGCCTATTAACCTGCCTAATTAACCCTCACTGCATTCCGCTCCTTCCCTAATTAACCCCAGGCCCTTGGCACATCCCTTCCTTTCCCCTGACTTGCCCTCATCCTTCCATGGTGCGGGCATAGGGGGTGTTAAAAAAGCAGAAGCTGCAACATCCCAGGTGAGCTGTCCCCCCCGGCAGATCTTCCAGCACATCATCCGGCGGGAGATCACAGACGAGGACGCCCGGCACCTCTCGCGGAAATTCAAGGACTGGGCGTACGGCCCCGTCTACTCCTCCCTCTACGACCTCTCCTCACTGGACACCTGCGGGGAAGAGGTGTCCGTGCTGGAGATCCTTGTCTACAACAGCAAGATTGAGGTGTGCAGGGGCTTGGGGGGGCTGGAAGGGGCTGGAGAGAGGCCATGAGGCTGGGTCCCCATTGACAGTGCCCATGTGCCACCAGAACCGCCATGAGATGTTGGCCGTGGAGCCCATCAATGAACTGCTGCGTGACAAGTGGCGCAAGTTCGGGGCTGTCTCCTTCTACATCAGCGTGGTCTCCTACCTCTGCGCCATGGTCATCTTCACCCTCGTCGCCTACTACCGCCCCATGGAAGGGCCCGTGAGTCCTGCAGCACAACCCCATTCCCAGCACCCTCTGGCAGGGGGTTTGTGGGGTCTCTGCCCCCAGCCCAGCCTGCCCGTGGTGGTGGAGCAGCTCAGCTCTGTCCTTTCCCTGCAGCCCCCCTACCCGTACACCACCACCGTCGACTACCTGCGCCTGGCCGGGGAGATCATCACCCTTCTCACCGGCATCCTCTTCTTCTTCACAAACGTCAGTGTGGTGAGGTGGGGGGGTCCTCCCATGGGAAGGCTGAGCCCTTGTGGTCTCCACACAAGGAGCGACTCGAGGGCAACAGCCCTGTGTCCCGAAGCATCAGCCCCTGCTGAGATGCCCCCCCGACACCAGCAACCTGCCAAGCAGGGACTTGCTCCCCCCGGCCTCTCCAACCTCTCCCTCTCTTCCGCAGATCAAAGATCTGTTCATGAAGAAATGCCCAGGCGTGAACTCCTTCTTCATAGATGGCTCCTTCCAGCTACTCTAGTAAGTGGGGAACCCCCAGGGTCCCCTGAGCCACAGCATCCCCGGGTTTGTGAGGGGCAGCAGCTGGTGGGGTCTGTTGGTGCAGAGTCTGACCCCAGCTCTCCTCCAGCTTCATCTACTCGGTGCTGGTGATCGTCACGGCAGGGCTGTACCTGGGTGGCATTGAGGCATACTTGGCTGTCATGGTCTTCGCGCTGGTCCTGGGCTGGATGAATGCACTGTACTTCACACGAGGGCTCAAGCTGACGGGGACCTACAGCATCATGATCCAGAAGGTCTGGTGAGGTGGGGGGGTCTTCCCCTTCCCAGCAGAAGGTCCTCCTATGGATGTGTGGCCCAAAAGCAGGGTCCTCCTTGCTTTCTTGAGGGTTTCTTGTGGCTCAGCTGTGCCCCACTCCCAGCCCGGCCATCCCTGCAGCATGGCAGGGCAATGGTGCCCCGGCACACAGCTGGGTGCTGTGGTCCAGCACATCTCACACCCTCTCCGTCACTTGCAGATCCTCTTCAAAGACCTTTTTCGCTTCCTTCTGGTCTACTTGCTCTTCATGATCGGCTACGCATCAGGTAGGTGCCTGGCTGCTGAGCTGGGGCTCAGGGGGAAGACATGGCACGTCATGGTTGGGCAGAGACTGTGGAGTCCCCGCTCCATCCAACCCACGTGGGCTCAGTTTCTGCCTCCTCCTGCAGTGGAGAGGGAAGGAGGTTCAGCCAGCATGGAGCTGCTGGGGGGCCCACTGTGGACCTTGTCCTTGCCACTGCCCCTGCGGACATGCCACTCCCATCCCTCTTCCCCCAGCTCTGGTGTCCCTCCTCAACCCGTGTCCCAGCAGCGAGTCCTGCAGCCAGGAGCAGCCCAACTGCTCAGTGCCCACCTACCCCTCCTGCCGGGACAGCCAGACCTTCAGCACCTTCCTGCTCGACCTCTTCAAGCTCACCATTGGCATGGGCGACCTGGAGATGCTGGAGAGTGCCAAGTACCCCGGCGTCTTCATCATCCTCCTTGTCACCTACATCATCCTCACCTTTGTGCTCCTCCTCAACATGCTCATCGCCCTCATGGGTGAGACCGTGGGCCAAGTCTCCAAGGAGAGCAAACACATCTGGAAGCTGCAGGTACCAGCACCCCAGGAGCTGCACTGCAGCACGCCAGCCTCCATCAAAGCAGCACCACCTGGGCAAGGGACACCCGTGTCTCTGTCCCCAGGTGGCTGAGGGGTCCCTGCTGTCCCTGGCAGTGGGCCACCACCATCCTGGACATCGAGCGCTCCTTCCCGGTGTTCCTGCGAAAAGCATTCCGGTCGGGGGAAATGGTGACCGTGGGGAAGGGCACCGACGGGACGCCTGACCGCCGCTGGTGCTTCAGGTAAAGGCAGGTGCCCTGGTGATCCCTGGCGAGCAGCTGAGCCTATCCCACTGCAGCAAACAGCATTTCAAGGTGTTGGCACCATGCATTCCTTTGCTGGGTAGTTTGTACTGATCTGGAGCCAGGAAGCATTGCCAATGCTGGGATGGTGGCAGGGATGCAGGAGCTGCCACTCTGGCTCCCTGTGCAACCCCTTCCCCACAGAGTGGACGAGGTGAATTGGTCGCACTGGAACCAGAACCTGGGCATCATCAGCGAGGACCCTGGCAAGAGCGACACGTACCAGTACTATGGATTCTCCCACACCGTGGGCCGGCTGCGGAGAGGTGAGTGTGGTGCTGCAGGCTGGGAGTGTCCCTCAGGATGCTGTCTGCAGCCTCCGATATGCTCCTGGAGCAGATTGGCTTTGGGGACCGGGTGGCACAGGGCTGAGCAGGGAGGGGGAGCTGCCGGAGACTCCTATCTGAGACAAACTCCTGCCATCTCTGCAGATCGCTGGTCGACGGTGGTGCCACGCGTGGTGGAGCTCAACAAGAGCTGCCAGCCGGAGGAGGTGGTGGTGCCACTGGGGACCGTGGGCACGGCAGAGGCGCGGGAGCGGCGGCACGGCCAGGCCTCCGGCTCCCCACTCTAGCACAGCAGTGCTGGAGCCAGCAGACTCTGCCCCGGCCCCTGGCGCAGCCGGGGGAATCGGCGACTGGGCTGGGCTGAACGGTGCTTGTGGGCTCCTCAGGGATTTGTGCAACCTCTGTCCCATTCTGGTGGGTGTCCAGCCTGGTCGGGGGCCCTGGCCCTCTCCCGGCAGTGCTGGGGGTCTCAGCTCGCACAGATGTGCTCCAACACTGTTGCTTCACTTTGCCGAGCCGGGGCTGTTGGCCGTGCCGTGCCAGGAACCTCTGCCATGGGCAGGGAGGGGGAAGCATGGCCCCTCTGCACACCAAGGCCAATGGTTTTTGCCATACATTTTTGCACAAGATTTATACGACTATTTATTTAGTAAATAAAAAAGTAAATTTAGA
The DNA here is from genome assembly GCF_963082525.1 of Nesoenas mayeri. Lineage (NCBI taxonomy): Eukaryota > Metazoa > Chordata > Aves > Columbiformes > Columbidae > Nesoenas > Nesoenas mayeri. Next base: position 5,795,164 of record NC_137565.1, on the reverse strand, counting down.
CTGACCTGCCACCGCCGTCTCCTCCTGGCTTTGGCTGGTTTCAGGTGTGAGCGCGTCGCTGCAGGCAGGTCTGCAGGTGGGAGGCAGGAGCAGCGCAGGGCTGCGGGACGGGGTATGGTGCATGGTGCGGTGAGTGGCTGCGGTGTACAGGTGCGGTACATGGCTGCCTTGCAGGGCTGCGGTGCGTGGCTGTGGTTCAGGGCCACGGTGCAGGGCCGGGGCAGCCGGCGCTCCCCGTTGCCGCCGGAGGGCAGCACACACCGCGCCGTGCGGCGGCAACGAGCCCGGGCGGGGGAGCGGAGCCGCATCGGGGCGGACAGGGGGACTGCGGCCGAGCTGGGCACCCACCCATCTTAGCCATTCCATCTTATCTCATCCTCATCCCGTTATCCCATGCCCATCCCTGTCCCGCCATATCCTGTCCCATTACCCCATCCCATTATCCCATCCTATCCCATTATCCCATCATCCCATTCCCATCCTATCATATCCCATTGTAACCCATTATCCCATCCCCTTATTCCATCATATTCCATCACATTATCTCATCATATCCCATTGCATTATCCTATCATATCCCATCTCCTTATCCCATCCCCTTATCCCATCATATCCCATCCCCTTATCCCATCACATCCCATTCCCTTATCCCATCATATCCCATCACATTATCCCATCATATCTGATCCCCTTATCTCATCCCCATCCCATTCCCTCCTATCCCACCTCATCCCACCTCTTTAGCCACGATGCTTCTTTTCTACTCATCTCCACCACAGCCACCTGCGACAGTACAGTTTCCTTTTGCAGCTGGATGTTGTGTAGGTCCAAAGGAGAGATTTGGGTGGGCACCAGCGGCATGGTGACATGGTGGCAGAGACCCTGGCGAGGGCCCTGCAGGCAGCCCAGCTCACTAAGCAAATGATATAGCAGAAAAGGGGACACTTCATCTTCAAACTCGATTACTCGCCGTTAGCTTTAACTGCACTGTCTCCGTTTAAATGTGATTTACATATATCTCTCATATTGTGGTTTAAGTATTTCCCCAGGGTGAGGGAATGAATAAGTTTCATTATCACTACTTAGGAGAGGCTGAGGTTTCAGCTCTCAGCTTGTGCTGCATAATCGAATGAGGAGCTGAGCTGGCTCCTGCTTTCATGCCGGCTGTTGTTTGAGAATGATAAACTTTGTTTTTGCCCATCCAGGCGCCACCAGACCTGGGGGCACAGGCTGGGGGAAGCCTTCGTATGGGGCTTGGTCACCTGGTGTGCTGGAAATGGGTGCTGTGCCGGCAATGGTTGCTGGGCTGGAGATGGGTGCTGTGCTGGAGATGGGTGCTGTGCTGCAGCTGCCCCCGGCTATGACACTGGAGTTGGAATTTTTCCAGCATAATTGGAAATAAACCATTTGTCTTTGGCCCTTCTACACCCTGCCCTGTAAGGCCTGAACTGTTGCAGAGGCAAGGGCACCACGGGGGCTGCCCGGTTTGGGGTGCTTGGGCATGGTCTCCTCCCACCCCCCACTGCCCTGCCAACAATGACAAACCCAACAAAGGGAAGAGAAAAGCACTTGTCATCCAGAATGCGGAGTGCGGAAGCAAATTTATTTTTAGATAAATCTGAAGCTTAATTTGTGAAGCTAATATCAATCAAAATGAGAGATGGGTTTTTTTAAGTCCTTTTGCAGCCGTGCAATTTATACTGCCTGTCTCTTCTCCTCACTCGCAAACGGCAAAGGCGGCCGCTAAGTTGAATATCAGCCTCACGCACACCTGCCTTAGAAATTATTATTCTTTTAATAGGAAGATATTTGCAGACTAGAAACAGCCTCATTTCCCCAGCGCATATCCCCAGCATACTGGTGCTGTATCCCACCAGTGCGTGGAAGTGCTGTGGGTGGCGGTGGCTTTGCCATGGGTGCCAGGAGGCATCTCAGGGGTCCCTGCCCCATCTCCGGATGGTGTCTGCAAGCATTTTGGGTCCCATGGGCTCACCTGTGCCCACTGAAGCCAGCACTGCAGCAGTCCTGGATGGAGGCAGGTGCCCGCCAAGGAGGGACCTATTTATTTTGGATTACACATTTGAAGTCTTCCTGTGCAGGGTGAAATCTCCAAGAGGGAGCTATCTGAGGGGACAATTAACCTGCTAAATAATAAAAAACCCCGTGCACCTCCTAATGAAATGTAATGGCTTGGAGACTGGCAAGATGGATCGCGCCATCGCCCCCAGCCGCTCGCCCTGATTGATGGTGATGTGGGAAGCACATTGGAGGCAGCGCTAACGAATCCCCCTCCCAGGGCACCGGGAATGGAGCAGTTTCTCTCGGGGCTGCCAGTGGGGCTCCTTGCACGGGGCAGCCCTGGCCTCAGTGAGGTCCCCGCTTTGGTAGCCCCCAAAGCCCTGGGGGAGCTCTGGGTCAGGGGACAGCAGGGACACCCCCAGCCATGCCATGGCTGCCACCGGCACTGCCACCCCTGCCCAATGCAGCAGGACCCCCCTCCAGCACCACTTCGAGCACCGCCATGCTTCAGCTTCATGTTTCTTTTGCTGTGGCATCTTTTTAACGACAAAGATCTAAGCAAATCTTTTCCTTCAGTCGATCTCATTTTAACATGCCGGCAGGCAACGGCATCCTACCCCCACCTAGTAACATTAACCTCTGTGAAAATTCCCTTTTGTCCTAATTTCTCTTTGTTCCCTGGATCGGCTGTCACGCCGCTCGCTGCCGGTGACGGAGCGGTCCCCTCCTGGCACGCCATAAATATCGGCAGAACTGCGCACGCCGTGGCTACAGCAAGAGAGCAAACGAGACAAATGGAGCCGTGGTCCCCGGCTGCGGCCGTGGGGCGGCTCCAGGCATGTGGCTGCGTGGCCATGTCCCTGTCCCTGTCCTCATCCCTGGCAGAGCTGTGAGGAGCAGCAGCCTCCCTCCCCGGCTGGATAACGGCTGCCATATGTCACCGTGGGCTGGGGAGACGCACCCTCCACCGAGCGCTATTTGGGATTTAATACTATTATCCTAATGCAACCAGCTCATTGTTGGGGCTGGGAAGCTGCCGCTGGGGCAGTGCAGGGGGTCTCTGGGTTGGGGGGGAGCAGTTCTCTCACCCAGCTGGGCCGGGGTCACCAGGGAACCCCCGCTCTGCTCCAGCACCAGGAACCTGCCGGGGGGACACTCGGTGCCAAACTTGCCGCAGATGACAGGTGGCAGGGGAGATGTCACCGGTGGTGGCTGCCACCACCACAGGGTACCTGGTGTCCAACACCTGGGTGTTGGGGCTGTGCGGGGCGAACACCCTGTGGGTGCAGGGGGGGCCACAGCCCCCATCCTTGGGGATTTGGACCACATGCACCCACCTCGCCCGGCCACCCATTGGGTGCGAGGCGCAGGCTGGCGCCAGGGCCAGATTAATGGCTCAGCATCGTTAGCAGGTTATTTATAGGTGCTCCCCCATGCCCTAAAAATCTGCAGGAGGAAGGCGGGGAGAAGAGGGCTGGGGGGTCCCAGCTCTGGGTGTGTGGGGGGTGGGAAACAGCAAAGCAAAGAGACTCCAGAGCACAACGTCCAGTGAGATCCTGGTTTTACTTTGGGAAAAACACCATCCGGACACACGGCTTGCAGGTTGGTTTTTTTTTTTTTTGTTATTTTTTTCATTTGTTTTCTCTCATTTTTAAAACAATATAGTGCAGCCAGCACTTCTCACAGTAGAATATAATGGTCAATTTTAGTATAAAAAAAAAACATTCTCAGAGATTTGTAAATGCACTTAGTGCTTGAACAGGCCTTTCAGGGATACAGTACCTCTTTTCCGAGCACAATCACCTTGGGTTTCATCAGGGTATTTTTCCTTTAAACATCAAAACACTTTGTATCTTGCGGTGCAGAGCCTTTTTTAAATGAATAAATCTATTAAACACATAATTACACATAGTGAATAACGGATCATAATGAGCATTTTTGAACTGTTTTTTTTAAAAAAAAAAATAAAGAAAAAAGAGCAAAGGAGGTATGTGAGCACCCCTGGTACTGTGGTCGCCTCTAACCCAGAACCAAGGTAGAACTGACAATAAAGGGGCAAGAAAATAAACAGCCTGGAAATGTGAGCCCTGGGTGGGTTCCTGGGGTTGTTGCAGGGCTGGGCAGTCCCAGTTGGGTGGGAATAGGAGCCGGTGGCCAACGTGGGGCCGGGCAAGAGGGGAAGAGGGAGGAAGAGACTGTAGCAGCCAACATGTCGATGTACAGCCTAGTCAACTAAAAAAAAAGAAAAAAATTAAAAACAACAAAAAATAATCTGTTCAAGTTTTCAAGTGTTTTTTCTTAAATAGCTTCCAGACTGTCCTCAATTATTAGCTTTAATCAAAGCAGTGCAAGTTATGGACTTCAGCTACAGGTCAGGTGTGAGCTCCCTGCGGCCACCGCGCCAGCACCAGCTGCCGGTGGCCCCCGGCCCGGGGCTCTGCTCCGCACCGATCCGGCCGGGCGCCCGCGGAGCCTCCTCTCCCTGGATAGCAGCAACTCGTAGCAATTCCCTGTTCACATTCGTGGAGATAAAAATGATTTCTGAGCTCTATAGACAAGCAGTCCTTCGTCCTCGGCTTCCAGTGGGTTGCGGGTGGATGCAGTCTGGGGACCCCAGTGAAATACCAGTGTCCCGGGAGCCCTTTCAGCCGCCAAACCCGTGTCCCCCTCCCCGTCCCCCTGCCCTCGCTGCCACGGTCCGGTACCCGCGCGGTGCCGGAGGGGAGCACGGCTCCTGCCAAAGTCCTGGCCCTGGGTTTTGGGAAAAGCCGTGCGGGTTCCTTATCTGTAGACGGGCAGGCGGATGTGGGCGTGCTGGTGGTCCAGGAGCCGCGGCACCGACACCGTCTCGTAGCCCTTGCCCAGCATCTGCTCCTTGATGCAGGGCGGGTGGATGTCGTTGATGAGATACTCCAGGGACTGGAGGCTGCTGCTGAGGATGGAGGTATTGCAGAGGGTCTTGCTGGGCAGCCCCTCGCCTGCGGGCACCCCCAGATCCCGGGGCCCCAACTCCGGTGGGTTGTAACAGTCACTATTGGGGGTCACCAAGATGCTGTTCCAAGGAGGGGCAAAGTATTGCCCCACCGCGAAGTTGCCGTGCATGCAGTTCAAAGGGGATGAGCTCACCTTCTCAGCTGCACTGCCCAGGGCGTAGGGGCGCGAGGTCCCCACACACGTCTCGGGGGACTTGCTGAGGGCTCCCCCGCCGCCGCTGCCCCCACTGTACATCCGCAGGTGCTGCTGTTGCTTCTGCTGCCACACCAGGTAGTCCATGCCCTCAGGGTAGATGCCCGCCTTGGCTCCCAGGGTCGGGTTGGAGCCCAGCGCCAGCTCGGCGCCCTTTCGGCACTCTGGCAGGACGCTGCCGGCATAGGCGGCCGTGCCAGTGAATGCGCCGTGCTTGGCCGGGCTGGGGTTGGCGGCCACAGTGGCCGGGCAGCCCGGCTGGGCACCCTGCGCCTGGCACTGCTGATTGATCTGGTAGATGATGCTCTGGATAGAGGGCAGGTTGGAGGGCGGCAGCGCCAGGCTCCTGCCCGCCAGCGGCAGCACCGAGGCTGCCACCGTCACATTGGGGGGCACGGGACCCTCCATCTGCTTCTGGCTGCCGTGGTAGCTCAGCTGCCCGGCGCAGGAGGGCCCTTGAGCTAAAGTGCTTGAGGTGGGGTAGGGAGCGACGCCGACCTGGGCGGGCGAGAGCTTAGTCCGCTTCCCCTCCGAGTTCTTCACCACGCTTTTGCCGGAGGCTTTGACGATGGCCAGGAGCCCCTGGTAGCCACCGGCATGCAGGGGGTAGGGGCTGTAGCGCTGCCCCGTGGTGTCGTAGCCGTTGACCGTCCGGTTAAGGTGCTTGTGCTGGGGGACCCTGATGTTGGTGGGGAAGATCTTGATGGTCAGCGGGCTGTTGGCCACCTTCTGTGCGTAGGCATCCAGCTCGGCGGGGCTGGGATAGCGCGGGGAATGCATGGGGGCCACCGACTCGCCTGCGGGAGCAAAGCACATGGTGAATCTGGTGTCACCAGCAGGGGGGACCTGGCACCCTGGCACCCACCACCCTCCCCGGCTCCCAGCCACTCCCGGCAGAAACCAGGTCAGGACACCAAGCTGTCCCCTCCCGCTGACGGAGTCACTTGTAAGTGGCCTAAAATAAACTCGGTGTGGAGAATGGAAATGTCACTTTACCCAACGGGGGAATCTTTCTCCGAGATTGGATTTAAACTACATTATACAAGCAATTTCATGGGTGCTTTGCACTGCTACGAGAACCTCACCAAAAATGGAAAAGCATTGCATTTACCAGCCATAAATCAGCAGTTCCTATAATGAGCACAAAAATGTCACTTTTATGCAATTTTACAGATGAACAAAACGGGTGAAATTAACTGTGGTAACCTACTGGAGTCAGCAAAAGCCACTGTAGAAAAAAAAAATTATATATGTATATATTTTTGTGCCTTTCAAACTCTTTCCCGAGCAAGTTTCTGCCATTCTGGTGTGAAAACTCATTTGTCGTACCCATTATACTTTCATTTGGAGTTTATCTTGAGTATCCAATGAGCCACCAACTGTGAAAATGATTAAATCTACAAAATCTATCTAATAGATGGAATAAATTAGGTGTTTAAAAACTACACACACACACACACACACACATACACACTGGCACATGGGGAGTGTTTGCTCCTGAGCTGGTCCTGCCAGGGGACATCTACAGCACCCCGGGGACACTGGAGCCAGGTTTTGCAATGGAGAAGTGGCCATGGGCGCTCTCCATCCCCTCTGTCCAAGCACTGCGGTGGCAATTTAACAGGCAGCTCGGCAGAGCCGGCACCAGCCGTTCCTCCCATTTTGCTTTTTACAGGTGTCTTAAATAGACATTGTTATTAACGAGTGTGTTAAGCCAATTAAAACCAGGGCCTTTGTGTAGGATTTAATGTAGCTGCCAGGAGACGCGGCGTCAGCAGCTCCCTATGGTGGGACACGTGCAGGCACACGGTGTCCCCGGCTGTGCCACCGGGGACTGCCCAACCTCTGCAAAGCTCCCGACCTGGGTGGCACCGGCACCCGTAGAGCAGCAGCGAGCAGCTCGGGTGCACATGGGGGTGCACATGGGTGCTGCCAGGCACCCCAAACAACAGTGGGTGCAGGGTGGTGTGAGTGGGACACCTGCATGACCCACAGCGAGCCACGCGTATCTGCATTCCCCTTCATGCCGGCACCGCTGTCCTTGGAGGTGGCAGCAGCGTGAATACTCAATTAACATGACACTAATTAGCTGGTGACACCTGCAGAATCCCTAATGAGCCCATTCCACAGAAACGCTCCTTTTCAAGTAAAAATCATAAAAAAAAGGGGGCCATTGCTGGAAGGAGGTGGCATCACCTGCAGGCACTGTGGCTCCCCACCGTGAGTCACCAAAACCCTGTCCCCAAGCACAGGGTCTGCGGGTGACACTTTTGGGATGGCCCCATTCAGCCCCCAAGCACCAGTGCCAGAGTGTGCCCAGGCCAGGGGACAGCCAGGAGCCGCCTTTGTCACCCCTTTGCGCCAGCTGGCTCGGATGTGACAAGTCACCAGTTCGGTGTGTTGTCACATATCAGGGTGACACACCAAACCCCCACCAGGAAAATTACAGAGCGACCGATTTCCAGGCGGCTCCCGGTGTGCTGGCGGCTGCACGGCTCCGCCGTTCCCCTCTCCACAGTAATTACTGCTTTCTAACGGGCTGTAATTACTGCGAGAGGCAAACTGTCCCAACCAGTGCCACCATCCATCAGGCACAGGCAGCCCTGACACCCAGCAACTCACCGCCGGGTTTGTCCCCTCCTCTTCAACTTGAAACACAGAATTATTTGGGTTGGAAAAGTCCCTCAAGATCTTTGAGTCCAACCGTTCCCCCATCCCTGGCACTAACCCATGTCCCTGAGAACCTCATCTCTGCATCTGTCCAACACCTCCAGGGATGGTGACTCCACCACTGCCCTGGGCAGCCTGTTCCAATGCCTGACAGACCTTTCCGGGAACAAATTGTTCCTAATATCCAATTTAAACCTCCCCCGGTGAACCATTGGAGCCATTCACGCCAGGGCCAGGGGGACACACTGCGGACCCATCGACAACCGCTTCTCCCAGAAGATGCTCCACCAGCTCCCGGCTCCCTCCCTCGCTGGCATTCCCATGGGATGAGGCCGGCACAGCCCCAGCTCCGGGCTCCCCCTCCCTCCCTGACCTGCTCTCTTTTTCCAGCCTGCACTCAATAACAGCTAAATAATTGAATCTGCTCAGCAGCCAAAGATTTGTTTTGAATTTTATTGGAATTTTAAATTGTTTTGTTTCTTCACTATTTTATTACTGTAAATGGAAAATGCATCGCCCGCAGTAATAATCCGATGGCTTTTTATATTACTCCGAGCTTCTGCTCAAAGCATTATTGGAAAGCCAGGCAGAAACGAGAAGCCATTATAATGGCAGCACAGGCTTATAAGATTACGCCTCCAGCTAAACAACTTTTTACTTTAGCAAATTGGCCACCAAACCCAGTTCGAGACACAGATGTAAATCCCAGACCCCACTGGTGTCGCGATCCGGAATAAATCTTGGTTTATGGGTGGGGGAGCTCCAGCCCTGCTGTGCCATGAGCAGCCAGGTCTGTGCAATGTCCAACGGGGATGGGGGCGGCCGTGTGAGGGGTGGGCTGGGATGGGGGCGCCCTGAGAAACCCCCCAAAAGCCTCCTCCAGCACACGCACCTGCTGCATCCTCAGCATCCCTGGCATCTCCAGCATCCCCAGCATCTCAAGCATCCCCAGCACTTCCTACTCCGGCAGCCCCAAGGAACCCTGCGCCATCCCCGACTGCAGCCACAGCCCACAATGGCTGGGAAAGATAGAAAGACGGGGAGCAAGGAGGGGAGGGAGAGTAACCAAAGACATCCCTGTGGCAGGAGAGAGCGAGGCTAACCGGAGGCTGACGATCCAGGGCTTGTGCCGCGCAGGAATCGCCTGGCACAAACCCACAACAGTCCCCAATTACCCCCAGCCCTGGCCCCGGCTCCGCTGGGACACAATGGGCGCCAGCAAAGCCCAGCTGCCGGGCCCCTAATTAACCCTGATTTTAACTGTACACTTTTAAAGGCACTAAAGCGGTTACAAAGTGGAGAACAAGGCAGGGTTAATAGCGCAGACCTAAATTGCAGGCCCGCGGGGCCTGGGCCCCATAGAAATAATAGACCTGTCTGGGCTGCTCAGCTGTCAGTCAGGAGAACAATTCGGCACCCGAGGAGCTCACAGGAGCGGCAGCATCGGGGCTCTGGCAAACAGTGTCTGCTCAGTTAAAGCAATTGTGGGATCAAAACAGTGCTAGGAAGGATGCTCAGCACCAGGAAAGATGTTCAGCACGGGGAAGGGTGCTCAGCATCAGGAAGGATGCTTGGTTACGGGAAGGATGCTCGGTTACAGGAAGGATGCTCGACAGTGGGATGGATGCTCAGTACTGGGAAGAATGGTCAGTACTGGGAAGGATGCTCAGGACCAGGAAGGATGCTTGGCCCCAGGAAGACTGCTCCGTGACACTGACCCAGTGGCAGCATCCCTGGCTGAGCCTCCTCTTCCTCTTATGGCTTTAATTTTCAGGCCGTGATGCTGCAGGAGACGCTGTGCTCCCCGGGTGTCCCCACTCTGGAAGGGGACAGCGTCGGGGTGTCGGAGTGCACAGGGGCAACATCCTAGGGATCAGCACCAGCAGCACCACAGAATGAGCTGAGCAAGGACACGGCAGCAGCGTGTGGCACCAAATCGGTTGCCAGCAGCACCAGAGCGCCAGGAGGAGGCTGGAGAAGATGCTGGGGACCTGAGTTGTCACTCAGTGATCAGTGTGTAAATGGCTGATATTAAAAAATAATAGTGCTGCAGCCTCCGAAGGAATTCAACTCCAGACCTGAGGGCTTTGGGACCAGGCTCCCTGTTCACTTGCAGCAAGGAGATCCCAAGGTCTTTGAAGCTTCAAAAAGCCTCAAAAATCCCCTTTTTCTCTGCCTGCAACACTGAGAACAGATTTTGGAAGAGCTAAACCCTAAATATTTGCCAAACACTTGGAAGAAACCTCAATATTTGGAAAACACTTGGAAGAAACTGAAATATTTGGAAAACACTTGAAAGAAAACAAACAAAACCTGGTACATTTAACAAATCAATGAAGTCCTTGAAATCTGGGTCCAAGCCCCAGGTAGTAAAGCTGGAACCAGCAACCCCCTGCCAAGAGTAAATCTCAGAGGGTCCCAGACAGAGCTGGGGGTGTCACTAGGGGTCCCGTGGGTTATCATGGGGGTGTGCAGCCCCTGGCCCCAGCGAGAATGGCTGCAGGAGCTGCTGCGGATCCCATACATCCCCAGAGACACTTTTGGGGTGCGGCCAGGCAGGGGGGACACTGGTACTGACCCCCCCAGCTCGTTCTGTACCAGGCAGGTTGTGCTACTGTCACATCGCTTTGCCACCCTGGGAAGTGTGGTGGTTTCTATGGTGATGGTGTCCCCAGGATGGGTGGCACTGAGGCCACCACCATGCCACAGCGGATGTGGCAGGGGGTCCATGCACCGGTGTGGTCCCTGCCCCCTCCCCGTCACACAGGGACAGCAGCCACCCATGGCTGGCACCCTCGGCAGCACCACAGCCACCCACAGAAATGCTGCATCCCCGCTGCAGAACCCTCCATTGCAGCACCCCCTGCGCCCTGGCCCCCCAGGACAAAAGCATCCTTGGCACAAGGAGCCGAGAGACCAACGCTCCCTGGATTCAGGGGCTTAAATTAAAACCGAGTACAAAAATAATAGCGGGAGAAATCCATCGGAATAAACGTAGGTGGCAAACCCGGCGCGGCAGCGGCGCAGCAGCCGTAATCTGCAAAGACAACAAAATTCATGACAAAGCACAAAGGGAAGCGCCGGGCTGCGCCGTCCCCAGATATTCATCCGTTAACACGTTCCCTTTTTAGGCTGACATGTCATTTCAGACGGGCCTTTTTTCCTCCCCTTTCTTCTCCCCCTCGCCGGCGCGCGGCTCTACCGAGGCGGCTGCTGGATTGGATCACCCCAGGGCGAGCACTTTATTATCTGCAGTCAAAGCGTCACCACAAATACCCATCTACACACACACGTGTCACTTCCCATTTGTCTCCTCCACGAGGTATTAGAGCCGCCGCGCACCGCTGTGCACCGTGCCACCGCGGCCTCTGCAGCCGCCGGCGTGGCAAGGGCAACCAGCACCGGGCAGGAGGGACATGGGGATGGTGGCATCACAGTCATAAGGATGCCCTGGTGTCACCCCACTGCTATCCTGATACTACCCTAGCGTCATCCCAGTGCCACCTCTGTGCTGTCCCAACGCCATCCTGGTATCTACCGCAATGCCAAACAGCGGCTACCCTGGTGCCACCCCAATATTGTCCCAATGCCACCCTTCTGACACCCAACACAGCCCTGATGCCACCCCGATGCCCCCCTGCTGCCATCCCACCGTGTAGCTGCCAGCCCCTCTGTTCTGTCAACAGTAAATTAGTATTTAATTAATTTTAAGACATGGGAGCAGGGTGGGCACCCCCGGCACAGGTTGGGGGCGGGTGGGTGCCCCATCCTTGGGTCTGCAACCCCACTTGTCCCCCACACAGTGCCTGGGAACTGCTGTGGTCCTGGGAAATCTGAACACAAACCAAAACCCCACCATGTGCTGGGGCGTTATGAGGGAAACTCGCCCAAAAAACAGGGCTCTGACCAGGTAGGAGATGGTCCCACCTGGAGAGGCTGCTCCAGCACCAAGCAGCCCCTCCATCCATCTCCCACTGCACACGCGACCGATCGAAAAGTGGTTTTGCAGCGTTTTCTGGCAGGGAAAGTGCAAGTCAACAGCACATTTTGGGCACGGCAGTTAATTGAACTCCTTTTTATGGCACGTACATAAATACACAGAACCATCATTAACCGATCCCTTCCAGAAACTGAAAATGAAAGAATTAATCTTATTTCACTCATGTGTAACCCCTCATGAAATTAAAATGATATTTTATGGGTGTGTACAAAAGCAGAGCCCTGTCGCAGCTACTTTAATGAAAATGCCCTTGGAATAAGTCGAATTGGGTAACGAGAAGCCATTAAACAGGCCTTTATCCCATATGCAATTAAAGAGTTTTATCACTGAAGAGAGTCCCCACGGGTGAGTGGGGAGAGGTGTGGGTGACCCTGGAGCCGAGTCCCCGGCGCTTTGCTGCTCTCTGAGCCCCAGCCATCACCTCTCATTTGCACTCTAATCACCCAGCCGGAGCCCGGGGGGACTCACGTCACCCCAGAAGAGGGGTCCGAGGACCCATGAGACCCCTGGTATGAGGTCCCCAGCGCTGGGCTCCTGATCCAGCCCTGTCAGGGTGAGAGGTGATGGTGGATGCTCACATGGCAAAATGTGACATTAGCACAGAGGGAGCTCAGGAAGCTCCCCAAAACTCCCAGCTCCACCTGAATCCCACCCCCTTAGCAAGGGGCACAAATCCTGCACCCTGCTCAGCCGCACGCCCAGCCCCAGGCTGTCAGAAGAGCCACGCAGGCTGAAAAAGGGCACATAGAAAGTAACATTTAATTAAATATAAGCCACTGCTACATTACTGCAGAGAGCAAGAGCAGCAAAGAGTTTGGCCAAGCCGAGAGTGGTATTATTTGATTTATAATTTAAATAAAGCTCAGGATTCCTGTAATGCGCACAGAATAAAATCAAAAGGGACCAGGCTGCTGGAGTTAATTGGACATGATATTTTCCTGAGGATGTTGCCTCTCCGCAGGCTCCAGCTCCTCAGCTGGCGGCGGGCAGGGCAGGCAGGGCTCTGGCACCCTCCTGCTGCTCCTGCATCCTCCAGGATGCAACGCTGCCAGGACAGGACGGTGCCCACAGCATAGCCTCGGGATTACCAGCGAGGGAAACCAGCCGCTGCCACGAGCTGGTAACGGTGAGTGCTGCGGCAAAGTCACCCACAGCATTGAAAGGGATGGATTTGGTGCGATACACAGAATGCGCCGGGATGCGGCCATGCCAGTGCCTGAGGCACCAAGACAGGGGGACGGTGATTAGCCAAGGGGCAGAACCGGGGGACGAAGGCACCAGGGCCATCAGCACCCAGCACGGGCAGGAAAATTAGTCAGCTCACCTTTTACGTGAAATTAATACAAAAATTAATCAGCGGTGTGGGTAGGATAATAGGATTTCACAGTGGTGCTGGGCCAGACGGCCAATGTGCCGAGAGCCAGACTCATTTAATATCGACAGAAACAATGCCAGAGGACAGAAATAAGACCCATAAAGATAATTACTGAGATACTCAGGAGCAAATTAAGTAATCAGAGGCACTTCTAAATTGTGCCTCGTTTTAAGAGAACACTATCTCTGTCGATTACCTATGCAGGCGTTTGGGAGGCGGCAGGAGGCTCAGCCCCGCACCGGCTTCCTGGCCCCTCCACGCCGTGCTTACCGCAGTTGCCATAAATAAAGAAGGGAAAATCATTTTCCAAACCAGATGCGTGGCCCTGGATGTCACCTGCAATTTAATTTGCACTAGCAGGAGGCAGAGAGGAGCGAGACGCGCTGGATTTGCCCATAATGAGCGGAAGCATACGGGCAGCTAAACTCTGATTAAGGTGACCTGGCTGGCAGTAGCTGGGGGCGAGCATGGTGCGGGGGGGTCCAGCTGAGGAGCGTGATGACCATTACAAATTGCCCGCCCCGGGGGGTGCACCCTGGTGAGGGACAAGCCTCAGAGAGCTAGGCACCATCAGCCAAAAACCCCAGTGCCCCGGTCCCCTGCACCTACTGGGGTCCAGCCAGGGGTCAGAGCTCTGCATTCCACCAGTGCAGCTCAGGGATCCCCCAGCAGCCCAGGGACCCTCCCAGGCCATGGTAGCTCTCCCCACTGATGGGCAACATGGCTCACGGGCTCCCCAAACCTCCTTATTTCAGTATCTTCTCTGGGAGGGTCTCTGGTGGGGTGGGAAGCGCTGGGGAGCACCAAGGCCCCCAGCAGGAGGGTGCTCAGGGTCCCATCCCTGGGGTGCTACTCCTCAGCATCCCCCTGGGCTGAGTTGGTCCCTGTCCCTGAGCCACAACATCTCCGGAAAACCCTGCCTGCGGGTCTCACACCGTGAGGGCACGGCTGAGCTAATTAGCCCGCGGCAACGAGGGCGCGAGGAGCCGGACCCTCACGCCAGCCCCACGCCACCGGGCGCTGCTCAGGCGTGACGGATCAGGAATAATTTTACAAGAGCAACATCCGTTTTCCTCCCAGACGCTAATAAGGAGACGTGAGTGGCACCGCGAGCTGTGATGCAGCACAAGCGTGTGGGGGTCCACACACACACCCCCCTGCTTTGCGGGGTCACTGAGACCCCCAAGAGCTGCCACCTCGATGGGGGACAAACAGCTCGGGGGGCACCAATCCTGCCCATCCCTGCAATGGCTGATGCACAAAGTGCTTCCCCACCTGTGATGCTGGGACATGGAGGTGCCCATCACTCTGACTCTGGCCTGGGCAATGTGCTCCGGGCAGCAATGCTGCGCTGGAGCTTGGGGAGCTCCACCCAAAAAGTAACCCCCTGGCTGCCGGTGTGACCCAAGCCCCCCCAGAGCAATGCTGGGGGGTCCCTGGGGTGGCCGAGCATCACCCAAACCCTATGCCCAGCTCCTTGGCTGCACTGGGGTGCCCAGGTAGAGGGAAAAAAAACGTCTGCGGGAAAATACAGATCATTAAACAAATGCCCGGGGGCTGTCACCGCCTAACAAGCAGAGCTTTAGCAGCTGATTTGTCTTCAGCCGGCAATGTTTAAAAATCCAACTGAGACCAGCAGAAAAATATCCACTCCCCTCTTTAAAACACACATTCATCACTTGAGAATCTTAATGCGTCTTTCCCAGCCGGGGAGGTCAAACACGCCTGCCTAAAGCAGGCTCATTAAATATACATTTAATCATGGTTTGGATTGAGAGACAAAGGCTGGGAGAGACAGGTGCTTTGCTGGAGTGACCTTTTGGATCCCATTTTAATGTAACTAGTTTACAGCTTATCTGAAAGGCCAGCTCCTGGGGAAGGCGAGCTGCAGCAAAACCGGGAAAGTAATTAGGGGGGGAAGGGCCGGGGAGGTTTGGGGGGCCGCGGAGCAGGCGATGGCCCCATCCTCTGCCGCGCTTCCCAGAGAGCTCTGCAACATTTTCTGAAGTTCGACTTATCAACCAGAGCAACCCAATTTAATTTGCTTATCTTGCCTCCTTCCTCTCCCCCACCCCCCCGCTTCTCCTGCTCTTTTTAATTATCGGCTAAATAAATGTCTTTTTCAATAAGAGAAGCAACATCAAAGCAGGCGCGCGTCCCCCCCCAGCCCAGGGCACTTACACTTGCGTGGCTCCAGCGCCTTGCTGGGGCAGGGGAGGTGCTGGGCCGGGGGGTTCTGGGTCCTCTGCAGACAGGCCAGCATGGTTGGGGTGTCCTGGGGGGCAGAGCCGCCCCCGCCACTGCCCCACGTCCTGCTGAGAGAAGAGACATGGGTCAGGTCAGGGGACCCACCTGTTGCCCTTCTGCCCACCCCGCTGCCCACCCACCCGCTCGCCGGGCAGCGGAGCTGGATGGAGCCGCCGAGCTCCTGGCGCCGACTGCGGACACGCGCTGCTCAGAGCCCTTTGCTCCTTTGGAGATAAATAAATAACTCCAAAAGCCTTAAGTAAATACGAATGCATTTAACATAAATACGAAGGTCTCGGTGGGTGATTTGTGCTTCCTGCAAAGCTTTCGGCCCTTCCCGCTGGGAATGGAGCATCCCTCCAGCACCGCGCTCCTGGTGTGCCAGCCGGCGCCGCCCGACACACAGCAACCCCACCGGCTCCAAAGATGGTGTTAAAATCCCACTGGGGGTCCTGGGATCTGTCGCCAGCTCCCAGCTGGCATCAAAATCTGCTCAACAAAAGCTGGAGGGGTCAGGCCAAAGTCATCGCCGCCGCCGCTCCGCTAATTGTACATCCTTCAGGAGCCGCCGCCGAGGGCATGAATTATAGCCGGTTGCTTCTGACACCCTCCCACAGCTCCGGCTGGTGTGGGAGCGAGATTCCGCTCGGAGAGGGCAGCGGGATGTGGGCAGGAGCAGCAGAAATGCCAGCACTGCTGCCTGGTCCCCGGCGTCCTGGCTTCTGAGGCGTCTCCCCGCTGAACCTTGAGAGTCACGGGTAGATGTCGCAGCCGGGTGTCATGGCTGGTGTCACGGCTGCGGGTTGTGTCCAGGTGGCACAGCCAGGTACATCACTTTGTCACAGTGGAACCACCTTCTCCTGCAGCCATCCAGCAGACGAGACGTTTACTGCACACCCCGGCACTGGCGAGCGGTGACCCTGCACAGTGGCCTCCGGGACACGCTGGCACAGCCTGTGACCGTCACCCGCCGGGCAGCAAAGCCCTGACAGATGCTCGCCGAGCCGTGCCCAGGGCTCTCCTTGCTCTGCCGGGCTAAACGTCACCCTTGGAGACGCCTTCGCAGCCACTGCGGTGCCCAGATGACGGTACTAATGCACTTGCCGCTCGCTCCTGTCCTGTGTCCCCAGTACCGGGCAGAGGGCTCCCAGGCTCTGGGCTTGTCCCCAAGCTGGACGGTGGCACTGAGACCCACTCAGGGGGTAAGTGCCAAGGGGACTGGAGGTCTCACCTCGTCCCCCCCTGGCTCTGCAAGGGAGAGACTCATTAGCACAAGGTGTGCGGAGCAGGAGGGGAGGAGGAACTCATCTCATATCAAGCAGGTGTCTGGAGAACCCAAATTGTGCTGTTTTCTCCTAATAATGAAGTATTCATGAGTAAAAGCCTTTTTCACTACTTTCTTAAGATACTAATTTCACAACAAGCGCCTTGTTACCATGCAATTATTCCAATCGTGCATTTCTCCCAGATTCCATCTGTCCTCACGCTCTCTAAATGAAAGACAATCATGTAACCACCTTTCATTATTCACTATTTTACTTTCAGCAAAGGTACCCTGAAAGAAATGATTTCCTCTGAAAGGGACTTTTATTCAGTTTCAAAACCAATTTTCTCCTATTACTGTCTTAAAAAAAAGGAGGGGGGCAGGGAGGTGTTTTTATTTCATGCATTACATATCCTTTGTTAACGCAGCTTGCAGTAAAAGCAGCCGTATCCATTTTCTGGCTTCGATTTCTGGTAATTTTAAAATATGCCATTACAATCAGGCAGAAATTATACAGTTTGAAAAGAGAATGAAGTGCTTCTTATTCAGAGGCTGAGCGCATTTGACTGCCAGGGAGCCCGCCTCTCCCCGCCGGGACTCGGGGTGCATTACGCGGCCCTGCTCCCAGCACATCTCGGCACCCCCGGCACGCGCCAAAAGTGGAATCCACGCCGGGGAGCTGTCACACCGACCCCATCCCTGTGCGGGGGAGACCCAGGTCAGGGCACCCAGGGCCATACGGGGGATGGCTGCATCGGGTACCTGAGCCTCACCTACGCAGTGACCTCGGGGCCAGTGTCCCACCGGCTGTCACCATCTGGCCGATTAGCGGGCAGACGTCACCTCCTCCCCTGCAGTGAGGTCGGCTCCTCACCAGGACACTGCCCCATGGCCCTGTCCATGGGTTTGTGGGCAGCTTGTGATGCTGCTGGATGCACGTCAGGTCCCTTCTGGTCCCTGGGGACAAGGGGACTGAGAGCGAGGACAAAGCACCCATGGGGTTGAGTGGCACAGGGCGAACAGAGAGACCCCCAGCCCCCATGGGGTAGGATGCGGCTGCTGCTGTGGCACCAAATATGGGTGCTGGCAGGAGGGAGGGTGAGGATGCAGCCCTGGTGCAGGGCTGAGCCTCTGGGGAAGGGGCGATGCTGGTGGCTGGTGACAGGAGCTGGCCCTGGGACACCCCCATGGTGGCATGGGTGTTCTCCCAATCACTGCGCCCTGGGACCGGCCACAGGCCTACGCAGAGCCCAGCACCCCCCCAGAGCTGTCCCAACCTTGGCCACGCACCAGCATCACCAGCATCAGCCAGGAGAGACACGGAGAGACACCAAATTGAATAAAGCTGCCAGTTTATCCAGACCCCAGTTCTGTCCCCATCACCCAGTGTCACACAGTGGAGATGATTTTTTCTGTGTTACGCTACATGCGACCTCACCTTCATGGGCACTCTTTGTCCCTGTGAGGGTCCCGGTGCCGCACATGTCACGACACTGTGACACTGTCCCTCTGTCCTGGCACCTCCTGGCCCTCTTGTGGACCCACAGGCGAGCAGGAGGGCAGCCGGCACAATGGGCATCTGTGCCGCGGTGGCATTTCCTTAATGCCACTCGGCAAAGCCCCTGAATCAGCTGATGGGAATTGGGCGCTGGGCTGGCCGAATGCTTAGCGCCGGCTTAGTTAGCTCCATCTGCATTTGAACTAATTCCAATCAGCAGGATCCGATTTAGTTCAAGCTGCTCTGGCTCTTTCGTGTGGCAGGAAAAGCAACACTCAGCAGTTTTGCCGAACCGCCCTGAGTCTGTGTGGGCTCTGCTGATGGTCCGGCCAGCGCCACAACCGGTCCCACTCCTGGGGATGCCAGGAGTGGGGCCCTCGGGGACACACAAAGCAGGGTCCCCAAGGAACATCAGCCTCAGCATTGTCTCCCTCCATCTCTCCCCAGCCCCTCTCGGATGGCTCCTTCCCGTCCCCACCTCCAGGACAGCTGATTTTGAAGCTCTGTCTCCACATCTCACTATTTATAAGCCCAAGGTCTTTGTGACTTTAATAAAAAATTAAAAAAATCCACCACACCCTCTATGTCTAAAGTCCCCGTGACAGGAGGGTTTGGCACCTCCGCTGACATCAGCGGCTGATAAGTCGGGCTTATCTCCTCTGAGAGACCCACGAAGGTCCCTCCGGCGAGATAAGGCCAGCGCAGCTGTCGATAGAGGCTTTTGCAGGCGAGGATTTAGATAAAAGAAAATGTGACGGGAGGCGGGAGTTAAAAAAAAAAAGGGAACTTTTAAAAGTCTCAGCCTGAAACGGGTCTGTGCCACCGGCTGGGCAGGGGGGCAGGCAGCCCCGGCAGCAGGGGCCAAGGTCTTGGTCACCAGCCGGGCTCCGGTGCAACGTGTGAGCATCCCTCCCCAGGAGTAATCGGGGTGACCTGGGATGTAAAGCCATAAAAAGGGAGTATTCGAGGCTGGGACAGGGGGGCAGGAGCGGGGATGCTGAGAAGCCATGTGAGTCACACCACTGCGTCTCCCCATAGCTATTCAGACAGGGCTGGGTTTGGCACAAGGACAGGAGGTGACTGGGTCACCCCAGCCAGGAAAGGCGCACGAGGCTTCTGACACTGCCAGACAGACGGACAGCACGGGATCCAGGCCAAGGCTGGCAGCAAAGCCCCATGCCTCCTCCCTCTGCGCTGTGATGGAGGAGACCCCACTATCACTTCCCTGTGGCCCTGCAGACATCGGTGCCACCCTTGCACAGCAGCTGCCACTGTCCCCAATCCCCAGGGACACTGTTTTCCCATCAGACACATCCCTCCTCTGAGGATGAAGACGTGCTGGAAGAGGAAGGCTTCCTCTCTGTGCACAGAAGGGGTGAGCAGGGTTTTGGCTGGCACTGCCACTTGGCACTGCAGCACTGCTGGCTGTGCCAGCTCGTGTCCATCTCCCACCCAGCAGCAGATTTACGGTCCCTGGGTTGAGACGGCGAAGGGGACACAGCGCTCGGTGAGCGACGCTGCAGCTCGGTCCTGCAACAGGCGAGCGCAGGAAAGGTCACCCCACCGTAAATCACAAGGAGCAGCAGATAAAATAAAGCAGAAAGTTTGCCACCGCCGCGTCGAGGGCGGCAATAAAGCCCGGCACGGTGCCGCCAGCCACACCGCGACCTTCCCCACGCCCGGCCGCCGCGCCAGCCCGCCCACCTAATCCGCTCCCCTCCACGCGCTCCAGCCCCGGGCCTTTCAGGGGGCCCTGTTAATAATTAAATGTTAATCTAAAAAGCAATTTTAGCTGCAGTGCTGCAGATCTGGTTAGAGATTACATTAGCATGTAAGAGTCAAGGGTAATTTTCTCTAACCCCTCTTGTGATCTTTAAAACCCGAAGATCTTAAAGCAACACCAGCTCCTCTGATTAAAATTGGAAGCTGAGGTTTGCAACGGATAATGATGCTGGAAGTGATTATTTTGCTGCTCAGGATGTCGCAGGGGGAGTGGGGGTTTTGGGGGGCTGGAGGAGCGACCTACACCCACTGGGCTGCTTCTGCTCTGCGGGGACACGGGGAAGGTGCCCTGGGCGAGCCCAGCGCCCGCTGGCACCGAGCAGAGCAGCACCCCCAGCGCTCCCATCCCACCAGTGCTGAGATTTCTGCTCCGGAGGTGGCTGCAAGGAGAAGCCCTGGACTGTTAAGAACATCAACACCAAAAAAATACCAAAAAACACAACAAAATCTCCTTTTTCTCACGAGCGGTTCCAGGAAGGCTGGGACAAGGGACATGGACACCACGTCCCAGAGCAGAGCACAAAAGCAAATTGCCTCCTGACCAGTACGAAAAACCCGATGGAAGAAATAAGGTATCAGATCTGCCCGTAACGATGGAATTAAAAAAAACCCAACAATTCAAGTGCTGTTGAGCGTTTGCAGACATCCTCGCGCAGGGCTTGGGCAGCCTGGTTAAATTTATGTGTCAGCTTTAAGGAGGCCTCTCATCAAACGAGCTATTTTGGGCAGAGATTAAAGATCTATTTTAGCTGTGAGAACAGCTCTCGAACAGGTTAATAATGATTCTGGAAACCCAAGTGTCTCCAGCGCCTGGGGCAGGGCAGCTGGGGCCCAGGGCAGCACTGGCAGGTCCCCGAGGGTCCCCAAGCCAGGAGGGTGGGGGACGCAGTGTGAGGTACCCCTGCTGTGTTGATGGGGAGGACAAAGCCCCAGTGCCGCCGCAAGGTGAGGAGAGGCCGCGGCGCTAAGCCGGCACTGGGTAATTGGAAGTGGCAGACGCTGGCATGGCGCTGCCGAGAAGGTCATTACGTGGGACCAGGAATGGAATGGCAGGAGTGAGGCGGGGAACGGCCCCATTAGCAAAGGTCCTGCCCGGGTGCCTGCGGGGTTTTTGGCAGAGCCTGATCCTCGCTGCGGGCACCAGGGTCCCGGCAGGATCTGCCCGTACAGATGTGTCCCCGCTCATTTGGCGGCAGGGAGCGGGAGGGATGCTGCCCCCAGGGGGCCTCGCCAGCCCCTTGGCACAAAGCCTCTCTCATCCAACACGGTCATGCTGTGTGTCCATCCCACACATGGAGAGGGGCCGGGGGATGAGCCCGCTGAGCTGCCCATCATACCCAGCAGCGAGAGTTGGATGCTTGGGATCCTCACAGGACCAAAGCCCCAGCCTAGCAGAGACACAGGATCAAACCAGAAAAAAAGAGAACAATTAAAAGCACCCTGGTGTCCACCCCCTGCAGCACCCACATCCCAGCTGAGACCCAGCACACTGGACACCACAGAGACCAAAGCTCCCAGCACGCAGCACGGCTCCTCCTGCTCTGTCCCAGGGGCTCACCTGCCCCGTGGTGCCCTGCGGCTCCCGCAGTGGCCAGGCCGGCCAGCACCACCCGGCTGCACCGCGCACGGCGGCCGGGCGCACGCCGCTCAGTAATTACAGCCCCGAGCGCCTGAGCTGTGAAAGAATCTGACGAAGGAATCCAGGGTAGATCGCGCTGCTGAAATTACTATAATCAAAGGCTTTCACAAAGGCTTCAAATGCAACCAATTACCCTGAAAGGCGAGGCAAGAAAGAAAACAAATTAACGTGTTTGCACAGAGCCTCTGCAGCAGCGCACACATCGCCCCGCGTCGCCCTCGAGCCTGGCCGGCCGCTGCTCCCCATCCCTGGGTCCCGCTCCCAGGCCCTGGGTACTCCCTCTCTCCAGCCCTAGGTACCAATTCCCAGTCCCCACCACTGCTCCCCATCCCTGCATCCTGCTCCCCATCCCCGGGTACCAAAACTCCCCATCCCCAAGTACCAGCTCCACATCCCCACCACCCATCCCCGTGTCCCGCTCCGTCGCCGCTGCCCCGGCTCGCCTCAGGGAGCAGCTGCACACAAAGGGGCTCTGTGCCCGTCCCTCGCCCCGCGGGCAGACAAAAGCTCTGGCTGTGCCGGCGGCCGTGGCTGGCGCAGGCTCGGGGACTTGCCAGTGTGGCCCGGGGAAACCTCCCTCCCTCCTCCCCCGGCGCTGGCGGGGTCCCTGGGCAAGGGGAGGTGCGGGGTCCTCAAAGGCGCCCATTGAGCACAGCCCCGCATCACCCGCGACAGATGGGGAAGCTATTCACAGCAGGGACCCTCCCCACCCTCTCCTCCCTACGTTACGCTTTGTCTGTGCCGCCAGTCTGGGGGAAAAGAGGGGGGAAAAAAAAAAATCAACTTCTTTCTTTTAATATTTAACAAGAGTCCATCACCCTAAGTCTATTTTGTAATACAAAGCTCTGGAGATTTAAACCCTTCTCACCCGGCGAGATGGAAATGAATGGTGCTCTCTAATGAGCTGGTTCAGCAGAAAAGATAGATTTCTAAGATTACTGTAGGAATTCTTATAATTGATGTGTACTTTTGTAACAAGGATTATAACACCATCCGGTCAAGCAATTCCATCTCTTCCCCTTCTCCCGAGCTCACCCTGCTTTTGGGGTTCCCTGGGTGAGAGAGACCAGCCTGTGTCCCCATGGGGAGAAAGCAACACAGGGAAGTGGCGGGGGAGAGAAGAAAAGCCAGAGAAAAATTAAACAGGCTTTTCTTATTTGGCGGTAGATAACCTAATGCAGCCACCAAATGGGAAAATAAGGCATCTCTCAAGATTTATACATTTGTTTTACAAAGCCTTACTTCCCCCCACCGATTCGAGGCCGGATGAGCTGCTGAATGCCGAGTAATTAAAAGGAACAGAGAACAATACCCGCGCCCGCCGAAGAACGCGGAGTTTCCCTGGGATGTTTATAGCAATTGTATGAAAATGTACGATCGGGGATGGCAAGAGCTGACAGCCGCGCCGGAGCAGCCGTGATTGCGAGCTGGCTGCCTCCCCCGGCTGATTGGCATTAATTGCGCGCGTTTGCAAAGCAGAACGGAAAGTCTGACATTAGCTGCAAGCCAACATTTCTCTCTAATAGTCTTAATGATTATGACGAGAGCTGATGATCATTGTGGGGCGTTAATAGTCCGGAGAGTGGCTCTGCGGCTTCTCTCGGCGCGTGGTGGGGACGAGAGCCACGCTGTCCCCATCCCTGTCCCCATCAGCACCGGGCTAGAGTGGGCTGGGGGGGCCACAGATGGACAGGAGGCATCCCCTGGCAGGGGACACTGCCCACCAACTCTCTGCCAAGGGGGTGGGAAGGACAGGGGAGGGGACAGCAGCCATCCCGTCCCCTGGCTCTGCCCCATGGGAGATGGGTGGCTGGGGGGAGACAACAACCAGGAGGGAAAATATCTCCCACCCTGAGACCCCTCTGGGGCTGGGGTGTCCCCAAGGATGCCCCACACTGGCCATGCCCAGAGGGAGGCACTGGGTCACCCTGCACCCATGGGTGCCCCAAATACAGCCACATCCTCACGGGGTGCTGCCCCGAGGAGCACAGCTGTACATAACCCACATAGCCACAAAGCCCCTTATTCAAAGCTGATTAATGAAACCTGAGTTTCCTACACTTTTTGCAGGGCTTTTTGGGTGTCCTTGAGCTTGCACAGAGGCTTTGCGAGGCGGGGGGAGATGCTCCGACCGCAGAGCCAGACGTGCACGAAAACACTGCACAGCCCCAACCCATCCAGGTTTACATAGCAGGAAAAATCAATGGCCATCGATCCGCAATAGAAAGCGAGAACGTGTCCCTGGCAGGTGGCAGGCAGCTGGCATCTGACCGGTGCCACGTAGGGGACATGGCTGGGGTCACATTGCTGCGGACTGGGGTGCCCATGGGGTGACCTGGCACAGCCAGGCGGGGAGTGGTGCTGCCAGTCCACGTGCCACCAACCCTCGCAGCAGCAGCCAGGACACATCCACGGTGCGTGGGTGGCCCTTGCCTGTGTCCTTGCCTTGCCGGGGTCACTGCGCAGCCCGCCGGGACAGACGAGCAAACGGCCTCAGCCCAGCTCCAGGCTGTTTCAGCTTTTCATTTTTTTTATCATCTGTGTTGGCCAACATATCACTCAGCTTTGGGCTTTCTGAGCTCAGTAATAATTGTTCCCAGATGAAAAGAAATAAAGACTCGGTCCCTTTCCTCCTTCCCCCCACTTTCCGAAAAAAAGTCTGTAAAGAAGAGCTATAAAAATGGCTTGTTATCTCACCTAGCGAGGCTCAGACTGTATGTTATTGCTAATTGGGTATAACATCCTTGTCTTGTTCTGCTCTCTGAAGCTAAATCAAGAAAGCACCACTGCTGCGAACTAATTATATCTCTGGACTGCAGACTCCGGCTTGTCTTCCCCTTTATTGAGTTTAAAAAATGGTCACTAACCTTAATCTCTCATATTCCCAAGCGTTTGGGCTGCTGAAAAACCACCACTTCCACTCACATCCCAGTCTGCGCTGGGGAATACGGAGCACGTGGCCCGAAAAAGGCTTTGGGATGTGGCAGGACACGGCCCCAAGTGAGCGCCTGGAGGTGCCCATCACTGTCACACCCCACGTCGCCGGGGCACTGAGACCATCGCAGATGCTGCTCGGGTCCCCGCACCATTGTGTTTTTATCATACACAACTCAGAGGCTTTCTGTGCTTGGTCACTGCCGCTTTACTACCTCCCCTTCTTACAGGGAAGTTTAAGCTTCTTTCATTATGATGTTTTTAGAATCTCAACCCTGGGCAGCGTCCCCTCGGCAGATGTGAGCAGATGTGAGCATCTGGGTGATGCACACACGACCTGAGGGGAGTGGATGCTGCTCCACTTGATCCACACCAACTCCCTCCAGTCCCAGCCTAGGATGGAGCTCGATGGTCCCGTTAATGCTGGTGCTCACACACTGGTCCTCCACAGAAGCAGGGACACCACGGCCACCCACCTGCGCCACTACAGGTGGCCATGGCCAAAGTGCTCAGTTACTGGAGCAGCACGGCTGCAAGACCCGGTGCTGCTGCCACAGCACGGAGCTCGGTGACAGCTGGTCATTGTGAAAAGAGAGAGGACAACCGGAGCCCCACAGGGCACGGAGCCGAGTGGCGGGGCTGTGGCACTGCTGCCACACAGGACACCCCATCCCAGTGTGTCCCTTGGCACCAGCCACGCACGGCAAGAAACTGAAGCAGAAGTCCAAGGCTGTGGGTCAGAAAGCAAAGAGCAATGTCACCAAGCCCAGCTTTGTCCCCCTGCCCGGAGGACCCACGCAGACAGGGTTATCCAAAGGCAAAGTCAAGTTCCAGTTCTACGCACAAGTCAAGAGCATCCCTTAAAAAATTGATACTTCCCTGACTATTAACTAACCTGAACCACTTAAAACCACCTTCAATTTGTCAGGTTTAACTGCCAGTTCTTCTCAGTAAATCAAGTGCTGTGCACAGAGGGAGGCTGTGTGTTCAAGGTGGTGTGAAGGGAGCGGGTGAGAGCGGAGCAAGCAGAGCACCCCGCACTGTGCTCGCCACCCCGTCCCTCGAGAGCACCGACAGCAATATTCATACCCTGCAATTAGCCAGGACGTGATATTAAACGCAAGGGCTGTACAGGGCAGCAGAGCACCCCACACCGCAGTGATCCCCTCTTCCTCACGGCACCCTCGTCGTGCAACCAAGGTTGAATTCCACAAGCAATACGAATATTTCTGGCAGCACAATCTCCCCGCCGCAGGGTATTAAGGCGTTATTAGTGTGCGGTGAGCAGTGCCGCTAAGCCAGCCCTCACTGCAGCCCGGAGCACGGCAGAATGACCTACAAGAGGCAGATGGCGAAAGCCCTGGAGAGCCTCGGCTCCCGGGACGTGCCAGGGCGAGGAGGGGACTGCGCACCCCTGTTCCACGCAAGGGGACAGGGACAAGAGGTATGTCCCCCCACTGAAACCCCCCTCCTCACCCAGGGGCAGCCCCTCAGAATTGCCTCCCCACGCTGGGGCTGTCCTCCGGTTCCCGCACCAGCTTGCCATTTCGGGTTAAAACACTGCTGTATTCTCTCTTTAGCAAAAGGAGTCCCAGGGGCTATAAAAATTCCCAGCAGGCTCCCGTCAGTCTCAGGTCATTAACTTTCTTTCATTGGGAGTTTGTTTACAGTCAGCCATAAATAGCAGCGCCCGGCGGGACGGGTGGGAGGGGGCTGCCCAGGCAGGGGGGTGCAGCACCCCGGGGTGCAGGGCCTGGGCTCACCCACACCCAATTGACTCACCCTGGGTCCTGCTTTTCCCACTGGCACGGAACACCGTGCGGTGCCATGTGCCACAAAAACACTTCAGCCTTGCAAATCTATGGGGTCACCTTGTGTGTGGCCACAAAGAGCCAGGGTGTGCGCTGGGTGTGTTCGTGGTTCAGGTGTGGTCTTCTCCAAAGGAGGAGGAGGTGGAAGGGAGCCGGCCTGAGCTGCCCGCACGGGTAACCTGCCCTGGGACATGCCCTGCACCCTCATCCATCACAAGCATACATCTCGCATTAGGACCTCCACGTGTTTGAGAGGTCCCAGTCCTGGCACACAAAGCGCCGGAAGGGACCCCAACACACTCCACGTCACTGTGACCTCCACCTCAGACCTCCACCCTCCCCTGGCAGCCCCTACGGCACCACAATGATTTACCAGCATGGAAGCCAAAAGCAGAGAAGCAAGTGCACGACCACTGTGCTCCTGACGGGCTGCTTTCCACACCAGAGCTCCTCTGCACCCAAGCACACACGGGATGGTTTTGGGGCACCCATATCCCACCAAACACCCAAGAGATACATGCACGGCACTGTCAGTGCCCCCAGCACCAGAAACACACCTTGAGCCCCATTAACACCTCAGCAGGCTCCGGTGCACCTCCCTGTTTGGAGCCCAGTGGGTGCACGCGCCCAGGGCCAACAGCAGGACCACAGGCGATCGATCAGGAGCTTTATCTGCTGTAAGCGAACACGGCGCCTCTGCCACGGCTCTGTGAACCCACCAGCTGCAGCTCTAATAAAGACACAGGATCATATGGCTCCTGAGAAGCACGGTTTGGCAGGGCTCAGCCGGAGCACCCGTTAGATATTAATATTTACCCCCTGGCCCAGCAAAGCACCTGGCACACAGGGGGCTGAGCGGGGAACCACAGACCCTGGGCTCCCCTGCACTGGCACAGCAGGGATGCTCAGCATCAGCAGCCCCACGCTGGCACGGACGCCTGGCGCAAGGGCTCGGTGGCATTTGCCCCCCCGTGCCCCGTCCCAGGGGCACATGAGCAGCACAGCAGGGCCTGGCTCGCAGCAGCCCAGAGCCCATCTCTTGTTTTATTTCCCAGCACAGCTGTAGGAACGGCTGATGCACAGGCCAGGCACACGGTCCAGCAGCACCCTGGGCTGCGGGGTGGGCGATGAGATTAATCCCCAAACTCAACCCGCCACGACTTCTGCTCTTCCACCCGTCTCCGGGAGAGCAGGGACTCGCCAAAAATCACCGCCCCATCACTCACAGTCCCCCATGTCTACGGAAATATCTATATTTTAAACCATATACTTGTACAACCTGTAATCAGAGCAACACAAATAGCCCCTGCTTCCCATGTAAATTAAAAACACCCATTAGGCAGATTTCAAAAGATGTCAGTAGGCTTATAATTATACACGACATCCTTCCGAGATAAAAGCGATTACCGGGGATGCAAATCACTTAGCAACCAATCAGTGCCCCCAGAGTGCAAAGCACTGACCAGCCATCCATTTTCGCCTCGTCCTTTTATTCCCTGCATCGAGCAAATACAAACACAGATAAAGAGAGGCACAATAGCTCTTGACACGCAAATAGGTTAACATAATAAAGCCAGCTTTAGCCGGCTCACTCGAGGGAGAAAAGCAATTCTCAGGCAAGCAGGAGGTAATAAAACAGGGCTTTTGTGTTCCTGGCTCCCATTCTCACCCCTGCGCCAGCTTTGCTGCATTAGCTGATAGGCATCGCGGTTTGATTGAATTACCTTTCATGAATATTAGCTTTTTGAGGAATGCGCAGGCAGAAGAGAAAGAAGAAATGTCTTATTTTTTGCATGCATGCGCCCGCTGCAGACAGACATGGGGCGGCCCAGATGCCGGCGGGGCTGGGAACGGGGGTCCCGGCAGGTGCAGCCCCCAGCCCGCCCCGCCCAGCTGCAGCATCCCCGTGGGGGTCATCGCACAGGGACCCTCCAGCCGAGGATCAGACATCGGCAGCAAAGGAGCTCATCCTGTCGGGAAAGGACAGCCTGCCCTGTCCCCAAAAGGCTCTCGCCACCAAGCCCATCGCCTGCCATGCTCAGGGTGGGACCAGCACCCCGAAAGCAGGGGGAACAGAGGGGGGCTGGCTCACACCAAACATTTATTGTTGAAGCCGTAGCTCCCTGTGCTACAGGGTCAGGCTGCAGATGGGAGCAGGGGGCTGCCCGGCTTCACCCCAGAATTTTCCCCGCACGAGTTCAAGCCACGCAGGAAACCCACTTGGGGCAAAAATTCCCTCTGGCACCTGGCAGGGATGCAAAGAGCCGGCACTAATCCCACACGCATGGCGGGAGCGTGGGGGCAGCTCGGGGACGGTGACGGCCACGGAGCATCATCCCCAGCGTGGACCCACCGCCGTGGGGTCGTGGGACCAGGCGGGACCCTCGGCCTTGGGAGTCAGAGCCCTTCCCCAGCAAGGGAGCCAGCTGGAATTAAAACCAGCACCAGGAGGAAACAGGCTCCTCTTTAGCTTGCTCAGGGATGGACCCGTGTTTCAGGCTCAAATAAACTAGATAAATAGAGGGGCTTAAAACTGAGACGATGTGGCTTCCCCAGTGGGGCTCCATCGCCCGGGGCACAGCCTGGCAGCAGCCACCTCATCTCCTCCTTTCATGGGCTTCTCTGCCCCAGCCTGGCGATAAATATTCATACTGAGATTCCAATTTTTAGTGATATGGTCGGCTGAAATGGGGCCCATCTCGCAGAGGGCGCTGCTCCGGCACAGAAAACATGTCCCAGCGGTACCAAGCCACTGAGACAGCAGGAGAACCATTCCTAAAGCCAGCAAAACCGTTCCTAAAGCCATGAAAACAAGCCAGGCTCCTACAGCCAGGGAAGGGCTTTCTCTTCCCTGCTCTGCACACAAGGTCAGAAGAAGGCACCGCAGCAAGAGCTTTCCTCTCCTGCTACAGCTTCAAGGCAGCCTGACCCAAACAGCACCTGGCTCATACCAGCATGGCCATCAGCACCTGAAAATCCTCTCGTCAAAGTTTTATGGATCCTTAATGAGAAAAATTCCTCCTGAGGGGCTGGGACGACAGGAACCCTCTGCCAGGGATGTTTCCCAGCTCACCACCCCAGCATCGGAGCCCATGTGCCAAGGTTTTGCCAGCCAGGGTCCCGATGCAGTGGCACAGGATTGTATGGGAACCGGGACCAGCAAGCAGTGGCATGTGCCCAGCATGTCAGATGGTAAAACCACACAGCAGGGGCACAGGGAGGTATAAAACTGCCAAATTCCACAAAATCAGCCTGAGTAAGACACAGGACACTCCTTACTGAGAGACGGGCCACGTGGCTTAGTCCCCGCACCCGCAGAGCCCCATGGCCACGCTCTGCCCTCCATCAAAGACCATCGCACAGCCAGGTGAGCAGCCTGCAGCCTCTGAACAAGAGCAGCCTTAGCAGGAGGATGCACACACATATATACATATATAAAAAAACTCCCTAGAGAGGTTATCTGCACCCCAGCAACCAAAGGCAGACAAACCACCACAGCCCGATTGTGAGCAAATACATCCCTCGGAAAACACCGAGCACGGCTGCAAAACTTTGCTGCTGCCCCTCCGCGCAAATAAACCCACAGGGCCGGAGCCGTGACACGGTTTTCC
The DNA here is from genome assembly GCF_963082525.1 of Nesoenas mayeri. Classification (NCBI taxonomy): domain Eukaryota; kingdom Metazoa; phylum Chordata; class Aves; order Columbiformes; family Columbidae; genus Nesoenas; species Nesoenas mayeri. The sequence goes on along the minus strand of NC_137565.1, from coordinate 5,765,128 downwards.
AGCCGGTGCAGCGGAGCCCTGCAGCGACAGGCCCTGCCTCTCCAGCCATGCACCTCCCTGAACCGATGGCTCCTCAGAGCCGGGTTTGGATCCTGGGGCTGGGCCACCTCCACGGAAACTGGGAACACCTCATTCTCTGTCGGGAGCCGAGGCAGAGAGGCGGCACAGCCCGCTCGTCCCCGGCGATGCCCAACCAGCCGTGCTGCCCGGGAGCTCTCGGGGACTACGACGCCTCATCCCCGGTGAATCATATTCCCAGCGCCGATGGTCCAGAAGATGCCGCAGGGATGCTGTTGGTGGAGATGCGTGGAGGCAGCCGGGGCGACGGGTTCTTCAATAAAACGTCGCAGGGTGGTTCCTTCTCCGCTCCTCTCCTTTGTGACCGGCGGTATCCACACCAGCGCGGGGTCCATTGCGGGTGTCCTGGTTCTGCCATCACCCGCTCCAGTGTCCCTGCGGGCTCTGGCGCTTCCCCGCCGCCTCCCTTCCCCGGCCGCCTCCGGGCGGAGGAGGAAAACCCTTTTTTTCCAGGCGAAAAGGGGCAGCCGGGGACGGTAGAAACGGCAGCAGCTCACGGACGGCTCACGCTAGAAGTGTCTCAGCTTTCCTCGTGGAGGCACCCGTGGATATTTTATTTCCACTTACGAGTCAGGCGACCCAAAAAGCCATTACAAAAAATTTAAAAATAAGAAAAAAAAAAAACACCACAACGAAAAGTTGTTCCCGTTCCTCTCCGGTAGCGACGGGTGAGCCGGTTCCCAGCTGGCGGCGGCGGCTCCGCGCCCGCCGTGCCTTCCCCGCGGCTGCGCGGCCGGGGCGAGCCGGGCACCGCCGGGCACCGCGCTGCGGCGGCGCCGCCTCCTGATGCGCCCCGGGAGCTGGAGCTCCCCCGGCCCCGCTAACCCCCCCGACCGTCGGTAATCGCCCGCCCTCCCCGGTGCCCGCCGCCGCCTGCCCCCCGTTACCGTCAGAGCTGGATCCGGGCCGGCTCCGGCCGCTGCGGTGCGGGGCGCACCGGGCCGCCCCCCCCGGGCCGCGCAGCAGCAGCGGCGGCGCCCGCCCGGCCCCGCGCCCCGCCGGCGGCCCGCCCCGCCCCGTGCGCGGCCAGCGTGCGGCGGCTCCCGGCGCTCTGCCCCCGGGGCGGCGGAGGACGGTGGGGGGGGGAGGGGGGGGCGAATAAAAATATCCGGAAAAAAGAATTAAAATAAAACAACCCCCGCGCAGATGGGCTCAGGCGGCGCGGGGGGCATCACACCGCGGGTCCTCCGGTTCCTTTGTGCGGCGGCGGCCGGTGCCCGCCGGCCCGTGGCGCAGCGGCGGCCGGGGCGGGGGAGCAGGGCGGCCGCGGCTCAGCGCTGCATGGTGGCGGGCCCGGGGCGCGGCCCCTCGGCTGCTCCCGCCCGGTGCGCGGCTGCGGCGACACTGAGCGGCCCCGCGCGGGGCCCGCCGGCCGCACGCGGCTCGGCCCCGCCCCCGGCGCCGTTACCACGGAGACGCCGCCGCGCGTCCTTGCGGGGAGGGGGCGGGGCCGCCCTCCGGCACACGCGCCCGTTTCGCGGGAAAATTCGAAGCGGCGGCCAGCAGGCGGCTCCGGCGGGGCGCGCTGCGCGGGACTGCGGCTCCCAGCGTGCCCCGCGCGCCGCCGCCGCGCCTGTCTGCCCTCCCGGCGGCGCGGGGCATGACGGGAGTTGTAGTCCGGTGCCGCCGAGGCGCGTTTGACCGGCTGTGCGATCGGCGGGGCCGCGGGGGTCCCCCCGAGTAACACAACTCCGGCAAACAGAGGACGGGACCTGCGCTGGAGGAACGGGGCGTTCACCACCCCACGGAGCCGGCGACCACCATGGCGGTGGCAACAGCCACCACTGAGCACCCGAGGGTTGTGTAATTGTATAATAATAATGCACTGGAACAGGCTGCCCAGGGGGATTGCTGAGTCTCCTTCTCTGGAGACGTTCAAAACCCATTTGGACATCTATGGGGAAAGAGGACTTTGGGCAGCAGCCCGTTCACTCTGGTCCATAATGATGCTGAGGTGGTCTATGCACGTGCACATGCAGCTCCCCGCTGCCGAGCACCCCCAAATAATTCAGCGTGTGCCCCTGGGGCTCACCACCTTCCCACCTCCCTCCTGCAGTACTGAGCTTGGAGGAGTTTTGGGGCAGTTTGGCTCCTTCTCAGTATCTTTCCAGCTCCTTTGTCCAGAGCCCCCAGGCATCCAGGGTCTCGGGTGTGCAGGAGGAGAGCTGACCCCAGGAGCCGTTTTGGGAGATGGGGTGTCTCCAAAAGTGGGGAGATGCTGCGGTTCTGATCCGGCGAACACTGAAGGTTGAGGAATTAAAATAATAGCTAGATATGCTTTCAGAAGAGCGATTCCTCTGTGTAATTATCACACGAATTATCCTCCCTATGAAAATATATTATATTGAATAAATTCCCTCTTTGAGCAGGGCTATTCATACTATTCATTTGTTTCAGTTCAAACATCTTTAGCTCATATATCTGGCAGGTTCTTGTGCAGCTTTGTACGTTCTCTGCAGCTTATTTATCTGCTTTCTGTGTTGCAATATAGGCCAGAGATAAGAATAAAACCATTATAGATTTGTGAACAGCACTTAGATTTTTCAAAGATATTCAAATTAATCAAAGCTATTAGTAAGTCAGGGAGAAAGAGTGCTTGTTATTTGGCACCAAAAAAAAATAATAAAAAAGGAACCCTCATTCTTCTCAGAAAATGTTTTAACCACCTGAAGTCACTCACAAGGACTTGAAAGGCTGACAGCATTTTTGCTGGGGAAGAGATCCATCTTGAAATAACAAACTTCAAAAGGTGGGTGTTTCAGCACTGCCTTCGAGAAGATACTATTAAGCAGTTCTGACCTCCCCATTTACATCCTTTAAAAAAAAAAAAAACAGAGGAGAAACACTTTTGTGATTCAGGGAACTCGTGAATACTTTGCCGGAACATAAATTTCACCCAGCAATGTTGGGAACACAAGGAGAGCCTTAATCTGCTAATGAATGAGCTCTGCAAAGTGAGACCGGCTCCGCTTCCACATCCAGAGGGATTGAATTGCAAAAAGGAAGCGAGCAGCCCTGGCTGCTGGAGGAGAGAGATTTTTTAAAAGTCCTTCTGCTTTAGCACAGATAAATAATGCATCGCCTGGATCCGGGGTGGCGGTGGGAAAGTCCTTCCTCTGCGGCACCGGGGAGCCCACCCAAAGTTTTCCACGCTGGCTGCTGGCTGTGGCACTGGCAGAGCCCAGATACACGGGATGGTAACCGCTGCTCTTTAAGAAGACCGTGTCCCTTTAATTTAATATCATTATTTTTGACCGGCGCTAGCAATCCGGAGCACTGAGCGTTTCCATCTCTCATCCTGACAAATGCACGCTGTAATTCTTTGACCAAAATGTCAGTCTGCTCTGGCAATGCCTGGCCCTCAGAATGAGAAAGATTTCCAGGGGATTAAAACCGGGCCATTACTCTCCGCTTTAAATGCATTCAAGGCTCTGAAAGCCGTAGCTGCTTTGGTTCCTTTTGTACGAAAAGTTATTGACTTATCAAGGTTAAAATACATTCAGCATGGCCCAATAAAACAGGGATATCTCTGCATTCGTGCTGTCATTTGCAGGTCCGTTTTCATGGCAACAGGGCTCTTTTCTGCACATTAAACGGTTCAGTTGTGCAAAGTTCAGACATTACATAAACAGAGAGGTAACAACACCAAAAAAAAAAGAAAAAAAAAATCAATGAGCTCATAGGCATGGAAAAAGGAGATAGCATTGATCGGGGCCGCCATCGATATTTGGGATCGCTGCCTCCTGCCCCGCTTGCAGCCCTCCCGCATCAGTGACAGGGACACAAAGAGATGCTGAAGGACACGGTGGGGGGACGGCATCTTCATCCATCCTCCTGTCTGTAATTAATATCACTCAGGCTGAGGGTTTATTGGTGCTAATGAAGGTGTCAGTGCACAGGTAGGCACTTGCCACAGCTGGTTTTTGGCTGATGACCCCAGTCCCCATCCCACACCAAATACGGGAGTATTTCCCTGGCTTCCAGACATTTCCAAATGTGGGTCCCCAAGGGGCAGCACTGAGGTGGGGGACCTGGACATGGCAGTGGGCACCGAGCTCCGTGGCGGTGCTGCCGGCATCATGCCGGGTTGGCTTTGGGGAGCGCAGTGCTGGCAGCTGCAGGGGGTAGATGGGGGGGTTTGGGCGAGCGACTTTGATGCTGATGGGAGATGTCAAGCTTTTTGCTTCCCAGTCAAGGGGGTGAGAGAGATTCCAGCATTAAAATGCTCGTTAGAGGAGAGACACCAACATCTGTTGGGGAAGCAAATGGAGAGCGGGAGGGGGATGGCCGGGGCAGCCAGGCATGATGGAGGAGGAGTAAGAGGAAGGTATGGGGGTCTCTCCAGGCTGCTGCAGTGCCATGGAGCCGCTGTCCTCACCCCATGGGCTTGCTCCTGGATCTGAAATCTCACCGGTGTGAGAACAGTTTGTCCACTGGGAAGCCCAAGATGAGAAACTGGTCCCACGTAGCCCCTTACTGGGGTCCCCAAATGCTGGGGCCAGCCTGGGAGAGCCAGGGGACACACAGGGCAAGCAGCTGGTCCAGACACAGAAAACTCACATTTTGGGCAAGGATCTGTGACCCAGGAGCACCCTCCTCACTGTTCCTCCAAGTGACGCTGCTCTGGGTGGTGGCAGAGGCTGGGCAGTATTTGGGAGCAGCTGCCCTGGGTGCTGCAGATGCCAGGACAGCAGAAGCTCTTGAGCTCTGTGGTTTCTTGGTTCCCCCCAGTTTATTTATAGATGCAGCAAGTTATTCAGCTGAAACAAATCTCCGTTTCAGCCAGGTCCTGGGGCTAGCGGCTGCCTGCATCACCTCCCAGCAGCCATACATTCATCAGCACCTTTTCTATGGGGTTAGCAGCAGTCCAGCACCAACAACCCGGCGGCTGCAGAAGGGGGTGCACCTGGGCAGGGTGACAGTCCCCAGGGTGCGAGTGGTGACACAAGGGCTACACTAAGAGTGAGCCACGACTGACCATCCATGGCAGGGGGGACAATGGTGCAGGGCTCGGGGTGGGCTGTCCAGGGGGTGAGGGGCTGGGGTGCACCCTGCCCCCAGCACAGCCCCCAGCCCCCTTGCAGCGATGCCGGGAGTGAGCACTCACCGTCAGCCTGAGTCTATTTTTATTCCCTGTTTAAAAATATCCCAGTCCGGGTCACTGACACATGATGGATCATCGCTCCCGCGACTCCCCCCAGGGTCTTTCCAGCTCTGAGACGAGCAGCAGAGTCGGGCTTTTGGTGAGAGCTTCCTGGACCCTTCCCACCCGTAAAAGCACTAAGGGGACATCACAGCACCCGCACTGTGGGGGTGCAAGAAGCACCCATGTGCTGCTGGGGCTGGGGCGTGACGGAGCAGCAGGCCCAGCCATGCCCTGGCACAGCCCCACGCCAGCCCTGCATCCCAGTAGGGGAGCATCCCGGGGTCACCATGTCCTCACTCTCTGCTGTCCCCATACTTGGTCCCCTGCCAGTGACAGAACAGATCCCATGCTTTTTCTTTCCTCCTCATTTGTATTTTGTGAAAAATTCAACCTTGCCCAAAGGCTTGGACAAAAGCCCTTGTGAGCAGGGATGGGAGTGCAAGGAAAAGCGGATTCCAGCCTGCGGTGCATTTTCTAGCCCTATTAGTCACGAGCCTCTGATGCCACAAGAGATACGGGGCTGAGTGACAGGTGATTTGGTTTTATCTCACCTGGGAACATTTCATATCCGGCACAGGGCCGTTCTGCAGCCTCTTTGTGCAGGAGCACTCAGCAGCATCCCCAGATGGAGACGCAGCCAAGGGGTGTTCAGGGGCTCCCCATCCCTCCAGCTTCAGGGGGCAGCACCCCAGTGATCACAGAGCAGTGAGGGCACGGCTGCCAGAGAGGGGCTGGTGGTCACGGCCATCTCCAGCTGGGTCCTGTCCCCTTCTTGATGGCATCACCTTCTCCCTAATGGGCCCAGGGTACCTTTCAGTCCGCAGAGACCCACAGAGCTAGGGGTGCCTCCTCCTTTGGTGGGGGTCAGACCTCCATTGTTTCACCCTCTCCTTAGGTGAAACCTTTTGGTATTCTGAGAAGCTGGTTCTTGGAAACAGGAGCTGATCGGGGCTGGGTGTGCTGCTGCCTCTGGGTTTGCTCCAGCCCAGCCTTTGCGTGCGGTGTTACGTCCTTCCCTCCTGCACAGATTTTTTATTTCCTTCTCCCTCAAATGACTTGATTACGCCACTTAATTGCATTTATGGAGCAGTGCTGGCGTGTGCTGTCAGCCTGGATTACAGGGGGTCTCTGCCGAGGGAGGTGTCGGGGCAGCTGGGCTGGGAGACGGGCTCTGGGAGCTGGAGATTCCCAGGAGATCTTCACCTTTAACTCATTTCCTTCTTTCCCCTACGAATCTGCTGACATTTGGAAAAGGGGAATCATTGCAATTTGCTTGTTTCAGCAAGTTCCCCCTCTCTCCTGTGCTATTGCCGCTCAGCTCTGCCGGGCTGTCATGGCCCCGGCACGGAGGAGGGCACTGGCTGGGGACAGAGGAAAGGAGACTGATTCCCGAGCCCATAGTGGCAGGACAGCCCAGTGACACCAGTGCCTGGTGACCCCGAGCAATGCTACGTGGTGGGATCGGAGTCCCTGGTGCTGGGCTGCTGGGAGAGCAGTGCCCCAGCCTTGCAGCCGGGGAACCACCTGATTCCATCCTCCTGACAGTCAAGAACTTAAAATGATTTATTCAAAATGTATAAAGCCCAGTTGTCGGTGTCACTGCTCTGATAAGAGCATTGTCTTTTGCGCGCTTGGGTTCGTGCTCCCCTCGCTCAAGCGGTTCCTACCGTGGCACCCACACGGCGAGGCATGGAGGGATCCCTCCACTCTGCAGATTAATTTTCAGCGGTGCCGCAGGCAAACACACCGAGGCTTCAGGAGGCGTTACAGCAGAGCAGCACCCCGGAGAAGGCAGTGTCACACCACAGCCACGCTGCAAAGTGATGGGCAGGACTCCCTGCCCACATCCCTGACCACCTTCCCCTGGTCCAGCCTGGCCGTGGTGGCACCACAGCCACCGCAGCGCTGGGCTCTGCCCTTCCTGCCCCATTGCCCCTCTGGAAGGGCTGTGGCCCCTTGTCCTCCTGGAGCAGGGTGTCTCTTTCCAAGGAGCAGGGCCTGATGACCTGCAGTGCCTGGGGAAGATTAATGGAGACGTATGGAGTGTACGATGGCTCCAGCCCCACATGATGGATTCCAGCCCATGGCCGTAAATCCGGTTGTGGTGGTTCAGCCACAGAGCCAGGGACAGGGGGGACAGAGACACCAGCTACCCCGGCGCGGCTGAGGTCACCGGGGGCAGGCGCGGGGCCAGGATGGATCGGTGGCCCCCAACTCCCTGGATTACTCCTTGCTGGGTGCCAGCAACAATGTGACACGGATGCCAAGGGCATGGCTGAGCTGTGACACCAAAACGCTTGTCCTGTCTCCATGGGACTCTGCCCAGCCCCACGCAGGGTCTTGGCAGAATGACACTGGCATAAGTCTGCGAGAGCTCCGGGGAGGGACGGCAACAGTGATTGAAATCGATATTTGTGCAGGAGAGAAATAAAAAGCCTCATCACGGCCGTTGGCTGGAGCATTGCGGGGCCAAAGAGAACTCAGGCATCTCAGCCAGCGGTGACATTGCTCTGCCACCCACCCTGCCACCCCGGCCTGGGACTCTGTTCCCTCTGCTGTCCCTGCTCCCGGCACCCAAACCTGCTCATTCTCAGCAGGGTGTTTCCAAGTCTGCTGCCTCCAGGGCAGACAATTGATTTAAACCAGGGTTTTCCTCCTGTTTTTTTTTTTTTCAAAAGTCATTTTCTCTGCATCACCTTCCTTCTCTCTGACAGCCCAGCCAGCAGCATCAGGCGTCCCCAGCCCTGCTTAGGCTGCAATTGTCCCCACGGGACCAACCTCTTTGCATGAGCTGCAGTGGGGCTGGGGAATTGGAACCTGAGCCTCAGTGCTGGGATGGGGTCCAAGTTTGGGGGCCCAGCCTGGTGGATTGACAGGACCACCTCCTCCAGCAGCATCCTGCTCCTGGCACCCACTCCCCACATTTGGCTGTACTGCTCCCTCCACTATATGAGGCAAATTATTGCCCAGCAACAAGCCCGATGCCCAGGTGTATAGTCCCAATTACACCTTGCTTAAAACCAATTTAAACACTAGTTGAGGTTTTCTGTTTTGGACCAGGTCACCATCAGCCGTCAGCGGAGCATCCCCAACCTGCCGCCTTGGAAACGTCAGATTGCTGCTGGGAAGGCAGGAAGCACCGTCAGCTGGGGAATGGGGACATTTTGGCCGTGTCCCCTTGTCCTGGGGTGGTGTCCTGCTTTGGGCTGTCCCTGTCCCCATCCCCAGGATAGCAGCTCTCGTGGGGTGATGGGAGATGGCACTGGGCTTTGGGGTGCAAGGAGGATGCTGGGGACACATGGGGACACCCATAGCAGGACAGGACACAGGAGGGCTCAGGTATGGGTGCATCCCACAGCAGTGTGAACAGGGAGGAAGCGGCAATGCTGGGCAGTGCTGAGCACCACCAGGAGCAGGGGGCTGAGGGGACTGGGGATGTCGCGCATCACTGAGCTTTTCGAGGTGTCCTCCCTGCCGCCGGGCTTTGATCTGCACAGCCAAAGAGCAAAGGAGGCCGCCTTTGTGTGCTGGGAGGCTTTGAAGTGTCCCAAACCGGAGCGGGGGACTCCTGGGGGGTGGCTGGTCCTTCCCAGCCCCACTTTCTCTCCTTTTTAATTTCCTTGTTCCCAATTAGGAGCCACCTCCATCTCATGCAATAAAACCTGCAAACTTTCCCAGAGAGCCCCAGCCGGGTGCCAGGGGCTGTGTCGGAGGCTGTGCCGGGTGCCATACGGCACAGGACCCCCAACCTGTACCCCCCTGCTCCGCTCCCTCCCACCCTCCATGGGCACACTGACCTGCTCCCCCCAGCACAGGAGCCCCAATTTGGGGTCAGTGCCTTCCCCAGGGACCTCACCCCCACCCCAGGTGTCAGCAAGCAGGTCCCTGCCCACGGGGGTGACAGTAATTATCTCTGTCCCTAATTCTCAGCCCATTTTATCTTTTCCCTTCCAAAGGCAGGAGAAAAAAAGAAGCTTTTTTTCCAACCCCTCCTTTTCCTTTTCGGTGGCCTCACTCAGCCCCAGGAGGGTGAGCGGAGCCCAGTGGGTGTGTGTGAGCCTGTGTTTTTGTGAGAAAAATGCGCATTGATCATTTCTGGGAATCAGACTGTGTTTTTTACTCTGAAGCATCCATTATACACAGCTGCTTAATTGACGAGCGCTGCCTAGTCACCTCGGATGCCAGAGTAAAACAGCCTAAAAGCTCCAGCGCAGAGGAAGTCCGCGCTTTATAAATTGATTCAGTGGGAGAGAGAGGGAGCGAGTGAAAAAAAGCATTAATTACAGATGCTTCTGTGGGCACTGTTTTATGGCAGCGAGACCAGGATGTGGGCAATTCTCCTAAATGTGCTGATTAGACAGCACTTCATGTCTCGGAGCACATTAAATGGGCTCTGTAAAGCTATTAAAGATGCAGTGCCATAAAGAATTGAGCAGAGCGAGTGGCAGCGGCGCAGCCCGGGGCTCCTGCTCGGCTCCTGCCGCCGAGATCAGCAGCAACAAGTCAGTGGTGAGGCCGGATGAGCCACACAGATGCCAGAGCTGGGGACAGCTGGGGTGGGGGGGATTGATGCTCCTGCCCAGGTTCCCATTCCTGCTGATCCCACCTGAGGTGGGGTTGGGGGGCTGGGAGCTGCCTGTGCCCCCCAGGAAGGTGTGTGGCTCCCGTTGGGCTCCATCCGCACCCTGAGCCCCTCAGTTTCCCTCTCTGGACAGCCCCCCTTCCCCAAAAACCACCTGAGGTGATCCCTCTCAATAGAACAAAAGGAAACAGCCTCAAGTTGCTCCAGGGGAGGTTGAGATTGGATCTTGGGAACAATTTCTTCCTGAAAAGGGCTGTGGGGCATTGGAACAGGCTGCCCAGGGCAGTGCTGGAGTCACCATCCCTAGAGGGGCTGAACAGGCGGAGATGAGGTTCTCAGGGACATGGGTTAGTGCCGGGGTGGGTTAACAGTTGGACTTGATGATCTTGAGGGGCTTTTCCAACCAAAATGATTCTGTGATTCCATAATTCTATGATGTGGGGTCCAGGGGGTCTGGGGGAGGCAGGAGCTGGTGCTGCTCCACTGTTACCTGGGTGCTGGGGATACAGGACTCTCCTCCCCAGGTTTCTCCCACCTGCCATGGAGCTGGGGGGACAAGTGCAGGTTTACAAATGTTTTCTGCCAGCCCAGGGATGTCACCAAGGGGACAGGAGAGGTGCGGGGACAGTATGCTTGAATCCCCCCACTGCCTGTCCCAACAGCCTCTCTGACTGCCCCCACCCCTGTGGGGACTGTCACCACTCATCCCACTCTCCAGCACTGAGACTGAGACTGGCTGCACCATCCTGGCTCCCTCCAGGTCTGTCCTGGTGTGATCCACAGGCACGGGAGCATTGTGGCCATGCTGGCTGCCAGCAGCCCTTGGAGCATTCCTGGAGCATTCCTGGAGCATCTCTGGAGCGTCCCAGCTCCTTCCCCCTGCCCGGTGCTCCCGTGGTTGGAGATTTTTGCTCTCAGGAGGATGGCAGCCCCTGAACCCAAGTGGGGTGAAGTTGCGAGGCTTTGGCTGCTTCACCCACAGCCTCAGGCCACCCCAGTGCAGGAAGAGCCAGCACGGAAGGAGCTGTCTGACCCCACAGCTCTGGGATCCATGCCCAGCAAAGCCGGCGTGACTCCCCTGCGCAGTGGGCGCATGGCCGGCTGGGCGTGCGATGTTAACACAGCCCCGCCGTGCAATCGCACCGGCAAATCAATTTGTCAGGACGTAGCTCACCAATTAACGTTTGCTGGGATTATTACTCATTTGCGCACTGCAGGTTGCAGGGAATTAATCAGGGGCTTGCCAGGCAGCCGGGACAGCCAGGGCGCGAAGAGCAATGTCGGCACCCAGCACAGCCCAACAGTGCCAATGGTGCCTGGAGCTGTGCCAGAGGCACCTGGTGGTCTCCCTGCACCCAGGAGAATGTGGCCCATTGGAGGGACCCTTGGAGAACACCCCAACATAAGGGTAATCCAGTCCCCCGGAACCATGCACCCCCACCATGGCAAGGTCAGATCCTGGGAGAGCAGTGGGGCATGGAGTGGAAAGAAGTGATCCTGAGGCAATGTGACACTTGCCATGTCATCCCAGGGAGGTGACACTCAATAGTGTCACCCACCCCACACCAGGTCTGGGGAGCGAGTGTGGCCCCAGCCCTAGCACATCCCCGGCAGCACCGAGGGAGGCGGGTGCTGGTGCTGGGGGCTTTGGGCAGCAGATGGATTCTCCCGGGTGGGAGCGCGAGCTGAGCCACGCACGTGTGAGCAAACAGGACGGGAATTCACCATCAAGGCTATTAAACAAAAAAGCACTGAGCTATGCTGCTCGCTGCTATGGGGGATGGCAGCGGCCCCACAGGACCCCCGGGCCCCTGCTTCCCAGTACAGGGACACGAACACCCACCTGCGTTGGGACAGGCATCATCCTTTGCCCTGCATGGCGGACACTGCAACCGGGTACCCCAAGGGACCCCCCATCCCTGGCCCCAGCTGTTGCCCCAGCCGGGGGTCTCCAGCTGCTGGCGGGAGGCACACGGTGTGCGCGGTGCGTACGGCGAGCACGGTAAGCGCAGTGTGAGCAGCGCGCCCCAGCCCACCCGGATCCCTGACGGATAATCGATTTTCCCAAGCCAGGGAGAGACACACTGTCCAAACGCATCAAGCTTTAAATGCCAACTTTCCTAATGCGATTTTACAATCTCCTTTAATTGAGTCGCAGTGAAACTTGCCCCTTCCCCGGCAGTGGGGGGGGCCGGATCCAGCCCTGGCCAGCCTGCCGCAGCCCCTCTGAGCCCAGGGCTGCAGATCAGGGGTGCATCCCCCCCAAGACCATGCCGCACTCTCCACGATGGTCAACACCCCTTGGGGATGAGCTGTGGCTTTGGGGTGCCCTGGGGTGCAGCAGCCACCACCATCACACACCCCCCAGGTGGACGCACATCTGCCCTGACATATGGCCACAGCAGGGCAGGAGATTTTGGGGGGCTCTTGCCCATCATGGGGCTCCACAACCTCTCCTGGGGGCCACCAGGACAGTGCAGAGCTCATCACCAGCTGAAGGCATGGAGACCCCGACACCTATTTTGTGGGACCAAGAGCCCCAGCAGCCCCTGACCCTGGACTGCGGCTGCTGAGGGGTCCGGGGTTCGGCTGGGGACATTACCAGGAGTCCCAGCACCGCTCAAGGTTAGTGCTGGCAATTAAGAGCTGGGATTTGCATGCAGCAAATGACTCCAGCTAATTACAGGTTTAAAAGGGAAATGATTGCAGAGAGGATTGTTTGCAAAATTGGGGCATGACAGAGGAGCAGGCGCTTCGCTCCGTTCCAGAGGTCACCAGCCTTAACCCATCTGGCTGAGCCATCATCACCGGACATCTGGGGATAACACATCTGGGGGCAGCACATCTGGGGACGGCACATTTGGGTGGCCGTGGCAGGAGCTGGTGATGGCACAGGGCTGCCAGTGGCCCCAGGGGCTGCACTGGCATGTCGGGAAGCCCCGAGGGCACAGGGTGACCCCCAGCCCTGGGAGGCTCTTTGGAGGGCACTGGATGCCCCCTCAGACCCAGGACAGGTGCCCCTGTCCCCCAGCACATGGGCAGAGCAGGGCAGCCCGGTCACTGGGCAATCTCCAACTTACCCCCCGCTTAAAAAAAACAGGCACAAAGGCCAGGGTGCTGAATTGATTCATTTAATTTTCCCTTCTCAGCTGATCAAGAGCAGGGTGACATTTGGCAAAAGTTGCTGATGAGGGATTGAATGATTAATTGTCATGACAACCATTCCTGGTTAATGACAGGGATGAGATTGTGCCGGCATAAAAGACGGAGAGTGGCCTTGAGTGCCACGGTGCTAAATTACCAGGCATGTCACTGTTTGTGCTTTTGGTAAAACGTGGCCATGCGTTCCTAATGAGAGGTTAACTGTGTCCCCAAAGTAATTACAACTGATTGAAGAGGTAGTTAGTAATTAGAGGATTAACTGTAATGAGTCTCACCTGCAGCAGTTGCCATAGTTACAGTATTTTAGATGATGGGAGTTAAAATAGGACAGCGGATGTGGTGCTGGGAGAGGTGGCTCTGCCCCCTCTGGGGTGTTGTGGGGGTCCTGTGGGTACCTGGGTGCCTCACTGCCCCATGGTACGGGGTCCCCCATGGCCAGAGCCCTGCAGCCCATGTGCCAGAGTTGGCCTGTGGCTGGGCTATGTGTGCGCCCTGGGGGGGCACCTGCAATGAAACCACCCCCAGAGCCCTGGGATGCAGGGCCAGAGCATCACCCACCGGCTCGCAGCACCCCATGCCATGTCACAGCGTGCCATGGTGTGCCAGGGGCGGGAGCCCCAGGGCTGCCTCTGCCACTGGGGGATTTTATCAAAAAAGCCTAAATCTCCACATTCCTGCCAGCCCTGGCTCGCTCTCCTGGGACCCAGGAAGGGGCACCACGGGTGGGAATGGGGACATCCCCACAGCCACCACGATGGTGACATCCTCTGGGTCCCACGGCTCCAGGTGCACCAAGGAAACTTGCCCCTTCCCCGGCAGTGGGGGGGGCCGGATCCAGCCCTGGCCAGCCTGCCACAGCCCCTCTGAGCCCAGGGCTGCAGATCAGGGGTGCATCCCCCCCAAGACCATGCCGCACTCTCCACGATGGTCAACACCCCTTGGGGATGAGCTGTGGCTTTGGGGTGCCCTGGGGTGCAGCAGCCACCACCAGGGCAGGGTATACCCTCAGCAGCCGCAGTCCAGGGTCAGGGGCTGCTGGGGCTCTTGGTCCCACAAAAGGTTTCACTGCTGCATCAACTGCCCAAAGTGAAGCTGCTTCATCTCTACTTATTCCCCTCCTTCCACGGATGACAATTTACAGGCCCATGTAAAACCTCCAAGTACAGTATCTTTAATTATTCCATCCATAAATGATAAGCACCATTCATTTCAGGGCTCTCATTACAAATTTATACCCCTGTTTAATGTGCTCACTAACATCAGACATCCCACAGCTCGCCGAGAAATATTGAACAATCCTTTCTGGAAGGGCTGAGCAGATACCGCCGGAGCCATTTCGGACTTGGGAAGAGCGATGGGCAAAGCAGGGGGTGTTGTTTCTTAAAATGAAGAGCGAACCCCCCGGGGAGGGGTTCTGGGATGGATCTGGGGGCAGATGGCTCTTGGGGCTCAAAGCTTTTTGTCTGGATGCTTCCCAGGTGAAATTCTGCCACTTTTTTTTTCTGGGCATGCTGATGGTTGAAAATGAATTTCATTTCTATATGTGTAAAAATAGAGCTTTGTATTTACATATATATGTATATGTGTGTATATATAAATATATATGGGAAGGCTTTTGCAAAGGCTTAACTTGAAAAAAAGTGGAAATCCCAAATATTCACATTTCAGAGTAAACATGCTGAGTTGGTTAGACCCAGAACAATTTGTTTTCTGGATTATTTATGTGCCATGCAGTGCCGGGGCTGTGCCGTACAGTGTCCTCGGCACATGTGTCTCAAGTGTGCTGGGGCTCAGCTCCCACCAGCCGAGCGGCCACACGACACTGGAGACATCATGGTACATTTTGGTTTGTTTTTGTGGGTAAAACAGCCACACGGTGGGAACAGCCCGGCAGGCAGGCAGGTGTTTTAATGCCACTACACCATCAGCATTAAAGACGGCTTTTATGGATCATAAAATCTATTAGTACCGCTCACCGCAGTCACTGGAGCAGCAATCGGCACTGCGGTGGGGTGCAGGTACCATGGGGACTGTCCCTTCCTGTCCTGTCCCGCCAGCAGAGACGATGCCCAGAGTCCTGTGGGTGGGACCATGGTGACGGGGACATGAAGGGGACATCATCCAGCCCCCGAAAACTCCCATCCATTGTCCAGGCTGGTGTTTTCCAGCCATCAGTGTTAGGTCCTCATCACCACCCCAGCACAGCCCCTGCCCTGGGGACCCTATTGGGTGCTGAGAGAGGGCAGGATGGGGCTTGTCTCTGAGTTTTTGGCGAGGACACATCTTTACAGGGACTTTGAAAGCCATCTGAGAGCCGCTGTGAGCCTGAGGTGGAACCGCACCATGTCTGCTGTGAGCTGAAAAGAAAAAACCCAAATGTAAAAGAATTAATGGGAATGTTTGCACTATTGTCTTAGGGGTTTTTTTTGCAAATCGTAAATTTAGGGGCAGATATTACCTGACAGAGCTCCTCTAAAGAGGAAGTAATAGCAGCTGTTGTAATTGCCGACGAGGAGTAGCCTTCTGTCAGAGATAAGCTTATAATAAGCTGTCATTGCAGGCTGGCTTTGGAGTATTAACACAGAAGTTAATAAACACGTACAATGGGGTGTTCCCTCCCCAGGGAGGCCTCAGTGCTGCCGGTCCTCGCGCTGAGCGCTGCAGCAGCCGTGGCGGGGTGATCCCTTGGCTCAGAGGATGCTAAAAGGCAAATGTGCCGAATTTCCCCGAATTTCTCTGGGCAACCTGGGCCAGCCTCTCAGCACCCTCAGTATCAATAAATCCTTCCCCATGCTGCTTGCTGGATGGGATGCTTGCAAGGCGGGATGCTCTCGGGATACGGTGGTGCATGGATGGGATGCTTGATGGATGGGATACTGCCCAGACGGGATGCTCTCCAGATGGGATGCTCTCAGGATGGGATGTTCTCTGGATGGGATGCTCACCAGGCTCGATGCTGGCCAGGAGCGATGCTTGGTGACGGTGATGCTGGCCAGACGGGATGTGGAGTTGGCAGCTCAGCTCCCACCTCTGCCCCAGGCTCCTCTACCCGAACATCCAGCACGACTGAGAGGGTCTTAATTATATTAGTGACAGTTTTCATTGAAATTAAAAATATAATTCATGAAAGCCCTTCTCCTCATGTTTGGCTTGGTAAACACTCTGTGCTTCCTCCCCCTCCTTTTTAATGAAACCTAAACTGTGAAACTAAACTACTTGACAGAGTCCTTTAAATATACGCAAATATATATTTGCACTGATTTTTTTTTTTTTCCCGGAGGCTCTTCCATTAGGTAATATTTGTTGCCAACATTAATTTCATTAGATTTTCATGGCATTTTAATAGGAGCCCCAGTGGTTTTTTGCATATATTAGCATGCGCAAGGAAGCTAAGATCGACAAATTATAGTAAAGTAAAAAGATCTGGTTTAGAGGCAGTAAAGGGAACTTCTCGGAAGCCGCGTGTGAGGCTGGTGAGCAGGGGGGGAGTTCCACTCCCTGGCCGTGCCCCGTCCCGCTGCGGCATTTCGGGGCTCGCATGTGCTTTGCCATCGGTGGCTGAACGTCGGCTCCGAAATCTGACAACCACTTAATGAAGATATTTTCAAGCTGATTGTCAGACGCACGCACGGAGCCTGATTACAGCCAGAGACCCGAGTGGAAGAGCTCACAAATTAAATATGTGTTGATTATGCAAACTTGATCTCGTGTTTATTTCTCATAAATAAAGCATGAACTGAGGTTCAGCTCCCCCCTGCACGCTTCTGAGGGCCATATTTATTGTATGCAAATTGGGCACGGGGCTGGGAGGAGAAGTAATCAACTGTTTATCAGACTGTGTATACGATCAGCCTGGAAATAATAACTGGGGTAAGAGTTTTACATAGATCGTGACGGAGATTATTCAGCCATCACCTTAAATTCACAATCCTGAGGGTGCACAGCTGACTCCCTGAGTTACCATCAGTCACTGCGCCCCGGCATTGAGCCCAGTAGATTTAAGGGTATTTTACTGTGCACAGGGGTATTCTAGTCTGCATAGGGAGTATTCTAGTCTGCATAGGGGCACTTGGCTCTGCATAGCTGCATTTGACTCTGCATAGTGATATTTTACTCTGCATAAAGATATTTTGCTCTGCATTGGTGTATTTTACTCCACACTGGGCTATTTTAGTCTACATAGGGGCATTTGGCTCTGCATAGGTGCATTTGACTCTGCCTAGGGATATTTTACTCTGCACAAAGATATTTTGCTCTGCATTGGTGTATTTTACTCCACACTGGGCTATTTTAGTCTACATAGGGGCATTTGACTCTGCATAGGTGCATTTGACTCTGCATAGGGATATTTTACTCTGCATAAAGATATTTTGCTCTGCATTGGTGTATTTTACTCCACACTGGGCTATTTTAGTCTACATAGGGGCATTTGACTCTGCATAGGTGCATTTGACTCTGCCTAGGGATATTTCACCCTGCACAAAGATATTTTGCTCTGCAGAGGTGTATTTTACTCCGCACAGGGGTATTTTACTGTGCACAGGGTACTTCCTTCCCAGGAGCCGGGTTCCGGCAGGTCCTGCACCACCCGGGTTCCTGTGGGCTCCGGGCAGAATGAAAAATGGCATTTAAAGTTTATAGAAAAACCCGATCTGGCAGCCTGTGTGGTCCTGCCCGGCGGTGCCACTCCGGGGAAGGTTTGGGAAGGAAGCTGTGATGATGATAAATGCATCCAGGGCGATCTTTTTTTTTTCTCCCCTCCACATCATTTTATAGGAAATACATGTTGGAAATGAAATTGAAATGAAAATGAATAAATATTTCATAGAATACAATTACCGTGGCTCAGGACCAAGACAACTGCAGCAGATCCCACCGCACACAGCGCGTTAGCAATTCAGCAGCAACGAATTGCTCTCTTGGCTTTTAATCTGCTTTTTTGCTAACACAAACAACCTCCCCAGCCCCCAGCAGGGAGGTGCCCATGGCCAGAGCCATAGTGAGGGATGGATTCGGGCATCACCCATCGCCCCTGGGGCACCCTGGGTGCTGCCCGGCCGGGCTGGCAGGCTGGCTTCACCACCAGATGAAAAATATCACGTTAAATCCAATATTTTGCCATTGAAGTGAGAAATGGGAAAAGAGCTGAAATTTAATAAAAGGTGACTTTCTGCCTACTCTTTCCCTGCCGCTGCGGCCCCGGCTCTGCGGGATGGTGACAAACATCCCTGCTGGGGCCAGCGGCTCCGTGCCCGGGCTCTGGGACACGGCAGTTTACAGCTACCGCCGGTCAATGGAGAAGAAAAAGGGCTTTTTCCGGAGCACAGCAGGGAGCCAAGGATTTATGGGAAGCAATTTGGTGGCGAGAGTTGATTTTATTTGTTTGCTTTTGTGGCTGGCACGGTGTGGGACCCTGGGCTGTGACGGCAGCCCGGTCTGGCGACGGCGTGATTGCCACATCCCGAGGAGCCCTTCAGGCATCTCCGAATCGCAACATGAGTCTGTGTCACCTATGGGTGCCCAAACCAGGGCTGGACAACACCCTGGGTCTCCCAAAACAGCATCCTCCCCCTCTCTCTTGGGACTGTCCATGCTGTCTCCCAGAACGGACACCTTGCTCGCGCGCTCCCCCCGTCCTCCAAAGGGGATGCGTCCTCCCCCTGTCCAAACCAAAGGGGAACCATGTAACGCCCCCCCCAGCCCGTTCTCTGAGCCAGCCCCCCCCATTCCTGCCAGGGGTGTGCTGGGGGGACTTGGGGCTCAGCCGCCTCCTCTGCAGCTCAGCCTGATGGCAGGAGGCAGGCGGGAGCGCGGGGCCGGCGGCGACACTTTGAACAGGCATTACAGGGAAAACTCAACAAAATGGCACAGCCGTGGCGGCGCGGCAGCGTCGTGTTTTCCCAAAGCAGGAATAAAACAGCCGCGCAGACGGTACTTTGCAAACAATTTAATTTGCCTGATGCTTTGATATAGATGAGGACGCGGCGAGGCAGGCGCGGAGAGAGATGAAAAGCTCCGTCGGATGCGGGGGGTGTCTGTGCGGTGTGTGATGTGCCGGTGTGTGCTGTGCTGGTGTGCGATGTGCCGGTGCACGGTGTGAGCTGTACCGGTGTGAGCTGTACCGGTGTGAGCTGTACCGGTACGCAATGTCCTGGTGCAGCACAAGGTGGGCGTCACTGTCCATTTCCAACCCAACGTTGGTGACCCCAAACTCTTGCAGGACAAGGGCTGAGCTCGTCTGCACCGCAGGGGACAACAAGCATCGTGTGCCGGTGCCAAGGGCCCTGCTCCGGTGCCACCCTCTGTGTCACCCAGCCCTGCCCGACACCCACGCTGGGCTGGGACTGCGGGAAACCTCCCCCCCAGCAGCTGGGGAGCTAAAGAGACGGGGCTGGGAGAGCGTGAGGAGCGCGGCTGTCAGATATGGGGCACGCTGAAATATTAATGGAACTAACATTTCAATTACCTTTTATCTGTACAGGCTCAGGCTGCGGTGAGGGGGCTGGGGCGGCCCCCCCGCCCCCCCGCGCGCTGTCACCCAGACATTCATGCTGTGCTGGTTCTTTTTATTGGTTTTCATCACTTTTGACATTGCCAACAATGAACCTTGAAGTAAATTTTCAGTAGTGACTGTGTCAGTGGAAAACCGTCTCCCCGTCATTTTTCTAAATTAGGCGATGATTTGAGTCCTTGGGACTGGAGCGGTAGGAGAAGTGATGGGGCTGAGGAGGAGGAAGGGGGGGCTGTGGGGACCCTCCTCCTGAACCCCCGAGCCCCAAGCCCAAGAGTCCATCCCTGGTGGGACGAGGGGGCTGTCACCTCCCTTCCATCACCCCTCGCCTCCCTCGTGGTGCGGCAAAACCTGCCCTGAGCAGCACCCAGATGTGTTCCAGGGGGGACACCCAGCCCGGCACTGCGTCAGGACACCAGACACACAGAGGTGTTTGATCCAGGACCGGGGGCAGCTTTGTCCCCCTCTCAGCATCCATCACTCTGGTCCAGCTCATGATGCTACAAATCCCTCTCCTGGGTTCGCACTGGTCCCCGGAGCACCCCAGCACTTGGGGACAAGGTCCCCCCACTCCAGCCACACCGATCTCCATCCCACGCACCACAGGGACGTGAGGATCAGCCTTCTGGTGTGGCAGAGCTGCTTCGGTTTCCATGCACGGTGCTGGCACGTGGGCACACCTCCGCTGAACCACAGCCCCTCCTCGCCCCGGGGGGAGACTAAGCAGAACTTTAATTTTAATGTTCATTGAGCATGTAAAGGGGAAAAAAAAAATCAATTTAATAACCTCTCTTCACAAACAGTGCCTGGAGGCTGCTTGGCGAATGCGGCTTTGAGAACTTCAGAGTCTTTTGTGCTGTTATTTATCGCGGGGGATTAAATGGAGCCATAAGCGGGAGCGGCACCGCTGGCACCACGGCTGAGCCCGGTGAGATCCAGCCCCACACTGCCAGCACGAGGCACCGGAGCCGAAACCCAACCGGGGTGGAATGACACGGAGGCTGCGAGGGGAAGTACACATAGCTGGGAAAATCTCCTGTCTTGGCTGTTCGCAAAGGGATGCTCCTCTGCCGCCTATTCCCTGAAAGCATCTCTGGGGGGCCCTGGGGATGCTGCAGGAGGGGGGCACTCTGGCAGGAGCCACCAGATTTGCAGATACCTCCATGCCTGCCCCAAGTTCTCCATAACAATTGTTCACTGTCAGCTTTTGATTACATTGCTTTTTATCTTTACACTTCAGTATTGTTACAAACCCTAGCGCTAGTCAAATTACATCAGTTATTCCCTTTCTGGCGCTGGGAGGACGAAGGGAAGGTGGCGTGACGGTGAGCAGCACCCACCAGCCCCTTGCAGGGGTTTACCGCTGCCATGGGATGCATTCAGCATTGTTAACCAAGGCTTTGGGCTTCTGCGGAACCACTGAATTGCTCCAGAACCGCTTTCAAATTCGTTTCCTGAGACAATTTGTGATGGGAATGTTCTGAATAAACTTTCTGTTGACTCTGATGGCAATTTTTCCAGCCCAGCGCCTGGCAGCCGCCTGGTTTTGCTGCTCCAGCAGCAGGAGTGAGCGATGCCCGGGGCCCCGTCTCCCACACGGGGCAACGCTGGATGAACTGCTGCCTCCAGAGCTTCCCCAGGGACAACCGGGCTCCCACCTCCACATCCCCAGAGCCTTGACCCCACAGCGCTGCTGGCAAAGGGGCTGCTGTGGTCACCACTGCTGGCTCCTCCCGTGCCATTCCCTCCCAGCCCCGTTTCTGCCCCGGCAGCTCAGCGCGGGTGACACGCAGATGGATGGTCCCTGTCATCGCCCCCGTCCTGCCCCGAGGAGGTGTCACCGTGATTTATGGCACTATCTGCGGCGGGCTGTGGTGCGCGCCGGGGGAGCAGCCACGCCGTGCCGTGGGGCGCCGGGGGGACGCCGCCATCCTGGGGACTCTGCCAGGCACTGCACGTCCCCAGGGTTGGGTCCGAGGGTACCAGTGCTGTCCCCATGGGTGCTGCGGGGACTGTGGGCGCTGCCAGCTCATCCTGCAGGGTCATGGGTGCTGGGGGGTAAATAAATCCCAGAGGGAGATATGTAAGGGATATCAGCCCCCCGCCGCCACTGCGCCCGCGGTGACCAGGCAGTGGCTTCTCTGGTGGCTGCTAAGCCCACAGCAGCCATCCCTGTCTCACCAGCCTCCTCCTCCTCTCTCAGGGCCGAGATTCCCAATGGGACTGAGCAGGAACAGGTGGGAATGTCCCAGGGAGCTGCCAGCACTCACCTGAAAGTCACACAGAAGCTGCAATGTCCCCAGTCTCAGGGACCTCACCCACTGCTGCCCCATACACCTCCTGTTTTATTTTCTTTTCACAGCTGAAGCCAAGGGCAGGTTTTGCCCAATATCTCCGATATTGGTTCTTTCCCACTGGGAGAACATTTTGTATAAAATTCAAGAGAAATGGCTGCGGCCGGCGCTGCCAGCCGCCAACCCAGGGCTACTTAGAAATTGCCTCGGTTAAATGAAATCGAAATAAAATCAGAGACGTGTTTGACATGCAAAGGCGAGCGGCGGCAGCACGTGGGTCCCCCTCAGCCCCTGCCAGCCCTGTTCTATCCCCATCCCACCGACTGGCTGTGGGGCAATACTGGGGTGCTGGGGACCCCGACCCCGCTCCCTGTACCCACTGGCTGCCACCACTGTGCTGCTGCCTCCCCCGAAAAGTGGGGGCCCAGATTTCTTTGCTTTCAGTGATTTTTGCCAGGCATAAGTATGATTAACACATCAAAAGGCTGTTTTGCTTTGCTTAACAATATTATATGCTTAACTGCTTCATTAATTGAATCATGGCAGTGTTTGTTTGTTCAGGTTGGGTTCATTGTAACAAGTCTATCTTATTTTGACTACTTTTCTGGTTTATTAGTATTTTTTAATGCTGGCTCTGCCTTGCAGCACGTCGGCAGGGCTGGGCAGGGAAAGCAGCTGATGGACATGAGGCAGGAGCAGGTTTTCAGCTGTGAAATCCTGGCTCCCGGCTTTGCCCGGGCACCTGTGGCTGGGACTGGGCCACCACATCCAGGACAGGGCCACCAGTGCAGGGACAGGGCCACCAGTGCCAGTGCCTTGCCCACCCTGTGCACGCAGTGCTGTCCCTCCTGTCCTGCAATCCCAGGTGAGTGCTCCGTCCCCAGGTGCCCTCAGTGTCCCCAAGCACTCTGCTGCTCTGGGTATCGCTGAGCATGCTACTGTCTTCGGTGTCCCCAAGCATCCTACTGCCTTTGATGTCCCCAAGCATCCCACTGCTCTGGGTGCCCACATCCTTCTTGCCTTCAGAGGTGTCAGATCCCCCTGTGGGGCTGGGAGCTGGGTCAGGTGCGTGGTCACCCACTGGGGACATGCAGATCCGGGTTCCTCAAAAGACACAATTGGGCTGTGGGGACCGCAGGGATGGTTGGGGAAGTACGAGCATATCTGGGGAGGGCAGCTGGGGACACAGCATGAGGACAGTGACCCTGTGGCAGGACACAGTGACTGGGTCCTTACGCACCAAAGTGCTGCGTGCTTAGCTGAGGTGCTACTAACTGAATGCTGTATGGTTTTCATTGCATTATGTCCCTGCTCCGGTTTTGCTCCCACGGCTGGTGTTCCAGCTGTGGCTGGGGACAGCCTGGGACAAGGTCCTGGTTGGATGGGAAGCAGAGGGAGCCCCAGCATCAGGAGGAGACGGGCTCTGGAAACCCAGACAGCAAATAATCTGGATATGAAAAGAGCTGCTGATGCCTCATTAGCAACTTTGAAAAGCATCCAGTGTAAAAAAACCCTCTGCCCTTGCATTTGGTGTTTGCTGCTCATGCCTCCTCTTGTCCTTGATTAATTAGGACATTTGCATGTAAATTGGCTCCAAGCTCCTTCAGAGCAGTGGTTCTAGCCTGTCCCCACCTGAAACTCCCCCAGTCTTCACCCACTGTCCTGGAAGGACTGGGAATGCATGGCACAGCCTGGCATATTGAGCTTGGAAACATATTCTCCTCCAGCTCTGCAGTGACCAGCTCGAGCCATCGATGTCTGCAGGGCTGGGACATGGAGCAGGGACACTGGGCAGGGACACAGAGCTGTGATATAGGATAGGGAAACAGGGCAGGACAGGGAGCTGGGACATGGGACATGGAGCAGGCACACAGGACAGGGAGCAGGGACACAAGGCATGCCAGGGAAACCAGGGCAGCCGCCAGCCCCACGGTGCCTGGGACCCGGTGTGCCACTGCTGTGTGTCACACGCTGGCTCCGCGACGCTGCCCTGTCAGCACGTGAGCGGCTCCGCGATGCCGACTCGGCTGTTTATGGTACAAAGGCATTTACAATTGTTTGAACAAGTTCCCCGCTCGCGCCTGCGTTCCCTCGGGACTTCATTTTCAAAAACAAACGCATTTGCTGGATGCATATGGAAAAGCGCCTCTCAGTCGGGCAATCCGTCTGGCTGTTTGATGTCTTGTTCCCACATCGTGTCATTTTAAAAGGCAACATTTTGTTAATGGAAAACACTCCGTGGCCCTTCCCTCTCCTCTTTCGCAGCCTTGGTGGATGCAGGATGGGACAGGGGACCAGCCGTGTTCCAGCCGGGCTGTCCCCATGCCACTGCCACTGCCATCCTCACCCTGTGACAGTGGTGACAATAGGCACTGGAGATATTAAACACCTCCAGAACTGCGGGAGGAAGGGCAAGCCAAGTGGGGGTATTTTTAGCCGGGTATGATGTGCCACTGCCAGCCCCTTGGTGAGGGGGCAGCCGGCACCGGGCACGGAGCTGCTGGCAGCGGGGGTGGCCGGGTGCTGATGCTTGGATGAAGCCGATTTTAAAAACCCAGCGTGTTGCAGACGGCAACGCTCTCCCGGCACAATGAATTCCCCCAGTCCCTGCTAATCAGAAGCGATTGCTTAATTGGCACTTTTCTGCCTGGCTGGGGTCTCTGCCAAAGGAGCCCTGTCGCTCCTGGCAGCCACAGCCCGAAACCTTCTCAGCCAGCAGAGCAGCCCAGGGCGGGTGACGGAGCAGGGACACACGGGGACAGGCAAGGTGACGGGGAGGGCTGGGGCCACCGATGCCGCCTGGCCTTGATCACATCACTTAGCCTTGGAAGTGTCCCCTTGCTGGTGTCACCACCCCTCGCCCTCAGGCAGAGGTGACGCTGGATTGCGGGTGGCGGGGCTCGGCGTGCCAGCGCCCGGCGGGACGGTCGGGCTGTGGATGCCATGCACGGGAGTGACGCTGGCGTGAGCCTCCACTTGTGTCGTTCCCAACCTGCCACCGCGAATCAAAGGAGCTGCCACGCACGCCGCAGCCCTTTCTTCTCATATCACTCACACCACTTCCACGCTGCATTGTGACAATGGGGTATAATTAAGGTGTCAGCATATCATTTAGCCTTTTCAATATAAAACCAGGAGACAGGCTGGGAAATCTGTAGTCTTCTTTAATGAGGAATGAAGGAAAAAATAGAGGAGAAGAGGAGATAGCGACTTGGCGAGACAAAAGGCCCCGTGGTGGCATAGGGCTTTGGATGACGCGGTGCCACTGCCAGGCACTGCCACAGCCCTGCTCTGCGGGCCACAGCGCTCACCAGCTGCCACAGGTGCCTTCACTCTGCTGGCCTGCGGCTCCATTAATATTTTTCCCAGACCCCATTCCCAGCAGTTTTCAGACGGGGCAAGTCCGGCCACACAGCTCTGCCAAAAGCAGAGTGTCTCTGCTCCCCCATGCCATCCCATGGGCACCGCACCATGTTGTGATCTGGGGGGCAGCAAGGAGTTCAACGCCATCAATAATCCCTGCCTGGCTAGAGAAAGCGCTTTCCTGAGGAATAAATTCTCGCTGCATCAAAAGGAAGCTACAAATCAACGCACTAGTCTCCCGTTCCTAATGACGGGAACTCGTCTCGCATTAGCAGGATACCGGGGACTGCAGGGCTGGGGCTGTGCCCCAACCTGGCCGTGAGCATCATCTCCTCCATAACCAGGGACCACAATTAATGATGGGGTTAAACAAGTGGGACGAGCAGCCCCGGTGGCCACACTCACCCCACTGCTGCGTGCCAGACCTCAGAGCCATGTGTCAGAGGACATGGCTGCACACGCCTCATCCTGCTGCTCGCCAGAGCTGGGGGTGGTTAGTTTTTTATTTTTTATATTTTTATTTTGATTAATTTTTCTTTTCTAATGATCCCTCTCAACTTTTCTATATGGTGCATCTCTGCACCCCCAGCCGGGACGGCTGGGCCCCCTCCAGTGCCCAGCTGTGGTTCAAAGCAGGGCCGCAGTGATGCCACCGCCGCGGTGGCCCCGGCGCAGCCGCTCGTCTCCGTCCCGGCCTTTGTCTGCGCCAGCTCTGGCTTCCAGGGCAGTTTGGGCGAGATGGATGTGCGGCCCCGCCGAGGCAGACGTGTTCCAGGCGAGATCCCGGGAAGAGGTTTCCTTAGCAACAATAATGGAGCGTGAGCGAGAGAAAAGCTCTCCCAGCTCCGCTCCCTCCTCTGGGGACCCCAAGCGGGTTTGGGTACCACCGATACCAGAAGCGCTTTGACAATCACCAGCACGGGACTGGAGCTGCCACCACGGGCCCTGACAGCAGGGTTGGCCCTGGTGGGGTCTGTGCCGTGCTCCCCGGTGCGTGCGTGCCAGCACCGCCTGTGCCGGGCAGCCCAGCCACAGGCAAGAGCGGTGGCCCCGGCATCGCCCGAGCATCCCTGCAGCCTCAGAGCATCTTTCGCCTCCCAAACGTTCAAGGTGCCTCTACTTGTGGGGATGTGGATGAGCCGGGAGCATCCCTCCGGCCTCGGAGGTTCCCAGCAGTCCCCACCACCGGCCACTGGTGTGGGACAAGTGGTGGCGATGGCAGGTGCTGGGGCGGTTGCTGGTGAGGACGGTGGTGGGACAGGCGCTCCCCTCCACAGCCCCGGCAGCGCTGCCTGTAATTGCTAATCTGAGTTTTTAATTCTCTCGTTTGAACTGTGTTTCTCCCCTTTCACCTCTCCTGTAATGAAATCCCTGGTGAAGCCGGGGAGCTGGGGGAGCCCAGGAGATGCTGCTCGGTGCACATTCCCCCATTAGCCTGGGGGGGGGCGTTTAATGGGGCTCAGCCAAAATACAATGGATCAAAGGCTCTTGTTCAGTTTGGCATCACTGGGCCAGCATCAGTGCTCTGGAAAATCTCTGCTGGAGCGAGGGACAGAGGGTGGCTCTGCAGGGATGGCCCCTGCCCCTTGTCCTGGGTCCGGCGGGACCCCCAGGCCACAGATCCCCCTCATCTCCCTCAGTTGCGGCGGTTTTCCAGTCTTGACACAGAGCGATGGCGATGCCCCGTCCTCCCGGCTCGCCAGGCAATGGCACTGTGCCTCGAATCGCAATTACAGGAAATAAATCCTATTAGAAGGACTTTTACTACCGCATGCGCCTCATTACAATCTGCCCAAACCCCCGGCTCCTGGGATTGCCGCTGTAATGAGGCCGGGATGGATGGATGCTGGAAAATTAATGCTTATACAAGTTAATTTGGTTTTATTAGCACGCGTCGGCTCACAGAGGGGATGGCGGGGGGGGGTGTCACCCCCCGGAGTGGCACAGGGATGGGGACTCCCCCCGTGGGAGCAGCACCTGGCCAGGCAGCTGGACCACTGTGTGTCATCGTCCCCAAGCGGCCACCACCCGCCTGCCCTTGGCCTTGGGGACACCCCTGTCCCCCGCAGCGGCCAGACACGCATCCTCCCAGCAGATGGTGGCGAGGCACCCACACACCGGACGAGGTCACGTCTCATTAATAAAGGCTAATTAAGAGGAAAACATCAAAAACAGGGGATGGACTTGTGCTAAATAATCCACATCGGTGTTAGTAATTAACTTGTTGGTGCTGTGATGGCTCCAGCACTCAGTGTGGCACCAGGGGGTCATCGGGGGCAACCCCATCGCTGTCCCCTGCCCTGTGGCCACCAAATGTCCCCTCACCCAGTCCTGTGGCACAAATATTGACAGCAGTACCCATGGGGACAGTGGGGCCTTCCTCTGGCTGGGAAAATATAGATCTCACTGTTAATAATACATACATTTATTAAAATTAAACCACCAGCAGATATTACATCCAGCAGCACTGAATTATGGATAGACCTCATCCCCAACCTTTGTTTTTAATTAAAAAGCCCCTTTCAGTAATTCCATTAAAGCAGCAGCTTATGTTTTCTTTCTCTTCCCCTCTTTAAAGCGTGCAATCCGGCAGCATTTGGGTTGCGCTGATGAAACGTCTTTGAAGTTTCATGAATTGCTGATGTAATTGAATAAAAATAATATTAAGGAGAGAGAGAGAGAGAGAGGGGGAGAGACTTTTCTCTAAACCTAAATCCTAATGAAATCACCTTACTGCGCCGAGCAGAGTGACAGCGAGACGCTGGATTTGTGCATATTCCCCTAATCCTAAACCCATTAGCCAGGAGACTCCGTGCGAACCACACGTTGCGGATTACGGCCAGAAAAAAAGGCTTCGACAAAAACCTGAACCTCCCTTTAATTGCTGCGGGGAGGCGCAAAGCTGCGCGACCCCCCGACGGCGGGAGCTGCACCGAGCGCGCTGGGGCTCAGAGCCCCCGACCGGCCCCCTCGCCGCACTAACGAGCCCCTCGCAAGCGCTTCATTAGTGCTTTCCTTGGGAACCGTGCGACCCGCAGTTAAGGTGGAGGGCTTTCCAATTATGTTGCTGTGCGCCGTTATTAATGGAAATATTAATTTTGCATAAGTGCATCTTTCCACTCCTTAAAAAAAAGGATTATTTTAAAAGCAGCTGGAAGGCAGCACTGGGCAGCTGCTGCGGGACTGTGATGGTGCTTCCAGTTGCACCAGTACCTGCTGCCCACTGGTCCCAGCGCCCCACAGCAGTGCTGGGCTCCTTTCCCTCACCTGCTCATCCCAGCCCGCTGGAGCCCGGGGCCGCCCACACTGCAAGGATGCTCCCGTTACCGGGGCCGTGCCGGAGGGGTTGGCTCGGTTCCTCCGTCAGGTGTAATTGCAGCTTCCACCTCGCGCAGCGACGGCCCAACGTCTCCTGCTCCTTCATCGTAATCACCCTTAATGCATTGTACCAGCCGCCGTTAACCAAACGATAATTGCAACATCGATCTTGCAAAACATCACCGGTGGCTCCAGCCAGCAGAGCGCAGAGCCCGGGTGACGTGCCACCTCCCATGTGTCCCCACGTCGGGACGGGGACCACGCTCACTGGGATTGGGAGGACCAAGTCACTTTTCCCTTCTTCTCTCTCCTAATTTCTTTCTTCCCAATTTAAACTCCTCTCCAGGATAATGCAATAAAGACATGAAGCACCTAATTTTCATTGGGGGACAACAGACACAACGGTATATTTACCCAGTCGTACCATTATGAAATCCTACAATTAAGGCTTCAATCAGATAAATGCAATTACATAATACGATCTTATACGATATAATTAAAAACATCTGCAATCAAACCGAAGCCGATGGTACAGTAATCCTTAATCAGAAATTACCCACCAGCAGCTCTGGTGGAGAGGCTCCATCCTGGAATCTGGTGGGACAAGGCAGCAGCGTCACAGTCCCCTTTGGGCACAGCCACGAGGGGAGGATGACACGTGGCTGTGGGTGACCACGGGTGACCGTGGGGAGCCAAAAGGAGCTTCTGGGCCAGCTCGTCCCATCCCAGCCTTGCCCCGCCTGCCTCCCAGTGAATCCCATGGGCCCAGAGCCACAAGGGCTCGATGTTCCCTGCTCCCCAGTTCACACCCAGACCAAAATCCCACCAGTGCTGGCATGGAGACATGGGGACACCGTAGCACAGAGAGGTACAGGTTGTGCGGCAGACGGGGGTTCACTCGCGGGTCCCCCCAGCCCTGCCGGGGTGTTGGGCTGGCAGCCCCTGCGAAGTGCCCGGGGATGCTCCCTGGATGCGCACATGGGGATGGGCTGAGCATCACTGTCTGGTTTTGGTTGCACTGGCCACACCAGCTCCGTCATCCCCGTGCCGGGACAGCTGAGCTGTGCCAGGAGTGGTGCGGGATGGGTGGGCTGCGTGCCCAGCTCTGGCTGCAGCCCCCTGGCTGGCACCAAATGAAGACAAATGGGCTGGGTGACACATTAGCATCCATTAACGGCAGCGCCACACCGATGGAGGGACGCACTGACACCGGCAGGAGCAGCGGCGGCTCCCAGGCTGGTGTGCAGAGCACCGCAGCCCCCATCCCAGCACCCATCTGCGGGGTCCAGGGGTGCTGGGGGACTCAGCGGGGCTGGTGCATTGATGTTTTTGGGGGTGCAGATGTGACCCCCCCCGTATGTGCCAACCCATTTCTCAGCTGTCTCGGGCATTCCCCGGACAGAACACGGCACTTACCGGCATGCCGGCGCCAGCCATCGGCAGCCGATGCTCAGCCAGTGCGGTGTCTGTGCCGCAGCTGCCCCGGGGGGATGGGGGGCGAGGTGGAAACACTGACCCTGCCAACCTTTTCCACCCCCTGACCTTTCCTGAGCCCCTCTCGGAAATGCCACGGAGCTCCTCTCCCGGCCGGATTAAATGTCAGGGAAGGTGCATTGAATATTTCCAGCCGCTAAGCCGGGTCCTTGCAGGTGGGTTTCCCCAGCACAAGGGCTACAATCCTGCCTGTCCCCATCCCTGCCCCTGTCCCCATCCCTGTGGCACCCCGGCGCAGGGCTGAGCCGGCTGCGCTGCCGGGACAATCCGCGCTCGGCTGGCTGCAAAGCGTTTAAGCAGAATTGAGTGTGTGTTCAGGCACTTTCAAACACAAGTAATCTTCATCTGGGAGACGGAAAGTGAAATATGTTATTGCCGGCCGCAGTAAATTACCCGTGCCAGCCCTCGCGTATAAAACATCGCAGTTCCCGGCCAGTGCACTCACTCACCCGCGCTGCGCTGCCTGCCGCCCCCCATAAATTACAAAATAAATGGCTGGTGGTCAGCCCTGACGTGGTGCTGGGGCTCATGTGGCCACCCCAGCACCAGCACCTGTGGGCAGGCAGCGCCAGGCGGGACGGGGGCGTTGGGGACCGAAGCCACCCTCACAGTGCAGGGTCATGCTGGCTGGGGACACCATTGGCACCTACAGTAGGGTCCCACGTCAGGGTGTCCTCGGCATCGCATGTGCTCCTGCTTCGTCAAGGCTAACGAGCTGCAGCGGTGCAGGCAGCGGAACCCCCTGGGGACGGCGGGAGGTGAGCGTGCGGCTCCTGTTCATTTTTTCTTCCCAGGAAAGGCCTTTGGAAAGCAAACCCCAAACCCACAAAATAAATAAAATAAATTCCTGCAACTTTAACAATCATTGTGTTGGATTTGGGAGATGTTATTCCTTGTGACAGACAAGGGCAATTATCTGCTATCCGCCAGCAGTTTTAGCCTAATTTCATTACTGCTGTGCAATTCTTCCCGAGCCACTAGTCTATCACTGTCTCACAGAAAGGATTAGCCGGCACTTTCTTCATCTTCAAATGAATTTTAGCTGTCATGCCCTTGATGAATAGAGGAGGGAGGACTGCTAACCCACGCGAGGGAGCCCGGCAGCCCGGCTGTGCTGCCAGCACCAGCGCCGGCACCGGGACCGGTGTCACCGCCAAGCAGCACCCGCACTGTTCTCTGGGGACTGCACGTGGGACACGGGCCGGGCTGGACGCCCCTGCCCAGGCACAGCCTTTCTCCCGGCATCCGGAAGGGATTAAAATGACAACATCTGTAATACAAGGAAATAATGAACACGTCATCTTTCCCCCTCTCCAGAAGATGCTTATCTGTCAGTCTGCACCACCGAGGAATAGAGAAAAGCAATTTAAACTTTAGAGCTGAAACCACAGAGCATGCTGCGGGGACAGATGTCCAGGCGACGGTGTCACACAGGGACCCGCGGCGGCCCCGGAGCGGAGGGGGGAATTGATGCTTCACCCTCCCCGCCAAGCTGGAAAACCCACGTGGCAGGAGGACACCTGCCCTGGGGACACACTGGGGGCTCTTGTCCCCACCAGAGCCTCCTCCCTAAATACCAGGGGAAGCGGCTGAGCTCCCCAGCGTGGGATCCCCGGTGCACCCCGGGATGCGGGGGCAGGATTGTGGGAGAAGGTCCCCAGGGCCACCCCGGGTTATGGGATGTAACCTTCTCCAAGGAGAAGCTCCGGAGCCAAGTGCCAGTGCCAGGGGCTGGCGGGAGCCCCGGGGCTCCGTTATTTTTGTAAATGTTAATTCCCAGCCGGCACATCGTCCCGGCAGAATATTTTAGCACCTTTAATGCAATTTCCTACTCGCTCTGAAATATCATTTTAATACAACCCAGCCGCACCGTATACCTGCTCCCTAATAAACCTCTGCGACTTTAATGAACTAAATAGCAAATTACTTTTTTATTCAAGAATGAAATTTCATCATATTCATAATTCATATTTTATTTCAGACATCTGCTGCTGATTACATTACATTTAACTAAAATTAGATGATGCTCAGAATGTAATTAAGCCCCTGCCAAATTCTCTGGCCCACCAATACCAGCCTCGCTCAGCGGGGGCCGCTTGGAACCTAATATGTAATTAGGAGCTATTTTCTAGCTGTTTTTAAAGTCTGAAAATTAGCTGCCTTTATTAATCACACAGACAAATATAAAGCGAAGCCAACGCTTGCTGAAATTTCTAAAAAGGATTTTTTTTTAATTATACACCACATAGCGCTGAGACTCATTTTGAATGTTGATTTGTTGTGCACTGACATTTTGACAACTAGTTCTCAATTTGTCTGTCGTAGTTAGGCAACAACAAAGCAGACGGTAATACTTAACTTTCAAAACCTTCAGCGTGCCGGGAGGGGAGAGGGAAGGGAGAGACGGGGGGGACGGGCTCCCCATGGGTGCTCAGCACCCGCACACTCGGTGCTGAGCCCCAGTCAGAGCCTGGCAAGGAGGGAGCCCCAAAATCCACAGCACTGCGGTGGCAAAGGGCACAGGGAGCCCTTCTGCAGCAGTGGAAAATCTGCAAATCACTCTTGAAATGGCACTGGGGGGGTCCCAGTTCACCCAGGAGCCCTTGGTCCTCCCTGGGGACACGGGCCAGCACCCAGCTAGGGCACCCGCAGCCCAAAGGGGACCCCAGATGTCCTGAGCCCCCCAGGCTCCTGGTGCAGAGCTGAGTACATGCCACACGGTGCTGAGCCCTGACCGCCATGCATGGGGGTCCCCTGGTCCTCCCCATCCCTAGGAGGGACCCCAGGAGCATTGGGGAGCCCTGAGGGTCCTGAGCAGCACCCCCCTTGGCTGTGCACTGACATTTCCTCTCCCTCACTGACCCTTTTGCTGCTCTCTCTGTTATCTCAAATAATGTCACTGCCTCTTCAGCATCTATTCACCAGAGCAGAAAGAAGCCACTGCTGACACGGATTTAAAAAAAAAATAAAGCCATCTGTGCGTGGCAGGGCACGGGCAGCACCCACCGGCCCCAGCAGGCAGCGAGCAGCACGGCTGTGGGTGGGGGTCAGGACCCTGAGAGACACCCCGGTGCTGCCCGCTCGCTGCAAACGCTGTGGCGGTGATGCTGCCCTGTGCGCCAGCAGCACCCATGGTCTATTTATACAAAGCATTTTCCTTCATGCTGACAAGAAATGCTGGTGTCCCCCAGCTATTGCCAAGTCCCACAGCAGCGAAAAGGTCCCCAACACCCCGGCCAGGCCTCCCACAGCCCCCAAGTCACCCTGAGCTGCTGGGGGTGCTGGCACCTTCCCCAACACCTTGATGCATCTGTTTTTTTCTTTTGCAAAAGGATGGAGCGCAGCCTCTCCTCCCCACTCCCACTCTGGCTATTAGAGGCAAACCCAGGATCGTTTGTCTTTCTGCAAAGCTCATAATGTGAAAAATGAAGCACAAGAAAAATTAGCCAAATTACCAGGCTAATCCTTCAGCAGCAATCGCTGCTCTGCTGCACATCTGTAAAACGAGACTGGAGAGAGCAACTGGGGCAGCACAGCCGGGAGAGCACGCGTGGGTGTGCGGTGCAGCCAGGGGAGAGGAGGGGACGAGTCTGTGGGGAGAACATGCTCTTTTGGCTTCATTCGTGCTTCAGTTTTGCTCCTGAAGCAGCAAACTGCAGGGAGAGACGGCGCTGTGCCCCGGGGAGCAGGGGCTTGGGCTGCCCGAGGTGCAGGGACAGGTCCCCACGTCCCACCGCATCTACCCGCAAAGCTGGTGTGCAAAGCTCAAGGAAGCGCAGGAGGGGGCTGCAAGTTGGTGCGACTAAAACCGCAGTTCCCATGTGAAAGTTGGGGTGGGGTATGTGCCAAATGCACCGTCCCCGGTCAGTTATCTCGGTGCTCATAGCGAGGTCCCTGTGAAGCCTCAGATTGAGAACACGGGAAGGAGGGAGTGGGTGCTCCCGAGTGCGCAGATGGATGCGAAATTCCTGTGTCCTCACAAACTGGGACCAGCTCCAGCTGCTGACTCGGGCAGTTCTGGTCCCCGTGGCTCAGGAAAGGCAGAGCCGGGCTCTGGCAAAGCCCTGGCAGCGCAGGGGGGCAGCATCCAATTTTAATTATGATTTAAAGCAGCAAATCAAAATTTCTATACCGTTCTTTTCCTCCGTGCTCCTCCAGCCCTCGTACCGTCTGCCGCGGAAAGCAGCTAATGAGGATCAGCCCCAGACATGTTGTTTTTGAAGCGAAGTTTCTTCACGCTGAACTTGGCATTTCTTTGTGCTAACCAGGAGAAACTACAGACACATTTAAGCGGTTATAGAATCAACACACTTCCAGATACTCACATTGATTACACTGTATTAGAAAATGGTAAATTATTTATCAGGCTTTCTGACTTGTGATTAGTGTAAAGCTGTTCTTGGATGCAAATTGGAATTGTAATTAGACATGTAGAAACCCGGCATCTGAAACCTGTTTTTATTGAAGCAGTGTAAGGTACTTTTTTTCCCTTTTGTATGCGGTATAATTATCAAAGAACACTTTGCACATTAAAAAAACATCAATTTATTAAAACCAGAGACAGTTTTACGTCTGATCAGTAAATAAAGCTGGTCATCACGCTGCCTGGATTTTAGAGTTAGTACATCTCAACTTCTTGCACTTGATTATTTTTTATTCCTGCACTGGGAGAGGAAGGAATAGGGGAACCCTGCCAATGTATTACTCAGCTTTGAATGAAGCAACTCTTGAACAGAACTACACCTTAAAATAAAACCCCAAACGCACCACAACAGACAAAAAGAACAATGATAAAATCTCCCCAGCAGGTACAGAAGAGACCACAGCCACAACGAGCTGCCTTATTCCTTCAGGATCCTCCGGCCCCAGACGCTCACCTGCCAATTCCCTTCAGTTCTGTGGTTCAGCTCATTAAAATTTCAAGAGTAAAAACTGCCTTTACATTTGTGTCATGAGCTTAAATCCATTTAGGTCTTACAGTTTGTCAGCTGCAAGTTATGATCAGCTTTTGAGCCAGATTTTTTTTTTTCCCCCAAACTTATTTTTAACAAAATATTACTTCCAACTACATCAAATGTGTGTTTGTTCTGTACCTGCCTCCCTTTGTGCCCTGGCCTCCCTCTGCCCTGGCAGTGGAACATCTTACACACCCAACAACAGGCAGGGTCAAAGACGTGTTCGCAAAGGCTGAAGAATAAGAGAGCCCAGAACAGCTACTGCAAGGGGAAAATGTAAGACTTTCTTTGCCTTTAGCGACCCTCCTTGCAGGTGACAGCTGCTGTCTGAACCTCATCTCAAGCGTGTGAACAGAAACCAGAGCCCAGTTACGGGACCCTGTTTATCAGCCCAAGCAGACATTATGGGAAAGAGTGAAAACAGTGATAACTTAGAAAGGAGCTGTTTCTTGCATTTTAATTTCCCAACTCTTGATTAGTAGCAGGTAAGAGCTGTATTTAATGGTTCCCCCTCTCCCATGAATTGCAGGCGAGGAGAAATGAGACCTGAGAGTCAAGCCCTGAGCTGCCAAGATGCTTTTCACCCAAAAATGTCAAATCCACCTCACCAGCCTCGCTGCCCGCCCTCACAGGACGCTGGGGAGAAGGGGAGAGTCACCACATGCATCTGAAGCAGCGGAACCAAAGCAAAGTGTCATTATCCGTGCTGGAATCCAGCCAAGCCCCTCTCCTCCTGCCCCTCGGGATTAGCACAGCAGTCGAGTAAGTAAATTCAAAACAGGATTTTGAGAGTAAGTGAATTCAAAAGAGGATTTGGAGAGCCTGGGTCAGACTCACACCGAGCCCAAGTGCAAGCAGTTGCTTCCAGGTCCACATCATAGCCTCCACTCCCAGTGATAACACTCCCGAAATTGGCTCCACACCCATGTCCAGAGGCCCACAGCCAAACAGGAGAGAGGGAGAGAAGTTTCCAGGCACCAGGGCACACACAGGTGTAGCTCCAAGGACACAGTGCTAAAAGCTCAGTCTTGCCAGAGGCAGAAGCTCAACTCTCGGTGAGTGCGTGCAGCACTTCGGCTTTTAACGATGAGGAGGAGTGCAGGGTCACCCCAGGGGCCCCGATACTGGTCTCCCAGCACTCAAATCCACAGGCACACAAGTCTCGCTTGGCTGCTTCCACGGCCAGCGTGGAGGTGTCTGCCGAGAGAAAGGCGAGAGCAGCCAGTTAGTCAGTGAGGCCACGGCAGGGAGAGCGAAAGGGCCATTGCACGTGTAAACACATACCCAGAGCAGGGTTGACACCCTGAGGATCTGACACACATTAACAAACACACCGAATCACCCCTGTATGAAATACTGTAGTGTTAACAGTTGGACTTGATGATCTCAAAGGTCTTTTCCGACCAAAATGATTCTGTTCTATAAGCCACACTGCTAGGTGGCTCTGCTAGACACTGTCCCAGGCTTGTGACATGGCTTCACACCCTACCATGGCCAGATGAGGGCCAGTGTCAGATCCCTCTGCTTCCAAACCTGGTCCCCCCAGCAGGGCCAGGCAGAACGGGGGGAGGATGCCCAGGGTGAGCAGAACGTTACTGACCTGGTCTCAGCAGGGTGATGCCACAGCCGCCCCCGCCAGCCCCCGTCAGCTTGCTGTGCAGGCCGTGGGACGCTGTCACCCGGCACAGCCTGTCCAGGGAGGGATGGCCGACTCCGATCACGTTTAAGTGGTGTTGGTTTATATCGAAGAGTTCCTAAAAGCAATCGCATATAGATGACATGAGCAGGTGTGGTGAGTGAGACTCTGCAGAGCCGGGGCTCCCTCCCCAGTGAGGCGCAGGGGAGCTGCGCTTCCTCCCCAGCCACCCCATTTCTGCAGGGATTTTGGCCACCAGCACATCCTGGGGCCTAGCAGCAAGGTCAGGGCTGAGACCCAGGCTCCTCACCTGTCCCTGTGTCCGTGATGACTTGTGCTGCAGCTGTTCAGCACAGTGACCATGGTACAACAGCTTCTGGATCCTGAGCAAATCCTGGTCACCGTGAGCTGCCAGCAGGTATTTATCTCCAGTGCTAAATCAGAGATCCCCAGTGGCTGCTGACTGTTCCACCTCTCCCTGACACCCAAGCGCTGAGCAGGACACAGCACAAGCCCCTGGCTGGCTGTGAGATGGGCACTGAGCCAGCACTGCTCCTTCCTGGCTGTCACCCTGCCCTGCTCCGCAACCCAGCCAGCAGAACGACATCCAGGGGACTTGTGGCACAGCCAGGTCCCAAATGGCATCACTGGAGAGATGGTGTGGAGTTATTAGGTGGATGCAAAAGAAATTGTGGTTTTAGACACGGTTTAGTGCTAGACTTAGGTTATGGTTGGACTCTATGATCTTAAAGGTCTTCCAGCCCAAATGATTCTATGACTATTGCTATGATCTTCCATACAGGTTGAGATTATCAACCTTTGGTAAACACTCCAGCTTTTTTGCAACATGATTTATAGCACTTAACATTGTACAGCTCTGTTTAATGAACAGGGCTACCCTGAAACACCCTGAGGGCAAAGTCAATGTAAGATAGATGTATATAATTTGAGAAAATGTAAGATAGATACATATATTTTAAAAATACATTTTCAAAAAGGACAGCAAACTTAAACAAGCATTTCCGATGTATGTCGAGTGGCTAAAAACCTCCCCAGCCGCAGATACTCTTTCGAATCAGCTTTCCAACCCAAAACAATACCAAAAAAATAATGCAACGCAACGTCTGAGCCCCGGAACAGCCCGGTGGCCGCCCCCACGGTGCCAACACCGGGGAAGGGGCGTGGCCCCCACGAATGGGGGCGTGACCCCCACGAATGGGGGCGTGACCCCCACGAATGGGGGCGTGACCCCCACGAATGGGGGCGTGACCCCCACGAATGGGGGCGTGTCAGAGGCGGAGCCCCGCGATAAGTGGGCGGTGCAGGGGGGCGGAGCCACGGAGAGGGGACAGCGCCCAGGGCAGCCCAAGCTTTTCTGGAGGACCCTGTAGGAGTTGGTTCTTTGTAACCTTTGTTGAAAAGATGAAAACCAGACTCTAACATGGGACACCATGCGCCGTTTCACCCACTTCCCCCTTTTAGCCCCAGATACCATCATGTTTCCCATCAATACTGAGCATATGGGAAGAGAAATAAATCCCCTCAAAATAACTTTTCGGAATCTGGACCACAGCAAGGGAATCGTGGTGGCAGCAGGAGCGAGAACACCAGTCAGTAATAGCCTTTAGTCAGGGTATTTTAGAAGCAACATGAATGCTCTTGCAATTCAAGGCCTTGGGCCAGATCATGTTCTTCCCTTTCTCCTTCCCTTGCTCAGCTGCAGGTCTAAGATGGATCCCCGAGGAACCAGCCAGCGATGGGTCACCAGCCCGACATAACCACATTTACTAGAACTCTTAGAGCACTTGCTCTAAGCACTTGCTCACCCACTGCACTGTGTTTATCCAGCTGTGTGCTGGACATCTTGTCCAGGAGGATACTGTGAGCGACAGAACCAAAGGCTTTACTGAAATCCAGAAATATCACATCAACAGGTCCAAATGGCCCAAGTGATGGACATCACCTCAGAGAGGTGGGAGTTACAGCTTCTCCCAGCACTAGAGGTGAGGAATCAAGGAGCAGAGGGAAGGGTTTGGCCCACATTCAGAGCAACCCTGGGTGGGGGTCAGGAACTGGCACCCACTCCCCAAACACCTCAGTGCCCTTCATCACATCACCCTCCCGCAGCTCCACACAGGTCTTCTCCCAACTCCACACAGGAGCGGACAATGCAGAAATAATCCTTCTCCCCCCTCCAGAGCATTTCTGTATCACATTTAAACAAGTGTGGGGAGATGAATTAGCCAGTCACATGCAGAGCGCGTACATCATGAGTTCTGTGTTGGGTTGGACAGACGTCCATCTCGAGGCCTCTTTATATGCCTGAGCGAGGGCACAGCCCCATCTATGATGATCCAAGACACCTGTCATCTCCTGATCCAAAATCTGCCAGGAATCAGATGACAGCTTATGACACACTAGACTAGTTCAATGGTTCAAATACAACGCTGTCCAGAACTGCACATTTCAGAAACAGCCAAATACATATATATGCTGCATATAATCAGCTGTGCCTCTATGGGCTCTTCAAGCACAAGACAAACCAACAGATTGGAGACAGAAACCCGCTCACAGCAGTGCTGCTTCCTGGGCATTCTGTATGAGGCTGCTTTGGCATCTTTCACGTGAGGATCTCAAAGCACACTTCGAATTAGCTGTCCTCTGCTGGGTTTGCTTCAGCTGGGCCACTGCCACACACCCTTGCCCCACAGCTGTATGAGTCAGTATTACTGTGCTCTCAGCACTGCAAAAAACCTCTTCCACTTGGACGCATATTTTCCCCCACCACAGCAGCCTCTCTGACACTGAGCAAAGCCAAGACAAACACAGATCCTTGTGTGCACCTCATGCATCAACGTCAGGTCAGCTCTGGGCACAGCTCTGTTTGCCATTCTCGGGAGCCAGGATGAGCACAGAGCAAAGGGAGCTGGCTTGGAACCAGCCCGTCACAAACCAGTGGCTGCTGGGCACTCTGCTCCTCGCTCCAGCCCTGGCAGTGACAAAGCAGCTGCTTCACAGGCAGTGACTGCCAGGATGAGCGCGGCTGGCCTGCGGTGCAGGGACGCAGCGTCTCAGCCTGAACTCACGCCACATTTCTTCGCAAAGGGAAACAAAACCTCCAGAGCTACAGGTCCACAAAGCACCAGGCCTACTCCCTCCTCCCACACCACTGTAGAGAGACACCAGCATCATTTTCTATCCCTTGGCTCCAGGAAGGGCATTAAAAGCAGCTCACGCAGACCACAGTTTCGCTCGGAACTGAACATTTCCTGCTATCAAATTTTTTCTTAGACCTAATGTTCTTTAAATGACATTTTGATGTTCAACAGTAACAGTGTCTAAAAATACTGGCGAACGAGCCCCTTACCTCCAGCAAAGGGTAATGCTCTGGTGATGGATTTGCAGACATCACTTCCAGAACACTTTGGCACTCCTGAGAAATTGCGTCGATGGAGTCCAGCACCGGGTTCATTATAGCAGGGAACTGAGGATGGGGAAGGCAAGACGTGAGAAGACTGCTCCTGGTCTTCTAATACCACTGTGATAAAACCAACCCCAGCCCCTTTGAGCTGGATGATTCCTCCCCCATTTGGAGCTACTCCTTGATGGACAAACCCCCTACAGAGCAGCACAGTGACAAGTTGCTCCCACCTATAGAAACTAGTGGAAGAGGTAAAATAGGTCAGAGGAAGGAACTATTATTTCCATGGTTACAAACTGGTAATTTTTGTGGAAAGCCTTATCAGCACTGGAGAGAGGGAGGAAGCGAACTGAACCCCAGTTCCCAGGGCAGCTGGGTGTTGGCCAGCAGCAGGTGGGGATGCAGCGACCACAGAAGGGATCTCCCAAGAGATCCCCATGAAACCTGCAGTACTTCAGTTATCTCCCCAGCACACTTCTGCACCCCTGCAACCACTCAAGTGCTGCACCTTCAGGATCTTCTCTTTGACACCAGCCACCAGGACCTTGGTGCTTCGAGGGACATTGGTGTTGGTCAGCAAAATCCTCAGCGCTGGCACCCTGGAAGCAAAAAGACATCTCACCTCTGCCTTCCACAGCCCCCAGAAGCTCCCAAGGCCCAGACAGCTGCAGCTCCTTCCGCCTCAAAAGTCCCATTTGAGCAAGACACCCAAGATAAGGAACCAAATTAGTTTTAAAAGAGTTAAGCAGATGCTTAAGTGCTGGCTGGATTCAGGCTTGTTCCTCTTGGGTAAAAGGAAAAACTGTACTCACGCTATAAATAGGACTGTAACGTATTTACTGAAATCCATGTTTTTCAAGCAAAATTTTTCCTTTGAAATGCTATCTGTGACACTAGCCAGGAGTAGCCATTAACTGCTAATAGAGCAATTTCATGCACTGTGAAAGATTTTAATGGAGTCAGATTATCCTTCATTGGCAGGAGGCAGAGGGAACAGGGTTTGTCTCTGCAGCCCGGTTTTCACACACTCCTATCGCCAGGTACACAAAAAGTTCCCCCTCCCCGCAATGTCATTTGCTGCCAGGAGCAGACCCGCTCCTGCTGCCCATAATGCCATGAAATTAATATTGATCCTTTGTGCTGTGTTCATCTAATGTCAGATAATGACCAAACATTTCATTGTTCCCATCCACCTCAAACCAAGTTAACACTCAAGCTACCCACACCCATGGCAAAATCTGGCTACAAAGCCCCTCCACCACACTTTCAGTGATCTCCTGTCAGTCCCGTACCCTCCGAGACCCACCCAACGCCTCTTTGACATATTCCACCCACCGTATGCAAGGGTTATTTTTAAAACTTGAATATTACCTCTTTAGTGGTGTGATTTTTCCTGATTGGTATCTCAGGGCTCCACCTAAAGTAAAACACACGCATTGTCTCAGTGCACAGCGAGCTGAGAGATAACACGGTGTCGTAAGAGACAGGAGGTCTTTCATCTTTCCAACCACACCCAGAGCATATGACAGTAATTGCAAGAAACACCAGCTAAATGAACCATGTTCTCAGACAGCATGAATCTGCCTAACCCTGCTGACTTAATGAGGGTCTGGCCGGACGTAGTTAACCCAGTGCCTTTCCCTTTGCTCTCCTCGACTTCACGATCACATTAAATATTTTATAAAAGGCAAAGAGTTTGGGCAGCGTTAAATCTTCACTTAAAAAAGGAGAAATCAAGCAGCAACTCCCTGGGGCAGAGCCAAGCACACAGGTTTCAAACACGTGCGCTCATGTCAGCAGCCGTCCTTCGGCATGGAATTTCATTGTCCAGAAGGAATGTCTCACTTGGCTCCTACTTTTACAGAGGCATTGCGATTAGGTCTCATTAGAAAGATTATTAATAGTCTCCAAGGACACTTCCAAACCACTTGGAAATCTCTGCTAATTGAAACTAAACGACAGCTGTCCAATTGCATTTTCTAGTGCGTTATCCTTAGGACAGGATTAGGTTTCTTTGTTCACGCCAGAACGTTTAAATATCAGTTATTTGCAAGAGGGTCTCTGCCCCACGGCACTTGCCTGTGGAATGCAGATCTCTGGTGTTACTGCAGCCAGTCCCAGCTTACAGACAGGGCAAAGTATGACAGGGGAGAACTCCCTCTACTCAAAAAGGGACATGATTTTGGGAGCTTCTGGCTGCTTTGCTGCACCTCAGTGCAGTGACACAACCTGCTGCACCCACAGTCCTGCAGCAACCCCAACCAAGCCTTATTGTTTGCAGAAATGTCAATGTGTGGCATCTGCTCAGCACCTTCCCACAGCTGATAGACACTCTGTGGTAGAGAAGAGAAACTTGGCCGCTGGCCTGTTGCCCCACCAGCCCCTCCTCAGCACCCACATTCAGTGCTGGGGAGCAAACACGCACGTACCCCAGGTTCCAACAGCATTATCCACACCCGAGGGGTTGCCGTGGATCACTCGCTCGCCCTGGAAGGCCCAGCTGTTAATCAACGTCAGCTCTTCTTCTGTCCACCTGAAAAGCAAGAAAATGACTCAAATACACAAGCAAAACCAGCACCCACTGAGCAACAGAGCAAAACACCAGAGCCTGCAGGAGATGGAAGAGCAGCGGGAGCTACACAAGGCACCGAGTTGCTGCGGGATGCCCAGCACCCCAAATTCCCTCTCTGTACTGCATTCTTGGTGGCAGAGCAGGCACCAAACTGGTACTCGGCACTCTTCTGCACAGCAGCACGTAGAAACAGTGAGAAGAACTGGTGCTGCCCCACAGAGACAGCACCAAGGGCACAACGGGTACCCAGGACTCCTGCTGCAGGACAGCGAGGAGGGAGGGAGCAAACTTGGGGAGAAGATCCT
The DNA here is from genome assembly GCF_963082525.1 of Nesoenas mayeri. Taxonomy (NCBI): domain Eukaryota; kingdom Metazoa; phylum Chordata; class Aves; order Columbiformes; family Columbidae; genus Nesoenas; species Nesoenas mayeri. The sequence continues at coordinate 5,722,291 of NC_137565.1, read as the reverse complement.
CACACTGACCTAGTGGAGACCAAATTTAACTGAATGCAAATCCACACCTATCCCCATCTCCCCAACACTGTGTGTTACCACACATTATGGCCTCAGATCCTGCTTACCAACAGGCAGGATGGTGTATTTATAGACACAGAAGGTACAACGTGAGAAGAGAGTAGTAAAAGTTGCATTTCACACGTGCAACTTCAGCCTCTAATTGCCAGCTGCTCAAACTGGGTCAAACGGTGTAGTTAGAACTGATTTACTATCTCCAGCAAGTCTTTGATTTTTATGGATTTACTCCACTCAGAGCACAGAAGGGAACCAAATGCAGATCCAGAAGGTGTTATGCTAAAAACACAACAGCAGGTCTTCCTGTTGTCTTAGAAGCAGTCCCATAAATTGGCAAGTTCTTTCAGAGTTTAAATGCTGGCACAAAGAGCTCAGTGTCAGGTCTGACCCAGCAAGGATCAAGGCCCCTGACTGAACATACTAAGTAATGGGCTGTAGCAACACAAAAAGCAAATACAGAGCTGCCAGTCACAAGGCGACCACTGGCTGCACCTTCACCGCAACCCCACCACAGTAATTTCTCCACCCGTGCCTCTCAAAACGCCACTGCTCTGTGCCTGCCTCTGCGAGTCACATACCCACACAGCCACAGCCACCCCCAGACCCACCAGCCCATTTCAAACCCACTCACTCCCTCCACGCTAAAGGATTGTCTCAAATTTGGGCACACTACAAGAAGCTGGACACCCACAGGGAGCCAGCTGGCCCTCCCGCACCCTGCTGTGACACAAATACATCTCTGACCCCTCCTCTGGAACGTGGTCTGCAGTCCAGACACACAGCACATGTCCCGAGCCACCACTCAAATGGCCGAACGCACAGCGGTATCAGATATCCCAGCACCGGTGATGTTCTGCAGCAAGAAGGCACATTCAACAGGTTTTTAAAATATAGGGCCCTAGAACTGGTATTACGTGATAGAGCAGAGGCACATACAAGGATTTTTTATAAGCATCACACGATCTTACATTAAATAATGACAACGGTCACTGACCACTACTAAAGCACGGCAAAAATGCCAAGAGCCACCTGCAAGCTGGAAACCGCTTCCTTTAACTCCCTGCTTCCCCGGGGCTCAGCTGAACGTCTTTATCCATTTCCACACACCTTTCATTTCACTTGCCAGTATTTAATCTGTGAAGCATTCAGGAAAACAGCTCACACCACCGCTACTCAAAATAGAAGCGCAGTTTGCTGTAAACCACTTGTTTTTAATCCTCTTTGAGAGGCTGCGATTCTTCTCTACACAGGAGTCATTATATCACGCTGCTCTTTTCTTGCAACGTTAAGCAAAAACCTTCTGAAGTCTGACACCCCCATCTCACTTACCCCTCTGCATGCCAGCTGGAAGAAAAAAGAATTACGCTGTATTCAAGCTGAAGCTAAGACATGCGAGCAGGGAATGAAGACATCCTCACTGCCTGGTTTAGAACTGGCCTTTATTTCTCCTGCTGCGTGAATATCTGGGAGATTTGCCTGAGCATGGCATACAAACTGCTCCCCTCCAGCTCAGGCTGCAAGTTCTGGTTTTGAAGCAGAACAGGGGCACCCCTCTTGCTGCCTCATTTTCAGTCCCACACAAAATCCAGCCATAAAAGGTTGCACCTGGCACCGTGCACACAACAGAGGGTTCTGCCACTCCAGCTGTGACACATGGCTTTAAACAGAGCCGCCTCAGACACACCGCAGAGCAGTTTTTCAAGACTGAACGCCAAGGGAAAGCAACTCAAGGGCAGAAGGAAAGAAACTCCCTTTTACCAGCCACTGATAAAGGGGAAACTCAGGCAGGAGATCGGAAAGAAATGTACCACACGCAGAAAAAAACCACATGTGAAAATGCAGAAAAAAACAGAAAAGATCCTTGATTCCTTGAGGACTCAAAGCAAAACCTGGAAGATGCTCAGAGATAGAAAGGAAATGGATGTTAAAAATAAAAGTGCACCATGTTGAAGTGTGTGGGGGATTTTTTCTGTTGTGTTTTGTTTGTTTTTTAAGTACGTGTATCTTACACTAGACAAAGAAAATGGTGAAAGTTGTACCAAGTCTCTGCACTCAGTTGCTTTTATCAGGAGAAGCAAATTGTAAACGCACAAGTCACAAGTCAGCGCCCTGGGATGGGACGTCCAGTGCTGGGAATGCAGGGCAGCAAGAGGAGAGGAATGGAGCTGGTAAAAGGAAAGACAGGGCACAGAGAGCAGCCAAAACAGGGAGGCCTCCCTGACAAGTTACCTGGCTGTGGACTCTCCCTCCTTCAACGGGCAGGAGATGGCTCCACATGCTGAGAGCAGCGCAGCTGCCAGGCAAACGGTGTAGGCGGCACTCGAACCCAGCCCAGCTCCCGTGGGGAGCTCCGACCACACCAGGATGTCCATACTTGGTACATCTCTGAAAGACAAAACACACAGGATGCAACACAACCACCTTGAATTCCACCTTGAGACAACATTTCAAAGGCAGAAGACTGGTCACAAGACAAGCTGGTTGAAAACAAGCGCCATCAGCAGAGGCACGGACATCCATAGGCAAGGGCTTCAGGAGTGCTCCTTAGCACAGCTGAGGAGCCTTGCTAAGCCATTGTGCTAAAACAAAGCCTTGCTCAATTGGATCTGTGATTAGCACAGCTTGTGAAGCTGCTAGCAGGGACACTTAGTAACTAAATACATGAGTAGCACCATAAAGAGACCCTTTAAAGATTGTTGCAAACGTGATTTTAAAAATATTTCTAAATAAAGCCTAAATATCCCAAATTCATAGCTGCATAGTTACATCCCACTGGAGCGACAAGCTGATGGGGAAGATGAAATCTGCACCTATCTGTGCCCACAGGCCCCTCTTCTCCACCAAATGCATCCAGGTTGTGTTACAGATCCCAACAGCAAACCTAGGAGCTTTTCACTAGCTGGTGAGTGACAAAACTATGAACCGATGGCTTCAGAGCAGGCTGGTGACAGCTCCAGCGCTATTACCAAGCTACTCGGGGACTGCTACACATCACGATTCTTTAACCTTTGGTTCCTTTGCTATGAACCTTGAAGTCAAGTTCTGACTTGGTTTAAAACAGCAAGCAGTGCTGCCTCAGGCAGCGCCCTGAGCACCCGGCCAGTCACTTACGCTGGTATAATCAACAGTGTTGGGTGAGTTCAGAAACTGGAACAGCCTTGAGCTGCAGTTACACCAAGGGAAGGGTAGGATGAGCTGCTCTGACTTCAGTACCTCAAAACTAGATGTCTAAACAAGAGCAGATGGTTCCCTGCCAAACAGTCCAGCTCTATAGAGCGTTTCCTGAGGTGCTCTGAATCTAAGCAAAGTGAAATACCTTGTAATTTCATATTTTCATTCACAGACTTGGTTTCTTCCTCTGACCTTGTAGAAGCAGCTAATGGCTACAACAACTCAAGACAGAACATTTATTTTAGGGCAGGGAGACAGCCTTACCCATACTTAGCCGAAATAGCCAGGCACATATACAGAAAGGCGAGAGTAGCAAGGCTCTCAGGAGCTGTGGCTCCGGCAGCGATTCCAGCAAACTCCCTCAGTGTATCCAGCTGTTCTACGCTGGGGGGCTTAGATTCATCAAAGTCAGCTATGGAAGTAAGCAGGGGAGAATTTAAACACTTAGAAACCAGAGAACTGTTAAACTTGAAAGCAGTATTTACAAGAACATCTCCTGTTGCAGTAGGCAGAGACTGAGCCAGATTTCACCTATAAACTTTCTGTCTGCAGATTCATGATAAAATAAAAGCAAAATCTCCACCAGCCACTCTGAGAAGCCCATGTTTCCACACTCCACACCCGCACGGTATTTCAGTAACTGTCTCCTTGCCTACACTTCCCAGGGCACCCACCCATCACTATGTAGAACTTGCAAAGTCACAAACTCTTTATTAATAAGGAACATGGATATTCTGATGAGTCTGACATGAGTCTGGACTCCAAATGCCCAGCAGCAGACATCAGCGCAAGAGAACTTCTGGTCAGTGCTGACAGAGGTTACCAATGCTCTGACCTGGCAGACTTTCTGCTAAGCAAACTGTTGCAAGGGTCATGGGAGATACCACCAGGTACTGCAACACAACTACTAGTCAGGGGCTTCACCCAGTAAAATGTGCTGTAGAAACTCCAGCCAGGGCTGGCGTGGGGCAGGAGAACAGGCCCTGCACCCCTGCCTTTTCCAAGAGCTCCAAACTCAGACCAGCTTCAGAGACACTTTCCGTTTTGGGCCCTCATCTAGTGCTGAGGTCCCTGGCTGGCTTCTGTACATATTACAACGTTGCCTGAGCAGGTGCAGCAATAGAACAAGGTCCCAAGAACCTGAACGAGGAGGACACAGCTGCAGCAAGGGCCGCTCGCAGGTACCGCAGCATCAGGCAGCTCCCAAGTAGCACACAGGGAGTGCAGTGCCTGGGCTGGGGGCGTGCAGGGACACGTTAGTTCAGCACACACGGAGCACAGTGACACAATGGGCCGCAGCAACATTCTGCAGAGGAACAAATACCCCCCGGGGGTCCCGCTGGGTCACCGGGCACGGCCGAGACCCCACAGGGGCAGTGGGATCCTCCTCCCAGCGCTTGCCTGCAAACCCGCTCCGCAGGGCCTGCAGAGAGGGGATGTCCCAGCTCCTCAGGACGCCGACCCCGGGCAGGCGGACGCAGACCCGGCCCTCAGCGCAGGGCCGCAGCCGCAGGAACGTCCTCAGGTCCAACGCCACGGCCAAGGCCACCTGCGGGCGAGGAGAAGTGGCGTGAGGGACGTGGAAGGAGGCGAGGGGAGCCCCGGCGGCGGCCGGCTCCTTACCTTGCCGTGCACCACGGCGTGCTCCCCATGCAGGATCGCCTTCCCCGGGGCGGACAGCACCAGGCCCCGCTCCCACATCGTTTTCGGGGTCCCGCACCGGCGCCTCAGCTGACCAACTCCAACTGACTCCAACTGACAGCTCCGCCCACCAATAGGAGTCGCGCGCTGCCCCACCCTCCTTGCTGTCTAGCCAATAGCTGGCATCCTGGTGGAGGCGGGACTTGAGAAGCACCAATCGGAAGCCGGCGGTGCCGCGTGGTGTGGCGCTCGGGTGACAGCGCGCGTGGGCGAAAGGAAGGAAGGACGGTGGCCGCGGAGGGTCAAGGCCCGGCGGCTACGAGCGATGTTATCGGGAGCGGTGCTGCGGCGGGCGGCGGCGGCGACGGCGGGCCGGGGCGTGCGGGGCCCGCTGGGCCGGCGGCAGCGGAGCGGGACGGGCAGGTGAGCGCGGGGCCGGGCGGGGCCGGGCGGGGCAGGGCCCGGCGGCCCCTCTGACGGCCTGTGCTCCCGCAGCCCCGACGGCGGCTCCTCCACCCGCAGCGACCGGGCCCCGAGGATCTACACGAGGACGGGAGACGCAGGTGGTGACCGGGAGCGGCGGGGGGGACCCCGGGGGAGCGCGGGGCAGAGCCCGGCCCGACCCCCGGCCCTCGGCCTGGCCGGGCCCGGCCCTGAGCGCCTCCCGGGCCTTTCCCAAAGGCTTCTCCAGCACTTTCACCGGGGAACGGCGGCCCAAGGGCGACCGGATCTTCGAGGCCCTGGGAGCCACGGACGAACTGAGCTCGGCCATCGGGTAACCCGGGTCCCAGGGCCCCATCCCGGGTGAGGGGCTGTGGAGGCCTGGCCGTGCCCCGCCAGGGCTGCCTGAACCCCGGCCCTCCCCATGCGCCGGGGCCAGTGACACTGTCAGACCCCTTCTGCAGGGTCTTTTGGGTGTCCTGGTGCATTAACACCCTCTCCCCTGGCCCCACCACCTGCGGGAGGGAAGGGGATGGATGCCCTCTGCCTCGACTTTTCTGGCGACTTGCCCTGACAGACAGACAGAGCATCCAAACTCTGTGTCGTTCATGTGGAAAAACATATGCACACTTCTGGTAACTTTCCCCTTCCTAACTAATTCTGCTTTTTCTTAAATCTAGGCTTGCTAGTGAATTTAGCAGTGAAAAGGGCCACACGTTTGTTGAGCAGCTTCACAAAGTGAGTATAATGATAATCCTCATCCAGTGTGGCCAGTTCGTCAATGCTATTGAAATGTGTTCTTATACGATTTAATTTTGGACACAGTGCTCCCATTGACACACAAGAATTTAATAAATAAAATTAAGTATTTAAGTAAATACTTAAGACTCTGATCCTTGATTACTCTCTAAGAAATAAGTTTCTTTAACCAAGATGGAAATTGGTAGATCAAGTGATTAGTTGTGGGCAGACAAGCAGATCTCTAGATCTGTTCAGACCTGTTGCTGTACACAGTTGTGGACACAAGTCTTGTTGTCACACAGCCTCAGATTTGAAATTGGGGCAAAGTAACCACGTGGGGAGGCAGCTCCCATCGTAGCCATCTGTGGGTTCTGCTCATTAGCGTTGCTGTGCACAAAAACTCTGAACGAGTTAATCAGAGACTTCAAAAAGCTTTACCAGACTGCCTGTCAGGTGTCCTGAGTTGCGGAGAGTTGTCCCTCTTGGAAGTAGATGTGACACGGAGCCAGCGTTGTCTGCAGCTGTTTGTCACCTTCTTCCAGAGGTTACTGGTTCCATGTTCCACCAGCAAAGGCATCATGTGAGTGCTCCCCAGTCTGCTTTCTGCAGAGTCAGCCAGGGCGGTTTGATGTGCCAGTGAAAACAAGTACATGCGCTAATCTGGCTTCTCATAAAGCAATTAGGGAGTACTTATCTGATCCCCCCTGCCAGCAGGCCAGGGGATGATGAACAACAAGGGTAGGATCTTCTTTAATCAGCACAACCAGCTGTCGCCTCCCGGAGCTCGCTGCGGTTGTACTGGAGCATCAAAGGCCGGTTAATGAAAGCGCTTCTGATTTTTGTCCCGATTGCCACGTCTAGGTCCAGTGCATGCTGCAGGACGTGGGCTCCAACATCGCGACGCCTCTCTCCTCAGCCAGGGAGGCTCACCTGAGTAAGTCCCACCACACCTTTCCTGGGATAACGGGTGGTGAATCCTGGCTGTCCCCCTGCACTGGTGCTGGACCGCTGCATGGTGTTAATAGTCTGAGCTGCCCAAGGCTGCTCCGTAGCCTCTGTCTGCTGCTGAGTGAAGTCACACGCGAATGAAGTCACACTCAGTCCCACAAGCTGCTACGTGTGTGACCTGGGTGGTGTAAACTGGCCTGAGGCGCTGCCCCGATACCACACCCAGCCCTGGCTGCCGAACGGGGAGCCAGCCCTGCTCTAGCAGGATTTTTTTGGGATGCTTTCTTAGGATTTACTGATCCAAGAAATACGAAACTAGAGCTCTATCCGTAGAGGGAATCACTTCTATATTTCTTTTAGCTGATTCTTCTTTTCCCTCTATAGAACGAACATCTTTTAGTGAGAAGCCAGTTCTGGAGCTGGAGCAGTGGATTGACAGTTATTCAGAGCAGCTTCCTCCACTCCGAGCCTTCATCCTGCCTGTAAGTTCTCGTTGTGCCTCTCGCCGACTAGGGAGACCTCGCTTTGTTTAAGTAAATCTGCTCCACCACTTGGCATGGGAAAACAGGTTGTGAGGCCGTTATTTGCACAGACAAATACCAAAAGAAAAGCAGAGAAGAGGTTGAGTTAAATTTCCACATCCTACCGCATTCAGATATCTCTTCCCCGCTGCCCAGCTGTAACACAGGGTTCAGTTGTGCGCGTGTGAGATGTGATAAGCATTGCGGCGGTCGGACAATGAGGCGGATGGCTGTATCTGTTGTTAGCAGACACTGATGCGCTGTTCCATTGTTGTTGCAGTCAGGAGGTAAAAGCAGCGCTGCTCTCCATTTTTCCCGAGCTGTCTGCCGCAGAGCTGAAAGGTGGTGAGTGTTGGCTGTAGCATAACAGAAAGAAATTGATAAAAGGTGATGAGAATGCTATGAGAGCAAATTGTTGCAGTCAGAACAATCAACCATGGCTGTATTGTGCCGGCTGGAGCTTGAGTCAGGCTTTGTATGTTTGTATTAGTCAAATTCCACAAGTGTAGTCAGCAAAAGCAAATCTCTTCTATGCCCTGAACTGGGTCACCCAAGCTAAGAACTTCAGAAAGACCAGACAGATACTGAGACACATCTACGTGTTCAGCTTGTAGCTGATTTGGAAGCTGCGTACCAGCAGGTGGGAGATCCAGGGAAGCTTTTAGTGGCTGAAGACATGCCAGCTCTCACCCACCCTGTCCCACTGCTCCATTGGAGACGAAAACTCCCCCAGGAAGATCTGTAGGAGAAAACTCCGTCTGCTTGTTACTAAATCACTGCAAAGTCACTTGCATGAGCCTGAATCTGCTCATCCACAGTTCTGAGTTGCTGGAGGTTCTCTACTGCACGGATTTTTGTGGGTGTGCTCTGCTGCAAGGATTGCTGCTCTGACAAGATACCCTGCAGCAGCGCCATCTTCAAAAATCTAACATTGCAGTCAGTGGCTTCTTGTCAAAAGAAAGCCTGAAAGGGCTGTGCCCTGGTCAGCTCTGTTCCCTCAACAAAAGAAGGGTCCATAAGGGCATTGGTCACCCACAAACTGCTCACATTGCTCAGTGACACCCACTGATGAGTGTCCTGCACATGGGTGGAGCTGCAGCCCCCAGAACAGGGACAAACATTAGTGGCATCATTTGGCTACCACAGGTTCTTCCTGGGGAAGGAAACGGTAATGGGTCAGGGTGTGAAGGTTGGTGCTCCCACAAATTGCAGTCCTTTGTGCATTCAGAGCCAGAAAGATAAATATGTTAAAGTTGTCGTTTTCTTTTTCTAGTGTGGTGCCTTTAGTACAAGCAGGAGAAGCTGATCCAAACGTGGCCAAATATTTAAACAGGTGAAAAAACAAATCTCAAACCCCTACTCTATACTACTGAGGTGTGCCTGGTGTTGCTCCCTTGGTCTTGGGATAAAAACACGGGGTTTCACTTCTTAAAACATTTCCCTTCTAGAATAAGATCTTTGAAAGATCAATAAGCAGCTTGTTAAAAAGTCTCGTTGCGAGGCCTGTGAGTGTGTGGACAGTGCTGTGGTGCGGAGGGAAAAGCCATTTTGATCTCTTAGCCGCTGTTCTTCCACTGTGATCCCGCGTGCTTTGCTGTGTAGTTGCACATCGCTGGGTACAAATGCACCTGGTGGGAGAAGGGGTTTCACTGATTTTCCTTTGCTTTTCAGACTGAGCGACTATCTCTTCGTTTTGGCACGTTACGCTGCAATGAAGGAAGGGAAGGAAGAGAAAATATATATAAAGCCTGAAGCGTAACTGGGACCGGGAATTTTTGTTTCCTTGGTCATGGGAAGTGAAATCCTCTCTGCTTTCCCCATCAAGGAAGGGAAAGAGAACAAGCCCGGACTGGAAATGTGAGCTGCCAAGAACTTCCAGCTTCAGTAACTAGACCTTGTTCGTAAACGCTGTGAAGAACAGAGCTGGGCCTTGTGCAGATGTCAGAGTTACTGTTGGCCCTGGGTTGGGGCTCAAGCAGGAGACTCCAGAGACCCACAGCTGATTTCTAGAGATGTTTTCACTTCCCGGGGCAGCAGCAGGTGCTGTGGAAAGACATTGACAGGACTCGGAGGAGTGAAGAGGAGAAAACTATCAACTTCTCTTTGTAAGTCATAATAATGCTCGTACAGAACAGCAACTGTGGGGAGATGCGGGAAATCGGTCCGCAAGCTTTGAAATAATAAATATGATTTACTTGTACCGAAGGGCCCTTAACTGTCATACTTTAATATTGAGCCCAGCGTGCTTTTCTTTTTTGAGCTGCTTTCAATCCATCAGCCCTGGCTGGAGCTGAGCTGGGTAGATTTACAGGAACGCACCAAGAATTCCTTGGCTCTGGCTGCTCCTCTTTATGCATGTGAAGAATGTCTCTGTGCTGACAGCCCTGTGTGGCCTCTGCCAGGAACGGGGCTCGCGCAGGACAGAGGTATTGAAGTGGGAAGGGCTGAATCCTGCAGGTCATGTGCAGGCGAGGTGATTCTGAGACTCGAGTCACTAAATTTGCAGATAAAGAGGTTGTGATGAGCAGCAGGGACCTGGCACCTCCTCAGCTAGAGCTGCAAGAGAGGCTGACACCCAAATGGGTCTGTGTGTCACACGTACCGTCCGCAGTGACCTCAGCCCTCAGCAGGGTGGATGAGCATGTCCTAGAGCTTGGAGAACCTGTCTGCAAATATCACCATAGCAGAATGCAGTGCTTCAACAGAGACAACATCCTCCCTGTCAGCTTCCCAATGGACTGAAAACTGCCCAAAATCACACTTGGCACATAAACAAGTGCATTACAGCCACTGGAATGAGTTAACACCCCTGGTGTTTAGGGAATACAGAGAATTCTAGTTCCACAGTGAAGTCCAAAGCAGTTCCAGCTTGGAAATGTAACTGGGAAGAACCCACGTCAGGGTGGTTTAAGGCTTCCCCTCCCTGCTTGGTGGGTGGTTGCACATCGAGGGTGCTCGTCCTGCACCAAGGCTGCTGCTTTTAGTACTGGGAGCTTTTCAGCCAGTTGTGCAGCTTCCTCTCTTCTATAAGTAGAAACAAGCTTAAACTTGCTCCCAAAAGAGACTGGCTTTGGTGCTACCTTTTTAATCAGAGTGGGGTCAGAGTGAAGAATGCCCAGTGCTAATAGATAGTGCTGTCTCATTATTCACCTTTTTTTTTTTTAAACAGATATTTCATGGCTATTGTTAATGCACATTTTTCACAGAGTAATTTTCCAAGCCTTAGCCTGTAACACATCCCCCTGACAAATGCTCCCGATTTGGACTGTACCGTCAGCTGCAATGTCACATCAGACATTTGCTCAATGCCTGCTCCAGACAGGCCATCCAGTTTTATGATAGCTCTGTCTCAGTGATCACTATTGAACCTTAAGAATCTAGAGGCTTTTCAAGTTTAATTGAATAAAATTCTTTGCAATATAAATTCTTCATGAATGCTATATAAATCAGTTCCAGGATGGATTTATAGTATTTTCTTTTTCCAGCTGGGGGGAAAAAAAACTCACTACTGTTTTGGGACCAAAGCTGGTATTGTTTTGATTGCAAAGAGAAATAAATTTAGTTACTGCACTTTAACATGATGTAGAGATTAAATTTATTAGGGCACACTCAGCTCCCTCTCTCTCCCTTTCTACCCAAAGACGTCTGTGCAATTGTTTCGCAAGGCTGAAGCAGAGGGAGGCTGGTGTCTGGGGTCACCCTGTGGTTTCAGTTAAGCCAGGCACAGAAGGCCAGGCTTAAATATAGGCCTGAGCAGAGACTGGGCTGAGCGCGTTCCCAGCCCCAGGGGGTGCTTCAGCTCCGCAGGGGCCACACTTGTCCCCTTAAGACTTCACAGCATGCAGTTTGTCCTTTGCTTCCCCACCTCATCGTACAGCACTCGGCTCTACAAAAGGGACCTTCCTGAGTGCCGTCCCCAAGGTCCCTGGATCACGGAGCAGCACAAGAGCCTGGCAAGACAGCGGGCAGGAGCAAAGCGTCACTGAAATGAAATACAGGCTTTAAAACAAATAAAGGTCTATCGCTCTGGGTCAGCATTTGTTTCCCCAAGTCCTTTGTCCCCACCCAGCAACTCCAGCCGTACAGCGCAGGGATTCCAGCGCCTGTGCCTCATTAATATCCCGGGAGGAAGGCAGATGCTTTGTCCATCCTGACCGTCTGCGGAGCCCAGATCCAGTCCTTCCTAGCAGGGCTCCTTATTTATGATGACGCTGGAGCTGCCAGCACAGACATATGTTGCTAAGGGTCGTTTATTCTTGTTTGTAAAATGTATGGCTGCTCCTAGCTTACATGCTGTCAAAACTGGAAGAACTGGCCCCAAAATCTCTTGCTGCATGATTGGATCAGACGCCTGTACATCTGTTAACGCTGTAGGAGCTGTAAAATGAAATAAGTTTCACTATAACTCAAGCACCTCTATTACCGCCACAACGTGCAAGCAGCAGAGCAGGCTGCTGCTCCTGCAGAAATCACACAAACATACATTTTGCCAAGTCATATGTAAATTCATCCAAGGCAGCGTTCCCTCTGCTGATGCACAGAAGGAAGGACCTGTACGTGAGTCCCCACCTCAGGGCTTGGTGTGGTGCTGCACCTCAAGGGTGAGTTTTGGGGTGCACGGCCGCGGCAACGGGGAGCCAGCAGCAGCCTCCCACTCCTCCTCTCCAGCTGGAGGAGCAGAAGGGACCACATCTGCCACTGGGTCAAGTCCTCTGCAGTCACAGGCCCCCGAAAATCCCATTTTGCCTGGAAGTGGCCAAAGAAAAACCCTCCCCACCCAAACAGCTTGTGCTACAGCTTGGTAAGACCTGGCTAGAAAAGGTCAGTGGTAGCATCTTGGGGTAAAAGCCACCGTCCATGCATCAGACAGAAGCAGATGCAGCCGTTTGCATTGAGGCTGTCTTGGTCTCTCAGCTCCAGCTCTGCCCCAACCCAGCACAAAGTGCCCGTCTCTGTGCCCCATCCCCGCTGCAGCTGCTCCGCAGGGTGAGCACGGAGGGGCAGAGCAAGAGCCGGCGCTCCAGCCACCCCAGGGGAAGCTGTAGAGGGTCAGTACCAAGGAATTTGACCTTAGAAACAGCCACAAAAGCACATTTCTGAACAGCCCCTGTATAAGGTGGCAGTGCCAAGCCAGTGCCACGGAGGTCTGACCACCCCATCTCCCAGTCAGGTCAGCAATGCGCTGCAGGAGCTGCTGCATGCCTTGGTAAACGTGAGCAAACACGAAAATAAGCTATGGGAATACCTGATGTCATTGTGCTCAGGGGTGTGGAGAGCGGAGCTCGGGACATCTCCTCCCTCTCCATCCAAACCCACAACTGCGCTGGGAAGGAGCACGGGCTGAGACGTTGCACAAAACAGGGGGAACGCCGGTCAGCAGTGTGGGTCAGGGCCTGGGCCAGGCTGGAGGAGCAGCGGGGAAGCTCTCGGCTCCCCAGCACGCCTGTGCCCACACGGCAGCCACCGCGGTTGGGACACCCCGGCACCGCCGCTGAGGCAGCACCAGCCTCTGGCGATCGCTCCAGCTCCGTGCCCAGCCCATGGTCCGAGCGCCTCGGCCACCGTCAGACGCCACCTTCGGCCAGTCCCGAGGTGCAGTGGTGTGTGCGGAGCCATCCCCGGCAAGACCGTGCCGTGCTGGCGTGCCACGCAGCGACAGGGAAGCAGGCACTTTGCAGGCCTGGCTGTTCGCTGCCAGCTCTCTGCCTTGGCAGCATCTGCTGTGGGGTTTCTTTTTGCTGTTTCTGACGGCGCCATATGTGTCTGTGTCAAAACAATGGCGCTTGCACACTGACTGCGAGCCCTCTCCCTCGCTCCCGCCAAGCTCCCTCTCCCCAGCGAAGCCCCAGCGCCCACAGGGCTGGTCCTGAGTGCACGGTCCCAGGGCAAACACGCAGGACGGGCACGGCGAGAGCGGGCAGAGAGCCAGGGGAGCTCCACGCACCGACTCTGAATTCTGGGGGAAGCAGGAGCAGCAGGCACAGCTCCTTGCTCCCAGAGCCAGGCGAGGGGAGCAACACAGTGCCTATATTATTATTACTAACAACAAACCCCATGTTGGCTTGAGTGACGGGTCCTTAGGGCAGTTTCTAAAATACAAAGCGCAGCCTTGCCCCACAAACCCACGTCTCTTCTCCCTCCCCAAACCAAGAAGTGTAAAATTCCTCAGTGCAAAGATCCAGAGTTGGCCCAGCTCGCCACCCAAACCCCGGCCTGGCAGGTAGGAAGGACCCAAGCCTCAGCACCCTGCAGAACCAAATAGCATTCTTCCATCATACTCCAAGACACAAGAACAAATCCTGCTTCAGACAACGCTGCCAGGTCTCATATTGCTCACCAGAGCACCCCAAGGAGCCCATCTCTCAGGGGCACCCAAGCACACGCAGGAACCAGCCCAGCAAAAGGGATTTCCAAGGGAGCAGCAGCCCCCAGCCCATCTCACAGCCTCCCGCAGTACCAGTGCCCCAAAACTCCGCTCCCTGCTCTGAGCAGCAGCATTGCACCACAGAAAGGAAGAGGAGACATCCACTCATCTTATCATACCAGGTTTATTTTTCTCTTTCCTGCGTTTCTGATACAAGGGATGGAACCAAGGTCTCCCCAGCAGTGAGTTTTCTATAGAAAAAACAGTCATTAATCTCACATGGCAGAAGCGTCCCTGCCCTACAAAGAACACCGTGCAGAACACAGTGGTGCAGGCAGGGACCGACACACATTCACAGCCTTCTGCTCAGGTAAAAACATATTAAAGCCTCCCAGTCATACAGAAATCAGCTGCTCAAGAGCAATATCATTGCACACACAACCACCCAGAGCACACACTAGACAATCACGTTTTCTACACTAGCTACAAAATTGGATGTAGGGTCTGGTAGTGCAATATTTCCTGGTTTGGAGGGACCTCGCTAAGTCTGCATTAAGATCTTTGCTAGGAATGGTACACCTGAGGAAGGTAGGAAAAAAGGGAAACAAAGATTTTACTTCGCTGTGTTCAACAATCCACTCAACCGAACAACCATTGTGCTCTACTCAGACACCGCTTTTCCCTAAAAGAAAAAAAGAGCTCGTCTGATATTTTAAACTATGATTGGTACAAGTCAGTGCCTAAAATCTCCAAACTACACATTAACAACGGGTTAATGCTGAAATGTTCTATGTAAAAAAAAGAAATCCAATTTTAAAAAATGCAGCTTATTATCATTTTTAATTTCTCTGGACTCAGTCCAGTATCTTGAGTCCTCTGAATGCAGACATTCCTGTCCTCACTAATGCTTCCGATCACTCCTGTTTAATATTACTGAGCTGACATAGAAAAAGCATCCTGATGTGGTTTTCCAGACGCATTTCCAGGCATTGGTTCTAAAAAAAAGGGTTACTTCTCTGAGAACCAGCTGAAGCAAGACGAGAAAAATGAAGCAAAGGCCACCTCTGTTCTCTTGGTTGAACAGCGCCAAGTGTTTTCTCGTCTGTTTGAAATGTGCAACACATTGTGGTTCAGAGGGTCTTCAAAGAGCCCAGGGAGCTTCCTCTGTGCAGAGAAACGTGCACACCTGGGGATGTGAATCTTTGCGGGACATAATCACAGAATCATTTTGGTTGGAAAAGACCCTCAAGATCATTGAGTTCAACCGTTAACCCACCCTGGCACTGACCCACATTCCTGAGAACCTCATCTCGCATCTGTCCAACCCCTCCAGGGATGGTGGCTCCACCACTGCCCTGGCAGCCTGTTCCAATGCCCAACAGCCCTTTCCAGGAAGAAATATTCCCTAATGTCCAATCTAAACCTCCGCAGTGCAACTTGAGGGATGGACCAAGGCTGAGGTAGGGTCTGGCTGCTGCCAGCTGCCTCGTGCAGCAAAGCACCGAGCCGTGCAGAGGAGCCAGAGCACAGGGTGAGGGTCACCGGTGCCACAGGACAGTCTGGGGGGAAAGGGAAGTCCAGGGGAGAGAGCAGCAGCCTCTGCTTTATCAGTGAGCTTGTTCTATTAGCGAGCAGAATTGGGGTAGGCGAGAGGGTGACTGGTTTTTAATCCTGTCCCAAACAGGGGAATGTACATGGCTTTCCTTTGTGCCAGAAACCCCGCAAGAACTGAGCAGCCCAGGAGATCACAGTCCCTCCTCTCACCTGGTCTGGGCCCAGGCAGGACTTGCAGCGGCAAGGGACCAAGGCTGGGAAGTTGCAGAGACACTTTATGAATCAAGCTCTGAACTTCATTAGAAATGGTAGGAAAGGTCCAAACCTCCCCAAAACACACACACGTGCAAACTCCCCACTCACACCCTGCCTTTCAGAGCAACCTGAAAAAGCTGCCTGCTGCAGGCAAACATCAACCGTTAAAAATAAGGCCAGAATGAGACAAAGCGACCAAAATAAATAGTTTGGCAACAAAGTGAATGTGGCTGTTACGCAGAGGCCAAGTCCTGGTTTGAAACAGCATGTCTCCATCACAAAAGAGCCTGCAAACAAAGTGAAACCTCTATCCGAGCAAGAGGAGATTTGCCAGCGGAGGTTTCCAGAGGGCTCTCGGCAACTCCACACATTTCCCTTCCAGAGTGCGCAGGGGGCGAGGGCTGCCCGAGCTGCGTGCCACCGCCTGTCCTCTGGAAACTAAATTAAATTGAACCTTTTCTGCTCCTGAGCAAATTCAGACAACAAACCCTCTTGTCCGAAGCACAGGCTCTGGCAAGAGCTTGGCAGAGATGCAGCTGGCTCAGCACGCTGACCCCCACACCTGCTGCTTGAGCTCTTAACCTCCCGCACTCGGGAACCTTCCTGAGAGTGGCAGAGTCCATCTGCTTGTGTTTAACCTGCTGCTTCTCAAGTCTGGGCAAGTGGTTCATTCTCCAAGACAAATGCAAGGGACTCGCACAGAGCGAGGGCATTGGGCAGCCCCCACGCACTCCTGACCTGAGAGAACAGTGCCCGTTTGTGGCACATCCAACGCTGCAGCCTCCTGCTCGTCTCCTCGTGGGCTCTGTCACGTTTCTGCCTTTGTGCAGCTTCCCACAGACCGACTTCCACCCAGTAAGAAACTGGACCATCTCCTGGGAAAGGAAAAAGAAACGCTCCCCCAGCAGCAGCTGCCCAGACTGCAGAGCCTGCTGGGGGTATCACGGTCACTAATCTGACTGGCACTTTTAATGTTCCTTTTGTGCTCCCCTAGGGTTTGCTTTTAAAGACGATTTACGTGGGTGTCAAGTGAAGTGCATTGGGTCAGACCCGTCACCTCCTTCATCCTGGAGCAGTGCCCAAGAAGAGCCAGCCCTATCTGGCCCAGCAGCTCTTCCCTGGAAACCTTTATTATCAGCTGCATCTCTCCAGCCCTCGTGTGAGCCAGCAGCTCTGTGCACGAAGGCCCCCACCTCCAGCAGCAGCCAGCAGCTCCGAGAGCCCCCATCGCCAAGTCCAGGGCCACTAGGACAGCTCGAAGCCAGTGTTCATGCTGATGGCATAGCGCAGCTTCTCCCGCAGGATGCTCTTCTTGCTGTAGTTGGGGAGCTTGAGGAGGTTGAAACACGTAGAGGAGGTTGGGAGACGCCCGCCCGGCTCTTTCTTGCGAATCGTGAAGAAGCCTCGTAGCACGCTGCCCAGCGTGTCACCAGTGTCCTAGAACGGGGCAGAAATACAGCACCTTGCACTTCTCCGCTGTGCTCCTGCCAAGCAGGTTCCCTGTGCACAGGGCAGAGGTGCCAACACTAAACCCGTCTGCTGGGGACAGGGAGAACTGAACCTTGAAGCCCCGTCCCCCACAGTGGTCAGAAAGGAGCTTCTCTTGTAACTGCAACTGCCGCCACAAACAGGGATGCAGGGTGCACAGGGGACAGGATCAGTGGCACAGAGAGGTCCCAAGGGGAAAACACAACCCTGGAGACATGCAGTAAGAGCCCAAGTGCTGCTGTGTGTGGGAGCAGGTAGGTGCAGCTGCATGCACCCTATTAGTGTGAGGTTGTTTCACCTTGCCCTATCGAACATATATCTTTATGCCTTCAGATTTTCCTGGTGTGAGATGAGGAGGCTGGGAGGGGCCTGGCAGGGAACACAAGACACAGGAGCAAGCAGGGTCCCTACCTGGTCATCGGAGACTTCCACGCAGCGGATGGAAAACGGAGGCTTGAGGTAGGCGAAGCCCAGAAGCGGAGGCCTGGAGCAGCTGGTAACAAACTGAAAAAGCGACAGACGGTGAAAGACGGCAGCGGCGAGAGCAGCCTGGCTGTGCCAGACCTGCAGGTAATGCAGTCACAGCTGCCCGGGCTGGCGTTTGAGCACCCCCAGTACATGCTGCTGAGCTTTAGTGCACAGCTCTGTGGGTCTTTGAAAACTGCTGTGTAGGCAAGACTACTCAGGGTGACACAAGAGCATTTATAGAAACTCTGCTTCCAGGGCTGCCCCTTTGAGGAGCAGGATGTTGATTTTAAGGTGTCAAGCATTTCTGGAGAAAGCTCCCAGCTAACTGGAACAGCACTAGCCCAACCAACCTGAAAGGCAGGCGGGGCTGTAAAACCGGCGATTACCTTGAGAAACATGGCTCTCTCCTCAGGGCTGAAGTCGTTGGCCAGGATGTCCCACAGCCAGATAATGACCCGGTGACTCCCATGGAAGCCTCCGTAATACACGGTGTGTTTTCTGGGGAGAGAAAGGTGGTGACAGGCAGAGAGAATTTCTGCTCTCAGGAACCAGTGGAGGAAAAGACCTTTCCTGTTCATTGGTACTTTGTCCAAATTAGCTTTAAGGAACATGTTCTACAGCTTCATTTCTGTCTGCTCCTCAAATTTCAGTTAAGAGGAGCAGAAAGTTGTGAAAGAGTCCATCTCCTGCAAACCTCCAAACAGCTCTGTAAGAAACTGGCTCGGTTTGCTGAGCAGGGAGACCAGCACACCAAGTTGCTCACTTACTTTAAGTCCTCGAGGTCAATCTCAGCGTTGTCACCAGAGATCAGCCGCTGCAATTCTGGTGCGGAAAACATACGAATCCACTCAGGCTTAATGATCGACCTGAATCCACTGATGAGTGCTGCTGTCTGACTCTTGATTTGCGTGTGCATCCGAAAGTGAGCCATGAGATGGATGTAGCTGATCCTGCGTGTGACAGGGAGGGTGGCAGTGATGGAGATGCAGCAACAAGGTACAACCACCTCTCTGGTGCAGAAACCAGGCTGCTGACCTGTCTCTCCAGCCCAAAAGGGACTAGCACTGCATTACACTTTCCCTTCCAGGGCCCTGCTCTTTGTTTAAGCAGAAAAAGCTGTTCTTCTGTCCAGACTTTGCCTCCCACCTCTGGGACCGTCTGTTCATTTCTCAGAGCTTCTTCCCAACCCAGGGACTGGCTGGCTTTAATAATCATCACTTGATGACCCTTGGCCAGACAGCAGCTCACAGAGCGGAGCCTGCGTCCAGCTCCTCTTTAAAGGATCAGATCCCAGTCACGGTCGCTTTTCTAGGTTTGGAAAACAAATGTCTGGGCTCTGACGCTGCACTGGAATCCATGGCTGGAGAATCAACACACCAAAAACCACTGAGGAGTTCCACCTTCACCCCAGCGGTATGAAGAGGTGCATTGTTTATCAGGGGGACGCACCATCAGGCTTTCTCTTCTCACCAACAATCAAAACAACCAAGCTGGTGGATTCTTCTTCACCAGCTCCTGGGCAGACACCACCACAATCCTCTGCACTGGGTTTTCAGCCAGGAGACCTCTGTCTGCATTAGCAGACAGAACTGTTTCAAGATTGCTTCCACATCTAATGCTGCTTCTGTTCCCTCCCAACTACCAATCTGTGTGCACAGCTGCACAAAAGCTTCAAAGTTTCTGCTGTAAGCGATCAGAGCAACATACAGGACTTTCAACTTTCTCCCTGAGCTGACTTCAGACAAGCCAGAGAATGATCCTTTCAAATGCAAACTCCCTGGTCAGAGCTCGAGAAGGGAAGAGACTTCTGGGAACATCAGGTTGCGAAGCACGACTAACAAAGACAAATCCTCAGGTAGGATCCAGCTTTCACTTGCCATTAAAGAGAACAACCCCCAGATTACCAGTTCAAACACACATCTGCTTAATAGATATTTTACCCTGCTTTTATGATCACTGAAGGGTACAGAGAAAGAAAAAAAATGAAGGGAACAAAAAGGTGGGTTTGGTTTTCAGGCTCTGGAGTTGACATTT
This sequence comes from Nesoenas mayeri, assembly GCF_963082525.1. Taxonomy (NCBI): domain Eukaryota; kingdom Metazoa; phylum Chordata; class Aves; order Columbiformes; family Columbidae; genus Nesoenas; species Nesoenas mayeri. The sequence continues at coordinate 5,702,608 of NC_137565.1, read as the reverse complement.
ACGATAACTATCTAAAAGCCGGTTATCTGTGAAAATAGCTACAGGGCTCCATGTCTCCTCCGATTTCCTGTGTCTAAAGTACGACTGTCGACTACATTTGAATTCACCACTGTCTCCTCTGAAGAACAGCGCTTTATACAACTGCCACATGTTATCATTCTGAGAAGATCTGTCTGCTCCAAGGTGTCTTTGAGCATCTGTGCCCTCTATGTTCACGACTGTGTGCCTGAATTGCTTTGAATCCATCTGTCTGTATCTATCACCGTCATTAAATTCTGCAGAATCTCACAGACTGTGTGCCTTTGACCTCAGAAGCGCTGTTTCAAGAAGCAAATTGTCAATTTTTATTTTGCAAATCGAATTTAATACAATTTCTGCCGATGAACTGTAACCAGTAAATTCTATTAAGATATTTATGTGCTCCTTCTACTCCAATCTATCTCAATTCATTCCAGATGCAAGCCCAAGGAACTAGAATAAAGTATTTTGCAGTGGTGACCTTAAAAATCTAATTGCTGTACTTACTTATTTTCATTGGTAACGGGAATGGTCTTCCCTCCAGGAACAAGTTCATGGCAAACAAGCTGAGGAAGAAATGATTGTATTGCTAATTACTGCCTGGAACCACAATGGAAAGAAATGCCATGCTAAGCTGTTACCTCCCCATAAAACATTTATTTTTACAATAAAACAGTAGGATTTAAAATTTAAGTAATAATCCTGCTTCTGCCTTGAACCAGTTTCACTTAACTATTAACATACTAATTGAACAGTGGGGAACTCCACTGCTCCCACCAGTGGAGCCAGCGCTTCTTCAAGGAAACCTCCTCTCTCGTCCGATCCATCACTGCTGAACCGCACACAAATCAACTCAAACAGCCCCGGGGGACTGTCATAATCCCCGAATTCAGAGGCTGAACGAGCTCAGAGCCTTTGCATAGCTCAGTCTGTCAGCACAATCCTCGGCTGTCTGCTCCACAGGTCTCATTCTGGGGCCACTCGAGTGACACAGCTCCCTGTCCCTCAAGCTGGGCACTCAGGAAAGTCATTATTCACATGTCACAGTGGCCTCTGGGCTTCAGTTCCAGGTGACTTCCAAGGTCAGAAGGGAGCGCAGCACGGGGAGAAGCTCAGCTCCCCTGTGCCCAACACAAAGCTGGACCCAGCGGGAGACACACGAGTTCAACCAGGAACCACAAGGTTACCCCAGCTGGATGCTTCAGTGTGGCCAAAGCACAAGGAAAACGGGGTGCCCTGCTTGATTTAGAAGCTTTGTGTGCTGTAATGCAAGCTAGGTCCAAACTAGGCAACTTAGGAATAAAAAAAATGCAGCATGGAAAGCTCTCAAGGACAAGCTGCCCCAGATAAATGCTCCATGACTGGTCTCTGAGCCCTGTGCCACCGGATCTGCACTGCTAACCGTTCAGGCTTTGCGCTAGCCGGGCTCTCCTCACAGAACCTGCAGCAACAACAGCATCCACTGATGTCTTATCTGTATTTTCCAGCCGTGCACACGCAGCAGCACGGAACCCAAGGCACAAGTACAACCAAGAACCTTGAAGCCTTTATAAGGGACTGACAAACAGACTTTGCTTCTCAAGGCCATGAGACCTCCTGACAGACGTCAGGTTTCTCTGATGGAAATGGCTACGTTGAAAGAAAAGGAATTCCTCCCTGCTCACACAGATTCTTCTTTTAAAAGACAGGAAAACCTGTTATGCAGAGAAAGCACAAAACAATGTTTTTCACCTAGAAAATACAAAATCCTGGCACTAGAAAAAGTAAGGGTCAGAGGGCAAACTTTTTTGTGGAAAAAGCTATTCTCTGCCCACAGCTAAATACTCAATGAAGCCACAGAATCCTACAGGGGAGTTCAGAGATCCTCTGATGCTGAGCCAACCTGTCAGCACAGGTGGTTTTTATAAAAAGAGACAGAGCTCAGCCCTAACCACAATCAAACACAAGGTCATTTACAGTCAGTCCCCTCAGGATCCTTGTTCAGATGGGCCACATGGAGCATCCAACCAAAATGCTCGGAACTGCAAGTACCAGAGTAAAAAGCACTTTGTATTGTGAGTGTGGACAGTGCCTGACTTTGAGATGCTCAGGACCAGCTCTCAGAAAGCTCAGCAGAGAATAATAGCTGTCTTCTGCTGGCAAGTCAGGCTGCAGGTGTATTTCTCTGCTCTGAGGACACTAATAAAAGCTGGGACACCTCTGCTCAGGAGTCAAACCCAGTTCTGCTGCCAAATGCCCCAATCTGCCACTTCTGGCACCACAGGCTGTGGGATCTCTCAGGATCCCTCTCAGTGCTTCAAAGGCTCTTCCTGGTGGCACCAGCCAGACAAGTGAGGGAGATGCTCCTGTGTGGAGCAGCTGGGATCTAACCAGGGGGAATAGGGACTACCTGAGCCAGGGTTGTGGACTTGGACTATCAGTCATTGAATAAAAACCTACCTGACCCATCACATCTTCATCGTAGGATAGCGTTAAGCCCAAGTCACTGATATCGCCATCATAGCGCTAGAGGAACAACAGAGAAAGGGAAAGATGCTCAGTGTTTAGCAGCAGGAACAGCAGCTCTGCATTTTTCTATTACTCTCCCACTAAGTGATCCCCAGTAGATACGAGGCACCAAAGCATAACAAATACATAGAACCATAGGATTATAGAATCAATCTGAGTTGCTCTAGGTTATGGGGACACTGCACAAGAACTGAGGATAAAACTCAGGATTTTCCGACTGCCAGTTCCAGGTTTACACCTTCACACTCCTTTCTCACTTCTGCATGCCCCAGTAAAAACACAGGACAGCCACCTGCCAACCTGCCTCAGCATCACCAAGTACTTCCAGTGTGTTTTTAAAGATGATCAGTACCCCAAAAGAATTTGCAATCCTAGTATTTCTAGCAGCAGCCCTAAGAGAGTTAAACGACAGGAAAATGAATGCTCAAACCTTAATTGAAGTGAGATTTTTATAGAACTCTGAGTCCAAGGAGGGAAGTTCATCTACAGAGCTGTAGAAGATGCTGTGGTGGTGCCCAAGCAGCTGGCTCAAGAAGAAGGAAGCGAATGGTACATCCACAACTATTCCCTGCAGACAAGGAGAACACACAGGTAAGGTCCTGCTGCACACCTGTCCTGTGCAACATCTTTGGCTATGAGGCTCATAGGCAGATCATGTGTTGTAGAAAAAGTGCAAAGATGTAAGACACTGAAATCAGCTAAGAAACCCATACCCTTCTAAAATCCGTTAATTAGCCGAGCAGCTACAAAAAGGCAACAGGGCAACTTCATGTTTTCTTTAAAAGAACTATCTTGCATGGAGAGGGTCATTCTATCAACTCATCCTCCTTTTCAACACATGTCCCTTTAAGTAAGTTATCAACAAATGGATGCTTGTAAGGTGTAACACCGAAATAACAGACTATTCCAGTGTCCCCAGCACCAGGAAGAATAATCAAGATAGGTCTCAGGTTTTACTTCCAAAACTATTTTTAATACCTGCCTGAAGAAGTGCCAGACTGCTCCATCATCAATATCTCTATTCAAGTCATTTTTTCAAACTCACCTCTTCAACAACACCTCCCCAAGCATTTGGCAGATGCCAACAGTGACAATATCCTAACGTGGTACTTGTGGCTCACCTCATAGACAGCCTTCCCAAGCATCTTCCCCACAAACTCAAAGAGCTGGAGGTAGTTCTCATGAATGTAAGATGTCGGGGATGGATACAGCCTCTCGTCACCGCTGGTTGTCTGCACACAAACAGGTAACAGCGCAGTAAGCCAGGCTGTTTCTCTCTGCAATGGGTCGTCATGGTCGCATCTGCAGTTCTGCATCATACCTTGAACAAGTTGAGTGCAGGGTCAAACACCTTCTTTATTATCTCTTCCAGAAACTCTTTGAAGACACCATCTTGGTCAATACCAGCCTCATCGACACCCAGATCATTCACAAACTTCACTCTGATCACTCCCTTCATGGCGTTCTGGGAAAGCTGCCATAGCTGTTCATATCCATCCTACACAGAGCAGAAAAAGCAGAGAACAATCACGCAGGGAGACACACGAAACACCCATGCAAATACACCCCAGAAACCTGCATTTGTCATTGAATCTTGTGTTCAAAAAGACCAGCATTTTTCCTAGTCAAAACTCCAGGTTTGTAGCAGCCTGAGGTGAACTAAGGTCCAGCATTTTCCTGTAACATCACTTCATACAAAAGCGACAGAACTGGCACTGGGTCCCTCAGTGCCCACAGAGAAGGTCAAAGCACATTTACACCCCACGTTCTCGTCAAACCAAGTCACTGCCTTCTTGGTTGGCTTCTGCAAGCCAAGCCAGGTCACTCACCTCCAGCATCCGTGAGCGGCGGATCGTGATATGTGTGACATGAGGCGATGCAGAGCTGGTTTCAACCAGGCCAAGCTTCTCCTTCTCCTTTGTAACCATGTTTCGGAAAAGCAGCACTCTCTTAAAAAGAAAAGAAATGTAAGTTTTCATCAGGCACTGTGGGCTGACTCTGTGCAGCTGTCCACACACATCAGCTCCCTCTCAATGAAGACAGTTTAGAGGAAATATGTTGGGGAGAGTTTGGGGGAAGGAGAAGACTTTTGTTTAACTGGCATTTCAGTCACAAGCTCCATGTCACAAAATGCTCAACACGCATGTCCCTTCCATCCCAGGGCACCGGCTTTTCAGCCTGCACCCTCTGTCTCTGTCCTACTCACGTTCTTGTGGGGAATGACGTGTGGGATGTACTGCAGGAGCAGCTGGGCTCGTTTCTTGTCCTTGTCCAGCTCCTGGAAGAGCACGCTGGGTTTGAGGTCCCTTACAAAGAAAGGCACAGATTCAGAGATGCCTGAGAAATGCCCAGGTGTGGGGAATAGCCAGGGGTAGGAGAGAGAGGAAACCTGTAATGATTTCAAAGACAATGCAAGTGCTCAGGTGTACAGCGCTAAGATGGCCAGAGACACTTGAGCTGTTAGGTGTCGAGGCAGTTTGCAAAGCCTCACCCTTCACGAGCAGCAGCTAATCCTTACACCACAGAAGAGAAGCACAACAGGAGGGGCAGCCTCAAATGCAAACCCAGGGAGCAGTTTTCACCTGGATCTCACAGGTAGGACAAGGGGTACTCAGTTTAAAGTAAGGGACCCCAAACTGGTCACCCACAGGGAAGTTGCTGCACTGGGACAAGCACACGGCTCCACATCATCCCTGCCTTGCGCTGCACACTCACTTGCGTAACCAGTGATCCTCTGGAGCAAAGCGCCTGCGGCAATCCCGTTCATACAAGACCATGAGCCAGCCATGGACAGAATGAAAAAGCTCCAGGGTCTCCCCTCGGGCATTCTCTGAACAAAAAGAAACAAAGCAGCAATGTCCAGGCACTTCAGGGAACTGGAGCACCCAAGAGCAACATGTTGATCCTCTGCCCCACACTAAGGACAGATGTATTTGTCCTAAACTCCACTGCTTGCAGAGGGGAGAGATTTCATGCTTTGCAGAAGACACAGTCTCCTCTTTGAACCAAGTGAAAAAACTCTTGGGCACATCAAAGCCATCTCAAGCAGCTCCAGCTGAGCCATCACAGCAGAAATGGAGTATCTCATCTAACTGCTGGAACTGAGCTCTACCAAAATTATACCAGCATACAGATCAACACTAGATATCTACAGAGACCCCAGCAAGTTTGCTCTGCTTTGTCAAAGCACCACATTACATTCTTGTCCAATGCACGGCCCAGTCACACTACACTCTGGCAAAAAGCAACGTGCATATCAAGTCTGTTACACAAATTTTGGTTGGAAATAGAAAAGTGCACCCTATTTGGTGCCAAGCACAATAGTGCATCCGGACACCAAAAGACTGGGACATATTCTCATGCCACACAATGTAATGTTTTTCTGTGCAAATAAATAATTCACAGAAGCTTCAGATTCCAAAATTAATGGCAATTGCTGTTCTAACAGTAACCTCAACTCATGCTAATAAAAGCACTTACCTACAATTCCATCCCAGATCATCTTAAATACAAAGGAATTCAGAAAAGATGAGATAGTAACAAGCTCTTCCAGTTTGAATGAAATCTGCTCTTCATAGACTTCTATGTCATCAAGAATCCTATTGGAGAAAACAAATGCAAATGCACAAGTGCCAATTTAATTCCCTTTTGAAATTTTCATAAAGGCACATTATCCTTTAGGAGCAGCTCTTATTTCTATGACAACTGACACCCATGAGGACTTCAGTCATAAACAACTAAATGTTATTTATTGATTTTGATCGATATCTGATCCTAATAGAAGACAGCATGAAAGGTCCGAGATACAGCAAAGACAGTATTTCATACAGCTATACATTAGTCCCCAAGAGAACCTTTTCATTATTCATGCTATGAAAACTGTCTCTACTGACCAGAAACATCATTTTTTTTTTAGTCTGTCTAGTTATTGTTATGGAAAGGCAGAAATACCTTAACTGTTCCTCTTGAAACCTAAGAAATGCAACAGCTTTGCATTACAAATCTAGAGAGCACCCTCTGCTTGCTACCTACGTGATAAGGTGGCGGGAGCAGTCGCAGAAGAGCATCAACATGGCCAGGAGCCTCTTGGATTCCTCCGTATCATTATTCAAGCACTCCAAGAAGAGCTTTAACCCTCCCTGTGGTCCCAGCTCACAGATAAAAGCCCATAATTTCGGCAACAGATCATCCAGGTAAGTGAGGCCTGGCAACAGAAAAATAAAGCACACTCAGTAAAGCTTGATCTGCCTCCTTGCTCATGCAGGCTCAAACAAACAGGACTTGGAGCTAAAAAATCTTTTTGTAAAGCAACACATTACTTGAAGGGAACATAAACATCACATTTGGCTCCCAAGCCTGTCTGCATTAACAGGAGATGTACCAGGAAAGCAGGAAAAAAGCCTTTTAATGAGGCATTAACTGTATGCACATCTGAAGCCTTCTCTCACTAATTATTTTGCAATTTTAGAAAATAATTAATTCCTGCGACCCAATCAGCATTACAGCCATCTCAGAGATGAGAACACAAAGAACAGGGCCGTGTCTGTGGGCACCACTACAGCCACAAACAAAGGTTCTGGAGTCATTCCTCTGCTCCAAAACCAGCCTTATCTCCTCCTCCATCCATTCCCAAGACAGGTAATTTGTTCTAAAGATGTATGAAAGCATTCAGTGTTTCCACCACATAAAGATTAATATTGCCAGGTTTTCAAAAACACTGACTCAGTTTTAAGTTTGATATGGAGTAAGCAAGGTTTCATTATAGGAAAACTTGCTTCAATTTGTATTCTGGAGAGTTAATGCTTGATAAAGAAGTGATGATTGTTATTGATCAGATGTATGATTCAGGATGGAACAAGCCTTCTACCCAGCCAGTCAATAAACTGTTGTCAGTAATAAAGCTACCAACAAGTCAACAGAATTTAATAAGAAAAATCTATTTTTTCCACACATTTTTAAGTGATTTGAAAAGCACAGAAGCACTCTGACCTGTGAGTATCTGCAGCCGGATCTGTGTCAGTGTTGTGAGCGTGGTTTGGTACAGGACACAGATGCTGCACACCTTCTGCACTTCTGCCGAGTCCACTCGCTTGCCCCCAACAGGCTTGAGAATGTTGCGGACAGATGCAGATTTCTGGAAAGCCCTCTTGAAAAGATCTGTGCACAGAGAAGCACATGAGACCTGGGTTCAGGAGACAGAAGTGCTGTTCTGAACTATTTCTTATTCTCAGCCGCTTGGCAGCCATGCAATAAAGAGGATTTTAAGCAGACTAAGTCATTCCACAGACAGGTTTGGGTGGATTTTTCTGGCAGATACCCTACAGAATATTTCAGTGGGCACTACTCTACAGAACCACAGTAACTAACGACCATGGGATCTAGTGCTATGAGCAGCAGCTAGAAAATAGTTAGAATACAACTGTTTTATTCCAAATACTCTGCAGAATGACCATGCATTGCAGGTCCACAAGTCAGCTTCCCCGTGCTTTCCACTTGTGAAGCTGCCCTCTCATCTTGCCTTGGGAAGTACTAAGTTATGCAGTAAGCACTTCAGCTACTTGAGAAATAATCACAAATCCTGCTAAAATAAGCAAATATTTTTCACAGCACCAAAGTAAGAAGCTTGCCCCGGGTCACAGAGGCATTCTGAGCAGGAATTACAAGTAGGAGAGATCATATCCCCACTTAAGCTGCAGCAGCAAGTAATTACTCAAACCTTTTAGCATAAGTGGCAAAGTCAAAGCCCTCTGTGTTTGGGAGAGTCAAAGACAACGTGTACACACACACATACACGCACAAAACCAAAGCAACCCTCTCGAACTGACTCTTCATTGGAAGGCTGTTCTGAGGGGAAATGGGCTGTGTTGGCAGCTGAGCTGTTTCCTGATTCTCCAGTAATTTCTTGCTGAGGACGTCGCTGAAGAGGATGCGGATCAGGTGGACTCCCCAGAGATGCTGCAGTTGCTTTGTCAGCAGAGGCATGGACTCGTTCAGGCTGAAAGACAAGCCAGAAGAGACACGTTAGAAGGCAGGCTGGAATAAAACACCAGACAGTGAGACTGTGATACATTTAGCTCATCATCAAAATGGAGTTTGCACCCACCCTACAGATGGTTCTCATAGGAAGAGCTGAAATACAGGTCCTGTGCTGAGTGTACCAGTATGGCCACTGTTTACCAGTCTGATTATACTAAACAAATTTCCTCATGTAATAGCCTGTATATGAATGCACCAGTTTATATCGTGCAGATATATCCTGAAATATCTGAGAAGTTATCCTGAATAGGGTCACACTGCTCATTTCAAAACATAAAACACATTGCAGCATTAAAACAAAAAAAGAGAGGCTTAATCATCTATCACCATAAGGTTCTCCTCACTCACCCGTAATCCACAGTCTGTGAAAACCAGCCCAGAACAGGATGCCAGTGGGTGAGGTTGGATTTCTTTTGTGAAACATACTTCTGGCAGTAGGAAAGCATGTGAACAAGCACATCCACAAAGTGAGCCGTCTCCTCCTCCAGAACTCTGTCATTCAAGGAGCCCAGGTACACGAGATTACCTGGTGGAATGACCAGCACAGCAAGATTTAAAAGAGCAACAGATGCTGCAGGACAGTGGCTACAGACATAATAGAAGGAATGAACTCACAACCCTTTGCAAGCCCCAGTGAGGATTTCTGTGAAGAATAAGAGGCCACCCTGCAGCGCGCCATGTCCAGCACACATCAGCCCCTTCTCACCTGAATCCCACCAACACCTGCTACCAAGTACTGTAACCTACAGATGATCCATGGTTATTCCCGAGTTTCAACTGTTCCTCTTGTTACTTTTACAGACATGTGAATTTAAAATATTTCAGTAGCACATCCCTTTAGGGAAGTTACATTCAAGTCTGCTACGCTGTGAGGCTTTCTCAGAGTCCAAGTGAAAAGCTAGCAGAGATACTACTTCATGGTTTAGGGATGATGACATGTAAACAAGAATCTTCTGACCCTTCCTCCGTTTGCAAGGGCCTTAAAACATGTCTGCAATATCACTAGATAAATCTCAATTATTATTTAAAATCTTAAAAATAAGGATAAAAAAAATCGTAAGTTGGATGCAGCTCTGACCCATGGAGAACGACAATTTGACTCAAAATTCTCTTTCAAGCACAGTGGAAAAAAAAAGAAGTCTTACAGGTGCTTACCCAACAAACAAAGAGTGTGACTTCCTTCCAGGCACACACAGACATCTCGGCATTGTGCTTCACGACTTAAAAATAGGATGAACTTGCGGAAAAGATCATGAGATTCTATCACTCCCAGACGCTGAAAGACAGAATTTAAGAGCCAGTGAGGCTGAGAAGTCACCACACCTGATCTGCCGTCAGCAATTCGGATTGTCTTTCCTTTCCAAATAAAGCGGCAAGTTGAGACTTGCGCTGAAGAGAGCGTGACAGGAAGCTGGGCTAGGAAATAAAAAACCTTGCGGGTGAATAGGCCATGTTCTAGGTGTAGACAGACCTCTGCAAGTGTCTGTCTGTCAGAACACAGAATGCCCATTTGGCATGTCCATCCATGTGCCTGTCCACACCAAGCCACACAGAGGAGTAGCCACGTTGAATTATATTAGTGGACAACCTACTAATTACCATCACAGATTCTCTGCCACACAAACAGACCAATTCTTGCTATGGCTCTGCCTATGCTTACAGAAATGGAAGAATAAGGACACGCAAAAATATTCAAGCTGTTTCTCATGCATGCCTTTATTTTTATTCTTATTTATTTATTTTAGGGCAGCTCAGCCCATCATCCCACTTCTGCGGTATTGCAAACCCAGAGTATCTGTAGGGTGTAAGGAACAAGCACTTTGGTAACAGAAAGTTGAAACTGGCAGAGAGAGAAATGCCAATGCTTTGTTCCATGAGTTGATAAAACAGAATAACAAGTGGTCTTATGTGATATTCAGTGGATTTTTGGCACTATTACATCACCCACTTACCTCAGGTGTTAGAGTAGCAAGATGAGTCATTATAGCAGGCACAGACATTATATGGATCAGAAACGACCTCAACAGATTGTCTGAAAACTGCGCAGCAACCACAGGGCTACAGAGAGAAAAATACTTCAGTGCAAGAAGCCCAATCTAACGAAGTCAGACATAGTCTGTAACCCAGCCATTCAGAAACAGCTGCTGGTTCTATCCCCACCAAGAGGCATCACTGGAAAAAAGAACATTCACTTACACTCCTGTTATCAAAGCAAATTCACAAAATTGCTTATGACTCAAAGGAATATCAGCCAAACAGTTCACAGCGTAATGTATTTTTACCCAGCACATCAACACCACCACCCATAGCACTGTAAGTGCTTTGTGGTTCATTTCCTAAATTCCTCTTCTCCCCACTACCACAAAGTCAGTAATTAAGTAGTTGTTTTCCTTAGGAAGATGTTGTGACATATTCAAGGACATCCACTACTACCCTACTGAACATCACAACCTCATCATCCCAGCAGTGACAGCTACAGAAGGGAAGTGGCACACAATTAACCACTGAAGTCATTAAAAGAATGCTCATTAGTGGCTGCAGATTTCCAAAGTGAAGCGACATGAGGTCAGCGTAACAGCATACTTTCCTTTTTTTAAAGAAAATAGACTGAATCATTAGACAGACCTGCAAAAAGCTCTTGTTTCAGGGACAAACTTTGCAATTGAGTAACAGGTAGATCTGCATCAGCAGCTCATCATTCTTTGTGAACCACCGTAGTTATCTAGAGACCTCCCACCCCTTCTGATGGTTCAACAGAAAGACATACAGACACTGTGGTCTAAACTGGAATTGAACTCCAAAGTCCAGGCTCATACTAACACTACTGACTTCAGAGCATTCTGATCTGAAAAACGATGACAGGAAAGTGAGCTATTTGCCTAAAGCAGCTTCTTTCATCAGGACGATATTCTCGGTGGCACAAAGAGACTGGTAGAGAAGTCTTCCAAAACACAATAAAGACAACTTTAACTGCACGTCACCCCAAGCAGCTCTGGCTGCCTTACCGCAATGCCAGGGAGAAGACGGCAGTTAAAGAGCCTTTGGACAAGGAAGGTCTGGATCTTGCCAAGCCATTAGTTAGCAAAATCTGGAATAAAAACAAACAAACAAACTGCAGTAATCAGAAAGCGATGATGACTACTCCTGAAAGACATTATGTTTATTTTCAGAGCAGAGAAAAAGAACACCACCAGAGAAACCTAAACACCTGTTACCACAAGTCATTTGGCACAACTAGAAGGGCTTCAGGTTAATAAAGGCATAACAGAAAAACTGCAATCAAATCAGACACTCTACAGACTTATTTCTCTAGCACCTGTACTCAGAGGTTTCCCAGGCCTTTTACAATTGCCAGGCAAGGCTCACAGTTGCCTGGTAGTATAATTCTCATTTAAAAGATTAATAAAAACTACCCCAGTTCCTTTCCCCAACAGAACAATAAACCAAACCCAACCCATACAACATGGCAGCAGCAAAGTTTGGAAAAATATTCGAGACTCCCCCTGTTCATCTCACCACAAGGGTATTAAGTGTGATTTAAATTCAGTGACAAAAAGGAGATGGTGTATTTGGTCTCAAGTGGGGAGACTCTGCTTTACTGCTTTGAAGAAAAATACGACCACACACAAATCATCGGTGTTCCACAACCAGCTTCTCCCTAACACACAGAGAGCATAAAAGTTTCCTCAGAACAAGAAGCCAGCACAGGAGTGGGGCTTGTTTAGAATAAAGAGAAGACAGAACCATATCAGCTGGAAACTGACCTGCAGCACAGAATAAAATCCCTTCTGATTCAGGTGTCCCATGATGTTTGCACAGATGTGGTTCATGGCCGGCCTCAGGGTTTCACCTGCCGAGTTAAACACAGTTTTACTCAAACAGCATTATGGCTCCACTCGTTAACTCCTTACACACTAGAAACATTTGTCAATTCATGAGCTCTTTTTGCACAACATCCTTGCCCTTATATGCAAAAACACAGTTTTAGCAGCATTTCACATCAAGTCTTGTTGAAGGCATGAGTCTCATTTCCTCCAAATACTTATTTACCTTTTCTATGTGAATTTCCTACAAAACCTCAGAGCTAAAACCACGTTCCATTATCCCCTGAACACTTCTTGTGTGTGAGATTTTGGAGCGTTACAAAAACATCGTAACTGTTGCTGTTCTAAGGGAAATAGCCTATCTAACCTCAAGGGAACCCTCGTTGCCTGTTCCATGCTTTGTGCAGGTACAGCAGCATAATGAATCTTTGTGGTAAGCACAGGGAGAATAAAATGTTCAGAAAAAAACACTCAGTAGATTTTAATAGCAAATCCCAGATAAGCGGCTTAAAATATTGAATTGGATGCACCACCTTTTCCCCGAAGAATTTTCCACGTAGAAGTGTCCGTGAAGGTGATGAGCATTGTGAGGTGCAAGTTGACCAGTCTGGAGTCTTGCAAGATGTCAGGCTGCGATAGCAAACACCAATATTAACACAACAAATCAGTTTTGTGCCAAACGACAGAACTGTTAAATGCAGGGAGACAAAACACAAAGAAAACATTTCTCACCTTAAGCTGCTTGAGAAATTCACAGCAAAACCACAAAATGTCTTTGATCTGTTTGATCCATAAGAGTGTAAGATCCTTGGAGAGCGCCAGCGACACGTACCACACCTGAGACAGGCCGGATACAAAACAAATGGGAGCAGCAATCAGTATTTGTGGTGCTGATCACCAGAACGTATTACCAGGGAGCTTTGTAACCCAGTGCCCTGCTCAACCCAGCGGTGGAACAAAGATATTTCTCTCCCCACAATTCACTGGTCAAAACACACCAGCCAGCACAGAAAGAAATCGCTCTTTAACTCCTACGGCTGTATAGAGAGTAAAAATATCAGGGGAATACTACAGAACTTGTCCAACATTTCACCATAGAATCTCAGCAGTGTTTGGGGGTTTTGAAAGCTAAAAATTAAAGTATCACCAACCTAAATCCCCACACATGGAATTAAAAACAAATGAAAAAAAACCCAAAACACAAACAACCCTCCCAGCCTCAAACCAGAAAAACCATGCTGCTGACCTTGGGCTCATTCTCAACATCCATACTATTAAGAATACACCGGCAGAGCTTTTCAAATCTCTGGGAGGAAAAACAAAAAGAAAAGGGTGGCATTAGCTCCAACAACAGGAAGGGCTATTGCAGAAAAGCACTAGGAACAGCTCAGCAGAGGGAGCAAGACACCTCCATAACAAACCAAATGTTCCAAACACATCCTCTACAGCCAGTACCAATGGTTCCTTACATACAGCCTTTTATTTTCCAATTGTTTTCCTCATAATTAGCTCTCAGTTTCCTGGGGCAAATATCATCATTTCATAGACAGTACAGCAAAGGGCTTCACTCTGATACCACAAATGCAAGGTAGGGTGAGAAAAGCGGTTGCAACACAAACCGTCTGCACACCAGACTCCGCCAGGACACTGTGTGAGCTCGTCACAACGCAGCTGCCTGGGGAGCTGGTGCAGCTGACAAAATCCGAGGGCACTGCTCAGTTACTGAACTTGGCGTGGTCATCAGGAACAACAGTTGTTAAACTATGCCCTGAATATGGAACAGCTACTAAAAAATTCAAGGGTTCTTCTATTTCATTCCTACAGGTAGATATCTCCAAAAAGGACGAGGAGACAGAGATCACATTTCTGAGGCAAAGATATAACAAGGGAATGTACATGATCACCAGATAACTAATTAAACATATTTAACATGTTAAAACATCCTCTAAAGAAGAAAAGTGTGTCAGAGTAGCCATCTTACCTCTTTGTCCTCTTTAGGATTAAATACAAACAGCAGTTTCCTAGCAATTTTGAAGACAGAAAGAGCACTTCTTTTATTTGAGCCAGATTCACTTGCCCCAAAGAAATCATCCACTTCTCTCCTACCAAAGTGGGAAAAATGAGTTAAAAATCAAGCACATCTCTCCAGACAAGAGCAAAGCGTGGAAGGTAGAATTTCACACACCTTATCTCCCTCTGCAAATGACATCGACAGAGAAATCTCCTGATCAAAGCCTGGATCTGGATGGCAGCTCGTTCCCTCTCCTTCAGCTCCCGCCGCTCCTCCCGAGCCTGCCGCGCTTTGTCCAGGAACTGGGCTTTGGAGGATTGGCTTGCACTGAACATGTTTGTAACCTACCAAACGTAAATTTAAGGAAATATAAGAATCACTGCAGAAAACGCCTGGAGAACTAGAGGCAGAGTGAACACAATGCACAGACAAGGGTAATTCTTTACATCACTTCTGAACTAACTCCCTGCACCCGACATTTCAGTAGGGGAAGGAGAGCACCCAACAGCACAAAAAGAAATTAGTGCAAAAAGCAGCCTAAGAAAGCCAAAGTTACTTGTCAGTGGGGCTGAAATAAGGCAACACATTGATATCCAATCATTCCAACAAAGCCCGTAATCTAATGCAAGCAAGTAGATTCTAAGAGCAAAAAACTCCAATTATTGCGCTGTCATTGTGTTCCACCCCCTGTACTCCAACTTCCCTTCCTGGTCTTTGTTGTTTTCATTTTCTTCTTTACAGATAACATAAAAGAACACTTCTATAGGCACAGACACAACAGAAAGAGCACAAGCGACACTTGAAAGCTCATTTATTGCTACTCAACAACACAAAATGCAGAGAGTCAACAACAGCTTTATAAATACTTAACAATGAACCCACCTGAGGGCTTACTTCTCCAAAAGATGTGTATGATAATCATTTATACGCAAATATGATCCCCATCCACTGGGTTCAGGCAGCTCCTGCACAGAAAAGCACATTATCTGGAGATGATTTGGGGATTTCCTCTCTACCTTTGCAGTTCTAAGTCCTTTTGACCAAACTGACCTTTTACTACATCCTCGAGAATATGTGAAGTCAGAAAAGCTTCAAGAGAGGAGAAGCAGCACCCCTGCTCAGTTGTGATCGCTGGCACACATAGCTCCTGTGGGGAGAACACAACCCAGTGTGTGATAAAAGCGAAGACCGGCCCTAGGCACGCTGGGGCCCTGAGCAGCAGCTGCCCCACAGTGAGTGTTTCCTGGTCCACGGGGGCAGGACCCACCTCAGGACTTGCCCACACCGCTATCAGCAGAGACCCCACGTCCCCCACACCCACCACTTCACCACTGACCTCCAACCTAGTTGGGGTTGAAGGGACCTCTGGAGATCTCCCAGCCCAACCCCTAACGCAGGGTCACCAGAGAACATCACACAGGGACACGTCCAGGCAGGTTTGAATGTCTCAGAGAAGGAGACTCCACACCCGCTCTGGGCAGCCTGGGCCAGGCTCTGGCACCTCAAGGGAAAGAAGTTTCTCCTCATGTTCAGATGGAACCTCCTGTGCTCCAGCCTGTGCCTGTTGTCCCTCCCCCGGTTGTTGGGCACCACTGAAAAGGGTCTGGTCCATCCTCTTGACACCCTCCCTGAGATATTTACCACATTGATAAGATCCTCTCTCAGCTTCTCTTCTCCAGCTCAACAGGCCCGGCTCTCTCAGCCTTTCCCCATCAGAAACTCCAGACCCCTCAGCACCTCCACAGCCCCAAAGGCCCATGCCGGAGCCCGCGCGGCGCGGCCCAACCCGCCGGGCCCCGGCCCCCGCCCCACAGCCCGGGGCCTCACCCTCCCCCTCGCTCCGCCGCCGCCTCCTCCCGGTCCGCCGGTGATGGGGCCCGGCAGCTCCTTCGCGGCCCAGGCCCGCGACCCCGTTGCCCGGCAGCCCCCCGCCTCGTCCCCCGTGTCCCCGCTCCGGCGGACAACCCGCCCCGCCGCTGCCGTTCCGCCCACCCACTGGCCCGCCCAGCGGCTCCGCTGGGCTCGACGCACAGAGGGCAGCTGGCGCTGGTCTCGCTGCTGCCGGTAGGTCGGGCCGGGCCGGTCCCGGGAGGCGGCACCGCCAGGGCAGCCGCGCGGGACATCGGAAGGGTTTGGCGGAGCACCCGGGCCGTGGCGGAAGTGACGGCGAGGGGCGGAAGTTCCCCCGCCCCGGCGCTCCCGCTCGCTCGGTCTGTGGGGCCGCGCTGCGCCGTTCATGGTGAGGCGGCCGGGGTGCGCGGGGGGCCCGGTCCCGCTCTGAGGGGTTGGGGTGAGGCGGGATTTGGGGGTCCGGCCCCGGCCTGAGGGGTTGGGGTGAGGCGGGATTTGGGGGTCCGGCCCCGGCCTGAGGGGTTGGGGTGAGGCGGGATTTGGGGGTCCGGCCCCGGCCTGAGGGGTTGGGGTGAGGCGGGATTTGGGGGTCCGGCCCCCGGCGCGGGTGGTTTCGTTCCTCGGGGGTGTGGGGCTGCTCCAGCCGCCGAGGGAGCAGGTCCACGGGTCGGGGGTGGGATCCGGCTCCCAGAATCTGGGGTGCCCGCCGGCTGATTTCCTGGTGCGGTTTGGGGCGGGCAAGCTGGGGGGCTCTGGGGGTGGCCGGGCCGTGCTGTGGCGAATGGTCCCACTCCGGGAGCCCGGGCACGGTGTGTGTGGGGCTGCGGTTGGGGCCTCCACACGCAGAGAGCCCTGGGCTGGGTCTGTGACAGGGAACGGTTCCCTGTGCCCATCTCTGCCCATCCCGCTTCCTCACCTCATGAAACACAACGTGGACACGTAACTACGGTTCCGTTCAAGATTCGCCGTCTGATGGTTCTGCTTTTGATGACAGTGGATCAAAAATCATTCAGCGCAGTCGTAATCCAGCGCGCTTGGGAAGTTGTAGGACCTGGGTCTGTCTGAGATGGCAGGACAATAATGGGACAATAATCATCCCCTCCTGTCACCTTGTGAGGCAAAACAGTGACCAACAGAGATGTAGCTTGATTAAGGATTTATCATTAGCAGCTCTCAGAGCATTTGCAACGCTAAGCTAATGTGTTGCTGTTACAACATGTGACCTCGTTAGCTGATTGGAGTCTGCTGTGTCTGGGGACGGCAGGCAGAGGTACTGGGGAGCTGGATGTTGGGTTTTGCTGGGCTGAGCTGTGGGGGCGCAGGGAGGAGAGTGGGAGGCTTGTGTGTGTTCCCTCTGTACAGCCACAAGCGCTTTAAAGAAAAAAAGTATCCAGCAAATGTGGATAATCTGCATTTTAACACACGGGAATCATCTGCTCGGGCTCCGTGTGTTGGGAATTGCCCAGTTACATGCCAGATTATTCATGAAGTAAGAGCTTAAGCTTTAAAAGTTGTGAAAGAAATGAAGGCAGTTTTTGTGGGGAGGCACTGGCTTTCGCAGTGTAAAATGCTGCTCAGCTTACCCAGTATTTGTCACTGGCTGAATTGATTTACTTTCTTTAGCTGGTTTATGTCACTGTCAGAAAGATGAGATTAAATGTCTAAAACATTTGAAAACTTTACAAAGAGGCGCAGAGGAGCCAGGGCCGATGGTGCCCAGCACATCTGTGACTACTTCTGTGTGAAATAACACAGAGTTGGGAGTCCATCGGTGGAGCTGAGGGTCTAACAGGTAACCACTTGCTTGCAGGAAGAGATGTCAGGAGAAAGCGTGGTGAGCTCAGCAGTGCCGGCGGCTGCCACTCGCACCACCTCCTTCAAAGGGACGAGTCCCAGCTCCAAGTACGTCAAGCTGAACATCGGCGGAGCGCTCTACTACACCACCATGCAGACCCTGACCAAGCAGGACACCATGCTCAAGGCCATGTTCAGTGGGAGGATGGAAGTTCTGACAGACAGCGAAGGTAAGGGGCTGACCCTGGAAACAGAGAGGAGCATTGAGTCATAGGCCCAGATATTTCTACATTTTATTAGTGTTAAAACTTGTAGCTTATATGACTGAGAAAAGATGTGGAACAGAACACATGTAAGAGTTGAATAGAACAAAGGGGCAGGAAGAAGTCCTGAGGCTCCTGTCAGGCCCACATAGCATGGGATGTCTTTTTCTTTCAAAATACTAACTCTAAAGCTCTTAAGCGTGTGGAAAATGTGGGAGAGAGTAATTAAGACACTGTGAGTCAGGACTTCTGTGTTTACTTTGAAGCTCAGAAGGCAGTTCCTTCATCTGGTTCCCTTCCCTCAAATACAAGTATAAAATTTGCTCTGAAGTCTGGGGGAGTGTTATGAGCTGAAAGCTGATTTTTTTTAAATGAAACTGTTTTCTTGTGAGAGTGCTGTTAAAACCAGTTGCGAAATTTTTAGGAAAGTTTGCTGTATCATTACTGACGATAAAAGGAGAGAGCTGGCAAATAGGTCTCCATGTTAAATGTCTGGAAAGAAGGAATGTGCAGTATGTCAAACTACAGTTTTCTGAAGGTGCAGTGCTCAAATACTTCACTTCTTTACCAGAGATGTTGATTTTATCTTCTGCCGAGTTTCCATAAAACATTTACATTTAAATGAATACTACAGTTAAAATGTGTTCGTGATTCCCGCAACTGGTAGCATAATTTTATATTCTCACATCATGGAAGTGTCACGGAGTTTAATTGCAAGCACAGCTTTCTGGTTGTGCGCTGACCTTTGCCCAGAACTGTTGATGGACTTGGTTACCTTGTCTTTAACAACAACTACCGCATTGCTGAACCTAAAGGTTCAAAACACCTTTTTGTGGCAAGTTAATTATTTGAGAATTTTGTTGGAACTTGCTGAAAGTATAGAAAACGTAGTATGTGGTTAGATGAATGGCACTGAGTTTTGAGCGCTTCAGTCTGTATTTAGAGGTCATGTGGAACAAGAGATGGATTTAGTAGGGCTCTTGTCGTGAGCTTTCTTGAGACAAGAGGAAGTGGATTTGGAGGATAAAAATATAAAAAATACAGCCTAATTCTGAATATTCCTGTTTTAGCTAGAAGTCCTTATATTTAAGTTGGGGAAAAATAAAAATCTGCATTGTTCTGGGTGTTATACCCTGGATTTTGCAAGGAAAGCAGCAACACTGGTGCTATGGTTTGTGGGCTTCAGATCAAAGGGTGTCTCAGCTGCTTCTCATGGGTCTGTGCAGGTTCCATAAAAACCCCAGTCTGTGGGTGAAACTAAAAAAAAGCTGCATGTCAAATAAGAAGCGGCGCTTTGGGAAGCCCGGAGGGGTGTTCTGGTGGAAAGGTGGTGGACCAGTTCATTGAAGACCTCCCCCCTCACTGGGAGACTTCAGGCAACTCCAGAAGTATCCTCCCATCCCTCCCTAAAGCTGCTCCGTGTTTCACAACGTTTGATAATTCGAGATTTCTCAAGTCCTTCCGTTGGGAAATGGATTGGAAATTCCAAGTTAGTTTAGAGAGCCCACCCAGGCGCAGTCTCAGTACTTCCTCGGGGCAGGTACGGCTGGGTGCCCACACGTTGCGTTCCTGAGGCTCCGCACAAGCGTGGGTACATTTTGCTGGAGAGCAGCTGATGGTATTACTGCTGATACTGAGGTAACTGGAGTTTAATCTGATTAAAATATCACGCTTGAGACATAGAATCACAGGTTTATTTTGCTGTGGGTCTCACAGTGTCTGTGTGGGATTGTTCCCTTTAGCCAGTTTGTGTTTTAATAGGAATTTGATACTTCCTGTGTGTTGTAACTGAGACACTCCAGTCACAGAGCTTCTTGCTTTATCTCCCCTTGCCTGACATGCTCCTGGAAACTGGGACAATAGCATTAGAGCTGCTGGAGGAAACTCTTTTTATCTGAAATTCTTCAAAATAGTGCTGATTGGTCACACCCCAAACCTGGCACAAAACAAAGTGTTTCCTAGGAAAAGAAGCCAGACTTGCGGAGAAACTGGACGGAGTGAAGTTTTTAAACAGTCCATGGAATGTGCCACTCGGGTCCTCCTCTTTGTTCAGACACATTTTTCTGACCCCAGCACCATCTCCCCAGCTCCTTCTCAAAGCTGAACAATTACAACACGCTGCGAGTTGAGCCGTAGGAGAAGAGTCTGGAGTTCTCTGGCAGTGGGTGGCAGATGATTATTTTCAGCTTAGAAATTGTTCACAAACTGTAGCAAATCGGCATATTTTGAAAATTTTATGGTAACGAGCAGATAGAAGGATGTGAGTTTTCCAGGTGCATCCATCTGTTTCCCATTTTCTTTTTTGCAGTGAGTTGGTACTTTTTTGCTCCTCCCTCCTTGCTGCTGTTCACCAGTTAGTCGAGATGCTTGCGTTTCCTTCAGCTGCCAGCAAGGCTGTTGAGCATCCAGCAGTCTGCAGGCTCAGGCTGCTGTTTCATCGGTCAAAGCTTCGTCAGAAAAGGAATTTGGTTTAGTTTGAGTGTTTGGATGCCATCCCTGAGATTTCTTGTAAAACAAAAGATTAATTTCCTACAAGTCTAATGTGTGTACATACAGTTCATAGATTCCATATTCCTACCTCTGTGAAAGGATCAGGGGATGTTTTTGTAACACCGCAATTAAAAATGGCTTTAAATGACTGTAGCTGAACCCTGTTCTTGGGCTGTGCACAGCGCGACTGGGTGGCAGCAGGGTCCTTTTCCTGTGAGTCATGTCGCCTTGGCTGCACACGGGCTGTTTGGCTGAAACAGAAGGTTTTTTGAAAGCTGGTTTAGCCGCCGTCACTTGTATTTTGCAATGCTGCTTGAAATATTTTCTCAGCCCCCCTCCATGTGAAAGTGAGTAATTCTGCTTTGCTTTCGCCATCTGTAAACACAAAGTTATAGCAGATTTTTACAGCCTATGGAGGGAATCACAGCAGAGCTGATAACAAAAAATTTGGAGGATCCCGATTCTGCCCTGAACCTCCCTCTAGTAAACTGTCAACAGCTGCATTTGTGGAATATGGATGTCCTTGGTTATTACCATGTCTTGTGCTCCCCCTTCTCTTTAAAATGGGAGGTGTTGCTTTCCATACCCCTGCATTGTCAAATGAGCTTTTGTGCTCTGGTTGCTCCGGTGTGTATTGTATTCATTAGCCTGGATCAGTCTTTTGTCCTTTGATTCTCTGTCTTTAGTTCTCCTGCTTCCAGCTTTCTCGTTTGTTATCACAGTCTGTAAAATCACAACTGTGAGCGCATGTTGTGTTTCATGCAGACAGCAGGGCAAGGAGGGAGGTGAACACCTGTAGTAAACTGCTGGAGAGCATCTCCGTTTGCCACAGAACAGCACAGAGGGGCTGTGCTCGCTTTCCAAACTGAACCAAATGTTCAGACTTTACTAGTAATTCCATTCATGCAGAACATACAGAGTCTGCTTTAACCTACTTTCCTTATTTGTCCAAAATATGAGTCCTTCCCCACAAGCGTTTCCTCGCTGCATTCCTGAGCCGCAGCCCGTGCGAGTGGCCATCTGTTCATTTATGGAAACTCCAGTCTCAACATTGCCTGATGATTCTCAGGGTCCAGCCTGATTCAGGCGTCAGACGTGCAACCGGGGGTGACGTGCAGCCCCTTCCATCGCCAGAGCACTGGAAAGCATTTGAGTTGTAGCTCTGTTTTCTCTTCTTCAGACCATTGTCAGTACATAGCGGTGCTGGTGAGCACCAGGACATTCTGCTTACGCATGCTGTTGCATCAGATCTTCCAGCAGTTTAAGACGTTGTGCTAATAGCACTTCGTTCTAACAAATTAACGCACTTTGGGAATATAGAGACTGAAACAGTGTTTGCTGTGACGTTGCCAAGTCTGTGCTCTTTTTCTCATGCTGAGCTTTTTGCACATCTCCTGGAGGTGGTGGATCATGGCGGATCCCCGTGTTGTGTTCAGGTGCAACAGCCTTCAGAGGGTCACATCTGCTTGGCTCTAGTAAGCCGTCTGCAAGAAACAGCCACACGTAGGTGTAACAGGGCCCTAAGATAGAAGGAGAGAAAATAATAATGTGTTAGGTGTAGAGGAAGAACAGAGCTGGTTAGTTTGAAAATGAGAAGGGTTCATTCCTCTATGGAAATAACTGGAGAACTATGAGAAACAAGTGATCTTCCTCCCTTACTCCCACATTCTCTGCACTTGACATGCAGGAGGAGACAATGAATTCCCCGTGCTTTCTGCTCCCCTACTCTAGCAAGGCCCTGGAACTAGTTCCTCTTGGCAGGAACCTGCTTGGCCCAGTAGTCCCAGGACACTGCCAAGGCCTTTTGCCATGTTTGCCTCTTCTGTACTGTGGTCTTTTTCTGTCCCTAGGCTGGATCCTGATTGACCGCTGTGGAAAACATTTTGGGACAATACTGAACTACCTGCGCGATGGGGCTGTGCCGCTCCCCGAGAGCCGCAGGGAGATAGAAGAGTTGTTGGCTGAAGCAAAGTACTACCTGGTGCAGGGGCTGGTGGATGAGTGCCAGGCAGCCTTGCAGGTAGGTCACAGAACCGTGGAGAAGTCAGTTCCTCTGGCTGCAGGGACGAGGAGGCTGTGCTGGGTGGGAAACAGCGTTTGGGTAGAACAAGATTTTCTACTGATCTCCTGGTCTCCACTTGGTGCCTTTTTGAGCCTGGGATGAAATCGAAACACTTCATGTCGTTCATCTGCTGGAGTCTGGTCACATCCAAAAAAACATACTGAGTTGTTCTCAATTTGTCCTGCTGCCCTGTTACAGTGGGGCATAAATAATTCCTTGGTTTCCCCTGCTGACTCCTGGGAGCGTGCAGGGAGCAGCCTGGCTCCTCTGCCGTGTTCTCTGCTGCTGTCAGGGTCTTACACGGTGAAATGATTGTGATCAGAGCCTGAACTGCGACTGGCTGCACAGTGCAGGGCAGGGCCAACCCTGAACTCTTCAGCACAGCAAATGCAGGACTGTGAGTGTGCCCCATTTACATTC
This sequence comes from Nesoenas mayeri, assembly GCF_963082525.1. Lineage (NCBI taxonomy): Eukaryota > Metazoa > Chordata > Aves > Columbiformes > Columbidae > Nesoenas > Nesoenas mayeri. The sequence goes on along the minus strand of NC_137565.1, from coordinate 5,679,331 downwards.
AGCTGCTGTTTGATTCTTGTTTCAGCAGAACAAAGATGCGTATGAACCGTTCTGCAAGGTACCAGTCATCACGTCTTCCAAAGAAGAGCAAAAGCTTATAGCCACTTCTAACAAGGTAAGAGGGGCCCGGCTGTGCCATGGCTTGGGGGGCTGGCCTGCTGCCCTGGCCTTCAGGATCTTTAAGATATGTTAGCCATTTTCAACAACCGCTTACCCGAAAATACATGCACTTCAACTGCTGGGCTGCAAAGCTCTGAAAATCTGGAGCAGACTAAACATTTCTTCTGAATTAAAAGTCAAACATTGCTCAGGCTGAGCCTGGCCGCTTATTTCTCCACGTAATGTGTTAAAACAGAGGACGTAGGCAGTAGCAGGCTGATGGAGCAGATCCACAGGGCAGTCAGGTGTTCCACTTATCTGTCCACACTGGTTATTAATGACAGACACTTTCTTCAGCTAAAGGGAGTCCATGGCTCCTGTTTTGGGAAGCCAGCTCACTGCGGCAGGTGGAGGGGCGGATGCTGGTGACAATGATTAGTCCTGGTAGTACGGCAGAGGGCAGGTGAGAAGGGGTGATGATCTGCTCACAAAGGGGTCAGAAGGGGTCGCAGCCTATTGCCAACCTGCGGGTGACAGTTTTGCAGCAACATCAACCAAATCCCGCTGGGCTGGGGCCGGGTGGTGTCACGTCGTGTTGCAGCTGCTCTGCTGGGGGGTGTTGGACTGAGCTGAGATTCCAGCTCTTGCTGCTCCTCCTGTAACTGATCTGTGGTTTGTGTTTTACAGCCAGCGGTGAAGTTGCTCTATAACAGAAGCAACAACAAATATTCCTACACCAGGTAAATTACATCAGTGGGACTTTTTTGAAGCTTTTCATAGACTAAAATCCATTATAAGCATTTGCTTTTTCTTCACTTCAAGTCTGGGACCTTATTGCCTTTTCCTTCTGTCTGTATATGTTCTTTGACATAGCACTGTTTCCATCCAGCTGAACTTGAGCTTAGGAGTGGTTTAATTTGGGTGACAGAATTTTGTACACAAGTGGAATGGCCTGGGACAGTATTATTATGGTACTGTTGATGTTGTATTGCTGCTTCTTCAGAAGCAGGTTTTCCTGCTTGTACTAGTCAAATGCATTACCTGCTGCAGTCTGTAAACACTGCCTTGGTAGCGAGACAGTAAGTCAAAGGAAGCTGGATGTACAGGCCTGTAAATACTCACTGCCCAAACCCCCTTCTGTTCTGTTTGCTCTTAATTACTCCAACGTGACGCTGCCTTCCTTCATCTTTCACAGCAATTCTGACGACAACATGCTGAAGAACATCGAGCTGTTTGATAAGCTGTCCTTGAGGTTTAACGGGAGAGTGCTGTTTATAAAAGATGTGATTGGAGACGAGATCTGCTGCTGGTCCTTTTACGGGCAGGGGCGGAAGATTGCAGAAGTCTGTTGCACTTCCATTGTTTATGCTACTGAGAAAAAACAGACCAAGGTAGGAGTAAACCCTGAATGCTTCCAGCAGGGGCTGTGCTGCTATCAGACTGGCATCCTGACATCTAGTCTATTTTAACACTCCTTTCGTTGTTTAGCATCTCTGTAGAATAATCAATGCTATTCAAAGTGGGAGCAGCACGGTGGAGCTCGTCCTGTGGGTTCCTTGTGGGGGTTGCTTGGCTGTGGTGTTTAACCCAGGGCAGTTGTGACATTCCAGATATTCCCTAGTGTGGATTCAGTCCAGTTCGTCATTATTCTCATTTAACCAAGTTTGGTTTACATTCCTATATAAAGACAGGTCCTGTGTGCAGATTTCTCCTTTTCCAGGAGAAATCTCTCTGAGTTTGGGGGCAGGCCAGTTCTGGAAAAAAAAAAAGGGTGGGTGATGGGTCTCAAAAGCTTAAAGGAAATAATAGAACAGAAACTATTGCATTAGAGAGGATTTCTGTGGCCAGAATGCCATTAAAAGATTTTAAAACCAGAAAGGTATCAGGAATTAACACTGAGGTAACCTGGTGTCTGCAGTGCCAGGCAGTAGCTGAGAGTGACCTGGATGCTCTGGCTGGCAGGTGGAGTTCCCAGAGGCCCGCATATACGAGGAGACGCTGAACATTCTGCTGTACGAGTCCCAGGACGGGAGGGGACCCGACAACGCGCTCTTGGAGGCCACAGGAGGGGCAGCCGGCCGGTCCCACCACTTAGAGGAAGATGAGGAGCGAGAGCGCATCGAACGCGTGCGGAGGATTCACATCAAACGTCCGGATGACAGGGCCCATCTCCATCAGTGAGCCGAGCGACGGCTGCAGACTGCGCAGCGGTGCTGCCCTGCGTCTGACCGGTGATCTGCAGCAGAGGACCAGGTGGTTTAACTTCTGTTCAGTAAAGTCTGTAAATTATGTTTTGTAACAAACTAGATTATTTGGGGTATTTAAATGCAGTAGTTCTAGGACAGGAATAAGTAAGGTTACTGGGCATTCGATAGACACTGTAAGATGGAGCATCTGGAGAAATGCCCTGAGTTTTTAGCACTCTTGTCTTTGCTGTTTCATTGCTGGAGAGGAAGAGGGCTGGCTTCCTTGGACTTTAGGAGTTATCCTGCACTTTAAAAACAAAACAAAAAAAGGTCTGTTAGCCATCTACCTTCCCTCTGGGCACTCGCTGACCCTGTCTCCTCCTAAGTGTCCCGTCGTGGGAGCGACACAGCGATGGGGATGCAGCAGAGCCACTGCAGAGCTCCCTTTCTCCCAGGCCGCAGGCAATGGGGCTGGTGCCTCCCTGCCGATGGGACAAATGCCATGTGCTGACTCAGTGTCTCTAGCACTGGGGACAGGGGGACCGGGGGGGCTGGGTGGGCTCTGCTGGCAGTACCTGGTCCCGGCTCCCCACAGCTCTCAGGACCTGTTCCACTTCATTGGAGCTTCTACAGCAACAAGCTGTGGAGCCCCCTCTGCTTCATCCACCCAGTCCAGGGGTGGAAAGTGTTAAAACTCCTCCCCAAGGAAGATCAGGAGCAAATAGTCTGTGATTGTGTTTCCATAGGGCGGTGTTGCTACCAGTTGCTACCAGTTAGCGCCTAGAACTGCCTGCTGCTGGATCTCAGCAGGAGTTTGTTTCCGTTAGATGGCCGGTCAGAAGCTGCGAGTTTGTCACCAGGTAGAGCAGTTGTCACCGCAGGTTCAACCAGCGCAGGTGGGAGGTCAGCCGCTCTCATTCGGTTCGGTAACTGATACAGGAGCTTTGTCTTGCTTTGAGGGCAGCGCCAGCACTGTGAGGAAGAGGAGCAAAGCGTGGCCCTGAGGCAGCTACTCCTTGTTTGACTTTATCCGGAGCATATTCCAAGTCTTTTCAGAAATGGCAGCTGTGTGTGAAAGGGCAGAGCTACAGTGTTGCGTGGAGAAGGCCTGTGTAGTCTGGTTTTCTGAGAGTACTTTGCTATTATAAATGAATATTTTTGTCTACCTCCTCGTCTCTTATTGCCTATCGTGGAGTCAAGTAACAATTCTAGTGGCAGGTAGTGTGTTATTCAATAGGACTGTGTGCTGGAGGATAATGAGCAGAGCCACAGCTCTAATATCTAGCGTAACAAAACTTGAGTGGGAGAGAAACCCCGTGTAGAAGTCTTAAACTTGCAGTCAGGCTGGCAGCTTGGCAGCACCTGAGTACTTTGGCCTATTCTGGAGTTTTTTGGACCCATCTTCTGGAACGTCAAGCCCTGGCCCTGATGGCCAGACCTCTCCTCCAGAGCAGCAGCTCCATATTCCTGTTAGTGAGGTGGGTGGTAGTTTTTGGATTCCTGCTCCCGGCTCAGGGCTGTTAATGTACGTTAACGTTTTAAAAACCAAAGGTGTTGTCAGCATCACCAGCGACGTTACTCCAGTGGTTCTATTTCAAATAGCGGTTATGTCTCAAACTACATCCTGCTTGTAGAGGCTGAAGTAAAGTGTTTGCTCAGTGGTACAGTTTTGGATCATCAAGTAAAGCTAAGGTGATTTCAAAGTTAGGCTGAGGTCATCCTTTTAGTAACCAAAGACTTTTCTAAGTTACAGACAACTGCTGTCTGTGGCAGATATGGTTCTTGTTCCTGGCTCTACTCTTTTTGTCTTCAGCTACTGATTTATAAGAGCTCACCAGTAAGCAGCTGCATCAGTTATATTGTAGTTTGGCAGCTTTAGCTGTGTCCTGACAGTTACAGGCTTCTGTTTTAAGCTGTACTTACATGTTTGCAACATGCTTTGGGTCTGCAGGAGTCCACAGTGCAGGTTGTTGTGAAGGACCCAGTGCCTCTCCCTTTCTACCTTCCGTGTGTGATAAGCCGGGGAGCGTGGAAGGAAACTCCTTGCATTGCTCCGCTTCTCCAGCGCTCTGTACTTTGACACTTAGTGGCGTTACTGGGCTGTTTGTTGGTTTCTGAGCGTCTGTAACAGCCCTTGGGGTCTGGGCTCTGTGCTGCCACCGCAGCGGCGGTCATGCTGTGCTCCAGAAACACCGGCCCATGGCTGTAGAACACGCCAACAGTCCTGAGCAAACCCTGCTTGCTGCGCTGGGCGGTGAGCGAGGAGGGACAGACCCTCCTCATCCTCGGCTGTGCTGAACCACCCCCTTTCCTCACTCCGGCACTGGCTGTTCAGCCAAAAACCCGTCACAGGAGGTTCAGCTCCAGGAGGTGACATGTGGTGACACCAGTGCTAAGCACCTGACTGATCACATCTATGTGATTAACTCCTCTGTAAATAGATTCTTAACTGGCTTTGGGCTTTCTTCTTTCGGGTTTTGCAAACCAAGTTCTTAAAAAACAGGGGCTGATTCTTTTTACTCTTTGTACAGCGGTTTATGTAGTTACTGGTTTAGTGAGTCACTTGGAGAGTGTGAGTTTCCGTTTTGTTGTTGTACTTCTGGGCAGACTTTGACTTGTCCCCTCCACGTGCAGTGACAATGTCCTGCGGTCGTGTCAGTCCGTCCGTCACCTACCAGCCGCTCGTCCTCGGGCTGTGCAGAGACTTTGTTAACCCCCTTGCACAAATGCTCTCAGCTCCTGAGCCTTTTTACTGTTAATGGTTTTGCCTCTGCAGCTGTCAGGTGTCAATGGGGTGAGCAGGGGGCACAGACCTGGCAGCTGGGGTGCCCCAGCACCCCCCGCCCCAGCAATGGCAGCAGCAGAGCTGACTCAGAGCTCGCTTGTCAAAGTGATTTTGACCATCAGGATAATGCAGGAGAGTTGGAATAATATCTGTAGCACCAAAGCAGCTGCTCCTGTGTTTCCATCAGGCAGGTTTTTGGGTCCCAGCCTGAGCCCCACCTGGCTCCAGCCCAACCCTGCAGCAAAGCTGAGGCAAAACCGTTCGGTCTTAATGGAGATGTTCCTTTCATGGACAACAGCAGCACATTCAGCTGTTCTGTACAATCATTCCCTCCCACTTTATACTTATGCACAAAAAAGCTTAAGCTGGATTTCAGTGTATGGTTGATGTTTGCAATATCTATTTTCTTTATAAGTGTAACACAATAAATTAGAAGATATTTCATATTTACATGCGAGTTGCTTTATTAGTTGTTTGAAGCATGCTGCCCTCGTGGTCCAGGAAGAAATACCAGACATCAGATTCCTGCCATTGTTAGCTTTACCTCCTGGCAGAGTCACCAGTGGCTCTGCAGGGCCCAGGCTTTCAAAGCAGGACATTCAGGATCTTCAGGCTCCAGTTTCAGCCCAGCCCACGCAACCTGGAGCTACTCAAGTTTGCCTCAACGTGAAGCAGCGGGTGAGCAGGATGAACAGAGAGGCAATTCCTGCTTCTCCCGCTCTGGGAGCAGCGTCCAGCTCCAGGGACCCCAGGAAGGTTCCTTGGCAGCAGGAGACTTGTTTCTTCTGCCCTGGCTTGCCCCAAACCAGCACAGCCCTCTTAAAGAGGAGGCGTTTGGGTCACCTTTATGGTTTTGATTGTGCTGCCTCAGTCTCCTGGGCTGTCCAGAGAGACCCAAGGCAGCGCTGCTCTGAGAGGAAAGATCTTCCCTGTCAGAGTGGACAAGAAAGCAGCTTCCTGGGACTTCCAGGTGAGCAGCTTCAGATGCTGGTGCACCTGCAAAGAGCTCAGCACCAGCCCTGCTGCTGCATTTCACCAGCTCCACGCATTCCCACAGATGAGCTGCTGGTTGTCACGGCTTTGCCTGTCTGCCTTCAGACCAGAGTGAACCTCAGTGATCCACTCTTGCTGCAGGTCTCCGGGTGAGTAGTGACTCCACATATACCTGAAAGTCCTTTTGCTTCTGAATCCTTCCTGACTGATCAGAGCTCTTGGCTCTGAGTACACAGAGATGGACATTTTCTGTGTAGAACTGCAACTTTTGGTTTAAAAAGTGTCCTTGTGACAGTGTGTAATGAGCATTTATGTTCGCTGGAATGTTATAGCAATGTAATGGAATTCATTTAGCTATAGTTAAGTGGTTTAAAGCGATAAAAAAGAGCCTAAAAGATGCAAGCAAACTCAAACCACAGCAGCCCTGTGGCAGCAGAGATTCAGGGAGGTGTGAGCGCTGGTTTCATCCTGCAGGCTCCATTCTGGAGGACTGTGACCAGGAACAGAAACAGTTTCTCATCAAGACTTTGCTTGTGTTGACACCTGGGATGAGAAAAGGAAGGAGTCATTAAACGGAGCACAAATGTTCTGTCCTCGAGGTGTCCTGTCTGTGGGAAGAGAGGTTGTGTTGTCACTGGGTAGTTACATCCTGCACCTCTCTGGTCTGAAGATACAGGAACTTCTGAGCTCACAGCAAGGGCCCTCGCTAGAACACATCTGTGCTCTCCACGGGAGCTGAGCATGAGGAGAAAGTGCAAATCACGTTCCTGGGGCTGAGCTGAGGCCTTACCACTGTCAGTTGTCCGTTTTTGGCTTTAAAGACCTGAGGCTCCTGCCCGACGGCAAACACCATCGTCCCTTCCTTCCCAGAGCCAATGCGAAACTGAAGGCTGCAAATACAGACACAATTACTCATTCGGTGCTTTCCTCGCAATAGGCTTTACTCTAAGCCCCCTTTATTTCTGTTCCCTTAGCAAATCTTGTTAGATTAGAAGGTCAAAGCCCTCCAGCTTAGGTAAATTTCCTAAACAATTGCATTATAGCACCCAGCCCAGAAGGTTTGATGAATGGAGCAGGCCTGCCTCATCCAGGCATTTGAATTTTCCTGGTGCAATTAAGCATTAGAAGATAAGCAGATCTGATCTGGAGAAAACCACTGAACACACAGAATCTAATTACAACTGAAACGCAAAGGCCAGAGAGAAAAGCTGGAGCAGAAGCACAGGTTTCATGTGCCAGTTTCAATTCACGCAGAGATTTGAGAGACAGACTGCATCCACCTGCCATTAGCTTGGTGGTGTGACTGGGAAGGTTCCTCTGCTCAGCAATCACATTTCGGGGCCTGCTCAGTCTTTAGGGAGAGGAATGTTTATCCTGAAGTGACCCCAGGCTCAGCCCAGCTTTCCTCAGAGCTGGTGCTAGCGAGATCTGCTGTGAAACTACTAAACCCACAACCTCACACCCAGGTCACATTGGCAGAAGCCTAAAAAAAGAGTGGTTTTAAATGTACAGTCCCCTATAATTAAGCTTGGGTTTTAGGCAGCTGGGTCACAGGCCTTTAGAGCCGAGCAGCACACCCAGCAAGGTGCAAGCACAAGGAAGCAGGTCTCTTTAGCCTGGGAAATAGGCTGGAATGATTTTTGATATATTTTCTTGTTCCAGTGCATCGCACCTTGTTTCCCCTGTGCCAATGAAGCCGTGAAAACTGCACTACTGCACCAGACCTAAGCAGCTTAGGGCACTGTCTGACGGGGTGATGTTAATAATGTTGACCTAGGTAGTCCAGGCCTAAAAGCTTTTGAAGCGGGTTCTTCCCTGAAACGCAGCCTGCACGATCCCACCCATCCAGCTTCCTTCCTCACCTTCCCTGCACAACCTTCACGAGGTTTTGCTTGTTGGCCAGCACGCAGAGTTTAGTGACCGTCTCAAAGACGTGCTCACACTGAAGTATCACATCTCCCTGGAAATAAAACAAAGAGGAACAGTCACCTGGCATCGCCCCGGCACATAAACCACGCGGCAGTTGTGCATTCAGAGCAGCGACTGCTGTGCAGAAGGGACCGAGAGCTACACAGCAGTCATGTGCAAGTTTGGATTGTTAAGCATCCTTTCTAGGGACTATTTACAATTTATAGCAGCTTTGTCCCTAAAACCCAGAAAGTACAAGCTTTCCTGGTAAGACAGGAAGAAGTCTAGCCAATTACAGAATTAGTAAACATCAGTACTTGTGTAATCCCACTATTTTATAGGAAAATATTAGAATCATCACCTACCTTCTAACCACCAGCTCACAGTAGCTACATTACTATTTCCTACCTTCTGTTTGTTGTCCTCAGGAACATGAATGACAACAATCCCATCACTCAAGTTACTGGTGGAAATACCTTCAAAAGAAATCCAAGAATTAGAGGAAAAACTCCCACAGCCAGTCCCACAGCACCGTTACCACCTTCCCAGCACTCGGGTGCTGTTCTCCAGCCCTGATTTGTTCTACAGAAAAGTCTCGTTCCTGCAGGGGGGCTCTGTACCTCACAAGTGTGAGGAAAGGGTATTTTCCTGCTTAGAACAAAATGCATCAAAGCTACCACTTTGAAGAATTAATCTAAGCTTTCAAAATACCTTCTGAAGATCACTTTATGTGCATCCACTTCTCCGTAATGCATTTCCAACAGGGGTTATTTAAACACGGTGCATTAGTTGTTTGCTCTATGCCTTTCCACACTACCTTACTTTTGGTAAGGGAGGAGGGAGAAAGTCTATATCCCACCCCTGGACTGTAGTTCAGACAATGGCAGGAATAAAAAAAATACCTAAAAAATGGGGTAGAAAGTTGTTTGGGTTTGTTTGTTTGTTTTCTCCCCTCAATTTCAGCAGAATGTGATATCCTCCTGCATTTAAGCATTGCAAACAACTGTGTGCTCTCACTCATAATTTATGCTTCGACACACAGACCCTTTATCCATCCCCCAGGAAAAAGTGTTCTCAGGCAGATCATCGCCTCAAGCAGCTTTGAAAGACCAGGTTTCAGAAGTTCATCTTCCCACCTCCAGGGTCACTGGCAGAAAGGGAAGTCCCACCATTACCTTTCAGCGTGGCGTAGTCTATTTTCTGCTTGATCTTGGCCATTTCCACCACATACGCTGAGGATTGGGTCAGAACGAGCAGCCGGTCTCGTGCTTTGAACCCGTTCCTGTCGTATTTTATCACAGGGGTCACATACTGAAAACAACGAGTTGGTATCAGCGTTTCTTGCTCGTGCAGGGTCCTGTGCTGGGAGCCGCTCAGCAGGAGCAGCAGATCCCAGCTCACAACACCTGCTGCAACCTCTGCTTATCATCATCTGCTTGTTCTTTTTATACTCAGAAGTTCAGCTGACGGAATCACACTTTGAGAAAGACATTTTACCTGTGCCCTCCATGCCATATAACCAAGGGAAGGGCAGCGCCAATACCTACACTTCCACCCATTACAGCCCAAATAGGGTTAGTGATGTTTTTTAAGCTTTTAATAAAATGATTCTTAAATAATTTTTGCCTAGGTGCATTTTGAAACTTATTTCCAATTTAAAAGCGAGGAAATACTCGCTACGCAGCTATTCAGTATCCTGCCCTTTGTGACTGACCAGCCCCAGGACTCCAGTGGAACTGGTCTGAGTGCTGCTGAGCTCCCGCTGTCCTCCCCTTACCTTGATCTTCTCACCGTGGATAAGCTGCAGCACTTTGGGGTTTATATCGTTCTCTTCTGAGGAGCAAACCAGAGAGATACACTGAGTGTAAGTGACAGCCAGCCACCGCTCCCACCAGTAAGATGCATGAATTATCTTCATCCCATTAGTCCTCATCCCCCTGGTGCGCCCTCTTCTAAGCCGAGGCTGTCCCCAAGGTTCACAGCTCTCCTTCCCAGCAGCTCCAGTCCCTGCAGCCGGCGATGCTGCGCTGCAACACCCCCGCTCCCAGTATGGCTGGGGGGTCCTGACCCCTCCCAGCCCACAGGGAACTTTGCTCAGGTTTCCAGCACTCTGCCCCAAAAGGGATTCCCAGTACCCCCAGTCTGAGAGCAAAGTCCGGCAGATCAGTCACCACGTTCAGCGTCACTAGACATGACAGGGTGAGAACTCAAACGGTGGGGCCCAAATGCAGCAGGTGACGCTGCCCTTGTCAGATGGGAGTTTGTCTTATCAACTGTTTTGTCAGAGTTTTCCTGAGTGAGGAGCACGTGGCTGGGTCCGTCAGGGGTTTGTTGTGTACTCACTGAGCCGCGTGTCCAGAAAAGGCTGGTTTATGCTCTGCACGTAGCCCTCCTTCTTCCCTCGGAAAACAGCACTTGCTACCACTTTTTGCTCTAACTGTTTGGAGAAGAAAGAGTCTTTACTGTCTTAGAGTTTCTCCATCAGTCACATCAGCAGATAAAACATTGGCCCTGCACAACATCATCCTTTCCCTCATTCAGGATCTACCCAACTCACACTGCATTTCTTCCAACATCTTTACGTTATTCCTGTACTACACCAAATAAAGGGGTAGTAGGGACTAAAAAGTCCTGCAGATTTTTCTTATTTATGGATATTTTCTAATTATATGGAGTGCAGTTTTAGTGCCATAAGATGAAGACCTGCGTGTCTGCAGAACTGACATCACAAGGGCCACCAAACACACACTGGACTCCGGGCTCAGGAGCATTTGCTCTGCGGGGGGGGCGCTGGCCTCTCAGAAGCTGCAGCCTGTGTTTTGGGCACTTCAGAGAGCAGATATTGCACGTGCACAGCACGTTTTAACTCGCACATTCGCCTTCCATATATTAGTTACCTGCACTCTCCTCTCAGCAGTAACACCTCGGCAGTATTTCCTTACTAGGTTCCTAATGCAGATTTTCTGTAGCATCTCAGATGTCTACATAAAAGAAAGGGAAAAAAGTTGTGCAAACAGCTCCTGCTGCAGTTCTAACAAATACACTGTTTTTCACATCACAGTTCTGTTTGGGTTCAAAGTGTCATGGGATTAATTTTCTTTTTAATAGAACTCATTAGTTTATTATTTTTCTTGTCAGTGCATCTTCCTTTCTGCTAAAATGAAAAGCACAGAGCTCCCTCCTTTCCCTTGGAAACTTCAGCAACAGTGCCATTATTCCCACTCCCACCCTTGCCCAAATACACAGAAACCAGGGTCCAGGATCAGAACAGACTATTTCAGCGGGAAGGACCTAAAACAATCATCTAGTCCAACTGTCTGACCGATTCCAGACCGGCCAAAAGCCAAATCACATTGTTAAGGGCATTGCAGAGGATCTCGGGGTCTCCCGAAGGCTCTGCCATCGCAGCCAAACACAGGACAAGCCGGCAGATCACCGTGCCTTTCCTGCACAAAGTGTGCACACAAGTGGCACAGGACAGAGGCCGCTGTCACTGCGGCCACCCTCACCTCTTCCAGGATGGAAGGAGGCTGGAGCCAGCTCTTGTCCAAGACGTTTTTTGGAACGTGGTCTCTGAGCTTCATGAGGTAGTTGTACTGCACAAGCCGCACAAATTCAATGTTCTCTGCGCAAAGGGGTCTCTTCCGATTGATGAAGCCTTTTATAAATCTATAGGACATGTTCAAACCAGAACTGGCACGTTATATGTTCAGAAATCAACAGAAACAAAATAAGTCACAGAAAGCACGCAACAGGCTGACAGATCACTGATGTTAACTCAGGTATATTGTCACCTATGTTACAGGTATGGAAAGCTTAAGCTTTATAATATTCCAAACATTAACACTTTTTTCCAAGTTCTTTTGACCAAAATACAGTGTTTTGGAGTTAAAAAGGAAGACCAGCTCTACTTCTGATGCAGCATTCAGGAGCTGTGTTTAAGAGTGTGGAGAAAGATCACGTATGAAGAGGATGGTCAGGCTCACAAAGAATTCGTTTGGAGATCCCTTGTACTGATATAAACCAGCAGAGCAACAGAAACTGGAGAAACTCAGAGAACTCCTAAAGAGGTGACAGACATTTCTGATCAATCTCAGCCAGCCACTGCCCTCCTAACTACAGTGACAACTTTGAAATGGGTGTGAAGGAGACAGTTTTGACTCGCTGTACTGTCAGCCCTCTGACTTGTCCAGAGGCCACCACCAGGCTGGACGCCCCCGCTCCCCAGGACCACCACCCAGCCATAGTTACTTCCTGATGATCTGAACCGCCCACGTCCTCTTCTTGGCCTCCTTCCGCGCCAGCGCTCCTCGCCAACACGCCTCCAGCTTGATAGCTGCAAGAGTTCATCGGGTCCTTGTGTTAGTATCGGAGGTGCTGTGCCACACTGTCCTTTAAATTCACATTGCAGAGGTTAGAACTGTCTCTTCTGCAGCTCTTCCCACCTGAGATCTTTACAGTAAGAAGCTTAGAACATTTTCTTCTCTGTCTGTGGTTGAGATCTGGCACCACCTGCACTGCTCAACATCAAGGCAGCAGCAGCCCTTGTCACCATTCAGCCGCGCACTGTCCCCTGCATGCCGCAAGCAGCACATCTTAGGCGCTGGCCTTTGAGTACACAGCATTATTTATCAGCCCGTCCACCATGATAAGAAGAGGGTTCGTTTCCCCAGCGGTTAACGAGCGATTCCTCAGCAGCGCAGGCGACACGCACAGCAGAGGGTGCTGCCGCCGCGCAGAGCGGCTGGCACAGCGCACGCCCGAGTGGGGCCAAGAGCAGCACAAGCTGTGAGGAGCTAAACCGTGCCAAAGGCACCTCTGCGAATGCCCTTTGTGCCACTGTCACCTGCATCTGAGCCAAACACCCACAGCTCCACAGGGAAGCTGCCAGTGCTACCTGCAGCAACATGGATTCCTGACCTCCCAAAGCCGGAAAGCACAGTCCTAAGAAAAGAATCCTTGATTCCAGAGCCTGTACCTGCTTTTCTCTTCTTCTGGTATGCTCTCTTCCCAAGGCATCCTTTATATTTGGCCTGTAGTCTTGAAACTGGCAAAAAAAGCAGAGATATTGCTCGTATCTATAGGATGGCAGCATTCAGGAGCTGTGCCCCCAGCAATCAGACACACTAGGACCAGACGGAGGAATCCGAGTCCCAAGGGAAAGGTACTTAGTGCATCCAGACACCCACTAACAGTTACTGGCAGGACTGGGGAGCTCTGAAGGAGATGCTTATCCAAAACTCAAACAATATAGCTAGTGATTTCTCCTCATCCTAGAAAAAGATTCCCAGGTTTTCCTTGGACTCTGCAGAGCTGTGCAGACCAGGGGTCTCAGCTCTCACCATGGTGCATCTGCTACATGAACCTGGAGCCCAGAAACACCATTCACCCAGTTTATATACAGCGAAAGGGAACTGGTTCCATACCCAACAGGTGCTTTCTGTATTCAAATGCATCTTCAGTAGCGAACAGAGTCTTTGGGAACCGAATGAATATTTTGGTTCTGAAAAAGAGACCATGAACAGCTTATTCACAGCGAGCCTTTGTTTCAGCTGCACTAACCAGGCTCAGAGTCCTCCAGAGACCACTCAGTTCACATGGTCGAGCAAGAGCCAAGCTAAAGGGATCTATTCACACCACCACATCTTGCAGCTCTGCAGGAAGGGCCACACAGTGCCTTGCAGTCACAGACAGGACAGAGGATCAAACACAGCAAGCACTGTCCAGCTGAGATCACAGTCAGAGAAAGGAAATTTACCTTCCCAATTTGTATTCCTCAGGCTTGTAACCAATGTGCTTGATGAGCCTCTCCACACCTTCAGCTGCTGGCCCATGCCAGTGTGGCCAGGTAGCTGGACAGAGCGATTTGTACCTGAAACATCAACAAGACAGCAACACAAATGACTTGATGCTTGAGGAACCGCTTCTGAAACTTCTCCCCCCCAATTCCTACTGCTTTATTCAAGGCAAAAGATGCCACAGCAGATCAAAATGGATACAGATAAAAGACACACAACGGTTATCTGTGAGGCAGAAGAGTGTCTGCTGACACTTCCACATCTGTCGCTGGGACCTGACATTTACACAACCCTTGTTCTCAAGCCCTCGTGGGAGGGCAGATTTACCTGGCTAAAGGGCAAAACAGTTCCACCTACCTTTGCAAGAAGAGCTCATATTTCCGCCGGTACGCAAAGCCGGCTCGTCTCACTCGCAAGTGCTCCATCAGGCCCAGGTATTTCACCTGATGTCGGATCAGATAATCATCAAACTTCCCTGTTGCAAGCACACACATTCACTGGTAAATAGTGTCCATATAAGCTCCCTCACTTGTCCATGTATTGGGACAAATAAGGAAGGAATAAACCCCCGAGTTACTCAAGGTGACAACTGCTGCTAGCTTAACTAAGATTTATATATATATAAAAAAATATATATACAGCATATATATATATATGCTGTACGTAGCTACAAGCTAAAGTCTCTTGCACTTAATCTCAACTGTGTCTTCAGCCCCACGTCTTACCAGGCTCCTTGTTCTCGTTCGGTTTAATGCACCGGACATACGAAGGCTCCTTGGACATCAGGATTTCTATCAGGCTCGTCAGGCTGTTTTTGAACTGAGTTGCAACCTAAGATGACATTGAAAGAACCTTCTTAACTTTGGAACTCATCACTGCAGTAACTGAAACCAACTCATTCCTTGCACCCATCTGAAGTGAAAGGCACACGTTCGTGTTAGTACCACTGAGCTTTTGAAGCACCGTCAGTCACCAGTTACCTGGACAGAGCGCTCAGCTGGGATATTTGAACCCCTGCCATGCAGCTGGACGCGCAAGGCAGCCCTTCAGAAACAAACTACTGCTGGATGCATGGCACAGGGCTCATTTCAATAGGACACATTAATTACAACATTAAGGTCTGTCACTGCTAGCTGCAGTCTCAGCAACATCACTGTTCAACTACCAGGAACCTTGCAAGGGTGTCACACCAGCAAAAAAATCCACTGAATTCAGGACTAAGGACAGGAGTGGTGGTTAAATCAAGATGTGGGAAGCTGAGTTTATATTCAAAGTTAAGAGTAAAGATGAAACTCACAGTCTCTGGTCTCCTCCTGTTGTCGAGTTCCGATAGTAAAAAGCAGTCTCTAATGATGCCATTTTTAGAGTTGCACAGCACCTGAAACAGAGTAAGTGAAAAGCTGCCATATTTAGCAGCCAGGCCATTCCTACTGTGGTGCTTCTAAACTTGAGCAGCACAGCTATAAGGACATGCATATAGATGCCTAAAGAACATTGCTAAGGAGAAATATTTGTTCTTGTTTGCTAGAGATTGAATACATCTTCTGCAAAACATTTCTGCTTCAAGCAAGGTATATTAAGAGAACAGCATCCCTTTTTTGCTCTTACCTCTTTCAAGTTTCTGTACAGTAGATCATTATTCTTCTCTAGAAATCCTGGAGGAAAAAGAGAGGGCTTAATTCTTTTGGAGCCTACACACTTTAGCACAAAATCTGGACACTTAAATCCCAGAAATTCTCACTGCATTCACTTTTAAGACTTCCAAGTAACAGTACCTTCAGAGGGCAGGTATTTTGTAATTATCTTCACATTAAGTTATTATCTACCACAATGGCTTAAAAGCTCAGGCAACTTCCACACGCACTCACCAACAGCACAGTAAGTGACTTCTCCTGCATAGTGAAGGAGGCGGAAATCCACCCAGTCGATGGATTTCCGTGTTTTCTGGTCCGCAAGCTTGCGACTGGAGGGGAAAAAAAAAACAAAACAAAACACAACATACCAAGAGAAAAAGCAGCAAACAGACTTTCTCGCCTTGTAGAAAGTCACCTGTGCAAAACGCAGCTGTAGGACAGCTGGAAATCTAATGTTTGTTCCTATCGATGTGGCACATTATACAGTCATGGCCCATCATCAAGTTATCATCTCTGTCCATTGTGAACAGCTGGCAGCAGAGAATGGCAGTCAGCAACCAGAAACTCCTCAGAATATCCGTGACCTATCCATTGCCATTTGGCAATGATCACCTTTCCCAGATGTATCAAGATTTCCTCCTGTAACATCTATTTAAATACATTCTCGCTGCCTACATAAGATCACCAGCTTCCTCCATTTCAACGTGAAACCAAGGGGGGAGGATTTTTTGGAATATTTTGCTCTAGAACAAGAACCTAAATACAAAGCAGAAACCAAAATCTTCAAGAATAGCAGGTAAATTTAGAAAGCAAGGACTCCTGGCGGGGGGGAAGAGCAACTTAACAGTTTAACTTTCAGCTTTATAAGCAGTCACTGACAGCAGAGTTGTGTGTCACAACAGCACATTAGTACATCAAAATTTCCTTCCAAGAGTATTGCCAAGCATAGATCCAATTTAAGCAGCTCTAGCACTTCTATTTAAAGCTTTTAATCAGGTAGAACATTAAGGCACATTGTGGTGACAAGGAACTTGGCTACAAATCTTCCACTTGGCTGTGACGAACTTCAGAGATGTAGAAACGGTGACAATTCAGCAGCGTGACTCTGAATTAATGGCTTGTCAAAGCCCTTCAGTAGCTCCTGTGGGGAACTGCCAGAACAGCCCCGCACCAACGTGCTCATCTGCCACCAAAACCGAACCCGAAAAGACAAGAGAGTACTGACCACAATGCCACTCGTCTGAGCAGGAGCATGTTTCTTCCCTCTTCATACCCAAACCTCACACATATCAAAACAGACTCTTGAAAAATATCCATGTACCCCTCCCAGCCTGGGGCACCAGGCTCCTCTTCACAATATTTTCAGCTTTCCCCAGAGTCAGTGGGGGACAAAGCCACCAACAGCCAAAGCCATTGAACCTTCATAAACCAAAATCATGAGCCAAAGCCACCTAATCTTTAGTCCCCAATTGTAGTGTAGAACGAAACCAGACTCAAAGAGCAGCACCACACTAGTAAAGAGACAGAAATCCCCTCCTTCCCCAGTATACCAGGTCATACCCTACCAGCGTAGCACATCACTGTGTTAGACAGTGGATGGGCTGCTTGATTTTCATTGGTACAAAGTAAAAATTGCTCCCTCCCCAATACTCTGTTATGGGTAAGAGATGGAAATAGTTTCCTCTGTGATAGGATACAGAGCATAAATGCATACGTCACGAAGTGGGCATGATCTCCTACTTTCTCTTCCAGCTTTTCCAAGAAGCTCAAATCGGTTGCTTCACCAGGTCGTAAGCATTCTTCATCCTGGAACAGCAGACACCGGATCAAACATTGCCCTGAACAGACAGCTCCCTCCTTGCTGATACTTAGTGCAATGGACGTCTGGCTTTGGGTGGCTGTGAAGAAGCACTCCTGGTGTTCTGCTGTCTCCCTGCTTCTTCTCAGAAGGATCCCGAGACCCTGTTGCTGGTCACTGTGTGCAGCTTCTTTCTACACCTCAGCATCTCCAGGCAAAAAGGGGAGAGAATGGCCCAGATCTGCCTTCTCAAGCTCTAGCAGCAGCACGCTGCCTTTAAAACCCACAACTCCAGCAAGCAGATCATCTACCTTAATCTTCTGGGTCTTTGATTACAATGTCTATTTGTCTACATTCTGAATAATGCACACCCAGCACATAATTAAAGGAAAAAATTATGATTATGGACCATCGCAGTAAGGCACAGGTAGGCATTTTAAGTAGCACAAGCTCTGTTCTTACCAGAATGGAGATTATTCCTTTATGCTTCTGCTCAACCAAGTCACAGATGATCTTGTTGTTAAAATATGGAATTGGTTCCCACTGGAAGAGGAAAAAAAAGATGACCAATTTTAGAGGAAGTTCTTTTCTTTGCCCACATGAAAAACGCAAGCTCAAAGAACAAAAAAGCAGGATGCCTTCTTCATTGATGATCAAAAGCGTTCAGTGTCATAGTAGTTCAAAGACAAAAGGGTGGGGGAAAAATAATAAGTTACCTCTATTCCTTCCAGTTCATATTCCTCCTGCTCTGCTTTCAAGGTCATCTCAATCAACAGCTGCTGGAGCTTCTCATTGCAGTAATTAATGCAGAACTGCTCAAAGCTTCAGAGTGGTTAAATAAGCATTAGTTTTTTTATTTATTTCATGGACAGTTTTACTTCTCCCACCACTACCAACCACTTTCCAGCCAACCAGCCCGCTGTTGTGCACACCCAGCCCATGGATTCCTCCCACACTGTTTTATCAGTGGCTCCAGACCAAGCTAAAGCTTCCCCCCAGGAGTTCTGCGGACCCTGGGCACTCGGACATTGCAGTCGCCCACAGTTTGCTTTGCCGGGATAAGACTACACTCAAGAAGCCACACAGGACATGCCCACACCAGCCTAAGGACAGACCACCCCACGCCTCAGGAGCTGCTGTTACCTATTTGTGTCCAGCACTTCAAAACCATAGATATCCAGCAGGCCAATAACTGTTTTCCGAGTTGAATCCTGTTAAAGACACGGTTGCCCTGTAACTTCTGCTGTAGCTCATGCTTTTCTTCCCTGCACAATTCATGTTGTTTCTTCCACCTAAATTTTAAACTTTCTCTTTGAGAGCTTCACGTCACATGCCAACAGAGTAGCCACTTTAAAGCAGGTAATGAACTTGTAAAACTATTTAATGAACCACCTTCCACATCTAACTGAACAGTTTCCAGCTCAGTGCTGTGAGATTCCCCTACATCAATTATCAAGCATCCAAACTATTTGGTGATGAGAGCTGTAGGGCACCACTGGAGGAACTCTGCTCAACATGTCAGGAGCACACAGTATCTAGGAGGACACTAGACAAGAAACCAACCTTGTTGGCTAGAGAGCCGTTAATTTTGTTGACTAGCCAAGTGAAAGTTCGTCCGTAAATTGCCTTTGCTACTGCATCCCGAGCACAGAATGCCAGATCCACGTTCAGTGGGCTCAGGACCTAAAAAATACATAAAGGTATACCAGAAATGATAAATAACACAGAAGATCAGAACAAACCTCTGCAAACTTCTTCAGCCACAAGCCAGCAGGATTGTGATACTATGTTTTGGAAAGTGCCAATTTAGACAAATGGGGAGAAGTATCCTGACTTCCTTTTAGTTTTATTTTACTAAAGCTGGTACAAAATGCTCAAAGAACAGTTTTTACCAGTGCTTTTCTCTGTTTATGCAGCCCAGATACCCAAGAAGCACTCTAGGGACTGAACAAAAGGGAATGGTTTGGCTCAAATACAGGACTGCCTGCAAATGCCTCTTTCTGGCTTCTTAACAGTTACCACCTTGTTCAGCAGTAAAACTCTAACACTAGGAATATGTTTTAGCTTAATTTCTCAGGCTAGAAGACAAAGGTGATACAGAGGAGGAGAGAGCCAGTGAGAGCTGTCTGTTTTTACTGTAACACTGCTGGGAACAGAGCTCCTCATCTGTCACCACCAGCAGCTGGGGTGGCTCTTGGCTGCCTGGGGTTACTCAGGACTACTCGATACCTCTTCAGATCTGGCTTCAATCTTGCGATGGGTCAGAGCTTCCTGCAGAATGGACAAGTGCACACCCAGGAGCTGCAGAAAAAGAAATACTTGCACTCAGAATATGGCCAGCAGGAGATTGTTTAAATAAGCAATGTTATGCAATCAGTAGGGCATAACCCCCACCAGTCCATTCCCATTAATTCCAGGGAGACACCAGCCTTGGTAGATCTCAGTTATATTTATCTTTAAGCAAAAATAAGAAAGGAAGTTTCAAAGAGATATTCTACAGAGAAAAGGGACCCTACAATTCAAGATGGTTTATAACAAGAGCTGGGTATTTATACAGCAATCCTTCTGCTTTTAGGAACAGATGTTTTTGTCTTTAAGAGGAAAACCCAGCAAGGTTAAGGCTTCCTTCATAGTGTCAGTATTCCCGGTGCTGAGATACCTTTGAAATCCATTTGATCTGCGTGCCATCGCGAATGATGGCATGGCCATTGCTGTCTTCTTCAAACTGAATGTTCCCGAGGTGCAGGACACTAGCAACAATTCCAAAGAGATGCTAATAACAAGAGATATACCATTAGAAAACAGGTTCCCACGGCTCCATGGGACAGCACTAATCTTTCCTACAGAATATTGGCCACACTGAAGGAGGCAAGTCAGACAACCTGCTTCAGAGATACACTGCCACCAGTTGCCATCACGCTGTACCCAGTGACAGAGCTCTTCACCCACTCGCTCCCTCAATCCCCCTGAAATTATGTCCTATTCCATCCTTAACACCTCTCCCAAGCAAGACTGCTTCCAGCACTTCTAAGGAAAGAGAGCAGCACACTCCTTAAGTACATTCCCTTTGTTAGGCTCAGTTCCTTTCAACATGCATACCTCCAGATCTTTTTCAGTAAAGTCAATGATAGAAAAAGCTTTGCGGACTATTTTCCAGTCATTCTTGTCATTAATAGAAAACACTTTGGCACATCGACCCTACACAGTAAAAGAAAGATGAATTAGTACAATTCGTTGGCAAAGCACTTTTCTTATCAGCAACAAACATAGCATACTACTGGGCATACTGCTTTTCATTCCCAGTTTCCTCAGCCTGCACAGGTGCAGTCTGCAACGAGCAAGTTTATTTCGCTTCTGCTAATCCTGAAAGTGGCTTGTTTGATCAGATCTTTAAGCTTATACTTAAAGATTCAGGCAACTTAAAGCTTTGAGCTTGGATAACGACTGCCATAAAACGGCCAAGTTTTGTGAAGAGCCTGAGCTTGCAGCCATCTTCCATTTTTATGGTAATAATACCTTCTACCTGAGTATCCTTAGTGTGCAAGGAAAGCTGCATTTGCAGTCCTTACAGTTTGAGATATAAGATACAGAGAGAGGGACAAGCTCTCACCGACCTGGATGAGATATGCGTACTTCTGGGGGTTGCGCTCCAGCCCAAGCCAGCAAAGAAGATCCTTGTCTCCACCCTCTAATAACTGGTAGAAGATATGGAAATTCCTTTCTCCATGATTTTGGTGGACAACTCTGGATTTCTCAATTAGGTAGCTAAGGATGTGGCCTCCCACTGGAGCTCCCTGGCAGAACAAAGCAACCAGATCAACACCAACAGATAAAAATAACATCACTGTGATGGCTGTTCCTCCGCATCTAGGAACAAGGAGCAGTGCCAGAAGCACATTTCTGCTGTTACTCATCTGCCATCTTGTGTTTAAAAGTTCACATCCAACAAGAGTACAAGCTGTAGCTGAAGAGTTTGTTGTCCTTCTAGTGTAACTTGTGCTTTACAACAATCTATATTAGCTTTCTACTGAGCGCTGGCAGTATCGCCAGTAATACAGGAAGCTTTCAGGATGCATAACCAGTCACTTTACTCGCAAAATGCAATGCCTGTAAAAATAGGGTCAGAAATCAGCAGTGTAAGTCTTAATAAATCCTGTGCTGCCTGGTAAGTGTCCAAGAGGTTCACTGATACGGCTTGTTTTAATAGCGGTCCATTAAGTTTGTTCTCACCTTAAAATCAAATTGAATATCCATGTATTTCCCAAATCTACTCGAGTTGTCATTCCGCAGAGTTTTTGCATTTCCAAAAGCCTATGGGTAAAGAGGTGGATTAAGTCACTTGTCATCTTACCGAGAACCTGACACCCATGATGGGGCAAAGTTCCAGTAACTAAGACTTGCTGCATCAGCTGAGTCCTCTTACTGAATTTAGTGGGACTAAAGAAAAACAAATTAATGTATTTCCCTAGTTTAATGTGGAATTCAGCTAAACAAATTATCGCTCTTTCTTATATGACCTATAACTGAAGCCACATGGAACTGTTGTCTGGTGCACAGTTACCTTGTACTGTCGGGTTTCAGCTATCCTCCACCATAAAACCCAAGTTTAAATTTCTAAACATTAAGTAAATATTGAATCGCAAGCATTCTTTCAGAGGTTGTGGTGCCAAGAGGCCAAATGTATGTTATTATTTATGTTGCATATGCAGGCACAAAATCATGTAAAACAGGCCATTCCTAGGTGCAGATGTGTAGACTTGGAGAAAAGTTTTGTGCAGGGAGGCCATCAATGCCAACTCTTCTGCATTTTGTACCATTATGAAGTTTTTACCTCCAGAACAGGATTGGAAAGTAACAAACGATCGCGGACGATCTGCAGCTGCTCTGTAGTTGGACAGGTCACTGCGTAATACTGCAAGATCTTCTTGGATGCTTCAGTCTTCCCAGCGCCGCTCTCCCCAGAGATGAGGATGAAATGGTTGTTGTACTCGCTGCACATCACCCGGTAGGCATTGTCAGCTATGGCATATCTGAACGAGGATCACAAGAAGCGTTCAGAGGAGAAGCATCCATTAGAAGTAGCAACATGAGGCAGAACATCAAAGGTTTTTCAGAATTACTTATTCCTTGTCTAACTTTATAAATATTGTACACGATCACAGAATCATAGAAATTAGGAGAACACACTGAGTACTAGTCTGGACAGTTATCTTCAAGATAACTCTACCCCTACAGTTTCCCAACGTGACTTCGGCAATTATTTTGTTTCCTTTTTGTTCTTACAGTCAACTAGAAGACAAATACATCCTTTCCTACTGGAAGATAAGAACATCAGCATTCACCAGACCTAGTGACTGCGGATACACATCGTCGTTGCTACATAGCATTACAGAAAAAACCCAGTTTATTGACATGAACTGAAAGGGTTCTACTTACAGATGTGGTGGCAGTTCAAAAAAGTTGACCCCTCGATAAAGCTGCATCTGTGTCACTGTGTAGATGTCCAGCTCTTTGTAAGGGTTGACAGACACAAGAAGAGTACCAATATATGTCTGCAGGGAGAAAGAATGGGAAACCTGCTCCATCACTACAATGATACACACACATATATGTATATGCAGCACATTCGGAGACATTCCGTCTGTCACAGGCTACATGAATCCACACAACAAGCACTCACATAGATGAGATTCTCTTGGTATCGCTTGCGAAGGTTGTTCAGGAAAGCAGCCTCACTGGTGTGGGAATCCAGAAGCACAAAGTCCTGCACCCCGACCCTGTCCCGGGCTATCAGAGCCCCTTCCATGTTTGCATCAGTGTTCTCTTCCACTTCTTCTTTCTACAACACAAAGGTTTAATCAAACAGATTTAGGAGAGAGCAGATAGGGACCCTCAGGGTGACCTAGGTCCTTCCCCACACCCCAGGGCCAAATCAGCCTTGCATGTGTAGTGCCAGAAGATTATTTATTATCCCAGTTGTTATTAACACCTTCCCCAACGATGGCAATTTCATACCATGCAAGTTTGCAGTCCAACTTTTTATTTTTTTGTTTCAGTCGAGATACCCAAGACTCATTCCTGTGATCAGAAAGGAAGATCAAGGCTTGCAGGCTGCCCTCACTAACATAATAGTAGTTTGAGACAAACCTAACTCCAAAGATGTCGTTGTGATCTGGGACACTTCATCAACTCTGTCTAGACAAAGCAGTTGCAAGCACAAAGTTAGGAGTTAACAGTAGAAGACACCAGGCAAATTGTTAGAAACTAACCCCACTGCAAATACTTTATACAGATCAAACTACAAAAATGGAGAAAAGGCTGCATTTGACTCGACCTTTAGGGAAAAATATATTAATCCTACAGTACTACTCTGCACAAGGCTGCTTCATCATTCCCAGTGCCCTCCGGAGCGGACCCAAGGCGGCTGTCGGGGCTGGGCAGCAGATGTCCCCACTCGGCAGTGACAGACCCAGCCAGGGAGGCCGCCGAGATGAGTAATCAAACAAACATCGATCTAGAGAAACAGTTAAACTTTGCCCAGTGCACACACGCCACCTCTTCTCCAGAGGCTGAAAGATGCAAAGAGGATGTCACTGACAAAACGTAATTATTTTGCACACTCCACTTCCCATTTTTTATAATGGAAGTCGACCTTATACTGAAAATACTACAGAGGATCAAGCTCTTGTTTCCCAGACTATAAGAATAAACTGTATGCTTTTTATTTCATTAAATCAAGCTGATAATTTAATGCTACCAAAGAGACAAACAGGATATTCTTTATTCTACAGTAATAAGCGTGCCATAGTGGTGTTTTCAGGGTTTCTGTTTACATAGTTCAGATAAAAATTCCTACCCTAATGGATAAAACCCTCATGACAGAAGCAAAATCAATGCATTTTGAGCAGCTTACCTTGTTAAGGCCCCAGGACTCTGCAAATGAAGGGAGAGAACCTGGCTGAGCAGCCACCAGCTGAACACACGGGCAGCTCCTCAGCCCCAGGGACGTGCACTCAGCTCAGCACCTTCACTATTCCCACACCGCCCCGCACGACATCAGGGTTTTTACATTGTGCTGCTCCACTGCTCAAGAATATTGCGTGTAAGGTTTTGAGCAAGCATTAAAAGGACAGTGATGGTCTGTTTATGCAATGCTACATCACTTTTTATCTCTTTTTTTTTTTTTTCTTTTTCTTTTTGTAAGTTAGCACAATGTAAAGCGCTTCTACCAAGCTATGGCAAACCCTGACTCTGAAGGCCTGCTCCAGTGACAGAGAATTAAAACCAATCAAGCTTATGAAGCCAGAGCTGTTCTCAAACTTGACTGTGCCTTACCAGGTAACAGAGGTCTTTGAACTGAATTGCAAATCCATTTTTAAAGTGGAGGCTTTGGCCTGGCTGCAGGAACAACCATCAGGATACTGACCTGGCTCACAGGGCAGCTGCTCAGAGTCCGCAACCTCAGTACCAGAGTCTTTCTCGACTACTGTTTTCTTTCACTGTCAGTTATTTCAAGCTATTTCTGAGAGTCTGAGTAACAAATCACCTGATTTTTCTCCCAGAGTAAAGAAGGGTTTTTTGTCAGAATTACTACAATCAAAGAGAACACATCAATAGCTTCACTTTCAAAATGTACACACAGTATTAATCAGAATAATAACACTCTGAAACCTACCTTCTTCTACAGATACCCTGGGCCAGGCCAAACAAAGAATTTAAACTGAAAGCTTTGATATTGACCTAAGGCAGCGTAGAACTCAAACTATAACACAGTCTAAACCATTTCCCCTTATTTTTCCCTCAAACAGTCGATATTCGTTTTTTCCACCCCAGTTTGGTCACCCCAAGGTGACCTGAGAAGGTTTGAGTTTGTCATTTTATGATAAACAGCTTCAGGTGGATTTGTCTTTCTGAGAAAGCACTGAGGACAAGCTGGGCAAGAGACCTTTCCTTTCTCTCCAAGCCTTGAGGCATGAAAGGATAAGCCTGAAACCACAGTGGCCACCTACCTGATCAGGTTTCCTTAACCTAATTTTCTCACTGGTATGTTAATTGGTAAGCGACACTGCTCTCTGCTAGACAAAAATCCCAAACTCTTTTCCGGGCTACTTTGTGCTCAGATTTTCTCAGTATTTTGCTATTGCTGAGGTGCAGCAATTGTTTTTTATCACAATACCATTTATTGCCCTGTTCCCCACCCAGTTTCTGGAAGTTTAGTACAAGTTTTGTGCTTACCTGGTATCAGCACCAGCACGAGATGCCCTCCCAGCACTCCCAGTGTACATTACCCCAGCAAGACACTGCTCTTTTTAAAGGATTATTTTCCTTTCCCCATCATTTAAGAGTCAGGAGATTTCTTTCTTGCCTACTGAGACGCAAGCTCTACCAGAAAATCTCTCCCTTGCTACAATGAGGGCTTTTTCTTTTCCCACAGGGATTTGTCTGTCAACACTGAAACTACAAGGAGCTATGTCGGCTCACAACACAAATTCATGAGACCTGAAAAAGGGCTAACACAAGGTCAGGAGCAACAGGCAACGTTTGTACCAGTCTGTAACAAACAAACAAGACCTGGCAAGGAACAGTTAGAAAATAACTTTAAAAACAAAACAAAACACTTTGCAAAATTATTACTTATCTTTGGCAGAGGCTCAGAACTTCATTTTTCAACAGGCTCCAAAGTTAATTGTTGCCGTTTCTTTGGTTTGACGCCATAGAACAGAAGAGATTAATGTACAGTGGAAGAGGAAGATCAGTTATAATGCCACTGCTATTTTGGAAACACCAGAAAAACCCAAACCAAGCCATGCTAGGTGTACCAATACAGAGAGGTGAGAGCCCCAGGTGGGCACAACCCCACCCAACATATCTGTCAAGCAGCCTCTTACCCAACTGGTCAGACACCCTTATCCGCAGTAAAACACCACGCAAGCCCCAGACTCTGGGTTTACTGGGGCCACCAATTCCCACCATAACAGCAGAAAAACCTTCTCATGGATCCTCCACACCCCCCAAACCATCCCAACCTGCCAGAGGTGCTGGATTTGCTTACCACCGCCCTACCAGCTCAGAAATGCTTGCATTTCGCACACGGCTCCTGCTTTACCTGCATCCCCGGCCGCCGCGTGCCATGTCCCGTCACCTCCTTCTCCAACCCACGCTTCCCCAGCAAGAGTTAACGGGGCTGAAGTGAAGGCCCAGTGACACCAAGTATCATGTGTCCGGTTTGCTGCCTCCCTCCTTGGGCAGGGATGCTTACATCCTCCTGTAATGAATTATCTAACACGCTGTCAGCACTCCAGCTGCGATGAGGTTTATGCCGACAGCGCTGCTTGGTGAGATTTTAAGATCTCACCAAAAGGCTGAAGCCTGAGGATGAAGCGATGGCCTCCAGCCTTTTGGATGGGGAATTTGAGCAAATCCAGGCACAAAATACATCACCCATGAACGGGCTCCTCAGCCCCTTCCCGCAGCTCCTGGTTTGGCTCCCCACTAGAGGTCACTGCAAAACCCATTTTAATTTACAATTTGAAGTTTCCCCGGTTTATCCCTTTTTCCACATGCAACAGCCAGTTTCTCCCCAGGAAAATGACTTTTCAGGTTGAACTCGGGCTGCTGCCAACCCCTAGATGATGCCAAAGACAACAACGTATTTTCCCATGATTGCTGCTCTGCATAAGCAATCGCCAACAGAATAAAACCTCTCCATTCGGGTAGTCTGTGACCCATGAGTAGCAGCAAAAGCCTTGGTTCTGTTCAACCACCCTCCAGATGATGCATTCAATCCTGTCAATAGCTCCATATTTAAGGCACTTCATGCCCAAGACAGCTTCACTGAATAACAAAGGTGTCCTCCCAAAGGGACCCATAGCGAGATCAGGGTGTACAGAAGTGAAGAGCCCTTCCTGCACCACAAAACATCCTTGCCTGGTCTCACAGCAGCATTAGGAAGTTGAGATATCCTACCTCGCAGCTCAGAGTCATCGAGGAAAACGGGCAAACAGTACGATCCAGGAAGCCAATTCGGGCAAAGGCATTTCCAACTTAGCTGATAAATACTGATTATGAACAAGCACATTCAAAAATTAAAATAACTCAATAATTTATAATTCCGTAGAGAAGAGGAAAGAAACACTTGTTTAACAGTTTATTTAGAACCATCCGTTTCCCAACAGCATCAGTTTTTGATAATGGAAAGATAATTCTTACCAACAAGAGCACACCTGAGTGATGATCTCTTCAAAAACCTTCTCATTCCCACCCCCTCCAAAACTCAAAGCTTTATCTAACGTGGACACAGCAATCCTAAAGCACAGGTCAGTCTATTTGCTCAGCTCAGTCTCCAGCTGCCAAACTAGGAAATCTGCTATGATAAAACATTTATGACCTTTTTGGCTGTTCTTCTGCTGTTACACCCCTGAGATGTAAGCAAATGAAACTTGTGCCACAGGAATGCAGCGCAGTACGTGGACATCTCTGGAACTATCCGATTTAAAATAGACACGAGATTTAAAACATGGGAAGACAGGGGAATCGCGCGCTTGCTCAGGACAGATGAGCTTGGAGCAACACTGCTAATATCGATTCTTTTCGAAATGTCAGAGCTCTGTTTTGGAAATAGTCATTTACTGCAAGAGGCAGCGCTCCTTGACCCAGCCCTGCACCCCTCGTGCGCAACAGGAATTTGCTCATTAAGAGCCCTGAAAACTGGATGGAAGTGCTGCAAATATTAAAGCCAGGAAACCCCCCGGGCTCAGCTCCACCATCCTCCGCCCGAGGCTCTCCAAGAAAGTTGCCAAAAAGGGCAGTGACAGACCTTGATCACAAAAAGCGGTAAAGAAAGATGTTCTGACAGACCTTGACCACAAAAAGCGGCAAAGAAAGATGTTCTGCAGGAGGCTGCTTGGCAAGGTCAGCAAGGGAGCACGGCCAGGTCCCAGCAACTCCGGCAGTGACCTCAAGGTCGAGGTGACAGTGCGGACGGGGCCACGGGGAGCTGCCAGCATGGTGCCTGCTCCAGCAGGAGCCAGGACACGGTCCCATCCTCCCCAAAGAGAATTTGGACCATCACAGACCTGTACGCTTGGCAATAGGACTTGGAGTGATACATCACCCCCCAGGAATAACAGCAAGCCCAGGGTGACTGGGAAATACTTGCCTCCTACTGTGGAAACTTTGGCTTGGCTCATAAGAATTAATCTGTTCAGGGTAATTTTCAGATAATCTAGAGCCACACATAAGAGATTAAAGCAGCGCAGATCTCCACCGAGTGACCCAGTTATGGTCATCTGATTGCAGCAAAGCCGACAAAAACATGAGAAGATTTTTGGCCATTTCAGGAAGACTGGACCCTGTACCTCTGGCAACTTCCTCCATGCTAGAATGAAATTAAAATACTATATATTGAATGTGCTTGGAAATGTAGCAGCAGCACTGTGGAAAAGTGATGTCTTGGGTCTGTGACGAGGAACTTGGGCCATCTTGCACTACTGTACGCACTTTTCAAGGCAACAGAATTCATAAATACAATTATAACGTGGAAAAATTTACACATTGTAACCTAATTTCTTTTCAAAAGAATACAGAATTAGAGGGTTTTAAGGTTAATCAAGAGCCTAGGGAAACGCCAACACTTCTTAAGGCCTCTTGTCTGTCTCCAGGGCATAGTCTGCTATAGACTTGTTAAAGGGTGACTGTCTGTCTTGCTCAATAGAGGAGAGGTCGAGGTGAACCACTTCACTTTCATAAATCAAAAGAAAGAAAAAAAGTGAGAAAATCTCCAGAGTTCAAACATTTCTTTAAAACCCAAACTTTAAATACTAAATGGGCTTCATGGCTGCCATTTTGAAAAACATTAGTTTGCCAAAGGACCCTTTTGATTTCTATTTGAAATGCGAGCGCTCACAGATAATCCATTGAGAATCAAACCCCCACAAAAGGCTTCCTGAAACAATCGCGGCACTGGTGAAGGACAACATTTTTGTGCCCAAAATAAAACATTTTAATGCGCTACAATCCATTACACATATATTCCTCCATTTCCTTTCAGTAATTATTCATTAGAAAACATTTAACGTCACTGCAGATTTCACACTGGGCAGTCTGCACACAAAGGAGAAGAGTTGGCCCATTTATAAGGGGCTGAGGCCGCCTTTTCTCATCCGAGAAACTCCAAGGCGGTGGGGGCTGCCGGACACAACGGGCAGGCTAAATTGTGCGGTTAACGGTCAAAGCCCCCCTGCCTACTTTGACACTCATTTAAAGATGACGGGGAACAATAGAGATTTGTTCTTAGCAACTCTTTCTTGTTACGCAGGGTCTACACGGGCTGCGCCGGGCGGTTCAGGGCATGGAACCGGTGCTGATGTTCGGTTCCACCTGCCAGCGCTCGCCCTGCTCGCTCCTCTCCCCCCGCTCTGCACTTTAACACAACGAGACAGGTAAAGAATATCATTAAAAAGAGTCCCATTCAGCACGTCAGCTTTAATAAAACAATCGCCTGTCAGGTTAATACGAGCAGCTCACATTTTGGTTTCGTGCCAGTCGTTCTGGGCCAGGTTAGTAAAAACAGCCCTTCCCAGCACAAAATTCCCAGTTCACGTCCAGGATTCCAGTTTGCACCAGTGCTCCCAGGTTATGGCGCTGTCGGCATCTGACCTAAAGCATAAAACACTTCCTTATAACCTTATAAATCATAAAACCACAACTGCTAGGAAAGATCCTTTTGTTTTATCAGTTTGTTTTGCACTCGGAGATGCCACCTGAAACCCCGATTAGCCCCTGCAGCCCAGACACGCTGCCTTGATGAGTGAGGAAAACAACAGCAATCGCACCTCGCTCAGGAAATTTAAGGCTCTAAAATCAAGCTACAAATCCCATCAGGCCAGAACACAGACACTAAGTGCTCTCGCTCTCAGTCATTGCTTTTAGATATAAAAGCCAGAGGTTTTTTCAGCACTGACATGCTCAGATTTACCGCTCCTGGACCAGAGGCAGTTCCTTAATGAATCCTGAATCTTTATTAATTGCAGAGCAGGAGATCTTATTAGAAAGCATAAATTGCAGATGAGCTCCATAATGTGCATTCCCTAGCTAAGAGAGGGCAGGATTTCCAACTGGAAAGCTAATGCTCAGAGTTAAAGCTTCTGGAAAGAAGAGAGAGTAGATTTATTCAGCTCCTAAGAAAAAGACACTGAGTACCTGACCATCCATACATTACGGGGAGGGGGCGGGTAGCATTAAACAACAGTGAGTTCAAGAACAGTTAGAAGAGAAGTAGAGGAAAATTGCACCTAAACACGCAGTTCTGGACGCAGCAAGAAGGCCACAGATAAAATAAGTATTGGTGTCGCATCTCCCATAGAAATGTTCCAACACAAACCCTGATGACAAAATCCTTTGAGCACCAAAAAGCAAAGAAGCTGGTCTGTGCAATCACTTCCCTCGAGGGAGGCGACAAGTCAGTGTCCAAACTGAAAGCAGACAAGATGAATAACACCCGAGACAACACACTGCTGTCAAAACAAGATTACAACTCAAGTTCCCATAGCAAAAGTCAGTCTTTATCCCTATATCAGAGCCCCCAAAAAGTCAGGGGCTGCTTTGATAAAAATTACAAACCAGTCACTTGCAGAGGTTGCAACGCAAGGTCTAATTCACGTGAATTACAGCAAAGGTCAGCCAAACACTCTAATTTAGAGCAAGCACTTGCTCTGGGCTTGCTCCGTCAGGCTTGAAGCAGCATTGGCTGCCACGGCTGCAGTTTTGCGGGCAGGTGGGAAGAACTCGGCGGGTGCATCTGAAGAGGCTGCGAGCACAGACCCATCACCCAGGAGCAAATTTACTGGCAAGTGTAATATTTCAACAGAGCCTGGAGAGGCAGCCACAATGGAGTGGGGAATATTCTTGTGAATAAATAGCAAACCTCCTTCAAATTGATCCAGAAAATGTCTTTATCAGACCTTCCTTGTTGTTTTAGTTGTCCTGTAGCCCCTTGCACACAAAGCACTTCACTAAAAAGCATTTAAATTCAGAAGTCGAGCACGAAGACATTGTCAACAGGTCTCATAATTGCTTCATTTTTACTCCACAGCAATACCAAAGGTGGTGGTGGGATCTCCAGCATTCTGGGTTCACCAGGACCCATCTATCAGGGTCACCAAAGCACAGTTTTCTTGTTTTGGTTTTTTAATGATGTTCAAGGCTCCTCAAGCCGTCCTATATAAGTTACTAGGCATTCTGGGGTGCATGTTGCAACCCCCTTCTACACCGATCAGAAAAAATCATCCTTTTCCTCTCCAAGCAGGTGAAAGTCAGTTCCTCCTCCCTTGGTCTCACTGTTCTCTCCAAAACATCCTTCCTCGTTTAACCAAAAATTCTCATTTTAAAGCACACATAAACATAAAAACCTTACAAGGAGCTCCAAGCTTACACCCACTTCTTCCATATTGCTACAAAAATGTAGCCTAAAGCAAGCCAAGCAGGAAAGAGCAAAAAATAGCATTCCCTCCACCTTCTGAAACACAAAACTACCCACTCGGAGTATATGATTTATTGGTAGAGCAGAGGAGGCTGGAGGCAGAGGTGACTCAGCTGTTCACTCTTACGGTTAAAAGGCTGACACAGGGAAACTCATCTGATCATCTGAAACAGAGAAAATCTGCTAAAACAGGTGAAATAGATAAGTGAAGAGGCATGTTTTAATGGAGCAACAAAGCGTTAATCACTTTTTGGCCTTAAACCTTAACAAAATGACCATGGTGGTGCAGCTGCTGTAAAACCTCTTGCCTCCCATGGGAAAGAAGAAGGGAACATTTGGTCCTAACAGTATTTAAGAATAAAGCATTATGTTTTCTATATGAAGTTATTTGTGCCTAACAAGTATAAAAGAAAAAAAGAACACACAGAAATGTATTTTTTGCTACAAGCAAATTTTTGTATATAATGCTTGAATTTTTAAAAAATAAAGCCTCACCACAGAGTACATGCAACTACTGTCAAAAGTTAACTGACAACATAATTGTAAGCCAACAAATGTAACACCAATTTATCAGCAGATGCTTTTGTGTTTTCCTATATCGCCTATTAGGAAATGATATGAAATTCTTGGATTTAGGTGCATGTTTGAGTCAGAAAGTGCTACTATTAAAGTGTACATTCCTCATCTTGAAAATTAAGTCTGTCTGAAATTAACAACTTTCTTTTAAAGAGTTTCATCCAAGGGCATAAGTAGCTTTGTACATTATTTACCTTATTCTTTATACTTAGAGTTGAATGTTATTTGAGGAAGTAGAAGTAACTACAGTGATTTAGATGTAAATGCTTTGCATATAAAAAATAAAACGGGGGGGGGGGGGTTGGAGGAAAAGAACATGTTGCCTTTATGAACCTGTAAGTCTTTCCTGTAAGAACTGCTCTGCTCACACAGGACTATCTGCAGTGAATGAAAATTACCCTGGCAATCACCCTGAGTATTTCCTTTCTGCCAGGTGGGGAGCAGAGAGAGGAGATGGAAGAAAAGCTGCGTACGTGGGGAGAACGAAGCCCGAACCGCTCTTGTGTTCTGCCTGCAGCCATCAGCCTGTTCGCATTCAGGGCTCCTCGGAGGAAACACTGACAATTATCACAGTAATGAATGCACTCGGCCCATTTGCTGCAATTCTGTATCGTGTCACTAATACAGTAAATAACTAGATAGGGAGCCCTGTCCGAGGGTGAGAAGAAAGGCCGTGCCAAACCCGAACCATATGTAAGTTGCTGTTTGCCTCTCGGCAGCTCATGATATAGATAATGTTTGCTTTGTTTTGCCTTTCATTATGTTTGCAAAATCTCCATTTCCACAGCAGGTGGCTATGTCCCCCCCACTGCTCCCCAAACAGCCCCATGTTTGCCAGTACCAGGCGGGGAGGAAAGAAACTTTGATTTTAAATAGGAGAAATTCCTCTGCGCCTTGCAGCTCTTTTGCAAACCCAGAATTCAGTGTTTAGCAAATAGGAAGATGTTGCTCCTGTCCCCAGCGGATTACAGCCAGTTAATAAACTGTTCTGGGACCGAGGAGCGGGTGACGTGCCAAGAGGGCTGGGGACACTCGAGCACTGTCACAACACCAGGGCCCCAGCGTTGGTGAAACGCGGGGTGAGGAGACACAAAAGCTATTGCCTGAGGAATTACTCACGGATCCTATTAGGATTATCATGCTGATTTTATGGTCTTTAAAGCTGACCTTCAAAAGGACAAATTGAGAAGAAGGAGCAGGGTAATACTGCTTTGGGTTTTGTGAAATGGCAAATGCGGGTCCTGGCTGGTTTTTCCTGGGATGATGAATAAAGAAAGAGCAGGTTTAACATCAGTAGGGCCAAAGAAGATGCACAGCACTACCTGACAGGAGAAAAGGAGTTTTCCTTCAAGTATTTGTTTTGTTTTGGGTTTTTTTGTCTGATAACTGCAATTTACATCAAATATCAGTCATGTAGTATAACAGTGGGAAGGAAAGCTTGAAAGCTTTCACAGCAAAGTTGCAGAAACCCCCAGCTACTAAAAGCTGTTAATAAGTCTGGATCTGTCAAAAAAAGAGACATTAAAAGGGAAACATAAGATTTTTGTGTTTAAATGGATAAAATACTCTTTTTTTTTTTCCTAAGGAGGAATTATTTTCATGCCTTCTACAGCTATTATTAAAAAGAAATTCCCTCATTCCTGTATCAGTTTAAAGCCTCAACAGCAAGGTGCCTACCACATCCCATGCACTATTCTTATATTTATACTTAAGTTTGGATCACTGAACAGAGGACACCACTGTCTCTGATTCAGCCAGACCAGACACTATCGAGTAGCGACACTGAAAACCACATGCAAAGTAAAAAAATATTCTGTGTTGCAATAAGCAAAACTCCAATAAACAGGATTATTGCACAGCCAGACACCCACATCCTCTCCTATTCAGCAGTCAGGACTTCAACTCACTAAAATACATCCCTTTATCTCCCTCTCTGGTATTACGACACATCAAAGCAAAACCACTATTACTTCCTTTCTCTCTGTTTTCTCACCAGACACAACACATGGAAGGAATTAATTACAGCTAATTAAAAATTAAATCCTGCGTCTTGCCTTTGGTCAGTGTATTTCTCTGACTCAGAATATGCAGCTCAAGTGCTCAGTTACATCCTCCCTTTGTCACCTTTTATTTGGGAATAATTTGCTTACTTCTCCTTGGCTTCGGCATCGAGCTCTGTCATCTGGTCCCGGCAGTGCCAGCGGCAGAGCTACTGTCCCCTCTGCTCTGTGTGGCGGCTGCTGCTCGCAGCTGAGCACCTTCGCTCCAGCACCTCCAGCCCCCCCAGCCCCAAGGGCCTCCCTCTGCTCGTGTGCCGAGCTGCCTCTCTCCAGCCCAATCGCTCGATTGAGCGGCTCTCTGCGAAGCTTCTCAGCTGTTCTCCTCCCAGGACACCATCTCTGCTGCACCACTGACCTTCACGAAACACATTGCATGAACTCTGTTGTCCCTGCCAGACACAGACAACAATTTTCTGCAGGGGAGGGGAGACAAGGAGGTTCAAAGGAATCACCCTTCCGTTGAGCAGGTCTCAACACACCAATGCTCAACAAATAAATAGAGGATTAGCCAAGTCATTTGCGGCAAGTGGAATGTTTGCCAGGTAAATCACAGAATTCCACCATGTCATTCATTTGCCTACGAGTCAGTTCTGGAACGAGAATGTCAAGGTTACCTGAATGTCCATCAAAAATCATCACCAGGGTTCGTGGTGAGACTTGACGGAGATCACTGGAGGCAGAGTGCCACCCCAAGCCTGTGACCGCTGTCCAAACAGGCCAGCTTCTGAACTTCCAAAGCATTTAGAAGGACTAAACTGGACTTTTATGAAAACAGTCTGTTAGTGGCACAGCACCACTACAGAGGTCTTACAGAACTGTCCCTGGAAGTTTTGCTACAGCCTATGGCAAGAGAAAGTCATCAGCAGACACTGAGAAACCTGCATCTTAACTGCAAGAGCTGTTATAAACCTTTGAATTTTAATATCTCATTGGAAACATGTAGCTGGTTTGATCCTGGAATTCCATCTGTCATCTCCTCTGTCAAGACCTTGTTAGCATGTGAGATGTCACCCCAGTCACAGCTTCCAAGGAATCTCTTTGTCGAAGTCCAGTAAATTAAATTAGCCAGCAGAGACAGCAAGTGAACATTTATGGAAAAACAGGTATTAGGATAAAAGTGGTTCTCGCTGCTGAAAGCATATTGTCCAAGATAAACACAACACATGCTTTTGCACCATGAAGTTTTCAAAATGAGTCTAGGTATTTGTGACTGAATTATATCAGTTGTGTGCTTTACAAAAATACTTTTTCAAAATCATTATACCATCATCTAGCCTACGGAAATGCACTACCTAAATATTTACTAATGCAATTAAGAGAAATGTCATATGGAACTACATCTCTAGCTAGCTGCAATACATCTATCACTACAGTCACTAATAATTAAAGTTACCTGAGTATCCATCTCGAATGCGCTTAAAGTCAGCTGTTAACAATTATTCCAGCTAAACCATTCAAAAGGTGCTTTGAACTTGTTTAAGGTCCTTCGTAACACTGTGCAGCTAGCGAGGAGGCTACGTTCTCACCCGAATAGAGTACCATTAATAATTTACTGGGTGAGTCAGGGACTTTGTCCTATGGCACTTGCATACACTTAGTGGCTGCTTTTCCAAGATAAGAACTAGAAACTGTATCTTCCTTGAGATTACATTGCAGGCACCAGTGATCTTTGATGAGTCGCTATTAGCATTATATGTTAATTACAAACTACCAAAATAAGTCAGCACATCCATCTGCTGTTCTAAAACTGCCCCTGCAGTCAGCCCAACACAGGACTGCACCAGTGTCGCAGACCTGGTGGTGAGTGCTCAGCTGCTCCTTCAGAAACTGGAATGTTCGAGGCTGCAGGAGCTGAAATGAGCTGGAAGCTTTAAGGTTAATAATGTATATTCTCTTGGTTATAGTATCTCTCTTCCCAGGCTGAGGCTAAGACGTGCTTAAAAATTAAAAGTGCAGATATCCTACAAAGGAGGAACAGATGCTAAGACTATGCATTAATCTTTAATGTGATTCCAACTCACACACTAAATTTTACCAACCTCCCTGCACTGTTGCCACCTCCACGATCTCTTCACCCCACTGTGCAACGTGCCACTCGCTGTGTTAGAGCACGGGGTGGAGAGAGACTTACCCTAGAGAAAACAGCCTCAAAAACGTGTGGTAACCAATGAGCACCCAACTCTGAGATTCACATATTGTATTCAGCCTTTTTCTTCTGCAGGGTCCTGACGTGTTGTAACCAGATCTAAGGAGAGGCAGTCCTACCTCTGCTGGCATCCTTGTGCACCGTCCTCATGCTTGGTCCCACACACATTAGCTGGTTAAAAATTAGACCTCGAGCTTCAAGCGATTTCTACAGCTGCTTAAATAAAGACAGAGAGAACCTGTATTAAATTCTTCCAGGTTTATCTAGCAATTAATTCCCCATTACATATCGTGTGGTGCATCTAAAGTGCGTGTGTATATTTACGTAGGTGTCTACGAACAACAGCAAAGCAGCAGAGTGAACGGCTACGCAGAATGAAGAGCTGTGAGTACTAACAGCAGAAAAACGAGCAGCAGCAGCAGAGGTTCAGGCCAACAGTCCCACAGACTAATTTCTGTAGCTGCTGTGTACACTTGCATCACAGGAAACGCTGACAAACCCTGCAGAGCCACTCAGTTTAGATCTTTAGGTGCCTTCCAGGAAAGGGAGAGGAAAATAAAAAAATAATATGATCTGACACAGTATAACACATAGACGCAAAGCATATGAGCCTGTATTATTGACTTCAGGGCAGAAACACTGAGGAAAATCCACTAGTTTCTGTAGGAACAGCCATCAGGGTGGAGCCAAGTGTATCACTGAGTGCTGCAAGAGATGGAAAACCAAAGCATGCCCGTGCCCACTCAAGCTCTCAGAAGTAAGCACTATATTGATCCCTTGCAACCAGAAGCTTTTTTGCTCATCCTCATCCCAAAGTCACTGTCTTTTTATGCAGACAAGGCAGCATATTGTCAGGAAACTGGCCTGGACTGTTTGATGCCCTACGGTGTTGTTAACTTGACCACCACCAAAACTTATAACTTTGAAGTTGCCACTAGATAAAATACCAAATAGATCTTTTCATGCCATCCATTCTCAGTAGGGAATGCTGAGGAATTGTTTTGCATAGAGCAGGAAAAAACAAGCACAGAATTAAAAGACAGAAGGAAACAATATTCTGTGCTGCCAAATGCAAAATGACAAATGATTTTGTACTTGGAGTCAAGGTGTTACAATGGGCAGATATGAATGGGGCTCCTCAAACAGTCTTTGCAACTCAGGCTTGAGAATTCAGCCCAGAATCCTGCTTTACTCCAGCGCCCACGCTGGTGAAAACACAGATGAGAATGCTGCATTTCATTCCCATCTGCACAACGGAGCATTAAGTTCATTTCTACAGACAGCTCACAGAGTTGTCTCACCCAGGAAATCATTTTAATGCGTCCTGTTCTTCCCCGGCCATTCTGCAAGCACAGCAGCTGGGTACCTGGCCTCATTACAGAAGGGATATTTCAGCGGTGGAAGTGACTTCATGCTGCAGTACCTTTGTGTAGAGAGATCACCTTTAGCGATTATTTATTTCAGGAGTTCAGATTCCTGCCTTCCTGTGACATGATGAATGACTTTTAAGTAACATAATATCTGGTTTCCTCCTCTTTCACACACCCATTTCATTGTCAGTTGTCTTCAGTGACCAGATCCGAAAGGATTGTTTGCAGTCAAAAGAGAAATTCTTTACCTCATGCCCAGCCTCCTCTTGTTCATATTTAATTGAATTCTTGCTTGTGTCAAAATGGTTATCAATTATTCACTCCTGAACTCATTAATTCCAAACGTCCCACAGAATAAGTAGGACTGCTCTGTTAAAAATTCCAAAATACTTTTGTTTTCCTTTTTACTCTGTTCTCCCTGTAACTGCAAGCTAGCCAGTGAATTATATGGGGCTTTGCTGTATCTATTATTTAAAGAAGCAAGCAGGCTGGCAGACAAGATATGACAGCAGAGCTGTGTCAGAAGGTAGCACAGGACAGATTCATCAGCTTAGGACCCGTCTCCCTGTCACTGCTGGGGCTGGTGGCGGCTGAACAGCACCGAAAAAAGTCCCCTCCTTTCAAACCCGCAGATCAGACTCTTTCAGCCGCAGTTTTACCATTTGAAAAGAATAACTTTTTTACTAGCTAAATTAAACCCTCGACATCTTTTGTTTATAACCTACATTCTTTCTCAAGCCAGTTGAGAGGAAACAAACAAAGCAGACAAAAGAAAAAAACCCACAGAGGGAACTGGAGATAATTTGATCCTGGTACAACCTGCTCTCTGTGAGGCTTTCCAAACCACGCTGCACTCAGTAACAGCACAGTCACACAAGACCAAATATTTCAAGATGCAAAGGCTCTTCCTCTGTCACTTTAAGATTAGAATACATTATTTTCACCTTCCATCTAAGGCCCAGACAG
The DNA here is from genome assembly GCF_963082525.1 of Nesoenas mayeri. Taxonomy (NCBI): domain Eukaryota; kingdom Metazoa; phylum Chordata; class Aves; order Columbiformes; family Columbidae; genus Nesoenas; species Nesoenas mayeri. The sequence goes on along the minus strand of NC_137565.1, from coordinate 5,640,533 downwards.
CAATCTCAGCAGTGCTGAACAGGAGATGTGCCACCTATACACACAAAAACATTGACAGAGGCGGGGCAGTCCCTCTGACAGCCAGCACGCCTCAAGCTTTAAAACCCTGCTGAAAAGAGACTGCTACAAACAGGAGCCTTTTTTTCTCCCAGTTCTTTAATATCAATGCAGAGTGGCCACGATAATCCATCAACCTTATGTAGCAACAAGGCGGTGCTGCGCAAGCCATGGAATTGTGGATGCACCCCATGAAAAAGTTCATCTTCACAAGGCAAACGAGGAATCATGCAAACGTGATCCATCCTACTGAACAACTCACGGAATGCCTCAGTTTTCCTACTTGTAAAATGGGGCTTGGTTTACATTTGAATTTTTATTGGCAGCGCTCAGAATGGTATTTGGAACAGGAAAATCCACCTTCCCATGGCCTGGGTCCCTTCTCATGGATTTGGCATTCCTGGAAAAAAACAAACCAAAACACAACAGAAAAAATCATGCCTGACAAAATGTTGTCTCTACCTTTTTCATTGTGCCATGGCACACTATAAACCATTGCTCTTCTCACTTCTTTTAAAATGAAAAGATCTGTTTGTTTGCACCTGAAATTGTGAGGAATTTCATAAAACAAGGATTTAAAGTTCCACCCTAAACTGGACAACATTCAGACAAAAGTTCACAGAACAAGTAACGTCGTGACTTGGCGGAAGTACTGGAACGCACAGAAGTTAATTAGTACAACAAATATGGAAGTAATATTTCTGTTAACTTTGTTCTTCTGCCAACAATAGAGGGGGTGACACGCGAAGCGTTTCAGCTCCGTAGCTGCAAGGGGTCATTGCACTCCCAGAGAGTCCCTGGAAGCTTTTTGCCGCACGTCGGCTCGGGAGCCTGCAGCTCTGCTCTGACCCACTGGGCACAATTCCCCCCCAGCATCCGCAGAGACGTAGTTTGGTGATGACAGAAACAAAACCAGGTGGCTTAGACAGACCAGCAAGATTTTATTTTTAAATATGTATTGATAACAACTGGGAATGATAAATCCATTTATTACAATTTAATAAAGGAATCTATAACTTACCCATCAGGGAGCATGTGTCTGAACAGAAAGGACTGATACAGTAGGTCAGAATTTGTGGCACTTGGATGCAGCTCTTTGCTTGGCCACAAGCCTCTGGTGTGAATTTACCCAAAAAATGCTTACTGCACACAGGATAACACTGTACAAAGCAAGCAGGTGTATAAAAACCCAGAGAAACTAGCCTGCTTTCCAGGATCCAAGCCACTTAAATCCACCTGATCTCAATCTTTCCAGACCATTGTACTCTGTTACAAAAATACACCCTCAAAGCCTCAGTTCCGCATCTGTAAAATACAACTAGCAATCCTTCCTCGCCCTTGCACGGTCGCTGTGAATATTCAGGCAAGAATCGCTCTGCCGTGCCCAAACGCTAACGCACAAGAAAGCTATTACAAATCTCAAACATAGATACATGGTTTCTAGGGGCATGGAAAGCTGTAATAAATCTATTTCAATCTCACTTCTCATACAGCTCACTAAATCTGTGCCTATAATATTAGGAGTGTGCTGGCTAACTGGCCACAAGCTATACAAAAGCCTTTTCTCTCCAAGTTCAATCAAAAGGACAACAGCATATGACAGACCCCTTGTATCTTTTGGTATTTTAGCCTGTCACAGCAGGGACCTCCTGCAGTGCCAGGAAAAGAGGGTTTTTCTGCTGGCCAAGCTAAAGCTAACAAAAATACCTAATGAGTAGAGGAGCTGAGAAGCTCATGCATTTAGCTACGTCTAAAGTAGCGTGTGCACACTGAATGTGTGCACCATGAAAAATTAATTGCAGAGATGCTATCAGATATACCTTCAAGCGACTGGTTGGACTAAAAAGAAATACTGTTTTTAGTAAGTATTTTTACTTCAATTAAAAATATTTGGGGGAGAAATGATACCATTCCTCCACATGGTCATTTTCTCCCTAAAAGAGGAATGGAAGTTCAGTCCTACAGCCTGAATGCTGCCAGTGAACTGCATCCTGTGAGCTTCTGGTCTGGCTCTTCCCTTCTCTCTAGCGCTGGTTTCTCTCCCTGCTGACCTGCAGGGCCTGCCCAAAACCACGATTTCCCACCCCTCTGAGCTGCTCCCCCTCCAGCTTCCCAGCACTGACCCCACTGAATCCATGGGGCAGGAAGATGGGGGGTTTCAGGAGCTCGGTGCACTGCGGCTACACCTCCGGAGAAGGACACAGGGAGTTAGAGAAGCCCTGTCCTGGGAGAGGAGGAACTCAACAGGCTGGAAATATGGACATTCGGACACACCATACGCTGGGGTTTGGGAATGCAGAGTGTGGCACTGGAGTGGAGGAGCTGCACATGGGAGATGTGTGTGACACTGTGTCACAACAACATTACCTGAGGTTCCTATTAGACTTTCAGCAACAAAAGTATTCCCTACTGTTGCTCTAAAAATATAGAATGCATCCCCGCAAATTAATAAATTGAATGAAAACTGAAATGTCAAATGACATCTACCAGCCGAAAGTGACAGTCACTCCCCATAGGAAGAACGAAGGTGGAGCAGAACTTTCATCTGTGCTGGCACCTTCGTTCAAAACAAGCAATGCAGAGAGAAAAAGCCAGAGGTTCAGTCCAATGTAACAGAAAACAAAGTACTCGTCCTGCTGTTACTCTATGCTGCAGGTGAAACACTCTTCAGAAGAAACCACAGAGGCAGCCAGGAGGACTTAAGGCATAACTGACTTTTGGTCTGGAAAGGATGTCGACACACAGGCCAGGGAAAGCAGTTAGAAAGGCACAGGGACTGCATCAACATTGGGTAATCCTCGTTCTTTTTCTCCAGGACAATCCTGGCCTACGGGCTTGATGATGTCATTTCCATGACTAAGTATCTGTTAATTAAAGACACAATATATAATTACTAAATGCAAGTTCTTTGAGCTCTTAAGCAGGCTAGAGTTCCTGCCAGTCTGAACAGGGCACTTGTCTTGGATTCCTAAACACATTTGTGAAAAAATATCCAGTTTGATTATGTGTGTCACATCCCATTAGAGAATTGGTGCAGTTTATTTATTTGACCTTCAGGCAAAGCTGAAGAGGGAGCTACAGCAAATGCAAATATATTAAAGGAACTGTCTTTTAAAGGAAGTATCTGTTAACCTTACCTGTGTAAAGGGAAACTTGCATCTGAACATCCAATGTTTAATCAAAGCCTTCTCTAATGAGGAAACTTGGTTCCACGATCTTAAATCCAAAGAGGAGTATCGATGATTGATTACCTGCTTCAACAACTCTGGCAAAGCTGAAGATTCAATAAAAATTGACTTTGTCTTGCAGCCCACTGCTGACTCACCACATGCTGCAAAGAAAGAACACAGATAATGATTTTACAAACACTTGTATGGCTGAAGACAACTAGAGCAAGGATGGTGAGATGGGCTCCTTCATCACCATGTCCGTTCCCAGTGAAACTTCAGTACATGAGCATTTATAATATTCAGAGCAACATGCACCTGGGCAACAGGACAGTTCAATTCCTTCTTTATTCAGGGGTGTATCTACAGAAAAGCACCACTTGAGTGACAAAAATGTTTGCTTCATGACAGAAAAAGGCCAGATGTGCTGTTAGGAGGCAGTAAAAACACCCCTCTTGAGGTATACAGAGGTATCTGTATTTAAAAATTCTGAATAAAACTTCCACTCAGGAGTTTTGGGAGAACTTCCAGGAGTTTCTTATATCTGCATGACTAATGACTGCAAATGTGTTTAAAACTATCTTAACCATTGCCTATGAATCTATCAGAGACAGTCTGAGCTTATCAGAGAATAAAGAGTTGTTCATCACCACCTTCTGCCTACATTCTGATTTTCAGTATAAAAGTGTATGTAGCTAAAAGGTTCAACAGGTGCATGATCAGGTCAGATTCTAATTAATGTACGTGTCATCATGCAATAGGCAAGTTTTAAATAATGCAGAGCTCAAAGCAGTAAAACTACGTAAAAGCAAAGCCTGGAAACAAAACTGGTTGTTTCATTAAACTTAAAATACAATTTGACTCTGTCATACCAATGTATATGAGCTATCTGCATTAAATTGTGTTTAATTTAACTCTAGAACTATAGGGCCCAATTAAAAATAATGAGGCCTGTCTCCAACTGTCAGGCTCAATTAGAGATAATGGGAAGTGATAGCTCCTGGAATAGATTCATTTTTGTCTGATAGACGAACTGGGGCAGGGGTCTTGGCAGGGGTCATTGGAATAGACCCGGCAACAAAACATGGGTCATTCAAGCTTAAGGAGTCTTAAGGAACCTAGTTATTAAATAAGGAAGTAGGAAGTAAATCAAATCCAAAAGCACATGAATAACCCCAACAGATTCTTTTTTTCTGTTACATATCCATATATTGCAATTCACCTAACCATTAAACTGCCCATTCTAAACCAACAAAATATAATGCATAGAGATTAAATCCATTTCACAAGACAAAAGAAAAACTAGAAAAATAAGTGCCCAACTTCATATTCCAGTGCCAGTTTTCAGGAATTTAGTAAGATCAATATTTTTCTTAGGTAATGCTCCAAAGACTGTAGCAAAACCACTGAGCTTTTATTTTACATGTGTTATAAAAATAAATTTTAAAAAATAATTGGAATGTTTCATTAAACGCAGCTGTATGGATAGCCATTACAAACAATGAAGAGAAAATAGCAATAAAAATAGGCAAAAATTGTCAGCTTTTGCTAAGCACTTCCAAGGACGTAACCAGACAAATTCAGAAACGTGCTTGAGAGAAACGAAACCATTTGTCCTTGCAGAAACGTGAATGGGCAATGTAGCTCCTGACAACTTTTAGGCACTAGACAGTAGCTGTCATTGTAGATGAGTAATTAATCTTGAAGGGAGAGGGAGACGTGGAGCCCTGTTGACTGTTTATTCGGCTAGGATGACAGCCAGTGTCTGTTCGCACCGCTCGGACCCCGCCTGGAATTGGGAAGCTCTCCCGGGCACGGCTTCCCCACGCATCTCTTGTCATCGGCAATGACTCTGAAGTTTGCGTTGGGCAATCCTGACGCGCCGTGCCTCGGCTCGCCTTTTGTTTCTCTGTGAAGACACTTTTTTTTTAATCTAATGATATCTTTCTCAATGTCTAATGACAATCGTGCAACGTGCCGCCAATGGCATTTTATCCTCTGCTCCCCCTCCCCCCGTACACGTACGGGCCTGCAAAGTCAGGCTTTGCATTTTAAATCTGTTCTCTGTGACCTGTGAGGAAAGAAAGAGCAGTTGAGCTTTTCTCCCGTGTGACTTATTCTGACAGAATGTGCGCATTTATAATTTGAGACATGGGTTTTCTTCACACTTCCCTCCTAAGAACCTCACGAGGAGAATCTCCATGGCCACATTAGAAGAACAAAAACACAGAGTTGCTAAAATACAATGTAAGGTTACTGGCAATACAAAGGACCAACATTATCACCTTCCTCCAGTGTCTTCTCTTGCTGGAAAGCAATGAGGGACGGTCACCCAGGCTCTGGGTGACAAGCTGCCTGACCTGCCCCACATGCTGGTCCCCACGTTGTGACTCTGCTGCAATGGGAATCACCATGGCCAGGAAAATCTTCGAAGCCTGAGCTGTGACGATCTCTGCATCTGTGCAACACTCAGAAGAATGGAGCACAGATTTCAATCACAGCCCTTAGAAATCATACAGTCTTAAAAAACTAATATAAAAATGTCAATGTTACCTCAAGACTGAAGCATATCCAGCTCATGTCATGCAGCACGTGGGAAAACAGAAGCACTAAGAACCTCTGGCATCAGTTCTCAATATTCAAAGGGAACAATGAAAAAAAGAAAAAGATTATGAGAAAAGGCGCTTGAACTAGACTTCTTTATTTAAATTGTAACTTGAAAGGAAGGTAATGAAACCCTAGTATTACACACCAAAAGACCAGGCTATTGTCTTTTAGGTTATGCCAGGTGCACCAGGCATAACATTCTGATGCTGAGTAGAAGAAAAGAAAAATCACTTCTTCATGCAGCTTGCAAAATGGTGCTACCGTTCTGCATTTATACAGCACTGAAGTAAAAGCAAAGCCAAATGCCAATTTCCATGTATCAAAGCCTACGTAGAAGGTTATTTTATTAATGGCTAGTTCTGCCTCCTTCATGAAACCAGATATTCTTTTGAGGATTAGACACTTGGTTTCTTTGCAATTTCACAAGAAAATCAGCTCACAGTAGCTTGACGGTGGAATCTTTCTTAAAGTGCTCCGAATGGGTACGCCTGACTTTCTTCAGCAGGTGCATCCCCTGAATCTATTTCTACCGCTCCACAGAATGCCCTTGATTTGGAATAAAAAGTGAGATGTTGCTATCACTTAAATCTGAAGACTGTCACTGTTAGAATAATCAGATGTTTATCTTACACTGCCATTTGAAGAGAATTCCAAATACAAAGAAACTCAGCAGGCAGTCAATGAATTCCCCCTGGCCCCATCTTAAAAAGAAAAGATAACCTTATGGAAGGAAGAGAAACACATAATTCATCCTGAAGATACCGGAGATTTTCTTTTTTCCTGTTGAGCGGTTCTAGTTTTGAACAGGTTACGCTGGAGTGCATCGTAGCACCAGGGCGCTGCCCATCAGTCAGTTGGTCACCTACGTACTGTAGCAGAAACTGCCAAACAAGTGGTTTATTCTCTTGTGATAGTAACCCAGGAAACAAATCTATGATGACACTGTTACATGCATTCGTGAACTTCGTGGCCTTGTAGGTCACTGGACAAATCTCTCTAAACTGAACTGTTGACAGGTCTTTGCAGGGTTCCCCACAGGAAACCGAAGGTTAATTGACCATTCTTTCAAACCATGAAATGCTTTTGAAAATGTTAGTTTTAAGTCTCGTAGCCTAAAATCTGATGAAACAGCGTGTCTGTACCATGGTGTCTTCTAATTACTGAAATGAAGAATTTTGGTCAGGGAAGGTGCAGAAATTGTTTAATTAGATTTCTGTGTCACATAAAAGTGAAACAACGCGCATCTAAATTGTGATTTTGTTTAGAACAGAGATGCTGAGGTAGAAGGATACCTGCTAGAGAAGCTGTTCATAACAGAGCTACTTCTTGATTATGCTAATTTGATGATGGCCTTATTAAGAGATCTTAAATTTTCAGTCTTAGATTCTTAGAAAAATATGTACATGCTTGTCTGTGCTCATGTGGATAGTCTCACTGACTTCAAAGGAATTATCACAATGTTGGTTTCTGCAGGATACTCCCACCTCTAAAGTTAAACCTCTGCAAATACTCATGTACTCAGAACCAGGACTCCCAGAAAACACCCAGCATTCTTGAACAGCTGGCAGGAAAGTAGATTTGCTTTTATGAGCAAGATTTACAGATGCTAGGATGAAAATGGAAATCAATCTCTCTATCACAGATTATGAAAGTCCCTTATCAAGCTGTGTTTGGGCTTTACATATTTAGAGTATTGCCCTGACATCCTATCGGTGTTATTTTGGTTTTCATACAAAATGTGTCATTGTATATGGCAAAAATATTGAAGAAATAGAAACACAGAAAAAGAAAAAAAAGGTAAATTTGTTATTAATGTTTTTCTCCAGAAACCTTGAAGAATACTTGAGTATTTCTAGTCAGGGTTAATAAGCTTAACATGATCAAGATAACTTGAGTTCTGCAAAATTTTAAATCCCAAGCTAGACTTTGGCCTTTCTCTAGCTGCTGTCTTGTCACTGTATTTCCATGTAAGAAGTATTAGTGTAAATGTGGCCAGGTTGTATTGGTCAGATGACACCTGCCCCTCTCTGCAGCTCAGCAAGTAACATACTGGGCAAACTTAATTCCAGTCTGTCAAGGGGAGACGCTACAGCCGCCTTGCTGGGACACAAGGTGGAGCAGCCTGGGCTCTCTGATGCTAACCAGGTGTGCTGCAGGTGTCCAGCCCTGTGCAAAACACCTGCCTTCCTCTTCAAGGGCTGAAGATTCAGCTAAGGCAACAAATAACCCCTCCAAGACAAATTTCTCTGAGTACTTACGTAGTCAACGTTCATTGCTTCTACGAAGAAAAGTTGTGAATTTAGCCAAAGCTGAATGCAGGTAGCTGTAAAGTTTTCCTTTTTGCTTCTTGCTTAACATTTCATCTACAAAGAGAAAAATCTGTACGTGAGCACAGGTATAGATAAAAGTGTTCATTGTCATTATCTGCTCAGCACAATCCATGGAGATTTGCTGAAAACAATCAGGAAGATTATTTTAGGAAATGCTCAGTACTATGGCAAAGAAATAGGTGAGACCTACACATGATTCTCTGCAGTGTTGTAAGCTCTACATACACCACAGTCTGCAAAAGAGCAATGAAGAGATTGAAACTGATGACTCTGTTTGCAGCACTCTCTGTTGCTGAAATAGTCCCTTTTAATGACAAACTACATTGCAAATTATACCCATCAGCCAGCAGCATATTGATTTCCTCTGTATTTGAAAAAAAATAATAAAAATAAAGGTATACATTTTATCCCGCAAAGGCTAAATAAAAGCATTAGCGCTATTCTTACATAGTACAAGGATTTGTTCTAACTTCAATGCATAAATTCAGGACATTAAAAATTCAGCGTGGCAGTAAGAGTTTATTCCAAGCTTTTATACCTACATGTTTGACAAAGGGGATGCTGCCTTCCACACATGCTGACACTAATTGTCATATACGACAATATCTCTGACGGAACGGTTCAAGGAAATAATTTTAGCTTCATTCCCAATTTTTCCTCATTTCTACAATATTTTATTAAGCATTGTACTTCTGAAAGTAACTATTTCACTGGAGGCTAAGTAAAAATACACTAAAACTACATTTCTCGGGGATCCCTTTCTCATTAATAAAATGTTGAGGGTTAAAATCTGCTAACAGCCTGTGATAAGAGCAATTATGTTGGACATTTGAAGTGGTGGAAAACATGCCAGCCAACCAGAATTCTCTTGTCACAATACTTGCTTCATAATATTGTATGTAATAACCATCGCACTGCATAATTACACTGTCTATAAACAATGTTTTGCCCCAAAATAGACGTGTATCAAAGCAAAATATTCTTGTAGACCACCCAAAGATAAAATTGTGCTATGCTTAGGTTTAAGTGGCTAAATTATAAACAGATTGTCAGGCTTTGTGTGTCCTAGCGGGTCTGTTTTTGCGGTTCTGCCAGCTCTTATAGCACGTGCAATAATGGCTCCGCATTATTTCTGTTACAGGGGCATTTAGAAGCCCCAGGCCCAATTTTCTAGGCACTCAGCAAATGTACAGTAGTGAGTTGGTTTCAGCCTCAGAGGAAATTATATATCAAATGGATAGTTCTGTTTCATATTTTAGAGGAATTCTAAGACACATACAATGAGAAAAGTTGAGGTAAAAAGAACAACTACCTCCAACTAATTTTTTTTCTGAACTTCAGAATTATTCAGTATTCTAAAATTAAGTTGGGATACCAGCAAAGCAGCTTCTCCTTCTGATGATATACCTTACCCTTATGAACCCGGACATACTGTGGTGGATTACACCGTATGATGATTTTCTTCCTAAGTATTAACAATTTAACATTAAAATCAGGGAGTAGGTCAGATGGTGGTTTGAACTTCATGGCTATACAGGGCAGCAATACCATCTTCATGAGGATGAAGATGAATTTCTCACAGAGCAGACTAGCAGCACCTCACACAGAGCACAACGGCTTCTGCTCAACAGGGAACAGCAGGCAGGAGTTTTAGCAACAGCGATAGCTGGAAGCTGCCAAACTCCTACTAAAGGAATCACGGTTTGTTTGTTGCAACACACACACACCAAAAAAAGGAATAAGAAAAGTAGCAATAGGCTTAGAAAGTAAAAATGGGATCCTTAAGGGTGTAAAATGTATCCCTTTGTTTGTGATAGATATCATGAACCTTTTCCACAGCAAAGGCATTTTAAAATGTAGCTTTTTCTGAACAAGCCAGGCGCTAGGACCTCCAGTGGGTTTTCCTTACCTTAGCCGTGAGGAAGGCCTTTTTGTCCGTTACATCCATGCATGTAATCAGTGATTGTGCCTTTTGTAAAACCCAGATCCACCATCTGTATGCTCCCAAGTGGCCAGACAAGCGCTAAAACCCCATCCCTATGGGATTAATCTGCAATTTCACACTAAATGATTTTTAAGTACAATTTGTTACAATACAGTATTCTAAAAAAAAAAAAACCAACCAAAAAAAACCAAACAAAAAAAAAGGGTCATTGCTTTTGCATTGTAAAAAAAGGAGGAAGCTTTTAAAATTTCCTGTATTTAAAATGGGTTGTGTGGAATCCACTTGCATATTAGTTTAATTCAAATATGAATGCACACATCTTGCGAAAAGAACCTTTGGGTAATTGAAACAGTTGCTTTTTATTTCTGAGGGAATGAATACAAACACAAACTGAGAGTCCGTGCACTGGCAGGGTGATGAAGTGTAACGTCCTTCCCATTTTCTTCAGGGACTGAGAACGTGTGTGATGAAACTGCAGTTGAAAATGTAAATAGAATATTTCACTTTTGTACTGAGAGGAACGGAAAGATGAATTGTAAAAGCATGGGGTAAATAAAGGAGGAGCTAAAGAACCCACTCTTTCACATAAAACAAAGCTGGCTTGAAATGTGCAGGGAAATTATTTCCTTTTAAGCAGCACTAACCACTTTTTAGAAGCACCTGTTTCACTAAACAGAGGGCACCAATCTCAATTCACATCGTTATTTCCTCCACACATTTTAGGCACCCAGCTGAAGAAGGATGAAAATTAAAATCAGAAAACATGCCAAATGAGGAGTAAGAAGGGTCAGGACACACTGATGTCCTTTTACAAAAAAAAGATGCTGAGTAAACATGAAGCTGCTTTTCAGCCATGCTGGGTTCAACACAGAAACCTGAGTCCCAGTGCAGCTTGGTCTGAGGTGGGGGAAATACTTTCATTTTACACGAGCTCTCATAAATCTCTGGCTTTGTGGGTTCCTCAACTCTCTCTTATTTTATTTTAAAGCACACTTGAGAGCAGGGAAAAAAAAAACAAAGTTGTTTTCTGATGACCTCAGCTGGTAGCAAAATGAATTCAGTCCAACACCCAAAGAAAGGTACTACAGCTTGAATGATAGTCTATAGAAATTTGAGCTGATTTTAGGAGGAATTCACACACAAGGAAGCCAATGCCTTTACAAAGTAAATCCTTCCTTTGGCTCTGTTGTTTTATTGTATTATTTCTTTGCTACAAACTAGTTCCTCCAAAGAAAGGAAGAATTTTAATGCTGAACATTATATTATTTGAAAGGCTACATGTGATTTTACATGCTGCCAAAATAAATTAGATAGAAATTGGATAAATAGAAACACCTAATGCTCATTTCTTTGCTAATATTCACAGCAATAATAGCTTCACTCGTGTCAGGTGAACTTGTCCTATTCTTTAACTTACACAAGACTATAAATTAAAACAGTTGGCCGTATTTTGCATTGTCTCATTTTAAATCATGTAAAGGAACCCAGCTAGTGTATGTAAGAAAACAATACTCACCGATATTCCTTTTCACGCTGTTTTCATGCCATTCTCTTGGACAGCATAACATCTCCAATGTAACGTTAACTGGGTGAGAAATACCTAAAACAAAGAGAAAATGGTTACGGTCCATCTCTCTGAATCCAATCATCAACTTGTAGCTCACCTGCACTCAAACTTTATGCTGACATAACATAGAGCAGTCAAAGAACTTCTGAAAACATCTATGTAAGTAACAGCAAAAACATTAATGGTAACTTCTAAGGTCAGGTGCTTACTGCAGAGATTCTGCTTTTCAATCTGTTTGATAATTTTAACAGTGTTTTAGCTGCTAACTGGTGGACTCCACCACCTGCTCTGCTTAACAGTTGTCAAAACCTCAGCCTGCAAAAATTCATGTGCGTGTTTCCCAAGGAGCACTATGTGTCACACAGTAATTGAGGCTGGAAACAAGCTCCGGAGGTCTCTGCTCCAAATCTCTGCTCAAAGCGGTGCCAGAGCAGACTGATTTTGCTCAGAGCTCTGGCCAGTCACATTCTGAGCATCTCCAAGGGCAGAAACTCACCGTTGTAACATTGGACTGCCCTCATTGTGAAAATTTCCTTCGTAATATTTAACTAGAACTTTTCTTGTTGCAACTTGCTATGTACTCTCCTCAGTGTTTGGAGAACTAAGCTCTTTATCCCTTCACATTTCAGTTTAAGCTCCCCTAGTGAACAAGATGGGTATGAGCCACCCTTGTCCTCCTTACCTGCCACAATCTGGCCCTTTGGAGCAGGAGTTTGCCAATCACCTGAACGAGAGAAACGTATCTGCACCAAACGCATCGCTGCAAGGAAACCAGCCGATTGAAAGTTCAGCACAACAGCTCAAGTGGATTCCAAGAAAGCCTAAAAGAAATAATGTTTTATCTTTACCCCTCCTGCAAATATTAAGCTAGAGGAATGCATTTTTTTAAAAAAAGATAAGTATTAAGTCACAAGGTAAGTATACAACAACTAAGTTCACTTTGTAATCAGTTACAAAACAGAGCAACATGTCACTGTAAGTAAGGGAACGCTTGCAGCTGTGTAAACTCCATGTCTTGGGCTCTGGCAGTATCATAACTTTTCCCTTTCTTCTGTTTTGGTTCTCCAGATGTGCCTGGTATAGGCCTTGATGCTGAGAAGTATTGATTACTGCCCGTTTCTATTGACAGTAATTAACAGAGATTTGATGCTCATCAAAGTGAACAGATTGTCGTTCAGAGCAGAAGAAAAGATCTCCCATCTTCGCATTTCATTCCCTCTGTGCCGTGCAGTAAACCGTCAAGCACAAGGAAATAAATTTCTCATGAGATTTTTTTTGGGGGGGGGGGTTCATTCTGCAAGTATATTTGCAGTATTTCCACGTTTGTTTTATGCAGAGTCCAAATCTCCTTGTCTCGTCACCAATTTCAAACTGCTTCTACATAAAGGTCCGTTTCAGGACAAGTATGGTTGGTCCCTGTTTTGACAATGGACTTTTGGGATGAAAACTCTGGTATTAATAAAAGACCCCGCAAGTCCAGGCTGATAGTTTCTGGGGCTGTCTCTCCGCTGGGATGGGGTTTGGCCTTGGCTCAGCTGTTTCACCCCATCTCTCTGGTACGTGGAGGTAACACCATCCCAACCTCACGCCTTTACTGTCAGACTTCACTATCTGATGCGTGCACTGCACTTCAAAACCATTTGGTGAAAGATGAACTACCCCTATGGCTATCAGACTGAACTCTTCCATTTCCTTTTTTTAATGCGTTCGCCTAGGTAAACAAAGGTGCTCACACCCACAGACACCCTGCTCTCCGGCCCACCCAGTGCCCTCCCGGTACCCCCAGCCTCACCACCCCCGTCCCCGGGGGCTACCATGGGCACCTTCCCCTGCCCACCCCACAACGGAACAGCCCCTCTCGCCTCCCTACAGGCCCATGGGGCGAGAGCCCGCTCCCTGGGGCAGGGACCCGCTTCCTCTCTAACCCCTCCAGAAGCCACTTTGTCCCCCCGGGGTTTCTCGCAGCCCAGCGCTGCGGCCCCTCACCGCTGAGGCGGCAGCGGGACGGGGGGACACGGCGCCTCCCCCGGGCGCTGCCCGCCGCCGGGCCCGCCTGAGAGCGGCCGGGCGTTCCCGGGCACCTTCCCGCGGAGGCGCAGGGGGTGGAGGCCGGGCCAGGCACGGCGGGCCCGGCGGCGGGCGGGCGGGGAGCGGCGGCCCCAGGCGCGGACTGCCACCCCGCTTCCCGCCGCGGCCGAGCGGGGTCTGACCCGCTCTCCGCGGGCACCGGCGCAAGCGCCCTCCGGGGCGGGTGGCTCCGCAGGGGCCGGTCCGCAGGGCAGCCCCCGCCTCCCTCCTCCTCACACATTTATCCCCCCCCGCTCAAACCGCCGGTGCCCGTTTGAACTAGCTGGGTGGGTGCCCCTCCCCCTTCCACTCTCTGGAAAGTTGCAAAAAGTTGGGCTGTGGTTTTGGGGTTTTTTTCCCCTTTTTTGTTTACCCGCCCTCCCCCGGCTGGGTCCCGGGGCGCTGGCGGGGCGGGCCCGGGGGGCCGCGGGGGTCGCTCGGCGCTGCGGCGGCTGCCGGGAAACGCCGCGCTCCCCCGGCCCTGCCCCGGCCCTGACCCTGCGGGCGGCCCCGGCCGCGCATGCTCCAGGCTGGACAGCTCCTGAGAGGGAAATTTAAAAACGCGCCGGAGCCCGGCCCCACCGCGACTCGTCGCGGCTCCGAGCCGCCGGCTCCATCCCCCTCGGGGCAGCTCCGGCCCCCCCGAACCCCGCCCCTCAGAGGGAGACCCCGCCGCGCCGCAGCCGCGGAGCTCCGGCCGGGCCCCCGGGCCCCGGCCCGCCAGGTTTGTGGAAGGAGCCGGCAGGGCCGGGCCGGGAGGTGCGGGGGGTCGGGGCGGCGGGACGCGGCGCTGCCCGGGGCGGCTCGGCGGGCAGCGGGCTCGGTTCCCCGGTTCCCCTGGGCGCACTCAGACCATCGCTTGCTTCTCCTTAACGCTACCGGCTGCTTCTGTGGGAGTTTCAGAGCAGCCCCGCGGCGGGAGCGCTCCCCAGCTGACTCCGGTGCTCCCAGTACCGACATCCCAGCCGCCCGCCGAGCCCGCAGTCCATTAATGCTCCCTCCATCAGGAGCTACGTTCCCGTTCTGAGCCTTTTTTTGTTTGTTTGTTTCCCCCGTAAAACATTTTCCTGCATTGCCTGTCCCAAATAAACCAATGCAAACGGAGGTAAAGGTGATACAGTCGGGCTTTACTCTAGTCCTGGGTCTGAGCCGGGGTTTTGTGCCTCCTGAAGTGCTGGATAGCGGCTGCTGCCTCACCCGCTGCTTCTCTGTTCTTGTCTTTTGCCAAGGAGATGATAGAAAGTGATATCCCGTCCATAATGTCAGGAATCATTAGGAATGCAGGGCAAAACCACCACCCGTCACAGGAGTACAGGTGAGGCTTTTATCCATTTCAAAAATACGCGCTGCGCTCTCACAGCCTGCTAACTGATGTTATTTTCTCATTATGTCCTAAAAATACCCTGAGCATATAGATATATATATATATATTTTAAAGCTAACTATATCATTATCATTTTTCCGCTCTAAATTAGATTTCTAAGCTGGTCACTGCTTACAATGTATTGCTTATTTAGAAGCATTCCTGTTTAAAGTACTTTTATACTAATGTATGCTTGATAAATACACCTTCAAAGCCCTGGGCTGACCTTCCAGTAAGCTCTCTCTACTGTATGAGTGTTGCCAGAGAATGCTGTTCTTGTTAAAGAGTAATTATTCAGAAGTTCCCTTTCAGATCACATTTTGCATTGTTTCAAAGCAGTCACAGAGACACTAAATGAAGTGCAATAGACGCTAGGAAAGTTTTTCGTTACAACAGGTACTTATGTAGTACTCCAGAGCACTGCTTTCTGTCAAAGTTCTTCTAATATCAATGGGAACAAACCTAGATCTGTCAACAGACTTTGATAACTTACCTGTACCACTATGCATCCATTTATCACTTCAAAGCATTGTTAGAAGTGACGGGATAGTTCTGCATGAATTACAGTGTGCTGGGTTAAGTTAGGTTGCATTTCATCACATGATGCAAAGTTCCAAGAAACATGGAATAGCAGAATGTGATCTGATTCTCACAGTAAAATAAAATATATATATATATTGTTTTAAAATGAGGAGCGAGAGGCCACCGCCTTCCTCCCAGCCTGAGGGTGTTTTCCCCCATTTCTCTGGGTGAAAGTGGCCAGCCGCAGGTATTCTTCTATCAGCCTCTATTCAAAATGCAAACGCTGCACTGCAGCCTCTTGCAGCTCAACAAGTGATTTGTTATACTCTCTGAAACCACTGTGGAAAAAGGTTTGTGGAACTCTCTTTTGCTGTTTATTAAAGCACGGTTTGCTCTAGGCATTTTCGTTGGCTATGTAAGTATTTGTAAAGAAATTGTTCAGTTTTTAATGAAGGGTACGTATGAGAGAGACTTCTGGGTACTTATATTTGAGTCTGTATCTTCAGTGCCCTGAAGAACATACCACCTTAACAAAGACCCTTTTTATGGAGAGAACTATTCTTTAACTCATAGCTGCAGAAATAAACGCTATTTTTGAGGAGAAAGATAGGGTTTATCTTATTGCCAGTAAGGGAATTGTAAGAGTTTCTTCTTTTATTCAGAAGTCAGCTGCTTTTAAAAACTACTTTCAGTTCTCTGTTAAGCGTTTTGAACTTGAAGTTCTCTAAAGTTTTTAACCCACTTGTGGTTTCTTTAATGCAGCTTTAAAATGAATTATTTGACCTCATTTAATAGTGGCAAATTCTGATAAAAATGTATAAAATCTGAACTGCACTATAAATGCAGAGCAGTATTTGTCCTACTTCATGAGAAAACACTTTGGATTATGTAAAAGAAAATCTTTTAGACTGAATGATTTTAAGAAAAGAATAGACCTGTCAAATTCTATCAGCTCTGTTTACTCTCCTGCTGTCACCACAGTCCAAGACTGGAACCCACAGTCCCGAGTGCGCCATGGGGGAGCATCAAGGCTCCGCAAAACGGGGAATGGCCTCCAATTAGTGAGCGGGAGGCTGGGGCTGTGCTGAGAACACTCTTCTGTCTCACTTGGAAACTTTCAATGGGGCAGTTGGACGTGGAGGGGACCGGCCTTTCCTGTGGGCGTGCGGGAGGAAACGCCGAAAGGGAGGGGAGCGCGTGGGTGTGCGAGCAGGGACCAAATCGGCAAACACCAATGAGTTTTTACACTTTAAAGATGAAACTACAGGATTTTTTTTAATATATATTTTTTTCTTAGTGGACCAGGAAATAAAAACCTCTGATTGCAGCAGGTCTTTTAATTCTGTGCATCCAAAGCATCTATAGTAGATTTGATGTGGCAATAGGGTAGTGATGAGGATTAGGCTGCTATGCAAAGTCCAGGGACTAGTTGCTCCACAGTAAAATGATTTCAGACAAATATCTCTTGCACTGATGCAGCTGTGGGATATAAAACATCCTGCTGTTCAGGAATGATTAAGGGCCATCATCTCTTCTCTGATGATTATGTTTTTATGGTGCTGTCACCGCCTGGCTACCAATGCAAAGTAATACTTCATATTAGCAGTTGCCTTTCTTACTCTCTCAGAGAAAATACCACTACCTTCAATATTTTCATAACTGTAGGAGTGACAAATATTTCTAAAGACTTCATTTTACATTTCATAAAAGTAGATAATTGTAGCACAATGGGATTTTTTTTAAACCTTAACACTTCATTCTTGTTAAATATAATTAATAATCTAATGCTATGTCTCAGTTGTAAATATTTTGATGTTTAAATCAAAGCAATAATCAGACTACAAGTTTACTATTCAGTGGTGCGCTTGTGGTTATTCAGTAGAGAGTTACGTAAATTATAGGAGCCAACTGAAAGGCGACTAAATTAGAGGGGAGCTCCTATGGTCTTCAGTGGAGCTGGTCTCTGAGAAACGAACTCATGAACGCTGTGGTCTTCAAGCAATATTTTTAATTGAAACGTGCAAGCTATCCTCCCCCAGCCTAATTTGATTTAACATACACAACAGCACAGGAGAAGTAAAAGATCTGCTGTGAAGCACAGACTGAGATTTCATGTGCTGAGCATGAGCAACAGGAGCCCCAGGGAGGCAGACGGGAGGCTCAGGCGGGCCTGGACTAAGGCTGCAAAAACACTTACAGACCTGTAAGTTCTCTCCTGGTGAAGGTTCAGTGTTATCCTAATTCAACGTTCTTGGTTTTCGAATGCAGCAGCGTGCTTGTTTTTCTCAGGGACTCTCCCATTCCCAAACTAGGGACAGTTACATGTGGTTTATTACATATCAAAGAAAAAATCATGACATGAAAAACAGGCCATTAGAAGAGAGGCAAAGCATAACTTGCAATGGATTATTTGGAGTATGTCAAAATCCAAAATTAAGGAATCAAATCATCACTCTAGGTAACAATGTGGCATCTATATCTTGAAATAAATAACTAAAGTGTATCATTTTATTTGAGGAAATAGTATTACTTAAGATGTAATGCTAAATCTAGATCAACAAGATAAACTATAACTTTGTGTTTTGCAACTCAATATTTTGTGACCAGATTTCTATTTTTTAATATTACTTTGCATTTCCAGTTGATAGAAGTCTTATGTAGTATTTTGAAGGCATTGAAATGAATTTCTATACATGTTACACAGGAATTTAGTTTTAAATAGTTAACTCTGATCAAAAGTTGTGACTCTGTCGTTAATCATTCAACATATTATTAGGCTATATCCTCCTTCACCCTACTTCATTGTCCCTTTGGTTTTTAAAAATCTGTATTTGTTAGCTCATTAGACAGTCTGATTACATTTTTCTTGTAATAATCACTTTATGCTATCATAGCTTAGCTTAAAATCATATTAAGAAGCAGAGTCACATAAACACGCAACTGCCACATTCCCTACATCCTGGGCGTGACTGCATTATAGTGGTGAAAAAGGTGAAAAGTCTTTATTTTGCCGACACACGGTACATTTTAGGTGTCCCAAGTGGTGCTCTCAGCTCTGGTTTGGCACTTGGGTTTCTGGAGAGCGAGCGGCAGCTCAGGACCCGACTGTCACCCCGGGGATGGACGGAGCCTGGGAGTTTGCACGGAGGAAATTTCTGCGGACAAAAGGTTCCAAATGCAGAACTAACGAAACCGTAATTGTTCCTGAAGAAAATGTCAGTGTCCATTCCCTTGACACCATGTGTGTCTGACAGGGAGTGAGATAATGACTCGATGTGTCGGAGGAATTTCATCACAGTAGTTGCTTCATTCTTTCAAAAAAATGTGAGAAACCTCCTAGGAATCAGTCAAACTCGGGCTGCTGTGGATTGATTTAAGTGGATTAGCTCAACTGTTTCCTATGCAGTTCCTGAAATGTGCTAATCGGTATTAATAAAAATTTGTGGCCCTTGCTTGTCAAATGCTCTTGCAGTTACAGGCTGGTTTGTGGGGACTGGTTTGTACCCCGGCGATGTCCTGGTGGCTTCTCGTGCTCATCTGTCTCAGGTGACACCAGAACAAGGTTCATGCCCTACCTCACATCCCGTGCCTGACCTTCCGTTCAGAACGAGGAAACAGAGAAGGAATTTGGACATTTTCAGCACTGCTGTGAGATCTCAGACGCTCAGGGCACACCACTCTAATTTTACCCATTTAAAATATCTCAAATGTGCAGAAAGCAGCATTGCTGCTTGGCCGCAGCAAGTAATACACTTGAGATGGGTTCTTACAACACTGCAAATCAAAGGGTAGTATATTTTATATTCCCTTTACGCTGGAGTAAATAACTACACAAAGTCCCATGCAGACAAGTCAGCTCAGTGCTAATGAACAGCAGCTGAAATGATGTTAAAGGAAAAAATAGCTTCCCGGATAGACAATGCTCCTGGTTTTAATAGAAAACATTCCTGTAGTGCCTGGTAATTCTACACCTCTTCGCATCAAGGAAAAGCTCATTTTGACATTAGTCGCAGGTTTAGTGTTTTGTTTGGTTTTTGTAGCAAAACAGATTGTGGAGTCAGATAACAGCTGCACTCGGCAAATCCGAACCTCAGGATGGTTTTGTGGATAACACAGAGCAGGAGCAAGCGGCTGGGAGCTCAGCGCTGACATCGCTCCTTGCTTCCTCTTAGGCTTAAACTAATCACGTAGGTCACTTGTGATTCACTTTCCCTTTATCCCATACCAAAAATGATGTAATGAAGGGTTATGAAACTCAGAGCTGAAATATATAAAAGTCTCCAGGAGCACATCTATATGTTGTTCTGATAGCACTAAGTACCTCTGCAGAAGGTTTTGGGAGAATCCTCTTCTCTTCTGAACCGTGGTGTAAGAAAAGGAGAACAGCAACACCTGACAGGGTAATCATATTATTTACTTTTTCCTCACTAGCTTTGGTTCCCATAATCCAAAACTTCTTGAGCTGTAGCTGAGGAGGGACTTGCTGGTTGTCCCTGGAAAGCTGCCTCATTTCTGCTCTCCCTTCCAGCAAGGCTGACCGGCTCTAGGCACCACCAGCTGATGTGCTCCCAGCTTCTGTGTGACTGCAGACAGGAAGATCTGGAGCTCAATACTGGGAAATCTGGAAAGGGGTCTCATTCCAAGGGATATTTTTCCTGTTTCCAGAAAACTAAACTTTGCACAGGCTGGCTGGTGGCCGAGATCTATTGCCCTGATTAGATGAATATTTTGGGCCGTGCATAATGGAGCAGATAGCAAAGACTAATGCTACCTCTGAGTATTTCTGTGTCATCTGCCGTAGCTCTCAGGGCACTTTTCTCAGGATCCCAGCATCCTCTGATACAAAGAGGAGAACTGGGGCTCAAATCCTCAGCAGTGTGCGGATTCTTACTGATGCAGGTGCCTTTCTAGGACACAAACACACAGAAACAGGAGGGTGTTTTCCCGCCCAGCTGTGAAAGGAGAAGGGTGAAAACGGAGTCGCGTAATTTCAACACACCTTTAAAAATAATGTCATGTTTGCCACACATTGGGTGTGACTGTAACCTTTTCTTTGCAGGGGTTGAGTAGCTCAGCGTATGTCCCAGACAGCCCTGGGGAATGTGCAGCGGGGGACATTTTCCGTAGTGTGCATTAATTACAGCGTATCACTATTTATCTCATTTACATGCAGTGAAAGGCAGTGGCTGCTTTTACCACAGTGCCCCATTGTGCCAGGGCCGCGAACGCCCAGCCGAGGATCTCCGACTCCTGAGGTTTGCCCTCAAACGTGAGATGAGAAGGGTGGCTGAGGGGAACAGAATCCAAGTACACATGATATTATAATACGTACTTATATAGTCGTAGCTGGCTTGGCACAGGTGATTTTTCAGGTCAGAAAGATTGAACCCTGTGAGATTAAAGCTGTTACTGTGCACAGGGGTGGTTAGATCAGCATTTCTTCACCAACAGCAGACACACACCGAGCCTGCGTACCGTCAGATAAGGTGGTTTCATCCTGCAGAATGTATCTCGGTGTTTAAAACACCTCAGACAGTG
The DNA here is from genome assembly GCF_963082525.1 of Nesoenas mayeri. Classification (NCBI taxonomy): domain Eukaryota; kingdom Metazoa; phylum Chordata; class Aves; order Columbiformes; family Columbidae; genus Nesoenas; species Nesoenas mayeri. The sequence goes on along the minus strand of NC_137565.1, from coordinate 5,619,370 downwards.
ATGGGCATACTTTAAGCAGTTTCACCTTCCTTGAGACACATAAAATTTAACATTGGTTTTTAAGACAACCTGAAGAATAAGCCTTAAATGTGAAATACTGTATTCTGATTAAATATACTTTCTAACCCATTATTAATGAAAACAGTTATTTTGAGAGCTAATAACTCCATTTAAAAAAAAATGTATACGTGAACAGGCGATTTTAAAAGAAATGTAACTCAAATTCAAACTGTTGTGCCATGCTAGGATAGGGAAGGGGAGGAAACAGCTTCATCTTGTAAAAAGAGCTGTCGCACACACTTGTCTAGTTACTGTATTTAAAATAGAGCCTAGTGGCTGTTATATCAACTTAGCAGCTCAGTCACCTCCCTTGCCCGGTCTGGACCCGCAGAGGGAGGGAGCGCGTGGCTCCGCATCCCGACGATGCTCCGGGGGACACACTGTGCCCAGCGAGGGACTCGCAGGTTGTGCTGGTGTCCACGGATGGAGAGATCCCCAGGACGAGCGTGCCTGGGCCGACCATGGAGCACAAGCCTTTATTTCCCCCAAACATTTCTTTCTCCGGGTGGGATGGCTGCGGCGGTGCCCGCAGTGCGGAGCGGCTGGTGCAGTGACGGGGACAGGGGGGCAGGAGCGGGATCCGTCGCTGACAGGAGGCGTGTGCGGTGGGTGCTGACCCTCGCCGCCCATCTGACCCCGTTATTTGTTGGAGGAACTGACTTGTCTGGGAGGACTGGCAGGGACCGGGGTGCCAGATGGCATGTGGATGTGTGTTGTGTGTCGCCTGTCATTCAGCCAGATTAATGTGAGGTTTGTAAAAAGGAGGAGGGAGGAGTGAAAAAAAAAACAAAACCCAAAAAACAATTAAGCAAGAATCCCAAAAACAATCGAGGCCACGTGCCAGCGGTCGTTGGATGCACAATGGGTTATCGGCTTCCCATGAATGGGTCCAACTGTTGCAAACGACATGAGCCTGCCCATTTTTCAAATCATTTAATGCTCTTGTTTACTTCCAATCCAGCCAATCTCCAGGCCAGGAGAGCTGTCACCTGATAGTCTTTTTATGTATTTAAGTCCCCGGCTTCACAAAATAACTGAACAGCGGTAACCATGGCAATGCTAATTATTGCACTATAACTACAGTAGGAGAAAGAAAACAGGGTAGGCTGCAAGAGGGACTTGAAGATGGTTTTTGGCCAGGATTTGAGCTTTTGGCTCCTGGTATGTGGTGTTTGTTGTTTGGGTTTTGTTTTCTTTTGGTTTTTTTTTTTTTCCTTTTCTTCTTTTCAAAATCTTTTTACAAACAAATAAATTACATTCTGTTTTAAAGATCTCCCAGATAATAGTTTAGGGAACTTTGATACGTGTTTCTGGAAATCATGAATAGAGGAGCTGAAAGCTCCTGGGCAGCTGGGCACTAGAGCCCTGCCTTGTTCTTTTAAGCTGATTTAGAAACGTGTAAAACATAAAAGATGCTTCAGCAAGAGATCAGATTTATTTAAGTCTTCTGCATCTTCATTTGGCAACAAACACACATTAGTACCACACAGCTGGCTTTAACACATCCATGAGAGAGCTTTTTAAAGCCTTTGTTTTGAAAGCAAAATCAACTAGATCCAAATAAACTTTGTTGTTCTGATAGAGAAAGATGTTTTCCTGAACGTGAATCCCTTTGGGTTTACCCTGGGTATCTAATGATAACCTCCTGACATGTTCTAATTCCTGCTTTACTCCTCAAGGTAACACTGCTTAACAGAAGTAAAAGTAGTTTAATCCTTCATTTGTAATAGTTCGTTTATTGACTTAATTGGAGTTTTGACCACTGAGTACTGTGCAGATATTTCAATAGTTCTGTTTGGTACCATGTGCACCCCCAAAGCCAAACAAAGCAGGTGGGATGGAGCATGCAAAATGTGTCAAAAACGGAGCTTTCCAGCAAAAGCAGCCTGTCGTGGCTCTGCCGGGGCTTTGTTGGTACAAGCAGGCGGTCTGACAGGTTCCTTCTGCAGCAAGGCCAAACAAGGGCCAATTTCCAACAAATGTGAAAATAATGAATCAGCGTTGCTTTTTTTTTCTAGGCAGTTTCTCCTCTGGGTTCTTACACCTTCTTCCCCCACAAGTACTGCACAAGAAGTTTTCTTAACCAAGTGTTTCAAATCATCATTAGGTAAAGGGCGGCGGTAACCAGCTGTGAAACCAGAGGTTGCACATGAGTTCTGCAAACTGAATCCCAGCCTGACGTATCTTCCCCACTGACCTACATGAGCTTTGGCATCCCAGTCCTGCCCCCTCTCCCGGGGACAGTGCAGCAGCACCTCCGCTCCCTGCTGACCCTTCCTGCTCTTTTGCAGACTCTTGGCTTCCGACCCGTCCCAGCTGAGTGACGATGACCTCCCCAGTGACCTGCAGTCCCTGTCCTGGCTGACATCTGTTGATGTCCCTCGGTTGCAGCAGATGGCCAGTGGAAGGATGGATTTTAGCCTTGGTGCCCAGAACGCGATGCTACATCAGCCAGGTAAAGCGTCAGGATGTGAAATAACTGCTCTTTAAGCGACACAGCCTGCCGACCTGGAGCCTGTTGTCTCCTTGCTGATCCGTTTCCTTTGTTTCGAGAGGCAGTGCCTGAGCGGGGATGAGGTCTTAGGATCCCGCTGGCATTTCAGCTCTGGCACCATAATTGCTGGTGCCTTATGTGAACGTGGGCCAAGGTGCTTTAGACTTGCATTTCAGAGGTTTTCAACAGCTTTGAAATTAGGTAATGAGTCTTTCTTGTTTGTTTCAACATTGGTAAAATTAAGAGCACCTTATTTTGGTGACACCAATGGTAGGACAAAGGGTAATGGGTACAAACACAGGAGGTTCCACTTAAATATGAGAGGAAACTTCTTCATGGTGAGGGTGCCAGAGCCTGGACCAGGCTGCAGGGAGGTGGTGGAGTCTCCTTCTCTAGAAATATTCAAAACCCATCTGGACACCTTCCTGTGTAACCTCATCTGGGTGTTCCTGCTCCATGGGGGGATTGCACTGGATGAGCTTTCAAGGTCCCTTCCAATCCCTGACATTGTGTGATTCTGTGATTTACCCCTTACCCTTCGTACAGACTTACAGCATAGACTCACTGAATGCCTTTCTTTCCTTTCTGAACATCCTTTAGGTAAACACACTTATTCCTGAAGGCGTACAGATCCTTCTGCAGTACAGATAGTGCTGAATGTGTTTTTTTTTCTTTTGTAAGATACTGTGTGTGTAACACCACTGTGGACTGTTAAACAGCTGTCATCTTTCATTCCCTGCATAACAGGTTTTCAAAACAGCTGATGTCACCTTTGCAATCTGTGCAATGCTCTGGGTTCTTTTGGGATGGAAAGGCACCGAGAGGTGTGATTATCCACTCCAGAGCTTAGCTGTGTTCAACTGCATCTATATAAAATAAATGTTAGCGGTCTTTTCTTGAGTGTACTTGCATGTGAACGTTATCTTTACTTTCTCCAAACAGGGCCTGTGGCAAGCAATATGCACTCGACAGGAGCCCCTGGAGCCATGATTCATGTCCAGGCCAGCTTGCCACAGGGGATCCTGGGACTGAATTCTATTTCAACACATGGAGCAAATGTAAGAGCAAGCCTCCATGGCTTATTATTGCACCACTTCTTAGGAAAAAATATCGATAATTTCAAGACTGACACGTCTGTTGTCTTCATCTCGGCAGATGAGCCAGTATGCTGTAGGTGGGCAGCCATCTCCTGGTTTACAAACACAGCAACAGCTCTTTCCTCCTCCTCATTCACAGCAGGTGTTCACGCTAGCACAGAACACACAACAGGTACTGCTATTTGCTCGTGGTCTGTGTCTTGAAGTACCTACCAAGATGATCTCTAGAACTTTCTTAAAATAAAAACATTAAAATATCCCTAAACCTACATCTTGCATTTGACATTTTCCTTCTTTGCCTCCCGCACCCAGTGTAACCCAGCAGCGATCTACAACCCGTCCTACGGGACACAGCCGCACTACACTCAGCCGCGCCTGGCTCCTCACGCCGCCCAAGAGCTGCACCCAAAGCATTACCCCAAGCCCATCTACTCGTACAGGTGAGTAGAGAGCAGAAGGGCGTCTTGCCTACACCTGTTGTAACACTATAGCTGTGGTAGGATGAGGGTTCGGTTCCTTCCAAAGGGAACAGAAATCCCATCATCTGCCCAGGAGTTCTGCCTCTGAAGGGCAGTGGGAATGAACAAGTAAACTAGTTCCTGGACATCAGTATGAAGTCAGAGTAATAGCACAGAGAAGTAAGATCTGCAGGGTCACAGGGTGACTTGTAAGTGCTTGCAAAAGGTAATGCCATGGTCAGGCAGCTCTTTGTATCTCAAGAGATGGGTCCAAGGTTGCCAGGCCAGAAGAAGGAGCGATGGCTGAGCGTACACAACCTGTTGTTGTTTCCTGTGTTTCTGTAGCTGCCTGATCGCTATGGCGCTGAAGAACAGCAAAACAGGGAGTCTGCCCGTCAGCGAGATCTACAGCTTCATGAAGGAGCATTTCCCCTACTTCAAGGTACGCGTAACACCTGGCAGGTGGAAGTAAGAACATCACAAACACTTTGTTTGTGGCTTATTTTGCTAATGTCCCCGTACCTCTTTCAGACAGCCCCTGACGGCTGGAAGAACTCTGTGCGCCACAACCTTTCCCTGAACAAGTGTTTTGAGAAGGTGGAGAACAAACTGAGCGGCACCTCTCGCAAGGGCTGCCTGTGGGCTCTCAATCCTGCCAAGATCGACAAGATGGAAGAGGAGATGCAGAAGTGGAAGCGGAAGGACTTGGCTGCTATCCAGAGGAGCATGGCTAACCCAGGTAGGGCTGAAGTTACACTTCAGGGGTGTCTTGGGTGCTCTATGTAAGTCTCATGTGATCATTTCTTTAGCTGAGTTAGGGGTTAGGAGGGAAGTCAACAAGGATGAAGGAGAAGGGAAGGGAAGAAGATGGCATTTCATTAAACTGTCTCTCTTCTCCCCCGGGAATGGGTATTGCTTGTGCAGAGGAGCTGGACAAGCTGATCACTGACAGACCTGAGAGCTGCAGGCGGCCCAGCAAACAGGCAGAGCCCGAGATCTCCACCCTGAACCACGCGGCAGCGGCTCAAGGCCGAATCTCCATGTCCCAGCTGCAGCCTCAGCCCATCATGACGCTCTCGCTGCAGTCCCTCCCGCTCCACCACCAGATCCAGACCCAGGCGCGCATCGCCCCGGACTCGCCAGCGCCCGCGCAAACGCCTCCTCTGCACACCCTGCCCGACATGAGCCGCAGCCACAGCCCTCTGAGCCACCACCCCGTGGGACGCACGCCGCCCGACTTCCTCAACGTGACGGCAGACATGAACACCGAGGTGGATGCTCTTGACCCGAGCATTATGGATTTCGCATTGCAAGGTATGGGAGAATGAAGCTGGGGTGGGGGGTGGCGTGGTTTATGTGGTTATGAGCCATAGAATCATAGAATCATTTTGGTTGGAAGAGACTCTTAAGATCAAGTCCAACTGCTAACCCAACCTTGGCACTAAAACATGTCCCTAATAACCTAATATATACAACTTTTAAACCACTCCAGGGATGATGACTCCACCACTGCTCTGGGCAGCCTGTTCCAGTGCTTCACAACCCTTCACCAAACACATAAGCAGGGTCCTCAGCAGGGTGCTCCGGGGTGGGATGTAACAGCTCGTGCTGGGTGGTGGCTGCTGCAGGGTGATGTCCCTGGCTTCCTCAGGACATTTCTGCCCAGCGCTGGGTGGGACAGTAACCATCTTCTCAGGCCAAGCGCAGCATGGCAGGAGATGCAGGCAGGGACATCCAGCGAGCTGGATCTGGGACACTATGTCGCTCTGCCCCTGGCAAACCACAGTTCTACTCCTGCCTTGGTTTTCCCCTTCTGTGAAAGCAGATCTTCCCTGGTTTGTGGCTGTGCCCAGTGTGGCCATGGGGGTTCCGGTTAGCATGTAGTGGAGAGATGTGGCCTGGAACGGTCTGGACTCCTGCAGGAGTCCATTTGGGGGGAACAGACACATTTACCACTTTTGCACTACAGATGGTACCACCTGCAAGTGACACTTGGATGTGTTGCTGTGACCAGAATTTAATCTTTTAAAGGTAACATCTGGGAGGAAATGAAAGAAGAGAGCTTCAGCCTCGACACCCTGGGCGCCTTCAGCAACTCCCCGCTCCACCTCTCAGACTGTGACCTGGGCACCCCTGGCCTCATCCCCATCTCCAGCGGCAGCGATCGCTCCTTCCCCGACGTGCAGGTCACCGGCCTTTACACCACGTACACCTCCCTGGACAACGTGGCGGCAGCTCAGTACATGAACCCCCAAGGCAACAAACCCATCGCTCTGCTCTGAGCTTCGCACCGTCCCACCGACATCGTGCTCCGGGGCCAGTTTCTCCCACGGTTAAAATCTGACCTGAAAGCAGCATAAGGGTTCCTCCTGCAAATGCCTGGGATGTCTTGGCATTTCCTGGGATGCAGCATGTGATGCCAAAATACTCGAACTGTCACTAGCAGAACCACTGGGACCGAAGGCAAGACGGAGGAAGGGACACAGACACTTGTCTTGCAGGACCAGTGAGCTCTTGAGAAGGAGCTGGAAGGCATCAGGCAGCAGGAACTTTCACTAGAATGGAACTGAGCTAAAAAACAGTCCAGTTAAGGCAAATACATTTAATCGACACTGTGATCCAGGCTTATATGCAGCTGCTGTTTGGTCACCATCTCTACAGAAGCCAACACAAGTCACAGGGCTACAAATTGGAGTCCAAACTGCTTGATCATGGACCACATAGAGGTTTTTTCTTAAATTGCCAAATAACTATTGCCACTGAACAAAGACCCCCTGCAGTTTCTGGAGACACTTGCACCACTAACGCTTTTCTGATGTAACTACTGCTAATTTATTGTTGTGAGGTAGGAAAAAAGGAGCAAAAATACTGAAAATGAAAAAATCAAGCCCATAGCAGACAACTGTTATATCTAGGCTTAAAAACCAAGTCCTTACCCTGAGAAGCAAGTGATACTACTGAATTGTTAAACTGATTGCTGGGTAGAAGGTTTTAGGAATTATGTCTATTTGTAGGATTTTTAAAGAAAATATTAGGTTTGTTTATAGTCTTGTGTATTGTGCTTCTGTCTGTTCTTGTGCTAGGCAGTATTACTATTTGTAAATTTATTTATATTTATTGTTATGAAGAGAAATTATGTAAACTGAGCACTGTTCAATTTTTTTAAAATGCTGCAGAAAGCTGTTTTTACATCCACTAAATTATTCATAATCAAAAATGCAACCATCACTGTTGTTACACTACATTTCTTTAAACAAGCACTTTTGATACTGTGAAACTCATGTTTTTTTAAAAAATTCAGAGACCAAATATTGTAACTGTACCATACCAATTCATAATAGTCTTTCTTTCCTAATTCACCAAGTAAAATTAATTCTAATGTTGTTTTTAACTTTTCAAACCCTGGTTTATACTTGGTAACACACACTGCAAAAAAAAGGAAAGGATGAAACATCTGAAAATATAAAAAGCAAACTGTATGTTGGAATTTAGCATTTAGTTTACTTACACCTCTGTGACCATGAAGTGACATTCATACCTCGTGTTTTGTCTCTCTGGTGCATCAATCCCATTTTCCCATCCGACAGCGCCCGGGATCGTGTCCAGGTCTCAGCGGCTGGGGCTGGAGGCAGAAAACCGTCCTCAGCCCAAGTCCCAAAAGCCAGAAGGTGCCGGATTCTGGAGCCGCCAGGCTGAAAATTGAATGTGAAGATCCAGGACCAGAAAACATCTGTGCCCACATCTTCCCCAAGCGTGTGCCACAGCGACCTCTTCCATCATGATGCTCCACGGCACAATTTATTGCCCAAGAACACATGTGATTAACGGTTGTTTGCTGTGGCTGGCGTCATCTATGATGTCTGCATTTTTTTTTTTTTAAATAAATATTTCTTAGCACTAAGCCTGGGTTGTTCTGGATGTGCTGCACGACGACTGCTCTGGTGCTGGGTGCATTGCTGCTGTGCCACGAGCTCCAGCTCAGCATTCCATGGGAATTCTGAGGCGTTTGCTCCTGGAAACCCAACCCGGCCTGGCTCCTCCAGGAGAAAAGAGATTCAGGCATTACTGCACAACCTTCTCCATCCCATCAACCTGTTCCTGAACATCCCTGCAGCTGAATGAGCAGCAGAGCCCTGGGTTAGGGACAGGTGCTGGCAGGGGATGCAACAAGCCACTTGGTGCTGCAGCAGTTTCTGTGCTGCACCAGCCCCGGCTCAGATCCACCGTGTTTATACAATGACAAAAAACAGGGCTCAGGAAAAACCTCAGTGAGAACTGCGCTTGCTTTATTAGCAATGGTTTGGCTCCCACACGGGGACCACCAGGACCCCCTTCCCTGACAATGTGCAGTGACACTTTTTAAACCAGAAATCATCTCATAACCCCACTCAGCCACCCCGCCCCAGGACAGGGACACGTCCCCACAGAGCCTGGGACACCGAGGTGTCCGACCCCCCCCACCATGCCAACACCAGCACCGTGCTGGAACCAGGTGTCCCACCTTTGTCGTGCCTCCCCCTCTGCGAGCCAAAGCTAAACCCGTGCTGGTGAAATGAGGCAGCCACAAGGCCAGAGGCACTGGAAAAATTCACGTGTTCAAATTTCCCCTCCATGAACCAAGCGGATCAAAGGCCACTCAAGCAGCAAGGTGCAGGTCTGAGCAGATGGAGAGCTCACCCTGGCTCCTGGGCTTCAACCAGAGCCGTGTCCTCCCTCCTCTCCATCCTCCGCAGGAGCTGCAGGCTGAAAACACCCAAAGGAGCTAAGGCCAGAAAAAACATGAGACAGGAGAGAGGAACAGTCAGGTCAGCCAAACCGTGGTGGATCCATTGATGTTCTTGTTGCAACAGCTCCCAGCATGACTCGCAATGGCTTTTCTGCTGATCGCTCCCGAGCAAGGGGAAGGATGAGACAAACTGCTCTTCACAGGTCCCTGAGTTTATTTTAAAGTATCAGTCTGAGACTGCTTCTTAAGCAAGGTTTACATTTCCTTGTGCCGGTGTGGGCTTGGCCTCAGCACGGCCGTACGGGGACCTGCTCCCCTGCAGTGCCCAGTCCAGTCGGTTTGTACCTGCAGCTCCGTCCAGTCTCATGAGACATCTCTGACACTGGTGCTTGTTTCAAAGATTAAGGCCAGGACAACTAAAACACAGTAAAAGGTTAAAACCAACTTCTGCACCAGGTTCAGACTCCTCTTGGGCCAAGTTCCTCTGTCAAGCTGCCCCTATGATGAGCACCCCCAGTGCCAGAGGGAAGGGCATGGATGACAAGACCATCTTCATGGCTTAAAATACAAACACTGGCATCCTTTATTTAGGCACAGGAGTAAGAGTCCCAGTTTGAGGGCTGAGGAACCGGGTGGGAAGGTGAGGTCTGGCCTCTGAGCAGCAGCGTGTCCCCGTGTCCCTCCTGCCCCACGGCAACTGCACCGCATGCCGTGGCTGCCAGCTCAGGACGGGCCGTCATTGTCCACCGTTGACAGGAGCCGGGCGAGCTGGGCCTTCTGTGTGCTGGTGACGTGCTGAGCCATCTGCATGAGGCAGTCCATGGCCACCTCGGGGTTGGCTTGGACCAAGCTGCAAGGCAGAGGGGAGAGCGCAGCTGCCCCAAGGGCCGAAGCAAAAACCGCCTCGTCTCCACCACTCCCATCCCCAACCCAGGGACACCATCGCCCTTCCCATCTCAGCTCCCGCAGCCGCTCACCTGCGGATGTGCTTGACCACATAGTCCCGCTTCAAGTACTTGATGTTCTCCCAGATGGCTGACTTGGTGCCTTCGTCCTCCTGCATGTGCTTCTTCAGCCACTCCACCACCACCTGGTTGTTGTCCCAGAGGTAGCCCTGGGGACAGCAGCACCGTTTTGGGGGGTGCTGCTGCCCATGCAGCCTGAGCCCCCAGTTCTGCTGTGGCCTTGGGTTTTTTCCTCCCATGGCACAACCAGACGATGGGATTTGTCCTCTCAGTCCTGCTCATATGGCACAGCACGGCACACTCCCCCACTCCCAGGTAACAGCCACTGGAAAAGGTTCAGCCTGGAAACTGAAACTGGGGAAAGCTTTGAGGACTTTTAAAACGCAAAAAGGCAAAATGTTTTTCCTTTGCATGCTCTCACTTCCCAGTCCAGCAAGCACAGCACCCGCCTGGCGAGGTGCATGTCAGCTCAAATACAAACACCCCAAACTTACTTCTGCCCTGGAGAGCCCTGTCTGATGGCAGAAAATGCTTATTTGGGGGTCACCTTGCAACCACTGAACATCAGCATCCAACTGACATCACCCAATTTGAAGACAGAGCTGCAGCCTCAGGGCTGCTGGGTCACCCGCCCTGGCACAGGCTGCAGAATGGTGATTCGCATCGCATGTTTAAACCCTCAGGGAGGCACCAAAGAACTAGCTGAGCAGCAGGAGAGTGAGGTGACAGTCCTCGGGACCCCCCGGCCACAGGGACACCTCAGGAAGCTGGAGCTGGGGGTACCTTGGCAGCTCCTTCTGTCTCCATGAACCAGCGGCGCAGCATGGACTGGATGTGCATGTGGCTCAGCTCGCTGTTGGCCTTCAGTACCTCCACCTTCACCTCCTCCTCCAGCAGCAGCCGGCGCAGCCGCCAGTAGAGGAAGGAGCGAGCGCTCTTCCACTCCAGGATGTCCTACAGAAGTGGAAGCAGAGCCCAGGTTTTTCTCGGCAGAAAGGAGCTGATGTGCAGCGAGCACTCGCTGCCAGCTTGTGCTGGTGGGTTTGAGGGCAGTTCTGCTGGGCTGGAGCAGGGAGCAGCACCCAGGGCAGGAACAGCATGCTGAGCTGCAGCCCCAACCCCCGGGAGCAGACTTTGCCTCCCACGTTTGTGCTGTCAGTGCAAACCCCTCGTGCTGTGTCCCGCTCACCGTGATGACGCCTTTCTCCTGCATGCGGCCTGGGGTGTCGTGCAGGTCAGCGAAGCGCACGGCCACCTGGTAGTACACGGGCAGCAGCAGCTCCTCCCGCGCCTTCAGCTGCTTCTCCAGCTCCGTGCGCTGCTCCTCGGACAGCTCGGGGGTCCCTGTGGGACACACTGTGCTGAGCAGCTCCCCCAGCCCTGTGATGGGGCTCCCTAGGCCACCCCGGGGTCTGGGCTCTGCTCAGGGCTCCTACATCAGCCAAGAAATGGGTCACCCACTATCATGTCCCTTTGCTGTGGTATATCCACACTCCAGCCCAGAGCTGGGGGACTGTGTTTTAGCAGAGTAGTGGTTTGGGGACAGCCCACCAGCCGCTGCAGGCAGGAGCAATCCCAAGGCAACAGGAGATCCAGGGCACTAAAGAGCCTCTGTGCAGCTCTGTAACGATTATGTGTTGTCTCATTTAGGCACTGATTCACTGTGGCCAACCCCATCCTTCATCTCAAAGCATGGGAGCAAAATCAAGCACCTTCCCCAGGAGATGCAAGTAAAAGTACCACCGCATCCCCTCAGCAGGCTCTACCATCGGAAAATTAATTGAGAATTTTCACAGAGGAACACTAATGGATTTCCTGCTGGTTGCAACCATGGTGTTTGAGCCCCATGTTTTACCACAAGACAGAACGCCTTTCTCTTACCCAGCTGTTCAACGAGCCTGGCATAGATCGCATCTATCCTTCTCATGGTCTTCACCAAATCTTTCTTCCTGAACTTGATCTCCACCGTTCCTCCAGGCTCCAAAATGCCTCCCCTGGAAGGAAAGTTTGGTAAAGCAGAGACTGGTCTGCACAGGAGAATAAATCCTGGGACAAAACATCCAGGTGACTCTTTCTTCCAAGAGGTAGGGAGAGAGACAACCTAAAAGGATTTTGTGTCCAGTCTGGGAGTTTCATCTGTCCTCCTATTCCTTACAGCTTGTTCCAATGTGCATTAATTCAGGTGAGAAAAAATGCCTCCTGCCCCCAGAAGCAAATTTGACTTGCACACAAACTTTGCTGGATGCAGATATCCCCAAGGAGACACTTGCCACGTTGCTCCGTAAGAGCCTTGAAACTTTTAGCTGGTGGCTTTGATTAACCAAAGGGTAAAAAATACACATCTCAAGCACCCAGAGGTCCCTACCAGCAGGACTGTGACTCTGCAGACCCCACACACCAGGTCTCATTTCTCTGCATGTGGGCTGATTTTGGACGCTGACCTGCTCTCCTTGTCTGCGTAGAGCTCCACATACAGGGGGTTGATGGTGGAGTCGATGACCACCCAGGAGCCGCCCCGCAGCTCTGCGTGCGGTGGGATATAGACCAGGACAGGCTGCTTAAAATCCCGGAGGCTATCAACAATGAAGGCGCCAAACTTCAGCATTTGGTTGTACATGTCTGAAAACCAATGGGAGCCAGTGACTGGGTGCCCTGACTGCTGTGGGCCAGGCTATTGCCCCTTCCTCCTCCTGCAATTCCAAAGCCACCTTCTCCATTGGAGACACCAAACGAGGCCACCAAAACCAGCCCAGCCTGAAGCCCTCAAACCCTGGGACCCTGGTCCTGGCAGTGCCCCATCACCCCCCAGCCCAATCCCACATCCTGGAGCGGCATGGGCAGGACCTGGGTCACCCTGCAAGCTGGGGGGAGACAGGAGTGCCTGGGCACCCTGAGCGTGGGTACCTTTCATGCCGCTGGAGAAACCTCGCCAGTTGGCAAAGATCATCAGCGGGAGATGCTCCCGGTTGAAGTCCCGAATAGCCTGGGCTGTTTTAAAAGCCGAGTCTGGAAACCAGACCTGCCCAGCCTGCTGGATTATCTGGAAAATACAGTGAGCGGCAGCGCTGAGACTGGTGTGGGTGCTTTCCAGCACGCTGCACTGGTAGGTTGGCAGCACACGGTGTGAAAGAGCTGAAAGAGCTGAAAGAAAACAAACTGCCCGAGCAGCCTTGATTTCACCAGTCTTTAAGAAAAATCAAGACATGCCGAAGCATTGCACTGAGCTTATTTCCTGCTCTCCCCACTCCAGCCTCCTCCCAGCTGCCACTGAGCCGCACTAAGGTCTCCCCACGCACCTGTGCCTCCGAGTCAGGGTTGGCAGGGTCCGCAGGGATTGTCACCTCCACAGGGCGGGTTTCAACAGCGATGACACCCACTGGCAGACCTCCGAGCCTGCGGTGAGAGAGGACAGCCTCAGCAGAGCCCAGCTCCCCTCCACGCTGCAGCCCAGCACACCAGAGGGTTGTTCCCCCCAGCACCCCAAAAGCAGTGCCATGGGCCGGGCTCAGGTGCGCTTGGCCGCACACGGGCTCCCCGCATTGCTCACTGCCCCAGGGCTCCAGCCCTTGCTCCCGGTAGTACCTCGCTCTGCCGACCACGACTGTCTGAGCCCACGGCCTCATGATCTCCAAGAAGCTGCCCTGGTCAAAGAAGCCGCTCTGCCAGGTCCCCTTGAGAGCTGCAGAGCACATAGGCAAAGTGAGAGCTGAAGGGCTCCCTGTGCATCAACCCACAGCTAAAAGCACCTTTTGCATTGGGATGGCGAGGTATGCAGCCACAAGATGTGTCTGAGAGCGTGGCTGGAAAGGTCTGGGCTGCCCTCACTTACTCGGATGGGGTCTCCCTGCCAGCATCCACCTGGGGTCGTAGGGGACTTTGGAAGGGACAAAATCGATTTCTCTTTCGATGGGGTCGCTTATGGCCACGACAGGCACTGGGCTCCGGTTATCCTGCAAGGGAGAGCCACGAAGGGCAGGTCACCAGCCAGGTATGGGGTAGTGCCCCAGGCCACCATTCTGCAGCCCCCTCTCACCTTGGGGATGTATGAGAGCCACTGCAGGATGGTGTAGACACCCTCGAAGTCATCCGGGACAGTGACGTGGGAAACACCGTTGTTGTGCATGATCTGCACGCCTCCCAACTGGTTATTTGATGTGTAAACTTCACGTCCTAATACCTGGGCAGAATCATTAACAGAAACACAGGTCAGACTCTGCAACACACGAGCTGCTCCTCCCTATTTGTTAAGTCCAACCTCTGTGCAGGCATGTTCCCTCTGGTTTGAGGCTGAATTTCCTCCTGTCTACCAGGCTGATGTTAAAGGAAAGGGATGCTGCTTTAGACAAGTGCTTCGGTTTAGCTAAGCAGGTTTCAAATCAGCTCAGACCAGTGCAACTCTGCCCAGAGATGGGTCCTGCCCCTGGGATCAGAGCTGAACAGTCCCCATGGCAGCTCTGTCATCCCACCCAGCCCCAGGAGCGATGCACCACGAACTGGCCCCTCAAAAACCACCGAATAGCTGTGGGGGAGCATTCTGGTGATTCTCAGTTGCAGCTCCCCCACGTCCCCTACAGACAGGTCCCATGAGGTGACACACAAGGAACTGCCACCTCTTCCCATGCGACAGGGAAGGAGCCCATGCACATGGCGTGAGGGACAGAGTCAGGGAGGACACGCAGCCGGAGCTCGGTACCTTATTGAGAGCCGTCACACCGGTAAGGATGATGTGGGAGTTCTCCACCTGGATGACGCGCTGGCCCAGCCTCACCAGGTACGCACCGATACCGATGGCACGACAGGTCACCTGGGCACACACAGGGACACAAGGGGGGACCTTAAAATCAAGTAGGAGAGGGGGGAGGCCAGAGCAGGGGCAGGCCTGTGGTTGTACCATGCTGATGGTCACTATTTCATCGTAAGCACGAGAGGATTCTCCGGCAATGGTACCAGCAGCTTGCAGGTTTTCTACCCCAAATCCATTGTCCTGCCCGATGATGTCCAGGAGAACATACCTGAGGGAAAGCAGAGCCATGGGGATGTGGACAGGACAGAGTAATGTGCTCACTTGCACGATGTGTCTGGCAGGATCCTAAGCCAGATATGGGAGCTGCGTCCTGGCAGGGACAGAGGGCAGGGCTTGGGGTGGCTCTGTGCACCCCATGGGACAGTGGGACTCACCTGGACTCCCCGTCTTCCTCCACGTGCTCACAGTGCACCGAGTTCATGGCGCTGATCCTTGTGTAGTCCTGGGGAGTCAGGTACAGGTACTTGAACCCCTGAAAATCAAGAGGAGGAGGATGAGTTGTGGAGATCCCCATGCACACACTCAGGTGCATGGACACAGCCCCTCTCCAAACCCAACCCAAATTCCCCCACGCATCAGGAGCTGCTCAGGGACCAGGGCTGGGCAGCGCAGCCAGCCAGCACTGCCACCTTTATCTCCACGCTGCTGGGGAATGTGATGGATGGCTCTATGGCTCTGGGTGCAGGTGTGGACTTACTCCCCAGCACTGATCCCACACTTTTATCTCCCAGTTTACCTCTGGTCTTTCCCCAAATCAGTCCTTTCTGTTTTCCGTGATGGCAGGAGGTGCCCACACACCTTGTAGGGGTCCGCAGGGTCCACCCAGGCCACCTGGAACATGTGCTTTATCTCATCAGCAAAGCCGATGCGGGCGCCGCTGTTGGCGGCGATGTAGATGCGGGGGATGCCTTCGGCCCGTGCCAGCTCTGAGGCACGCAGGAAGACCAGATCCTCCTCCGGTCCAAAGGAGCCGATCTGGTGTGTGATGTCGTTGCAGATGAGGACAATGTCCCGGCCTTTCGGATACTCAGGAGTCTTCAGCTTCATTTTAAAAGCCACCATCCCCACCTGCCCCAAAACAGCACAAGGTCACAGGGTAGGCTCCTCCAGCGAAATGGGGTCTGAGCTGCAGACTGCATGAACCAACAGAAAAAACGCTTGAGGAGCATTTCCTGGGCTTTAAACACAGCTGGACTGGGGAAGCCACCAGCTATTCCCACGTACCACAGCACAGCTTCCCCCAACCCCGCTCTCTTGCCCCACTCCCAAATCATCCCCTGCTACCTCATTTCCTCCAGGAACCCTGTTCATCTGCACCAGATGCCCCTGCGAGTCCAGCACTAGCTCAGTGTACGTCAGGACATCCTTGGGGTACAGCTCCTCGGAGCCCCACAGCTTGAGGAGAGCCTGCAGGGGACACAGGACAAGCTGAAAGCACAGGGCAGCTCAGGGGCTATTGCGAGCACAGACACACAATCCTGCACAGGCTGGGACTTAGGGTGACCGAAACCTGGCGTTAGAGCCCCCATCCTACTGCAGACATCCCTGTATGAGGCTCTCTGGTTCCCAACCTCTGTGAGTGTAACTACAGCAATTTGCAAGAGCAAGGAATCAGTTTAGAAATGCTTCACATAACTAAAAATGTTAGGGCTTGGGCTCTTTTCTTTCTCTCATTTGCCAGTTGAAGGGAAAAGAGTCTTTTCCCCAGATAGGAATATCTGAGGAGGGTGGGGAAGAAAAGCAAATGCAGTAATTTGGAGCCTCTTTCTGCTCAGCCAGACTCACCTGCCTGATCATCTCCGGGAAGTCATACACATAGGTTGTGCCCAACGACTGCGCCTGGAACCGCTTGGCCTGCAGCAGGTCCTTGGTGACATAGGGGGTGTTGATGAGCATCCCGTGCTGTGGCCCTTGCTTGTCCCCGTAGGACTGGAACATAATCTGGAGAGAAGGGCAGAGCATTGGCGGCCACTCCTCGTATGTGCACTGCTGAGCCTTACCTGGTCAAGGTGCTTGTGCCCATGGCTCTACTAGAACAAACAATGTGATTTTCCACCCTGCTCTTTGCTCTTGAGGGGACAGAGTGCAACAATGCTGTGCTGCAAGTACCAGCGACACCCCAACACTAACCTTGCATAGATGAGGTTCTTAGGGACATGGGTTAGTGCCAGTGTTGGGTTAATGGTTTGACTCGATGATCTTGAGGGTCTCTTCCAACCAAAATGATTCTATGATTCACCTCCCAGATCAAAAACTGTCCAGCTATGCACCAGCAACACCCCTGGGGCTCAGCGCCATTTTGTGGCAAGTGTCACCCCAGGATTCCCAACTCAATGCAGCAGAGAGGAGAATGAAGCCAGCCCTGGGAATGGTGCTGCACAGCCCTGGGGGCTTTGGGACAGATCAGCACTGCAGGTGCACAAGGATTTCTGCAGAAATCACCCCAAAGCTTTGCCGTAGCTGCTAGCAGCCCACAGTTACTCACGCTGCCGGTGCCGGGGTCCTTCACCTCCTTGTAGAGGCTGATGTCCAGGTAGTAGCCGGACTCGGTGGTGAGGAAGAGGCGGATGGGGATGGCGGCCGTGGTGGGCGTCAGGCGGATGTTGATCTTCACCTCGGCTTGCAGGACCCGCAGCTTCCAGAGGCGGCTGCCATAGCGCATCACCATGGACCGCACCGACTCCTCGATCTGGGCATGGCACAGCACATAGGTGGCTCTGTGGGCCCTGGGGACACCATTGTCCCCATTGCCACAGCAGGAGCAGCTCTGCTGCATCTTGACCCTAAAAAGCCATTTTGGATTTGCTTTGGACAAGCCCCTTCCCTCTATCCATCCCTGGGGGTTGATGCTGCCATCCAGCTTCTCCACTGAGGAGAGGGAAAGACAGTGCCTCACGTCCTCCTGAAGGACACAACAGTGGGACACAGCGGGAAGCACGACACGGAGAAACGTACCTTGGAAGGGTCCATGACAACCGTCGGGACAAAGTTGAGGAAGATGTGGTTGCAGTCGGTGCGGACGGTGGTGTTGTTGAAGGCCACTTCCAGCTCATCCATGGCCTCCAGGAGCAGCCGCTCGCCCTCGTTCTGCAGGTACTCAAAGGAAGCCTCCTGCGGGGCCCGGGGGGGTCAGGGGTGGCACTCAAAGCGCACCCACCTCCTCCCACACAGCGCCGCCTTGCCTTGGTGATGAGATCCGAGTGGCGCACGATGGCGCGGATGAAGAAGCGACAGTCAGTGGCCTCAGCACCCGCCTGCACCTTGGCAGCCCCCAGGTAAAGGTGCATCTTGTGGTTGGCGCAGGGAATGGCCGTCAGGTCGAAGTTGCGCATGCGGCTCAGCTCCAGCTGGAAGGCCAGTGCCGGCTCCAGGTGCCGGTAGATTCGATCCTCTGCAAACTGGTGTGGCATCGGGGGGTGAGCGAGCAGCCGGACAGACAACGCTGGACAGACTCTGCTCTGACCCCAGCTCTTACCTCGTCCCTGGCTCTGAACGTGAAAAACTTTGGGAATTCTCTCTAGAGGAAAGCAGAGAGGACAACATGAATAATCCTGGCATGCAGTGGATTTTTCTGATTTTCCACTCATCCATTAAAAAGAAACCTTGCAGGCTTCCTCCTCCCCCAAAGGGAAAAAAGCTGGGAGTAATCGATGCCTTTTAAAGGCAACTTAAAGCTATGGAGCAGTCATGCAGGAACCATGAGTTACTGGACACATTGGCAGCATAGAAGATAACACAGGAGATAAATCACTCATTGAATCCCTCATTAATTAATTCCCAGCTCCTGATGCACAGTAGCTACATCCATCACCCAGTTCTACAAGGCACTTACAGATGTTCCTAGGTGTTTAGGGAGGCAGAAGCACAATGTGTCTAAAGTCATTTTGCCCATTGGCGGCTCAGTCTGCACTCACCTGCTGGGCAATGAGAAACGTGATTCTCCGGAGATCACAGCTGACGAGGATGTTTTTCTACATGGGAACAGAAGACTCCACCAGTCATGAGAGCTTAAACACCTCCACCGAGGGAGCAAACAAAAGCCAAGCAGCTGCTGTGGGTGCAGCGTTTTGGGGAGCAGTGCATGGAGATGAGGCAGCGCCTTGGGGTACAGTGCCCTGGCTTGCAGGGTCTGCACAAAGGGGGTCCGACCCCAGCAACAGACCTTGGACTGGACAAAGGTTCTGAAGATGGGCACCAGCTTCTCATCTTCCATGTGGTCAGCCGAGTGGAGTGCGACATTCAGGATGTGGATCGGCTCCTCATGGACATTCTGGCAAGAAAACCCTCCAGTCAAACCTGACCAGCAGCACCACTGCCACACCAGCACCACGCTGGGGGGACAGCAATAGCATCATATCCACCTTGGCATCCTCCTCTTCGTAGATGGTGGCATGTGCCTCGCTGAAGATCACACTCTCCGAAGGTGGGACAGTGAAGCACGAGATCACTTCGTCGAAGTTCCTGCCCAAATGGTGGGAATGGGGTGACAAGTCAGCACATCATGCCCACCCCCTGCCTGAGGGGACAGAAGGCAGGGACCTGCCAGGAAAGCTCCTCCCAGGCTCCACATGTACCCAAATGACATGCCATTCCCCCACCAGGTAACTGTTGTACTGAAAACACCCCTCACTCCCGACCTCCAGCTTCGGGACGAACAGGAACTGCCCTGAGTGCTGCCCAGCTGCCACCAGCTTTGTCTCTTCCACCCGCTTTTGCTCTCCAACAACGGCAGTGGCACCCAAAAGGTATGTGCATGACTGGCCAGGTACATCCCTGCACCCCCACCTCACAAAGTCCTCAAATCTGTTGAAGGCCACCATAGCTCCCATCCGCTGGCTGAGGGGGGAGAAGCCACTGTCCATGAAGAGCTCGGTGCTGTGCCGGGCCAGGTCGGGGTTGGAGATGCTGATGGGGATGGACATCCTGCATGGGGGAGGGAGGGTCCCCATGTTTTGCATGGAACACACAATACAATCCCAACAGCTCTGCAAAGAGGCCCATGTCCGGGGAGCAGGATAGGCGTGGGGGGGGCGTACCTGTTTGGGTGGGAGGAGGGCAGCATGAACTGGAACTCCACCACACAGGTGCCATCCGAGAGCTGCCGGTGCTGTAGGCTGTTCAGCTCGTAGGCGATGTACCCACGTCGCACATACACCTGGGGGTGGGCAGGAGGTACCGCTGTGCCCCTGCACCTCCACACACATCCACACCACCCCCAGAGCTTACGAGCCCACCACAGCTCCCCCAGCCCTCACCTCCAGCGCTGCCATGCACACCACCTGGTTGGTGTGGTAGAAGAAGACGGGAAGTACATCAAAGATGGTGTTTTCTGAGAGGATTAATTTCTAGGGGGAGAAAGCAAAATTTAGTGCAAGGATGAAGTGGGACCCCCTTGTCCCATCGCAGAATGGGGGAGCCATGTTCTCTCGACGCGGGGCTGTGTAGGAATGGCCATTGCAGTGTCATGGGACACCCAGCCCACTACAGGGACACCACCAGACCCAGACATGGACCCACACGTCAGTCCCTTGCCAAATGGGGTGAGGAGCAGGGGACTGGTACAGGCAGCAGTGGGGCATAACCCCTCCTACGCTCCATGCAGGCACTGAACCTGCAGCAAGGCTTCAATTGATTTTTTTTTGGCTGTTTTTAAGACTAAGCCACTTGCAGCCAGACCTCTTCAGTAAAGCCACCAAAATCCCCTCTG
Organism: Nesoenas mayeri; assembly: GCF_963082525.1. Classification (NCBI taxonomy): domain Eukaryota; kingdom Metazoa; phylum Chordata; class Aves; order Columbiformes; family Columbidae; genus Nesoenas; species Nesoenas mayeri. Next base: position 5,599,059 of record NC_137565.1, on the reverse strand, counting down.
CAGAAAAATGAGCAGTTCCAAACCTTCAGGTTTTCAGGGCAATACTCGTGTCCATACATGTCGATAGCAGAGAGCAAGATGGACTCCACCTGGTTGTACCGCAGCTCGTAGGAGGGCAGGTGAGAGGCAATGAGCACCTGCAAAGGGAGAGGCAGCTGGCAGTGTAAGGGACAAGGATGGGGATGGGGACAGGGACAGCGATGGTGCTCGCTGACCTGCCGGGCTCTCAGTGCCACTTTGGAGTGCTCGGTCTTGCTGAGCTGCGTCAGCTCCTGAAGGATGGCTGTCAGCTCCTCCGTCAGTGTGGGGTCACGACCGCAGAGCTGGTCCTGAAATGCACACACAGAGGAGCAGAAAAACGCTGCAGAGCTTGTCTCAGCTGATGGGCTTTTCCCCACCACCAGCCTTTCCTTCTGGTGTCTCAGGTGATGGGCTGTACTCACAATTAACATGGTCACCAGCAGGTTCTTCTTGGCCACTTGGGCATGAGAGAAGATGCTCTCCAGCACGGGGGTCATGTCAGGTTTGCACTTCTCCCGCAGGCTGATGACGCACTTGTCATAATGAGCTGTGAGGCAGAGCATGGTGAGCCCTGCAGACCCCCAGAGAGCCCCACAGACACCTCTGGAGACCCCTCTGTGCCCCCACCATGCTGGAACTGTGTCTCCACTTGCAGGTAGCGCCTTAGCAGGTCCAGCACCACTGCCTTCATGTAGCCCCGGATGCCACTGCGGTACCTGGGGAAGCAGAGAGCCCAGTGTGCTGCGAAGAGGTGGCAGCGATAGGGGAATCAGGAGGGCCAGGGACAGCGTGAGTCTCACCTCTGCACCAGCTGCACCACACTCTGTGTGTTCATGAAGAAGACCTCCCGCTCAGCCTTCCTCTGCAGCGTGGCCGCATGGGTGTCCAGCACATTGGCAATCTGCAAGGAGAGGACACAGGGTCCGGTGCAGCTCAGGGGCAGTCTGGCCGTAGGGCTGCCAGCTCCCTGGTGGGCCTGGGGACAATGCTGCTGCACGCAGAGCCCTTTGCTTTGTTTTTTGTTTCCCCAAGTGCAAAATGCAAAGTTATAAATATAGAAACGCAAATGTAAAAGCACAAATACAAAAGCATAAGCATAAAAACACAAGCATAAAACCAAATAGATTTCCCTCACTCATTTTATTTTTTATAACATCTCCTGGCAGGACAAATTCAGACAGAAACTCCTAACTAGCTCTAGCTAAAAAAGAACAGAATGCCCACCTGGGGAGCGCAGCCCCTGCACCACTCACCTGCTGGCTGGGGAAGCGGCAGAGCACAGAGGTGATGTTGCTGGCGTACTGCGCCATCACCTTCCGGATCGACTTCTCCACGGACAGGGGAATTCTTCCTGAAATACTCGTCATGATCTCCTGCAGCTCCAGGAGTGGCAGGGAGGGGTCCCGCAGGGTCTTCATCAGCTGTGTCACCCACTCCTTCACCTGTGAGGAGCAGAATCATAGAATTGTTTTGGCTAGAAAAGATCTTTAAGATCATCGAGTCCAACTGTTAACCCACCCCTGGCACTAACCCACATCCCTGAGAACCTCATCTCCGTGTCTGTCCAACCGCTCCAGGGATGGTGACTCCAGCACTGCCCTGGGCAGCCTGTTCCAATGCCCCACAGCCCTTTGGGGAAGAAATTGTTCCCCAGATCCAACCTCAACCTCCTCTGGTGCAACTTGAGGCCGTTTCCTCTGCTCCTGGCGCTTGTTCCTGGGGAGCAGAGCCCGACCCCCCTGGCTCCAAGCTCCTTTCAGGCAGTTCAGAGATCAGAAGGTCTCCCCTCAGCTCCTGTTCTCCAGCTGAACCACCCAGGTCCCTCAGCCGCTTCCATCACACTTGTGCTCCAGAAGCTGGTTCTGCCCACACTCTCCAGCGCTGCCTGTCTTGCCATCACAGCAAACACAAGGTGACAGGGCAGGACACCAGCACCCACCTTGGTACTGAAGTAGGGCTCAGGCAGGCAGTACCCATTCATGACATTGGTGAGGTTCTCCAGTACGTTGCGGAGAACCTGGTGCTGCTTCTCACCAGTGATGTGGAGGGTCTGCTGGGCCGGGAGCCCTCCCATGAATGGCTCCGCCTGGAGAGAGCAGAGAGAGGTGGGCTAGCCTGGGTTCTTGCTGACATGGGACGGAGCCTCCCAAGAGCTGCAGCTGTCCCTGAGAAACCAGCACAACTCCTCCAGTGTCTGCTTTTGGTCAGACACAGAGGAAGCACCTAACACTCAGCTTCACGACTCTGCTAGTGCCTCATCATAAAAACAATGCAGAAAAACTGGAGCTGTAGGCAGAGTGCTATAGCTGGGACAGGACAGCAGCACGACCAGCCCCCAGTGGACTCACAGGCTTCACTTTGCTGGGATCATCCAGCTCCAGCCGGGCTATGACACAGCCCGCGTCCAGCAGCGTGCCCGGCCGCTTGATGTAGTGCACCCGCCCGGCCTCCTCCACCACCAGCGTCATGATGATCTTCATCACCTGCATGAGCACAGAGAAACGGTCACCGAGCCAGCAGCGCCCGCATGCTGCAGCGCAACTTGAGCACCGCAGCAGTATTGCTGGGCTCCATCTTTGCCATCCACCAGCGCTGCAGGAACGGGGTTCCACCAGGTTCTTCCGCAAAACTCACCTCGATTTCTGCAAAAACGTCCCCCTGGGCCACGTGGCCACCGTCGTCCACTGTATACTGCAGCAGCTTCCCCGCGGAGGGCGAGCGCAGCACCGTTGGGTCCTTCTCCTTCTCAAAGTCACAGGTTTTGTTGCCTATGGTGATCCGGTACCTCAAGGAGAGGGAAAGGTCTCACCAACCGGCTGCAGGTCAGCGGAGAGGCCGGTGGGGGCCCTCTGGAGAGGTACCTGTCGATCTCCTCCTTCATGTAGGTGGTGTAGCTGTTGCCATCATAGGAGAGCAGCAGCCCACCATCGTTCAGCCGGTGCACGTCGATCTCTATGTGAGTGTGGTTCATGATGATGACGTACATTGTCAGGGACTGGCGGGCAACCTGCGGGCAGCAACAGGGGAGAACCCTCAGTGCAACCCCCCCAAAATGTGTCCAATGGCTTTTCCAGGGGCTGGTGGGAAGGACAGGGGTTGAGGATCATCTTCAGTGCAAGGGACAGTGCAGGAGCAGCATGCTGCCACGGGACGGGGCTGTGCTGTGCAGGGACAGAGGCAGCGACCTCAGGCTGTGCCCGAAGAGCTGGTTCAACACGCAGCTGGTTTAACTCACGGCTCACCTGCTGCTTTCATTGTGAGTAGGGAGTTTTTGCATGAAGTTCAACTAATTGAGTTTGAAAGTAAGAAAAGCATGTCCTTCATGAAACTCAGGGCAACAAGATGTCTGAAAAAATGTCTGTCTACTTAAAATGAAGTTATTAACCTCACTTTTATGTTGCACATTTTTAAAGGGCAACTTCATATTTATTGCACCTTCCTCCTTCAGGACAGAAGCGCATGCCCCTGTCCTCGTGAGAAGTGCTGCACCTGGTTCGGGAGGAGCGCAGCCCAGCCCTCACCTGGAGAATGTACTTCACACCCTCGTAGATGAGCTCCACATCCACGATGTTCAGCAAGGAGGCTGCTGGCAGCACCTGCCCCCTGAAACACAGCAGACGGGTCAGGCAGCACAAGTATCGCTCGTCTTGCACACCGGCGGGGAGCCAAGTGTGCGAGATGTCAGCGGAGCTGCTGGCGTCGCGCCATGCGGGCTCTCAGCCGACTGTGGGAGGGCGCGAAGGTGACCGGAGGGGACAAGCATCTGCTTTAAATGACCCACGTGAGCGCCCTGCAAAAATACATCCGGAGGCAGGCCAGACACTAGCAAAACACGCTCAGATAAGGGCACAGGGGAGAGCCCCGGCGTCTTCCAATGCTGGAGGAATAACCTTGACATTCAAGTGCAAAAACAAAAGCAAGCTGCATTCAGCCAAGCCACTTTCCCTTGAAAGCTGTTTTCCCAACTGTGTGAAATTTTTTCCCTTCTCCAGATAAGGCTGCAGCCGAGAAGCTGGAGCTGTCAGTCACAGCAGATACCAGTTTCCCATGCCGTAGCAGTGCCATGGGCGCTGCCTCTGGATCTGAAAAGCTTTTGCAGAAAAAGGGGGAAGGAAGATGGCCAAAGGACAGAAAAACTCAAGTCTCCAGGCTTGCAGGAGCCACACGAGCTGCTGGGGACCACCCTTTAGGACCTGTGACCCCAGCACCCACGGCACAGCCAACCCCCCACCGGGCAGCCCCAGCTCCGCACCTCTCCAGCGAGTGCAGGAAGTCGGTCATGCACGTCCTGAAGGCAGCGTCCGCCACGTTCAGGGCACCGCAGACAACACCCAGCATCGTGTCCGGCTTCTCTGCCTTGGGGGACAGAAATAACAGGGTTTGGGTCTTACACCAGAAGGGGAGCGGCAACCCCGGGGTGGCCACTGTCCCCCACCTGCACTTTCTCGGCAATCAGGTGGTCCAGCCAGCCAGTGTCTATCTCGTTGTTCTGGAAGCTGTCTGTCTCTAGCAGCTTGATCAGATACTCCACTGTTGTCCGGAAATCCCCACGGATAGACAGCTCTTTCAGGGCAACCACCATGTTCCTTTTAGGGAGCAAAACCCTCCATTAATGACCAATGAGTCATTGCTTGGCTTTCAGTAGAGGAAACCAGGCAACTGCAGGGACCAGGGTGATGAGCTCCTGAGCCCTGGGCACCCTCCTGCTTGGATAAAACAGCCCCACAGTCAGCACTGACTGAACAAAACACCTAAACACCCAAGAGACTCGTCACATGTTGCCCAATTACAGAATGCTGCTCACTGGCACTAAGCAGGTGCTTAGCAGATCACTACAATGTGTCTTTAAGAACCAGGTTGATGAACTGGAATGGTTACACAACCGCAGTCTTTGGCTTTAGCCAGTCTCTGCAGTCCGAACAAGCTGCTCAGCACAGCAGCAGCATTCTGGTCCTCTCAGATAAAAGCCACTTTTCCCAGCTCATGTTCCCATTGCAAATCTTCCCAAGGACACCCCCTCTCCACACTCACGAGATGGCCTCCTCCCTGTTCTCTCCCCACGAGAAGCAGTGCCCAAATTGGGAATCGGCAAATTCGTGCAGCCCCCCGGCTGCCGCCACGCTGAAGTACCCCCAGACGTTCTTGCTGCTGCGGAAGTTCAGCTCCTGCACCGTCCCCGAGCTGGGCTTGAAACCCTGAGCAAAGACAGAGCAGAAGACATGGAGAAACCAGGCTGGAGACTCATGTGGAGTCAACAGGGAAGGGTCCCTGAGGGCCTGTCCTGCCGGCTGACCTCCTCGGGGTTCTCACTGGTGATCCGGGCAGCAATGACGTGGCCTCTGGGCACGGGGGTGTTGGTGGGGCTGCGGAAACAGATGGGTGCATCGCCCCAGGGGCTCTCCCCGTACAGCACCCGGATGTCTTTTATCCTGTGCAGGGGGATGCCCATTGCAATCTGCACGAAAAACAAGGACTTTAGCTGGCAGGACAAGGCTTTAGCATCAACATTACAATGGAAAGACATTGCTAAATGGTCTGAATGAAGAGCGAGGGGAAGAGGCACCACACTGCTCCTGGCAGGGAGGTAGAGGCAAAGGAGGGATGCTACCTTGCTTCCACCCACACCCTACACACTGGTATATGCAACATCTTCCCTCTGCCAGGCCCCAGCCCAGCACTTCTCCCTAAATTACAAAACTGCTTCACCTAATACACCTTGCGAAGTCCCCCTGTGCACCCAGGTACCTGGAGCTGGGCAGCGGGGAGGTTGACATCCACGATCATCTCTGTGCAAGGGTGTTCCACCTGCAGGCGCGGGTTCAGCTCGAGGAAGTGGAAGCTCCCGTCCTCGCTGTACAGGTACTCCACGGTGCCCGCGCTCACGTAACCCACCATCTGCGCCAGGCGGACTGCACACTGCATGAGAGGGTGAGACCATCACGGGGAGTAATGAACGCAGCAGAACCAGGGTGTCCTGAGCGAAACACCAAGTGTCCTCGCATGGATCCAAGGAGACAAGCAGGGCGGGGGCTCCCCACACAGCTCGAGGGGTCCCTCCCTTCCTTAGGAACCTCAGGTGCCAAAAACCACAATAAACCCATCTAGCAACAGACCAGTTTCTCCCTAGAACCCTGTGCTGCTCAAAGACCAGGGCAACCCACCTGCTCCATCACCTCGATGACAGACGGAGCCGCGATGGTGACAGGTGCCTCCTCGATGATCTTCTGGTGCCTGCGCTGGATAGAGCAGTCACGACCAAAGAGGGAGATGGCGTTGCCGTACTCATCAGCCAGGACCTGCACCTCCAGGTGCCGCGCATGCTGTGCCAGCTGCATCAGGAAGATGGGGGACCCGGGTGCCTCTGCCTGCACCTGTGGGGAAGGAGAGGGTCGTGCTCCAGCTTCATCCCCCAAAATTCATCCCAGGATGGAGGCAAGTCCTGCGGCGAGCCCAGGTGGGAAGAATGAGACAGCCGGGGTGGGAGCAGGACCCCACCGTGTGCCACAGGATGGGACAAGAATGGGGATGGGAACGGGGGTTCTGGCACCTCTCACCTGCCGGAAACAGGTGCCAAATTCTTCCGCAGCCTCCACTTTTCGGATGCCTTTGCCCCCGCCACCTTCTGCTGCCTTGATCATCACTGGGTAGCCAATACTCTTGGCCACCTGAGGAGACAAGGACTGAGGTGACTGATGTGCATTGGACCCCAACTCCTCACCCAGCCCCAGCACCATGTAGCCCTGGGCAGGACGGCTCCAAGCAGAAGGAGGAACTTCTGTCACATTCACTGGGAGCCCAAAAGGGCTCCAAAGAGGAATAATGGTGGAAAAGAGACAATGTGGACAAGAGACGAGCTGCTCATGGGCTCAGCTTTACCTCCAGGCCTTCTTCCACATCCTTGATGCAGCCCTGCTCGTATGTCTCAAGGGGAATGCTGATTGTTCGCTGGTGCTTCTGCTCCTCCTCAGACCGCTCGGCCACCAGACCTGCAAGCACAGCCAGGGCTACAGTCACCACCAGGTTGGCACGGCTGGGATGGCATGGGGAGCTGGGGACCCCGCGGTGGCACGTCATTGCCCACGTTTCCATGCACCCCATCCCAAAAAGCCCTCTGCCCAAGCCAGCAGCCGCTCAGCTGCACTGGGGTCCCTGATATCTGCACCCACCCTGCAGCCAGCTGGGCCAGGGACCCCAACCCTGGCATTCGCTTTTGGGGAGAAGGAGAGGTAGGGAGGAAAGAAATGGGGGACCAGGGAGGGTGCGTAGGGCTGCAGAGGAGGCTCTTACCGCTCCCGCTCCATGGCAGCGTGGGGATCTGGACGGTCTGAGCCACGATGGTGGAGGCAACTTTGTCCCCCAGTGCCCACATGGCATCACTGGGGGGACCTTGGAAGAGGAAGGGAAGGGGTGAGCTGGGCCACTCTTCCTGTCCCCATTGCACGGATGCTGCAGAAAGCTGCTCCCCACTGAGCTGGCACCTTCAGCCCTTCTGCAAAGAGTAGGCGCATGGGAAACCCCCCCAAACCCACTGCCCTGTTTGGGATGGAGCTTGACCTTTCTCCAAGGGGAAGCTGAGGCTGCCCCCTGGCTGGGCAGCACACGAGGTCTGCTCCCACCCAATCAATGTTCCTCTGTGAATGCTTCATCAGCCTGAGTAAGCATTACAGGGAAAACCCAGAAAACAGCAAGATTCCTGGGAACACTCCAGGAAACCAGCCCAGGAGCTGCTGCACTGCAGGGTGGACATGCCAGACACACAAAACCGGCACTGGCTGGCGCGGTGGCCCTGGGGAGTCAGCCTGATCCCACTGGGAAGGTGGTGAGACCTTACCTAGGAAAGCTATCCCGTTTTTCTGCAGCAGCTCTGGTAGCTTGTGGTTTTCTGAGGCATGTCCCCAGCCAGCCCACACCGCCTGGCACAAGAGAAGGAGCAGCACAAACTGATACCTCCCTGCACTGGCATCCTCCCATTGCCCACAGCATCGCACCCGGCTCCTCCACACAGAGAGATGTCACCCCATTTCTGAGTGTCCCTTCTGCACCACCCGTTTCCCTCGGCAAAGGGGTGGGAGGCCCGCGAGCGGCTGCTACCTGAACTGGGATCCGTTTGGAAATGTCCACGATCAGCTCCACGTTGGCGTAGTTGTTGTTGTTGGTCCCCCCAGGGACAGGCACATAGTGATCTGCCATTTTGATGTACTCTGAAAGACAGCACACGGGGGTGGTGGGAGCCAGTCCCCTGAGCCGCACCCCACTCACATGCTGCGCCTCATGCCCCCTCCCCAAACCCTCCATCTCAAGGCTGGAGGGGAGAAAAAGTTACTTACTTCTGGATCTGGCTGCTCAGGAGGAAAATGCGTGACCCCATGCTGTGCAAAGCCGCCCATCCCAGGCAGCAGTACAGGGAGAACAAAAGGGCAGCCCCAGCTCAACCCCATGATGGGGGAACACCCTTCACTGGGATGCTTTTAGGAATTACCCGCATTAGCCTTGAGGTCTTCAGGGGTCACCATGACCACGAACCGAATGGCACGCTCATTTCGGAACATCTCGTAGGACCACCGGCGGATGGAGCGCATGCACTTCACAGCAGCGATGCCGTTGTTGGCAATGAGAACCTGAGGGAGATGAGGACGTGGGGTATTAGGCTGGGACCTCTCCTTGCTGCTACGGCTCAGGGCTGGGGCCCGGCCCCAAGGGAGGGCAGTGCAGGTGGTGAGCAGAGCAGAGCAGCTGGTTGTAAGTGCTACAAGGAGGCTCCTTAATAGCAGCTTTGATGGCCAGCACTGTGGTAGCAAAGGACAGGACTCTGGCCTTCATTTGTGCCCGCCATGCAAAGCTTCTGCAAGCAGTCCTCATGCAACAGCAGTGTCTGGAGGGCTTCCCTCTTCTGGCCCACAAGCATGGGTGACACTCGGGACAAACAACTCTGGGTCACCCCAGACTGTCATCAGTCTGAGCCTGGCAGGCACAGGAGACATGAGCAATGCTCAAGGATGCTGCTGTGAAAAGCAATGAGCCACCACCCGGGCAAAGGCAGAGGTGTGTGGGGACAGACCTTCTCGATGACTCGGGTGCCCCCGAAGCGGGTGACAAACTCTGCTGGCGAGGCGACGGTGAAGTCCCGCTGCAGATCCATCTTCCTGTGCTCTCGGCCCCTCTTGGCCAGGTGCAGTCCGGACATGCTAGGCCTGCGGTGGGACACGACAGCCGTCAACGAGCCCGCAGTCCGGTGAGCAAACCCTCGGCAGGAGCCACGTGCTGCCGCTGGTTCGGGCTCCCTGGCAGGGTCGGGTCTGCAGGGAGCCCAGCAGCCCACAGCGCCGGGCACTGAAGACCAGACTGTGCCCCCTCTGCGGATTCTTCCAAGGAAAGCCATAAAAACCTATCACCCTGCTGACTCACACAGGGAACACTGAGATTCACCTTCCTTGCTACCAGCTCCCTGTTGTGCACCAGGATCTTTCCAGGGACTTTTAACACTCACTGCAACACCACAGAGGAAAACTGGTTTTGGCTGAGTTATATGGGGCAAGCAATTTGGGGTCAACAGAGCGTGTTTTACAATTACAACACTCCCCTCCACAGCAGCTGTGAGTCCACATTGATTCAAACACCGCAATAAGCAGATTTGCAGCCACAAGGGCAGGACTAAGACTCCACCATGACAATTAAAAGCCTCAGGGTTTGCATTGCAGGGAGCAGAGAGCTGCTCAGGGTTTTCGGAAGCACACTTGTGTCCGGAGCACTGCAGCACGGCCAGCCCAGCCTGGCTGCAGCTGGAAACGTGCCATGCTTTGCTCCGAGGGCCAAGGAACGGAGAGACTCCTGGGGGGCCAAAACGCAGCACTGAGCACAGACCCTCCCTCCCACTGCTGGGATTGTTACATGCACAAATGCCCCTTGGCAGTGACCAAGGTCCGCTGCAAAGCCCTGCAGCTCCTGGTTCGCACTAAACCCTGTCGCAGAGCTGTGTTCGTCCCTCATAGCCCTGAAGGATGCCACGAGTGAGGGTGGCAGAAGAGGCAACAGGTACACGGGACGGCACAGAGCGTCCCTTTCCCGGTGCCTGTGCAAGGTGAGCAAGATTGCCGGCTCCATCCCCATGGTGCAAGCATCAGATCTCCAAAGGGTGCAGCCAGAGGTGCCCCAACAAGACCACCCTGAGCTGCAGCAAGGTCACCAAAGAGGGAGCACAGAGAGGGCAGAGCTCTGCGAAAAACCCTGCAAAGATTGTGCTGCATTGCTCCCAGCCTTGGGAATCTCCAAGGACAGCAGCTGCAGCTCCTCACAAGATCACACCCCGTCCTGCTGCGCTGCTGGCTCCACCACCCCAAATCCCCTCCCAGGCTCACCCCTACCATGGTTTTCCACTGAAGCCATTTCCACTCCCTCCGGAGTCTATCCCTTGTTCCACAGCCCATCGTGCATTCCCAAAGCGGGCAGGTTGGAGCGGGCTGCGCTGGCTCACAGACAGACAGGCAGTCTGTCTGCAGGGCTGTGGCCCCAGCTGCGCTATAAGGTGCCCTCGCGCCTCCCGCCCCCTGGCTCGGCCACGGCCGGCGCGGGCAGGCGGGGACCCCCCGGCAGCCAGGCACGTGCCTTCCCATGGCCCTGCCCAGAGTTTTAGGCAACTTTCTATTTTAATTAGCAGGTTCACATTTCCCCCCCTCATAACTCAGCCAGATTTTGAACTCTTGATTGTTATTCCATGGATGAGCTATAAATAAACAAAGGAAGAAGGATTAGCCTTCTCCCCTCCATCCCCCCGCAGAAAGGGCAGATTTCACACAAATAGCACTTGGCACATTTATTTTAAGGGGAAATGTGTCAAAACCCCGAGAGGTTGGGAAACATCCCAATCTCTCCACGTACTCGGTACTTTCCAAGTAGCAAGAGCCCTGCATTGAGCAGCGTCAGGTTTCTCACACTCCAGTGCATCCCCCGCACACTCCAGCCTCTCTCCCGCAGCCCCAAGCCTCCTGCAAATCCTGCAAACAGCAGCAACCACGTCTACAACGTGACTCGGGTGGTGATATATAGAAATTCCTCTCATGTTAAAACAGAGATGAGCAGCAGCGATGCCCCACCAGCAGCAAGATGCATGAAACCGTCCCAAACCCCAGCTAGGGAAGAAGACACCATTGGGCTGTCAAGTTTCATAACACATCCCTGCAGCCAAAGGTCTTTTATTTTTAACCGGGAGCGAAGCAGGCAGGAGGAGATGGGCAGCAGCGCATTGTTTCCAGTTATTTATAAGGGCCGTCAGCCGGGTTTGCACAGGAAACAGCCTGGTACAAGGCAGTGGCAGCAGCGAGCTGCTCTATGGCCACACTAGCACCAGTGCTGAGCAAAAGTCTCTCCAGAACTGCCCATGGAGCAAAGCTGATGCACTTTTCATTGCAAAACCAGCAAAGAGCTGCTTCTCTGCCTTTAATAATTTATCTGCAGCAGTTGCAAGGGCAGAGAAAGGGCAGGAGCAGCAAACAAGAACCTCGCATAACTCCACGCCCCTGGGACGCTGCGTTTCCCCATGTGCAATATCAGGAGCACATGAGTGTTCCCCCTGGGAGCTGAAGCAAAGCGCAGGCAGCAGCAGGAGCGGGTCCTCGTGAGATCCAGCCCTGGGGCATAGGGCAATATTTTCATGTGCAAATGCACGTGCAAGTGCCCTGTCAAAAGGCTCAGCTCAGCTCGCAGGTTTACACACACCCCAGGATATGTCCCCAGCGATGCTGATGCACAAAATGTTCACCCATCAGGACAGCGAGCACGAGGCAAATGCCAGAAGCTCCTGCCACTGCCTGAATGCACCATCACCACTGCAAACGACCCCAATCTCGTCTTGCCATGCAAGAAAATCTCTGCTCCCCAATGCAACCTCACCCCGTGCCAGCCACTGCTGTGGCTGGTACACCAGCATAGCTTTTCTCAACACCAGCAGACGGTGCAAGAACAGAGAGAAGCAGAAAAATGAGAGAGGAAGATGTGATAAAACGGGAGTCATTGCGCAATTTGGCTGCAGTGCCGGGGATTGCATTCGAAGAATCGCCATGCATGCTAAAAACATTTTCTACCCTGTATTTTGACATCTAAAATTTCTGTAACAGAGCAACCCCTGCCACAGTCCTTGCTGCACCCGTGCATATGGCACTGCTGTCACACAGAGTGCTTGGATATGTCTGTTCTTCCCAGGGTTCTGCCAATAATCTTATTATCAGGGTTCTTCATGCAACACCAAGTCAGAGGGGGTAGGACTGGGGCATTGATTTGGGGCTCCAAGGAGCACCCAGTCATGCATGCACACCCTGATTTTAACAACAGGGTCCCTGAGAAACACACTCTCAAAAAGCATCTGCCTGCCCCAAACAAGGTTATTTCTGTTCCACCACCACTCCTGACCCCACGTGTCCTACCTCATGCCAGTGGTGGGCTCCACTGTGGCGGGCATGGCAGGGAGCTCAGCACCTGCCCCGGTGAGGCTGCTGCGCCGGCTGCCCACCCTGAAGGCCGCAGTCACCAGCTCATCATTGAAGGAGTTGTCATCGAAGGAGCCCAGCACGAATTTGGCCAGGGTCGGCCGGCGGAGAGCAGCGGGGTTGTACACCGCGATCTGCTTCTGCTCCCCCACCGCAGACTTGCAGGCTTGTGGTGGTGAGCTGGGTGCCGGGGGGCTCGGCTGTGATGACGGCTTGGATACGGGGGGAGCTGCCGGCTGCTCCGCCGGGGTCTGCTCCATCGTCTCTGCTGGGCTTTGCTCCGGCTTCTCTACCAGGGTCTGCTCCATCTTCTCTGCTGGGGTCTGCTCTGGCATCTCTACCGGGTTCTGCTCTGGCTGCTCCATCGTGTTCTGCTCTGGCTTCTCTATCGGGTTCTGCTCCTCTGGGTTCTGCTCCGGTTTCTCCACCGTGTTCTGCTCCTCTGTGTTCTGCTCCGGCTTCTCCTCCTCCTTGGGCTGCAGGTTGGGCACCCTGGCCCAGATGAGCCGCACCAGCAGCAGGGTGGCCAGCAGCATTCACCTGCCCTGGGAGACGCACGGACACGCTCCATCATGGACAACCCCATCCATCAACCAGTCCGGGGGGCCAGGAGCAGCCCCCCAAAACACCCAGACCCTCCTGCAGTGCTCCCCACCCCACAGCCCCCCCCCCCCCCAGCCAGACCCCTCCCGTTGGGCAACTGCAGGCTCAGCTGGAGCTATTTTGATACTTTTACTCCCCAAAACAGGAGGGGCACAGCTCTGCTCGGCCTTCAGGCAGCCCTGAGGGGGCTGAAATGGCCCCCAAGGGTGGCGCTGAGGCCACGGCCAGCTCCTCGCAGAGGGGGGACTTAAACCGAACCTCAAATCTCAACACGCAGTAACAGCTGGGTCGGGGGGAACCGCCGCAGCCCCGCCGTGCCCCCCCAGCCCCAGCCCCAGCCCCCTCCCGAGGGGCCACTCACCATCGGCGCCGAGCCCTGCGTGTCCCCCCCGGCGGCTGCCGGGACAAACAGCGGCCGCTCCGGGTGACGCCGATCACGGCCGGTTCCCCCGCCCCGGCCGGGCCGCGGTGCCAGGGCCGCGCCGAGGGGGCAGCGCCTCCCCGACCCCCCTGTCCCCCCCACCCTGTCCCTCACCCTCACGGTCGCGTCGCGGTCGCGTTTCCGCACGTGACGGTAACGTCAAGCACAAATATTTCCCCCTAAAGCGTCTGGAAAAGTTCTGGTGGAGGCGACGTGGGGGGGTGGAGGAAGCGGGGGGGCCTTGGCATGGCCGGCGGGGACACGCGATCCTTGGGGGACAAAGGTGCCCTGGCGCTTCGCCCGGTGACAGGGACAAGGAGAAACGCTGGCACCCGAAGCTTTGCCTCCCGGGTGGGGCAGGGGAACCCCCCCAGGGGACAGCAGGGACCCCACCCAGGGGACAGCACCCATTACAGAGCCAGGGCCTCACCTCAGGCCCCCTTCCCTCCCAGCCTTGGTCCTGCCACTGTCAGATCACAACGTAAACAAGGTCATTTTTATTTAAAAAACAAACAAACTGTGGAAAAGAAACAAAGCAACACGAAATCAAACAAGAAATATAACACAGCCAGAGGAAGTGTAAACTTCACTTGTACTAGTGTTACCCATCAGAGTAAACATGGAAGGGAGGTTTTACAAGGGTATTCTACAAACACACAATTTCCAAAGGCACTTCACTTCCATTAAAGGAATTACAAAGTTGAGCTGGAAACCCAGAAGGGCGAAACCCAACCTTGTGTTCAGCCTGGAAGTCCCAACAGTGGCTACAAACCTGGACTTGCTGCCATGAAGGCAAAGCAAAAATATCCCTCTGGTTCAAGACCTTAAAAGATCTTAAACGATCTGCAACCATCAGCTCATCCGCTGGCAGATCCTGATGAACAAACCTTCGCTGCTGCCATGGGCAGGTACCACAAAGTTCATGGTCATCACAGCCCATGGGTCATCCAAGTGATTAACACAGCAAGGAAGAATCTAACAGTTTAGGATTTTCCTCTCTAAACACCAACAAAAAGCTCAGAGCATGACCAGAGTCTCTGTCACTGTCTCCCCTCGACTGCTGGGGGGATTAACCCCAAAATCTCAAAGAGTACAGATACACCAAGTAACACTTCTGACAGTGTACGGTCTTTACAGTCCAAACAGTCTGTATTTCTAATAAATCTCGTAATCTGTAGCAAAAAGCTAAAAACAAAAGCATGTGCCTTTTCTCCCATGGAGTCAGCTCCCCACCGGCAAGTAAGAAATACAGATTTGCACAGTAGGGAGCAAAGGAGTTGGGGGAGGCACACCAGGGTATTTACAACAGCTTCACCTCTAAGAACTGACATCCCTTCACAAGAGCCTGACCATACATTCCAACAACACAAATTAACACAGAACTCTGGTTTTTTTCTTTGCTTCAAACTAGGTTGAGACCTGTTCAAACAGCAGAGCAGTTGTCCATGCAACCCTCCAGTCTGCTCTTTAAAAGCATTTTAAAAAAAGAAATATAACATCTCTGAAAGTTTGGTCTTCTGTTCCTTGATCAACATCCAAGCATTAATCCTCATGGCAGCAAAAGTTTTTCAGAAACGAGACAACCGCTGAACCAGGGGCTGTTTGCAACCATCAGACCCCACCAGCCTCTGCGCGCAGCTCAGAGCGCGCTCCAGTCAATGGGCTTCTTGCCCGATTTCTTGAGCAATTCGTTCGTCTTCGAGAAATGCCGACAGCCGAAAAACCCTCTGTTGACGGAGAGAGGCGAGGGATGCACCGTCTGCAGGACGTGGTGGCGTTTCTGTGAAGCGTTAGAGGAAACCGCTCGTTAGATTTGCATGGTTTCAGCTCTGGGGACACGGCTGGCTGCTCTGCCCCCACCCAGATGGGGTGGTTTACCCTCTACACCTCCTCAGCCACCAGCCTGGAGACCCAAAGAAGTGGCCATGAGGACCAAGACTTTTGTCTCACTGAGCAGAGGAGGATGGACTACGTAAAGCAGCAGTAATTCCATGGCCAGTTTTCAATTGCTATAATCCTGAACAGAAAATCTACGCTTATTTATGAGCCTTTTTCCTAGAAAAAAACAAAACAAAACAAAACAATTCTGTCCTCAACTGGAGGCTTTTCTGACAGCACAAAGTTACACTTGCTCCACTTTTGTTGCTTAATTCTGGCAAAGGCTAAGCTGGAACAGACAGGGAATTAAGTTTGCCAGGAGAGTTCAAGCAGGGAGCAAACCCCAATTCTGTAAGGGAAGTGCCCTCTAGTGTCCACCAAAACGAAATAAAAATTAGTGATGGGAGAAGAGATGAGGAGGAAGCTGTACCCTGTCAATGGAGCTGCCTTTCTTCTGGGCGTAGGCTCCCCACAGCATGAAGACAACCCCCTGCAAGTTCTTGTTGAGCCAGGACACCACCACGTCCGTGAACTGCTCCCAGCCCCTCTCCTTGTGGGAGGTGGCCTGGTGAGCTCGCACGGTGAGGACGGCGTTGAGCAGGAGCACTCCTAGCAAACAAAGGGGATACGCAGAGGGTGAAACAAGACAAACAAAAGAACAAATCGAGCGTTAACTGCTTTTTCCTGCTTCCCCTACAAAGTGATAAATCAAATTATTGTTCTAAGGTACCTGCTAAGCAACAGGCACTTAGAATTTATTTTCTCTTTTACAGATGGACTGTTTCCAACCATGGATCTTTTTTGTAGATAGATATCTTTATAAGCTATAGTGGACACATTACTTGAGTGCCTATTAACTCACCTTGCTTGGCCCAGCCAGTCAGATCACCGTGACCAGGATGAGTGAAGTCCTCAATATCCGTAGACAGTTCTTTATAAATATTTTCTAAACTGCAATGAAAACATCAGAAGATTTTAAATATCCACATTTAAAGATCAGACCAAACAGCACCACTTACTGCTCTTACACTAGACAAGAGTATTGATTTTAATCTTATCATTTAAGATAATAAAGCCGTTTGTAGTAGCAGGGCAGGAAGGACCCCCCCTTTGTGTGTCTGACTGGAAGTTTAATGAGGTCTCAGCGCAACTGAAAATGCAAATTTACATCCAGCATGCTCTTCAGAATGCCACTAAACTACATAGAATTATTCATACTTCTGCAGTGATTTTTTTTTCTAGGCAATGCACAACTCAAATTTAAACAGTCACAACACACTTTGTGTCTATTATCTGTCTCACAGCCCTGAGTAACACAGAACTGTAAGTCATTTGTCAACAAAAGGGATTTTGCAAATTGAGCACAGTCATACCTGGGGGGAGGTGGAACAGGTTTCTGGACACTGAAGCAGAGCCCATGAGCTTGATTAGGTCCATGATACGGATCTTGTCCCAAAATGACAACCTTTACCTGAAAGCAGACCTCTGTTAGCACTGGGTTATACTCAGTATTATTCCCAAAAGAGAAAAGAAAAATAAAGGCATACAAATGAGCTTTATCCTAAAACAAACACACAGATTAAAAAACACCACACAAAACCAAAAGTCCCAAGAATGGAAGTTATAGCACTGGCATCTAATTAGTTTTCAAAGAGCCACAACAAAGCACCTTGTTAAGGTCTTTTCCAAGTAAATTGCCCCACATTTTAGTTTTATGCCATACTTGCTGTGGTATTTTTGACAGAGCTTATTGGCAATGGAATTACCTTAAACACTGTCATTATTTTAATTATAGTTAATTACAGATAAATTAAAAAAAAAAACGTACAAGATCCTAAAATCAAGTACTACATTAAGCTGTTAACACTGAAATAAGGTCAAACGTCCAACTCAAGTTCTAAAGTAAATTCTGTGGCTAATAAAGGTAATAAAACAATAAAACCCTGTTTCAGTATCAGAGATGAAAGAGAAGCCAGGATTTACAAGTTAGGTGAGAAGAACAACAGCATCCACATCATGTGGGACTGAGGCTTAAGAGATCAAACATCCAGTGATGGTGTTTGTGCTCCCGACTCCACGCCTTCATCGTTTTAAGTGCAATAGCAGCTGGAGGGACCTCCCCAGCACCAGCAGCTCTACTCACATCCCTGATGTCGCACATCTGCGTCCAGGTGAAGACTTGGTCGGGGGGCGGATAGACCGTGTAGCGTTTCCTCTCTTCTGCCACAAACGCCATCAGCTGAGGGGGGGAAAAGGGGAGAGAGAGTTCAGAGTGGGGGCAGCGGGGAGCAGCGGCCACGCAGCCCCACCACCCGGAGCAGGCTTGGTTCGCTTACCTCCATGAAGTAGGGCTTAGAGAACTCCCCGGCCAGCTGCCGCCGCCAGCTCTCCCCGAAGCCTGGGGGCACGTTCCGCTCCGCCAGCCGCTGCAGCGCCGCCTCCTTGTTCTTGCGGATCCTTTCCTGCTGCTCTGCGCTGAGCGGCGAGGCCTTTCCCGCCTCATCTCCCGCTGCCTTCGCCTTCTTCGCGGCACTGACCTGGAAACAGCGAGCGAAGCGGAAGCTGTAGAGCGGGCGGGGGGTGCAGAGCGGGCGGGGGGTGCAGAGCGGGCGGGGGGTGCAGAGCGGGCGGGGGCCGGCGCGGCCCAGCCTCAGGGCGAGCAGCGGGAGCCGAGCTGCCGCCATGGCCCGGCCATGCACCGCCCTCCGGGGGCGGCCGCGCCGCACGCGGGTATTTCGCGGCAAAACAACAATGGTTCCGTCCCCATTGGCCGAAGAGCCAAGAGGGTCACGCCCACAAACGGGAGTCTAAACTCCTGCTTTCCATTGGACAACGAGAAAGATCACGCTCCTTCCTATTGGCTTGCCGCAACGGGCGGAGAGCCCAGCTGCCTAGCAACCTTGACGCCGCAGCGACTCTCAGCGCCCATTGGGCAAGCGGCGGAGCGTGGCCTCGATTGGCAGGTCAGTCAGGCGTGACAGGAGCGCGGGCTTTTTTGGAAGCGGTCGCGCGGCGCGTGGTCTCCCCAACGGCCACCAGCGCCGCGAGACCTCCCCACACAGCTGCCTCCCCCCTACCCGCCAGCCTCCTCTATCCCCTCCGGGGCCGCCGGCGCCCTTCAGCCCCCCGCTCGTTACCTCAGCATCGCTACCCGGCTCCGGGGAGCGGCCGCGCTTCTTCGCCGGCGCGGCGCTGAAGAAGGAGTGCAGCGTCTTCTGCCCGATCATGGCGGCGGTGAGAGGAGGCGGCGGTGAGAGGAGGAGGCGGCGGTGAGAGGAGGCGGCGGCAGCGGAGCGGGCGAGAGGCAGCGCTGAGATGCGACAGCGGCGCCGCGCGAGCCGGTGCACGGGATGCGGACTTGGCGCCAAAAGCGCGCGCGTGCGTGGGGGGCGGGGCCTGGCGGAGGGAGGGGGCGCACGCCCCGCCCAGGCGCACGCGCACTGCGTCGCTCTCCGCCTCAGCCGGGGTTTCCCGCTCCCGTTCCCGCCCCGGCTCGCTGCCGGGAGGAGGCGCCTGCCGCCCTCGGGGCCTCCGATGGACAGATACGTGGTGAAACGTCCTGCCAGGGAGGCGGGAGGTGGCGGTGGGAAGAGACCGCGGCCGGAGGAGCCCGCCTCAGGGGAGCCCGCCTCAGGGGACCCCCCCTGGCAGGAGATCCGCGCTGAGGGCCTGAACTGCGACTACCGGCTCCTCTTCGGCAGGGCCGAGGCTGATGAGATCTTCCAGCAGCTGGAAGAAGAGGTGGAGTACTTCGAAGGTAACAGGACCCAGCTCCGGCTGCCCCGCACGTCCCTGTGCCCGGGGAGGTGTTTGCTGCCCGGCCCGGTGGGGTGTTGCCGGCCCACTCAGGGCAGCCCCAGGGTGATGCCCGTGGCCTGGGCAGAGCTGCCCGATGTGCAGAGTTTTCTGCAGGCCCCGGGTGTTTGTAACATCCAGCCCTGCGAAGTGAAGCGCAGGCGCAGGTCTGATCTTGCAGCATTAGTTTGGTTTAGCTTGAAGTGTGTATCAGGTGGTTTCATTCGTGTTTTAATGTTTCCAAAGAACCGGGGTAGTCTTGGAAGAGTGACGGGTTTGCTGGTAGATGTGAGAGAGATATCCCCAGTCACATTAATTCAATGACAGAATAAGATGGGGGTGTTCATCCTGTTCATCCCATTCAAGGGGGATAGTAAAGCACTGTAAAACTTGGGAGTTTAGCACTTTGTTGGAACAGAAGCACTTGAACGTGGTTGGCAGCTCTTGGGTTGTCATCAGCATTGTCATTTCTGTTGTCCCACTGGAGCTTTGCAGAAGCTCCAAATCAAGGAGAATGTTGAATGTATGAAATGCAGAGGCAATACAGAGTGGGGTTTGATCCTTCTCATTTCTTGTTTAAACAGGTGAAATGACAAAATTACACGTGTTTGGCAAATGGCACAATATTCCAAGGAAGCAAGTAACCTATGGAGACCCTGAGTTAACATACACTTACTCAGGTGTTACCTTTTCGCCTAAGCCTTGGATCCCCGTTCTCAGCCGTATCAGAGACCGCATCACTTTGCACACAGGATATACTTTTAACTTTGTTCTTATTAACAGGTGTGTCTGATTTCCAATCGCATCAAGCAGCTTGTTCAAATGAAAAATTGCTTGAGCAACATTATTGACAGATCACTGACAAATTGTTTTACATGCATTTAATTGGATTAGTAGTGAACTAATTAATCTGTTCTGTGTACAGATATAAAGATGGAGGGGACCACATAGGTGAACATCGAGATGATGAAAGGGAACTGGTTCCACGCAGTCCTATTGCATCCGTGTCCTTTGGAGCTTGCAGGGACTTTGTTTTCAGGCACTGTGATTCCAGGGGGAAGAACGCAACACGCCACATGAAGCCCATCAAGCTGCAGCTTGCCCACGGCAGCCTGCTGATGATGAAGTACCCCACCAATGTGTACTGGTACCACAGCCTGCCCATCCGCAAGAAAGTACTCGCCCCAAGAATCAACCTCACATTTCGGAAAGTGATGACTCTAGCCAAGAAGTGAAGTATTCAGCAATTAAGCAGCAGGTCCTTTGACTCTGAAAATAGCAGCTTTCTTCCCTGACATAACTCAATTTCTCATTGAAACACTGTCTTTGATGATCCAGGGTACCAGATGAGCAAATTAAACCAAGAGAGGAGATAGTATACTTGGTAACTTGTTAATAAAGACTGTGACTACTGATCTTAAATGCCAGGAATACTTTGCCTCCGTGAACTGTTGCTGTAGTCCTACTGATACATATTTTTAATGAGTAATATCCTTGTTTTGCTCAGGAGGAAGTTTCTTCCCAGCTGATCTTACTCTATCCAGTTTTCCAAAAATATCAAGATACCTTATATCTTTGAGATAGCACATAAATTGTTTAGAAATACTATGAACTACAAGATCTAATAATTTAGAGGGGAGCCTGGAAGCTGACACTGTTCAACAGGTGACACTTTTCTTCTGTGCTCTGTCAGTGAGCTATGGTTTGTTTGTTTTGTTTTGTTTTAAATAAAATACAAATGAGATGGACAAGAAAAGGAGGGGTGCTAAGATATGAATGTAGTGAATGCAATGTGTCTGGCTGCATGTTTTACAGTCACTGTGACTTTTGTTTGTGTACATTCCTCTGCTGCTCCACCTCCTCTGCAGATGCAGGAGCCTATGTTCTTTAGATGGGGCAGGAGGAAGCCCATGGTGCTACTGCACGGGGAGGGTCTTCTTCCTCAGGTCCTTTGTACACAAACCTGGGAGCATAAATGACCTTTTGGGGAAGATTGGGCTTTTTCATTGATATGGGCAATGTAGTGTGAAAGGCTATATCTTCTGAGAGTATCTGTTTTTCTAAATAATTATTCCTAGGGATTCCATTTGGACTCCCCAAAAGCCATCACCTTCTGTGCTGACAGTGAACCATGCTGACATGAGGAACGACCATCCAAAGTCACCAGTGGGTCTTGGGGAATCAAGCGGGGGTAAGTGAGAGAACGGGATCCCTGTGTAACCAGGATACAAATATCTTAATTAGTGATAGGCTCTGTCCTTCAGCAGTGGGTCTGTTAGGGCTGTGGAATTAATGTCTGTTTAGGCAATGTGGAGTTGGTACTTCCCACCCTCTGCTACTACCAGAAAATACTATATAGAGCATGAAGAGTTCCTGCACAAATTCTTCTTATCCAGTGAATGTGAAGTGCTGATTCTATTTCATATACCGCGTGTTGTTTGGCTTATAGCTTGGCTCTTTCTTTTAAGACATTACCGCACGTGGACAGCTACTTTTTCTAATAAGTTTGTTCTTTTATTGCTACTGTACAATTACAAAAATACCCCGAAGTGAAAATGCAACTTCAAACAGCGGTGCAGCAGTTTGACTATAGTATCATACATTTTTTAAATAATGCACAAAATAAGACAAGAATAATCCAAACACAGAGATGTCATCTTGGAGGTCTTATATGATTTTTTTTAAAGCCTTTACATTTTATTACCACCTTCTCCACCGTGGAAGCTTGCGAGTTTGATGAGTCTCATTTGCCTGCACAAAGCCCATGACTTCAGGCGAGCGTTGGGTGGCAACACCTGCAGAGGTCTTGGATGTTCCAAGTAGGCTGGGAGTAGCTACAACAGCTCAGGACCAGGACCAAGGTGCTGATACTTGCTTGCTTCCCCACCCTGAGGGCTAAGCCACGACCTTCTCCTCCTTCCTAACGGTGACAGCTAGAACAAATGCTGACTACTCAACCCTCAGCCTTATAGCCCTTGAGGAAGCTTTCAGAGTAAACTGAGCAGTTTATCTGTGTCTTATAGTGACTGTGCTTTCATTCTCAAACTGGCCCCCGTTGGAAAGCAGCTCTACGCAAAAGGAAAATCAAAATATATTGAAAAAGCAATTTTGCGGTAATATATGGCTTCACGTCTCTGTTACCAGCTGATGAGTTTAAGACTTATTCCACTGCGTGCGGATGGCCTGACCAACCTCCAGCGTTACTGCTTTCTAAACAAAGTGACCTGTTCAGATGAACTTCACAAAAATTCAGAGTTAAAAACTTTTAACAGGCCCTGTTGAGGACAGGTAGTGCAGAATATACACTGCTGGCAGTGGAAATGTTTTGAACTGTAGAGGTACAAATGCTCGACCTGCTGGAGCTGGATGCTTTGCAAGATGTTTTTCCTTCTCAGGAACATCAGTGGATTTGTAAAGCCTCTTATGTGCTATAAGCATAACTTGGAGCAGCAATTGTGACCCATACTCTGGAATGATGAGCTGTGTAAATAGTTTTTCCTAAACATGTATTACCACTCTGATTTTGGCTGGTTATGAGCGGAGCTCCGAACGCCTATGAGCTTTGGCCAGCAATGTGAATGTCTGAGGCACAGAGTTGCCCTAAAAAACTATTAAGACAGTTGTTACCATATGAAAACTTAGTTGCTGTTTTACACTGAAAAAGCTTGTCTGATGTAGTAATCTTTCACTCCAAGCTTGCAAGGATAGAAAAGAGCTAAAAATAGCCTATATATTTTATTCCTGGTCATTTAAAAGCAGCCAAAAGGATAATTTTTGCTGCTTCTCCCTCCCTTTGTTTGGATTTTTTTTTTTTTTTCCTTAACATGTAAAACAATCTAGAGCAGCAAAGGACACCTTACTTGTACTGATTTGGCAATCTGTTTATCTAATGCGGTGACACTCATCTTCTCAGGTCTTGGGAAGTAGTTCAGCAGCAAGAAAGTGCCACTAGTCCCAACGTAACTGTGTGTGTTCCAACGTAACGAGGATGCTGGGGTTGCTGTACAGCTCAGCTCACAATCACGACCGGTACAAGCTCCAAAGCTCGACTGTAAGCTCAAGTGTTGGAATGGCTGATGAGAAATGGTAGTTTTCAGCATTAAAATAGGAAGGGTGAGTCTAGAACACCAATAACAGTAGCCTTGAAATCACAGCATTAAAAGTTGTAGTCGATCCTACAAGCAACCATATTCAACAGTTTCATAGTGACAAAGGAAATGACAATACTGATTGGGAGCAAATGCTTCTGGCTCTTCATTTCAGCTCTATTCCAAAGATATAGAGCAATAAATTGGGGTCTCGGCTCTTAATAGATTAAAAAAATTCTCTTTTCTCCTGGAAAAAGGAAATCACTTTAAATCAGCAAAAGTACTTCTGTGATGTATAAAGAACTAAAATATTAGGGAAATCATGTGAACAGGGAAGTTGTTTTTTGGATCGTGCATGTAGAGAAGCCTTATTTGTTGATTAGCTGGGATACCAAGAGAAATCCGATTCTTTTAGTAGTTCATCCCATCGTCTTGAGGCATTTATCAGAACGTAACGGACACACGGTGAACTCAGACAATGGTGATGTAGCTCTTTGAATAAGCTCAAGGCACTTTGTTTCTTAAATCATTGCCTTTGATAACAGCAGCTTCCCATTGACTGCTTCTAGGGCTCCCCTGTTCAGAAAGGTCTGCAGTGAAATGTGTATAAAGCATCTCCCTTGGAAAACGTACGTATGCATCAGAATATGGAAAATATCCTTAGGAAGTCTGTGTGAAAAGTCTGTTTCAGAGCCGTGATGCTTACAACATTACTACTTAACAGAACGAACGCTCCTTTAATGCAGATATACTTCGGACTGCACAACGTTAGCAGACCAACTTTGGGCAGCGTAATTTTGGTACAAAACACTCCCAGCAGGAGCCAGCCATTGCCAGAGGGAGGGGGGCGTTAAAGGGCCTGTTGTGGGTTACTTGCATAATGGACAGGAGGTGCAACGTAGATTTCATTAGAGGAATTTTGTCAGTGTTTGTCCTTCTGCTCTCATCATCACTCTTCAGCCCTCAGCTCCACGCTTTGTTGCGGTGCCCTCGAGTGAACACGCTCGTAGAAAAGCAAGTAAGCGCTAGAAGAAAGGACCTCCTGCAAGCTGGCTTTGCGAACAGTGTCGTCCGAAATCCACAGCCACTGGCTGCTGACGGCCAGCGGGTGCTTCGCAGAAGGCGGCGAGCGGCGGTACGTCACAAAGTGTCCCGAGTGCATGTCTCCGTGGTGAACCACGACTGCCATCAGACGGTAGAGGTACACGGGGGAACTGGGGGACAAATGAGAAGGGAGAGGGTCAGCAGCCCTTGGGGACCACATGTCCCACAAACAGCCCCACTTGCTCCATCTTCAGCTGCAATTTATTTTTAAAGCAGCTACTATGCAGCCTCATAATAAAAACAGAATAAAGCAAGACATAATTTGAAGGGACAGAAATTCCATGGTAGGGTACAATCTCTTAACTTACCTGCACTCAGGGAATGCAGCAAGTGGAAAAGTTCCCGAGGACGTTAAAAATGAAGAGGAGCAGGCACCATTCATGAAGAGTGGCTTAGGACCAGACGGCTGTTCTGCATCTGCAAGAGAAAGCAGACATTCAGTAATTTAACTCAAATGCTAATGACAGAGCTTCTGTTCCAGCAGTACCTTTCATCACAGAACTGGAAGGTATTTTCCTTATTTTAATTCATTATATATCACAATCACTTAAGAAATGCAGAGGAGTATAATATCCAAAGACAGTAGTAATTGCTTTTACATGACACAAATTTGAAAAGGACTGTGTTTACAAAATCCCAACTAAATAGAATATTGAGCTGCCTAAATGACAGACCCACTACAGCTACTTTTTCTGACTGGTTTTTAAGAAGACACCATTCCCACATTCTTCTCATGCTTGCCCTGAAGCCTTAGAAGAGATCACTAACAAGATAATCCCCAGGACTTCCCAAGTTCAACATTCCTGCATCCTTTGGACGTAAAATGTGTGAGTTCTATGCTATCTGGGACTTTTTTGCTTGTTTCTAAGCTTTTTTTTTTTTTTTTAATATTTAGTAGGATCAAATGCAACTATTAAAACTGAACTGTAAACTTGGACCGGGGTATCCTAATGCTTCCTGCAAAAGGGGTTTCTACCCGTCTTTTTTTGCGCAGATTCACATACAGATGCTGCTCTTATGTTTATTCTGTGATTAGAATGTTTTATCACTGAAACATAGAAATGATGAATAAATCTTATTTTCAAAATAAGCACCTGATGGTTTTACTGCCATCCCATCCTTTGTTCCAGGCATTGCCTCTTCAGAGTTTTTCTGGTTCAGCTCATTCTGGCTTGATTTATGCACAGGAATGCGATATTTGTAGATGTCCATGATGAGGAACTCGTTGAACTGGACGTGTTCGTGCCGTTTCAGAGGAGTGCCTTGGTTTGACCAGCTCAGCCTTTGCAGGTGGATGCACAAACACTGAGGGAGCTTCAGCGACGTTCCATAGAAAAGGAGAATCAAAATAGATTTTAGAAGAAGAGAAACGGCTGTTTGAGTGAAAAGCGTACAAACGGAACTGCTTAGTGTGGTGGGTAAGGAAATGCATCACGAACTGTTCCCTTATGTGCTGCTGTATCTGTGCATAAGGTTATTGGCTATAGTACCATAGGACATGACACAAACTCACGTGTCCCCTGAGATTTCCGATAATGCCACTACTGCTCCCTCAGGAGGCAGCAGAATAGCTAATATGAATAGTTTTCTCCAAATGGAAGAAAAATCAATAAAAATACATCTGTGTTCCTAAAAGGCCCACCTGTCAATCTTATTTAGCTTGTCAATCTGTGAGGTAGAAGTGACAACTGGAATTTGTTGGAGCGAGTTGTTGTAAGACATTTGCTGATACTCAGTAAGTAATGGCTTTGCACAGTGAGAGCACCGGGGAAAAAAGGTCAAGTAGTTATAAATATCTGACATTCAAAGTCGTGCCAGGGTTAACCTCTAGCAATAAGTACGTATTATTATTAATGGTACCTGAGGCTTTTAATTACAGAGCAGTGCTCTGATGTCTTCTGCATCATGTGATTACAGAGCAAAAAATTATAAAAGCTTCTAATATAAACTACACCTGATGTTTAGCAACATATTCACTTGTCTAAACCAGCTGATTTTAGAACACTTAAATTTCTTTGAAGTGAGCAATTGCTAGAGATCCTACAAACATTGTATAGATGAATCACTTCACTTAGCAAGGAAATAGAGAAATAATGCAAGACATAAACTGCTGCTGAGCCAAACTCATGTTTAGGTGTTTTGCTGAATTGTTTTGAGCAGAATTCTCACATTCTTTAAGCTATAGACTTTGATGTTTTGCTGAATTGAGGCCTTAATGCCTACAAGTATTTGACAAATGAGCTTGCTTTTTACAGTAAAATGTTGAAGTAGTCTAATAGCAAGAAGTGGGCATCAAGCAGAGAGACCAGAGAAAGAAATTACTGCGTGATAGGATTTAAAATCAGATTTGCAGGGTTAGCTTGCCTCACCTTTCCTAACTTTAATTGCTTAACAAATGTTGTTCTCTGGTTTTCTATATTCTGTCCATTCAGAGTCCCTTCTGCCTGAATCTGAAATAAAAGGGAAAAAAAATAAAGCCATTTGATTACCGGCTGAATGAGATTACACAACAGTGCAGGTCTGCACACTGGAAACAAAAGCAATCACCTAGCAGAACTCTGCTCAGTAAATTAATTACACCTACAGTTTTCTAGGAACTTTCTTAAGAGGCTGGTGGCCTGTCCTAGTGGATCAGAATTCTAGACCAAAATCAACCAGAAACAAGCATTTCCAGAACAAGCCCCATCTCCAGGTTTATGAGTAGCCATTTGCCAGTTCTGTTCATTTTCAAACAAGTCACTTTAGCTCTGTGCTATCATCAAATTACAGGCAGCTGTAAAATACTGTTTAAAATACCAGAACAAGAAAAAAATATCCCACATATTATCTAAATAATACCTGGTAACTATAGAATAAAATATTTGTAATTTTTGTAATATTAGTAATAAACAAAACTTCCAAATATTCTGTGAGATAAGACCTCCATTTTAAATATAAGAAATCCCAGGCAGGCTAGAGGCTTTCCTGAAGTCACAAAGGAGAACTGAAGCCATAATTTTGTCAGCAGGCTTAAAACTGAGCTAGAGGGTTACATAAATTAAAATGACATACTTTAGTGCAGTTGTCACACACAACATCCTTTACAGATTCAGAGGAGATGAAATGATGGAGACAGTGGTCCAGCGTCATAGGACGACCCTAAGTACAAAAAAGCCCAAAATCATGTGCAGTAATTTTCAGGTGCATACCACTTGATTTTGTAAAAGTAGGTTCTACTTGTCTGGAAAAACAAACCTCCAGCAGACATTAAGTAACAAATGTTATAGTTCAAAAATGTGCTGTACATTTTTCTCCAAAAATCTACAGTGCTGTGTCATTCGAAGTTTTTCAGACAGCCAAAAAGAAACAGAAACAATTTCCAATCCTATGTGGGGTAACTTGTGTACTCTCAGCACAGAGCACCCGAAGGTCACCTTCCAAGGCTGCCAGGAACACCCAGCCCTTGGGATACGACCTGCTCGGTTCAAATTACGCAGGAAGGACCAAATATTCCACCAGGAGAAACAGAAAACTCTATTGGTGTCAACAAAGTCATGCTTGTGCTAATTGGTAATTTGCACTAACACGTTAGTCATCAGGTACTGTATTAGCACAACAGGCTAATTTATGGAAAGGCAGAAAATAAACGGTAGCTACTTATTTACACTATAGGCTGTGGCATCTTAAAAAGGCTCTAGTGAAGGAAAAACCGTGACATCGGGCAGGTCATGCCTTGGTGTGGGTTACGTACCCAGACAGCGGCTGGAATACTCAGTGAGAGACTGTCGAAGGTGTCGTACCTCACAGGACTCTGCAAGAAAGTATTTCACATATCCAGTGAGGTAAAACCGATGACAGTCCAAAACAACCCTGCCTAACCTCTCGGTGCCCTCTGCTGTCCACAAATATTTGGGTAAGAAGGTCAAACCCACCCACTTTCCCAAACGCCGCGCTAGGAAACCCCGAGGCGGGTGCACAAGGTGCTGCTGAGCGTGTTTCTGCGGAAGCTGCCCCTGCTCACTTACATTTGTTTGCAAGTTTTGAAAAGTAAAAGTACTGAATGTACTCTTACAGTTTGATCTATAAATTTTATTTTCTGTATGTTTTTCTTTACCCAGGTTATCTTCATCTCCTAACTCTGGAGAACTGGACTGCAACTTAATTTGGCTTTGGAAGTGCAATCTCAATACTGTGTGCTGAATGTATAGCTCGTCCTAAACCACTGCCCATGTGAGTAGATTGTCAAGTCTATGAGAGCTGTTGTACTGAATATTAAGTATAACAAGACAGCTGTTATCCCCCAAAAGTGGCTCACACTTCATTTTCTTTAGTATATTTAGTAATACACATTCTCGTTCATCACCAACACCATAATAATAAGTACCTGAAAAAATAACAGTCTAAGCTGTCAGTCCTGCAAACCTTTGGAGCTTAAACCAACCATGTCAGCAACAAGGGATGACGGTTTCAGAACATCCTTTTTCATGCACATATATCACCAGACACACATTCTTATACCTGGTGTTCACAGTGTTTGCAAACCATGTTGCTGGTCAGCCGCCCGTGAAAAGGATGCTGAGATCTCCAGTGATCTGACACGGGGGGAAGAGACCCTGAAACACAGAGTTGAAATTGTCCTTTTATTTTCAGGACATTTGTGTTCAGCACCACAATCCCACATTTTTGGATCATGGTAACAAAAGTAACTGGTCTAAACCATGTTCTGTCCCACTGGCAAATAATTAACTTTTTTTTTTTTTTTACAGTTGAATAGATGTATTTCAGTCCAACACAGACAACAGTCAATTAATATTATCCCCTTAATAAACAAAGTGACTACACTACGAATATTCATATTTCAGAATGGAAAAAAGCATACCTCTTGTTCTGCAGCTTATTTGCTTTTGGGTTATTGCTGGCTGCTACAGAGGAAGATAAAAGATTTCATTAACCCTACCTTAGAAACCAATAAGTATTAAATATGTTCTTATTTCATCCCAATTGTGGGAGTTTTAGTGTCTCTTTATATAAATTTCACCTCCAAATGGACTATTCCATAAATGTCCATTGTTCAGCTTTCAAACCTCTTTCATGTGTCACCTCTCACAGATTAGAGTAACTGCTGGCACAGAACAGTGTCCGTCCGAGTATTCCAATCCCAATATTCCATGGATTTAGGAATGCAAAAACGCTCATGAAAGTGGGATCACTGTTAATTCAAATACATTTGCTAACAAATGTATTTATTCTTTTGACTGCCTGGCCTACAGCTTCATTTCTATCAGAGTACTAAGGAACAGCTTTGTGAACATCAGACACTTGACACTCGCCACACTTGGGAATCTAGGGAGGCTACAGAAACTTCTGATAGTGAAATAACATGAATAAAGGAGTCACCTCCAGCGAGTGTACATCGAACAGATGTGTCACACGTGGCTGACGATCTCGTTCATCTTCTAATGAAGATGTGAGGACATGGAAGAGTTCATGAGCATCCTATTAGATAGAGATAAAAAACTAAGAGGAAGCGAAAACAGACATCAAAACATACGCCAGGAGTACTGATACACACATGACTATGTCATTTAGTAGGAAATTAAAGGAAAAATTACTGCTTAGAGCCCACCTTATGTATTAGCAATAATTTTTTGTGCATCTGCTGCCATTTTGCCAAAAAGCTTTTTCTATAAAGCTGAACTTTGTAACAGCACACATTATTAAAAATATTCCGGGCCATGTAAACTCGAAAGAGACTAAAATACTGGGAGAAAAAAATATGAATGCATAAATGCCTGCTTTCCTTGATTTCAGTAAAAGCATAATTGAAATCTCTGCTGTTTGCTTTGGCTCTGAAACAGCAAAGATAGAACCATATTTCCTGAGTGAGATAATTGGTTGAGTTCATGGGCCAGCTCCACTTAGGGGCTGAAAATACTGAAAATAAGATTAGAAATCTTGTATGTTCCACATCACTAAATCTGGATATGTCAGCAGAGTCCATCCCTGGAAGCAGCATGGCACGTTAGCAGAGACCCATTATCTAGAGCAAAATTAGGGCTGTATCCCCTCTATTTTAACATTACTGGCTCCATTGTACCAAATCTGACGGTAATTAAGTATGAGGGTTTGAAGCAGTGAGGGTTTCCAGGACAAATATCCAAGCAAACTGAAAACACTATTCATCAATCAAATCATCAACCGTAGCTTCAATTTTCTGTGCTTCCAGATCTAAGCACTGAGGTGTACGCCGGGCAATGTAACCAGAATTCTGCAATCACCTGCTCTTCGAAGGAAGAGATCTGCCACCGGTACATCCGTAACACTTCCAGCAGGCAGCTGGCGTCCAGGACGTCGTCTTCTGTCACCTCCTGACAGGACAGAGCTGGAGACATCGTGTTGAAAAATGTTAGAAGGAGCCTCAGAGAACAGTGAGAACCCAAATCTGTTTTATTTTAGACTGTATGTTAATTAAGCGCCATATAATTGATTATTTTCATTAAGACAGATTGCTTAAACATTTTATTTGCTTAAGTAGGATGTAACTGATATATGAATTTAGCACAGAGGCAAGTCTGAAACTGGTCACTGAACTGGGCTCAGAGGCTTTAATATTTGTATCCAACATCATACAGAGGATCTGACTTAATCGGACATATTTTGGGTAAGATAGCAAGCTTGGAAGAAAAAGCTTAAATCATTTTATAATATATCCTGAGCACACATTTAATTGTGATCATATTTTTCTGTTTCTTCAATTTTACCAAGTCCATTTTCATACCGTTTTAACCGTTAACACTCTGAGAACAATAAAGACAAGACCACACAAGCTCCCTTTTAAGAAAGGAGGCTGGAAATGATGACATTTACACTAATATTTTATTCCTAGTTTATTGCAGCATGAAAATGTTAAAGTACCTTTTAGGAGATGCAGCAGAGTGACTGACAAGTAGCGATGCTTAGTGGACGGGTTCTGATCTGTCTTGTATTGGGCTGTAAATTCCTCCAGCCACTTGATGAAGGACGGGCAGGAGGATAAACCTTGCAGCAGAGAGTTCATGAAACAGGTGTTTCCCAAGTTCAGAAGGCCGGGTACAAGCCCTGCGAATTAGAAGTGTCAGAGTTTACAGCGTGAAGTGTAAGAAAACTTTCCTATTTTCAGCAGCAAGTGTTGTGTTAGGTATTAAAATTACACAAAACTTCACTTATTTCAGCTTATTTGCTACTAGCACCCATCGAAAACTAGAAAACCCTGGTACGTGCATCAGCATATTGTGAAGTGTTTATATCCTGGTGGTCTCTGTGACTTACAGTGCTGGAAAAGCTTTTTAAATTGTCTTTTTTATCTGAGAGGAAGAGGTTCCAACCAGTAACACTGAGGTTCAGGATTATTCAGTGTATAAACGCTAAAATTCTTGGTTCCGATATATGGTGTAGCAGCCCCTCGTTGTGCAGGGTCACAGCTGCCCCTGAGGTGACGGCCGCACCATTGGGCTCCCCATGGAGCTTTTGCTGCCGCTCTCATCAGGACGTTGTTAAGAAAACCTCCAAGGACTAATTAAGGTATTTCTGTAGGACTCTGCTCAGCGAGACTTTCCCTTCTCTTGTACTTTGGTTCAATAAGAACACATTTGGTTTGCTATCCAGAACGCAAAACAAATAAAGTGTGAAACGTCAATTGACGTAATTAACACATTGCGTCAGTAACAGAAATCCTTTGGTCAGTACTTTTTAATTTCTGAACAGGACAGTGACCAAAATCTTATCTCTAGCAAGAGAAATTAATTTACAAAAGCGAAACGGGTGCATGTCTGACCCCGAGGCGAGCGCTCACACGAAACGGAAACACACGGGAGTCGCATTTTGGGCTCTTTTCGCGTGTTTTCGGTGCCCGGGACCCGCCGGCCGCCCCCGGGCCCTCCGTACCTTTCCTGCGCCGCTTCCTCTCGGTCATGGGTCCCCACAGCACGTACATCCCCGCGGCCACGGCCGCCGCCACCCCCCCGATAACGCCCCAGTTCTTCATCACCTTGTACCTGAAACGGGAGAAAGAAAATAAGAATAAAACCCAAACAACCGGGGAGTCGCTACCTCCGGGTGAGGGGACGCGAATCGGACGCGGGGGGAGGCCCAGGAGGCTCCCGCCGGTCCCGCTGTCATTCCCGGTGCCCGGGGCAGGGGAGGCCGCTGTCCCCGGGCTGCCAGCGCCGGGACTCCCGCCCGGGCTGCCAGCGCCGGGACTCCCGCCCGCGCTGGTCCCCGGGCCGCCCCCACTGACCTGGCCACCGCCCCGGCCCGCAGCAGCCGCCGCACCGGCCCGTCCGCCTCCGCGGCGCCGCCGGGCATCACCATCCCCCCGGAACCGGGACCCGCGGGCGGGCGGCGCGGCGGAGCGGCCGGCGGAGCGCCGGAAGTGACGCGGGTTGCCCGGTTACCGCGTGACCGCCCCTAGCGACGGGCGGCGGCGCTGGCGGCCGGTTGCTAAGGCCGCGGGGACAGCGGCCTGGGCCGGGCAAAGGCGGGTGCAGCGGACATGGGTGCCGGCGCTGCCCATCCCCTGGCAGCACCTTGATCCCCAGAGGGGACGACCTTTGCGGGGGGTTGGCTCAAAGCTGTGCGGAGGAGGAGGGGTGGGGCCGGGGCTTAAATCCCACAAGCTCAACTTGCACCAGGCGGGGTTAATGTTGGATATTGGGGAAAATTTCTTAATGGAAAGTGTTGTCGGGCATTAGAACAGGCTGCCCAGGGAAGGGCTTGTGGCACTCTGGAAACTCCTGGAGGGGTTGAACTGGCATGGAGATGAGGATCTCAGGGATACGGGTTAGTGGTGGAGTTGGGAGCGCCAGGTTAACAGGCTGGACCCGGTGATCTTAAAGTTATTTTTCCAACCTAAATGGTCTATGAAACCACCCAAGCCCTGTGGAGAGAGAACAGCTCTCCTCCCATGGCACATGCGAGCCGCGAGGCTCCTCCATAGCCCCGACACCCCTTCCCGCTGCACCTGCCATCTGAGGGCTCCTCTCTGTCTGCTCTCCCCCTGCTGCTGTTAGGTTTTGTTTTTAACTGGTGCACTTTGAGGACTCTTTAGAGCAAGACACATTTCATGCCAGTGCCAGGAGAGGAGGCATCCGGGAGCGCTTGCAGAATGACTGACACGTGCAGCTTTTGAGAGCACCTCGAGATGGCAGCTGCTGATCATGTCTGCGGGCCTGGCGGGTAACGGGCTCCCCCTTCACACCTCCCTGCGTTAATTCTAACGACCTTTGTTAGCAAAGTACACCCTCTGTGTCCTTCTGGCCGAGTCCTTGTTGGAACCTAAGAGGAGAGTCTGCAGAGCAAGGGACCAGACAGCAAGAGGCTGCGAGAGACAGGGGAGCCATGGACAGAAGAATGTGAAGAAATAACTTTGTCCTGACAGCTGCAGTGTATGGGAGCAATGTACCATTCTCAGAGCTGTCTCATGTGCATTAAATACCTGTGACAAAGGAACCAGTGTGCTTAGATGACCCAATCTCACATCCTTAACTTACTGGAAAATCGGACCTTGCTTATTAAAAAAATATTCTAAAAAGTTGTTGCTTGTGCAATTAATGTATAAGCTAAAACTCCACTCAAAAAATGCCATTTTCTATAAGGCTTTTGGAAGAAGTGACCCAGAGTCTCTGTGAATGTTCTGTGGATAAACCTCATCCTGGAACTCCAAGAGGCTGCTCTGCTGGGACCTCTCTGATAAAGGCCCATGATGACTGATCTGCTCTGGAAGTATCAGCCAGTAAATCCTGCAGTTGTACTGACTTTATCTGCAGTATTTTACCCCATGAAACAGAGCAGACTTCTTGGATCAGCGGAAGTATTGAACTATGACCTGAATTTGTTCAACTTAATTCTTCTTCCTCGCTGTCGCACTTTTCACCTGTCTTCATTTGACATTGTCTTGATGATTTCAGGCCATTTCTCCAATTTGTCAAATGTATTTTAAATTTTAATCACATCAAATGTCTCCTAGTCATCTTCCTAGCATATATTTCCCCCTTATTTTCTCCTGCAGGCCTTTCTCTGCAAAGGATTTTCCTGTAGATGCAGGAATATGCACAAACAAGCTGTTTATTCCAACTAAAGGACAAGGCCTAGGGAGAAGAATGTGCCAGGGTGACAGTGTGTCTTTCACCACTGCCCTGGGCAGCCTGTTCCAATGCCCAACAGCCCTTTCCAGGAGGAAATTGTTCCCAAGATCCAACCTCAACCTCCCCTGGCACAACTTGGGGCCATTTCCCCTCATCCTGTTGCTTGTTACCTGGGAAAAGAGACCAACACCCTCCTAAGCCTTTATTCTCACCCTGGGAGC
This sequence comes from Nesoenas mayeri, assembly GCF_963082525.1. Lineage (NCBI taxonomy): Eukaryota > Metazoa > Chordata > Aves > Columbiformes > Columbidae > Nesoenas > Nesoenas mayeri. The sequence goes on along the minus strand of NC_137565.1, from coordinate 5,564,349 downwards.
AGGGGCACCCAAACCTTCTTGGCTTGGCCTTCCCTGGGGATGTCTCCATCATTTTCTCCTGTCGGTGACATTCCCGAGGCTGCACCCTGCCTGTGGGGGCTCCTCAGACAGTGAACCCCTGGGGGACGAGGACAGACGGTGGCACAGGAGCCGAGCCCGGTGTGCCCCAGGGTGGCACCTCCAGAGCAGTGACAGGAAGGGCAGTTGAGCTGAGCTGTGCCGAGCCATGCCTAATAGAGCCAAGCTGAGCCGTGCTGAGCAAAGCCGAGCTGAGCCAAGCTGTGCTTAATAGAGTTGAGCTGAGCGAAGCCAAGCTGAGCTGAGCCATGCCTAATAGTGTCAAGCTGAACTGAGCCTAATACAGCTGAGCTGAGCATGCCTAATAGAGCTGAGTTGAACCAATTTCTAACAGAGATAAGCCGTGCTAAGCGATGCCAAGCTGAGCCAGGCTGTGTCTAATAGAGTCAAGCTGAGCTGAACCAAATTATGCCTAACAGAGTCAAGCCGAACTGTGTCAAGCCATGCCTAGTAGAGTCAAGCTGAGCTGAGCCAAGCCATACCTAATAGTCAAGCTGATCTGTGCTGAGCCGTGCCTAGTAGAGTCAAGCCAAGCTGAGACATGCCTAATAGAGTCAAGCTGAGCTGAGCCAAGCTGTGCCTAATAGAGCCGAGCTGAGCCATGCCTAATGGAGATGAGCCATCCTAAGTGAAGCCAAGCAGAGCCAGGCCTTGCCTAATAGAGTCAAGCCGAGCTGAGCCAAGATGAGCAAAGCTGAGCTGAGCCAAGCTGTGCCTAAAAGTTGAGCTGAACCAAGCTGTGCCCAATAGAGTTGAGCCGAGCTGAGCCAAGCTGTGCCTAGTAGCCAAGCCAAGCTGAGCCAAGCCGTGCCTAATAGAGTCGAGCCGAGCTGAGCTGAGCTGTGCCTAATAGTCAAGCTGAGCTGAGCTGAGCCAAGTCATGCCGAATAGTCAAGCCGAGCTGAGCCAAGCTGTGCCTAATAGTCAAGCCAAGCTGTGCCTAATAGAGCCGAGCTGAGCTGAGCCGAGCTGAGCCAAGCTGTGCCTAATAGTCAAGCCGAGCTGTGCCTAAAAGAGCCCAGCTGAGCTGAGCCGAGCTGAGCCAAGCTGTGCCTAATAGTCAAGCCGAGCTGTGCCTAAAAGAGCCGAGCCGAGCTGAGCTGAGCTGAGCCAAGCTGTGCCTAATAGTCAAGCCGAGCTGTGCCTAATAGAGCCGAGCTGAGCTGAGCCGAGCTGAGCCAAGCTGTGCCTAATAGTCAAGCCGAGCTGTGCCTAAAAGAGCCGAGCTGAGCTGAGCCGAGCTGAGCCAAGCTGTGCCTAATAGTCAAGCCGAGCTGTGCCTAAAAGAGCCGAGCTGAGCTGAGCCGAGCTGAGCCAAGCTGTGCCTAATAGTCAAGCCGACCTGTGCCTAAAAGAGCCGAGCTGAGCCAAGCTGTGCCTAATAGTCAAGCCGACCTGTGCCTAAAAGAGCCGAGCTGAGCCAAGCCGAGCCGTGCCTAGCAGAGCCGTTCCGTTCCGCCCCGCTCCGTTCCGTTCGTTCCGTCCGTTCCGCCCGCTCCCGGCGCTGCCCGGGCCCCGGCGCTGTCCAGCCCCGCCGCTCCCGCCCGCCCCCGGCCATCCCGGCGCGGAGCGATGCGAGCGGCGGCCCCGCCGCAGCGCGGCCATGGAGGAGGATTTGTTCCAGCTCCGGCAGCTGCCGTGAGTCGCGGCCGGGGGCGCGGGGGGCTCGGGAACGCCGCGGGTTTGGGGGGATGCCGGGCAGTGTCCTAGGCCCGGGAAGCGCAGGCCATTTTCCTTGTGCATCTGCCTGGCTTCAGCATCCTGGGGGCACGCACGGCTCCATTTCTTACATAAATTCACTCTCTCTCTCTCTCTCCATATATATATATAATATTTTCTTTTTTTTTTTGCATGAACTTGATGGTGGTAGAAATAAGGAGGGGTGGAATAAAACCGAGGAAGTGCCGAAAGGGTTTTTTGGAGAGGAAGCGTTACTATTGCATTAGCAAGGTGGATTGCATCTGTAAATAACGCTGTGCTAGGGAAGGCGTCTTCCTCCCCTTCCTCCCGCATGCCACGAACCCATTGCGGATCAGGACCCTTTTTTTGCAAAGGTGTGTTTGCAGTGAGTACCGCCGATATTTGCAAACTGTATGTTTTGGAGAAGGAAACGTTGCTGCACAAGGTAAATGCTGGTATTGGGGAGGAACTCTTTGCTGTCGGGATGTGGTCGCTGGATCTGTGCAAAAAGGTGATAAAAGCTTTGCTGCCTTTTAACACTAGTATTTCCTTTTAATGAATGCAAAATGTTCCATTTAAAAACAAGTGCATTTCTCCTCATGCTCCATTGTCAGGTGCATTGAAACATATTCCTATTTATAAATCATTGACTCCCCAGGGTAGGGAATACACACTTAAAGTTGATCTTAAATATTAATAAGCTCGTGCCAATGACAGAGCGAACTGTCCCATAACATTTCTAATAAATTGTGAAAATGGACGTGAACTCCGGTTATTTTAAAATACTTTGTTTGGATGCATTCAGCTTGTCAATAAGTAAAATAAGACATGATTTTATTAGGCCATTTTTTCCCAAATATAGATATATATATTAAACAAAACACAGAAAAATGTTCTAAGGTACCTTGCAATGTAGGTGTAATTAGACATATTTGGTGCTGGGGGATCTTACAGACAAATGCAGCTCTCTGAGGTGCCTCAGCCATGAACAATTTTGCAAGTACGGAACAGTAAATATCACTGTGTGGTTTTTTCTTCATTTGTGTCAATTTGTTTTATAGGTTCCTAAGTGATAAACATATTATTTTATTTCCTGTGGTGGGGAATGTGGCCAGGTAGCTTTCAGATGCCACTGAAGTATTTAGAGTTGTCAGATCAGTCACTGCCTTTTCCTCCTGAAATCAGGGGAAGAGCTGCCCATATACGTCAATGAACTTTGCACCACACTACTGAAGTTAAAGCCAGAGTCTTCCTTTAAAAAAATACAAATATAAAAGTTTACTTCCTGTGTGGCTAAACCGTGTGCCTCTAAAGCTTTTGCAACTAAGAAGTGAATGGTACTTTGGTATCAATTACCCTTTGTAATAAAAAGTCATCTATTGGGCATACAAATTTCAGTGCTTGCTGAGAGTATATGTTAATATTTTGTAGGTCCTATGAGGATCAAATCTTCAGTGACAATTTCAATGCAAGAGTAATAATTATTTGTGTTTGTCCTATACAGTCAGCAAAGGAAAATTCAAACCAAGATAGGTTAAAAAGAACCAGATTAAGAGAATGTAATGGAACTAAATATGAACCTGAACCTGAGTTTTGTTGTTCTGTTTGTCTTCTCTTAGAGCTGAGTGAAGGATTCTCTGCATACCCCAAATCAGACTGTGGGATAAACCCCAGTTTCACTGCAGCCGTTTCAGAGGGGCCTGGGGTTTGTTCTGTGTTGTTGTGCTTCAGATCTTCAAATGTTATCTTAGAAAACAAAATTTGTGACTCTCCTGTTTGTTTGCCAAAACAGAAAGGCCAGAGAAAAGCTTCCAGTTTCCAGCTGCAGATTCCAGTTGCAGTACAAGGAACATTTGCCCCATACGGAGCCTGGAATGCCCTGTTTACCTGAAAAAATCATCCCCAAACATCTCAACAGTCTGCAAAACAGCTGAGGAATAACCTTGCAGAATGGTCCCTGTACTTCTGCCTCTCTCCAGGTTACATCAGCAGCACTTGTCAGAGAAAATAAGAGTTGAGGTCTTGCCAAATGTGAGAAGTCTTTCAGTTCACCCTTAGAAATGTCGGGCGCTCCCTGCAGTTTGCTGCAGCTGCAGCTGGCAAGGGTGCCGATGGTTTTGTTCTGCTGACCCTTAAACCAGAGTCTTAAACTGCAGCTCAAGAGGCCCTCTGCTAATCTTCATTGTAGAATTAAAATGTTCAGGTGTTGGAAGTCACAAGAGGTAGTAGCAAGACTAATTTGAACTAATTCCAAATAACTGTTTCACAGAAATCCAAGAAATTATCAGTTGCCAAGGTGAAAAAGTTACACTGATGTTGCAGGTAAAGTGAAAGAAGCTGGAGGAGTCGGTAAAGACGGTAGATCTTGTTCAAAATTGTTGCTCGCGGGAAACTTAATGGATGGAAAATGGAGCTTCTCTATGTACATGAAGCATTGCACAAAATCCCGGTAACTGAAATGTGGAAGTAGTGTCAATTTAACGAAGTTCAGTTTTATATCTTGTTCTCTCTGTGGCCTTGCTGCAGAGATGAGACCATTTTTTCTCAGCTAGTGCCATGAATGATATAAAATACAGAGAGTTGCGAGCATGAGACTCGTGACCATCATCGTCTGACGTGCCGGGGCTGTACGGGGCAGGCAGGTACCCTCTGCAGTCCTGGCTTGAACCTGAGGAAAAAGGACATATCCTTTGATTCACTTTCTTGTTCTGTCCCACCCCATTACCTGAGAGAGTCAAAAAATGTACAGATGAACCCAGTATGGGAAATCAAGTAGTTTCTTAAAATATGGGTTATTTAATTAATCATAAATAGTAAATACTTCTGTTTAAGACGAGATGAAAGCAATCATATCTATAGTCACAGAATCATCACTGTGATGGGGAAAAAAATAAATAAATTCACTGAATTATGTTATCAATCCTACTTCACTGAACAATGTTTACAAATCTGACAAATTTCAGGACTTCGGTGTCTGCTAAGATACAAATCACTCTTAAGAAAGCAACGTGGAAAGTTTATTTTGGGTTTTTCCTAGAAGAACAGGAGGATGTGGAGAAACCTGGCTGCTGTTTGCCCAAAGAGGACTTGAAGAGTAAGCAGAGCTTCAACCTGGAAAAGATCCACCAAAATATTAATTCCCTTTTCTGTATTCTTAGGGTGGTCAAGTTTCGCCGCACCGGGGAAAGTTCCAGGTCAGATGAGGATGTCATTTCAGGAGAACACGAAATTCAGATTGAGGGTGTTCGGACAGAGCTGGAGCCTGTCGAGCTGGAGGATGGAGCTGCAGTGCCAAAAGAATTTGCCAACCCAACTGATGGTGAGTAGTAGGTTTCTTGTTTTCCCATCAGGAGAAAGTTTTGGCCTCTTCATTTCGGTGGTGTTGCAACCAGGTTGAATACGCTGCTCTCAGAGAAGTTAAAAATCGCTGGGTAAAAGAAGGAAAAAGTGCATCAGTGCAAGTCTGCAGATAAATGTAGAATTTCAGTTGGCATATCACCCAAAAAAGTGCAAGTGATGCAACACCCCAATGTGCTGAGCGCTAGTGCCATCACATCAAATGCCTGGGTTCAAGTCACACACTGAGGCCTTGTGACGTCTCTGTTTTATCAGTCGGATTTTGGATGGTTTCCTTTTGGTTTGTGTTTTTGTCTTTTGCTTTGTAGGGGTGTCCACCTCCTAACTAGATTAAGCTTTTCTGTGGCAAATGTACTTTTTAAACTGCTAGAAGTGTTAAAACCTTAAGACTTAAATTGATTTAAACAGCTTGAATATCAATGTGTGCTTTTTGTGGTATATTTCATTTTGTATTTGAGCAAAGGAAGTTGAGAGATATCAGCTTCTTCAGATAGAACGAAATAATGGGGTCATTACAATGTGCGGCAAACAAGAACCATCAGGACTTTAAACAAAATCTGTGTTAAGATACATGTGTCTCGGACAAATTTTTGATTCAAATAATTACTCTCCATGCAATAAATATTCTTCTGCACGTCCCATCACTCGCTTTGTGCTGTTGAACAGCTCGTGCACTTCTCACCAGAGGCAGCTGCAATTCAGTGGCTGCTGGAGTCACTCCCAGGAGTAACAGGTTGAACTTGCCTTGGAGTCATTGGTGCTACACTGATTTACTTCTCCGTGGGGAAAATATTCTAGGAATATTTAGAATTATTTTGGCTTTAGCACAGTTCCTGAAGAACGTAGAGATTTTCCTGAGTAGGAGCTAAGTAGATCCCTGTTATATATTTCAGATCTCAATAGGTGACCCAGTTAATCAGTAATTGCATTCACAGAAAATGCGGTCTCAAGGGGTGGCTCTTACTAGGAAGGGAATACGCTTCTGCACTAGAATTGTTTTCTTTCCAGATACTTTCATGGTGGAAGATGCGGTGGAAGCCATTGGATTTGGAAAGTTCCAGTGGAAGCTGTCTGTTATTACTGGATTAGCATGGGCAAGTAATTGTTATCAAGGTCAACTGCATGATCACCAGTTAGAGCATCTCAGTGATTTTCAGGCGGTTGTTTATTTTTGTTTCTTTTCTACCCTTCTAGATGGCAGATGCTATGGAAATGATGATTTTAAGTATCCTAGCTCCTCAGCTTCATTGTGAGTGGCGATTACCAAGCTGGCAGGTTGCATTGCTCACATCGGTAGGAAAAATAACCAACAGATCCTGTATTCTATAAGGTTTTTCCACTTGTTGTTATTCAGACATTATGCTTTATATCCCAAAGTTAAATCTGCAGATTACCTTTGGCTCGGAAGAATATAGGAGCCTTTTTTAAAAGCCAGAGCTTGAAGAAATGGAATTCAGTGAAAACTGAGGAAATTGTGCAAATTTCAGCTTAAAAGTTTCATGTAATTTCCAGGGAAATATATGAATTGACTCAGACTCATCCTAAAATTCAAACTATTTGACTAATTGCAAAAAAAGGATTGGTAATTTTTTACTGTCTTTCTGGAAAATCTTTATCTCTCACCACATTTAATCATGCTTGTACATAGACTGGGAGCTGAGAGAGCAAGCAGCCGCTTCTCGAGGTGGATCATCCAGTGATCTTTGCAAGCAGAGCTCTTCTAATCCCACCTCTAAGTGTGGTGCTGTGATGTGATGTTGGAAACAGGCAATGCCTTTGGGATAAGAAAACTCGTTTTGGGACCCTTTTCTCAGCATATGTCACTGTTGTAGGGCATGCACTTCAACTCCTGTGTTTCTTTTTCCCTTTAGCTTTTGATGCTATTTGCGGTGTTGTGTAAATTGGTCAAAATGCTCGGTAGATTTAAATCAGTTAAAATCACGTCAAGTCAATGGAAGTGAAGTTAGTGACTTTTGAAAAATCCCACTATATGAGTAGCTGTTTTTAACAGTCTCTAGTGCAAAGGGACTATACCCAGGACACCTGGACATTTCGCTCTATTGCTAGAGCTGAGTTTTTCTGCTTTCACTGTGAAGTTGTTCCCTCTTTGCTGTCACACGGAAATCTTCACTTGTCTTCTTGGTAAGGGGAAGACATTTTTCTGGTGTTTCACAGGTGGTGTTTGTGGGAATGATGTCCAGCTCCACTCTCTGGGGAAACATTTCAGATCAGTACGGGAGGAAAACAGTAAGTCTGCAGCTCCTACTAGAATATATTCTAATATTTCTACAGTGTGGATGTTTCAGTGCATGATGTTCACAAATGTCATAGTCCACATATATTAAGTGGAATTAAGCAGAGCCAGAATTGACCTCTCATGAAAAAAAAAAAAAGGAAATTGAAGCTCTACTTTACATTTTGTTAATTTGTATTACAGCGGAAACTCTTTTCCTGGTGCTTGTTTGTTCAATACAGGGCCTGAAGATCAGCGTGTTGTGGACGCTCTATTATGGGATCCTGAGTGGTTTTGCACCAGTGTACAGCTGGATCTTGGTGCTGAGGGGCCTGGTGGGCTTTGGGATCGGAGGAGTGCCTCAGTCGTAAGTAAATATTCACAAGTCCAAGCTTTCTCTTTTCTGTTTACTTTTAAAAAATGCTTATGTTAAATTGAAGACATGCCTCTGTTCAGTTGTCCCACTGAAGTGGATAAACCACAACAGACAGCATTTTGTAGATGTGCCTAAACGCTGCGTTGCTAGATTGTGTTGGCAGAGTCTATAAGGGACAACACGGTCTTGTTGCAAGACAGTCATGATGTAAACATGAGAATTTAGAGGTAGAGCTGAGCTCTGACTCCTGGTGTTTGTAGAACTGCAGATTATTGTTCAGTCAGAGCCTAAACTTTCACGTCTCAACCCAAGTTAGAATACCAAAACCACACAGCTCAGACCTGGAGCACTGAAGATATCTTGGTGGCTCAGACACATTTCTAAGAAGAAGGCAGCGTTGGGATATTTCTCTGTTATCATGTCATTCCATTCACTGAAGAGGAGGATCTCTAGATTTTCACCTGGAATAAATAACTCTGCTGTAAGCTTTTAATTATAAATGTAAAGGGAAGAATATAACGATTCTCTCTGTGTAGTCTTTTATCCTTATTAATAATGGATATTTTGCCCCATGGAGGTGCTATTTTGGACTAATCAGACTCTAACTTTGATTGACGGCTCTTAGACTTCTTCACAAGGCAAGTCAATATCCCATCTTTTCTATTACCATTCCCAGATATTATAAAAGATTCAGAGCTGAGACGGAACGTCACATTATTATTAATTTTCTTTTACTGCCCTCCTGCCCGCCTTCAGAAGCTGCACAGATGCATAATGTGTATGTAAAACACGAAAGCCCGTAGCCTGCTGTGTATTGACCAACAGTGAGGCAGTCTCTGCCGTGAGGTTCCAAGTGAGCACAACTGGAAAGAGGCGGGAGAACAAAAAAGTCAAAGCATCAGGGTTAATAATGCCTCATCCTGCAAACACGCTAATGATGTTCTGCAGAGCCCAGTGGAACAGCCACAGCACAGCTGGCGCCGTTTGGCAGGGCGGATAACGCACAAAGGCTGCGTGACTTAGAGACAAAGACGAGCCGCTTACAGAACTCAGAGTGGATTCCATTGCTGCTGAGTCTGTTTCTTGTTCCAACTAGAATAGTGATTCCTTTGGCAGAGGAGTAAATATGTATGAAGCAGGAAAAGCAGCTCCTTCCTAATATCCATAAATAGGCTGCGTAACTTTGGCTATGAGCAGCTGAGTTTCAATGGAATGACGTGGGTATCTCTATAATTGAAGTAGTGTATTCTATAATGGGTATGAGAGAGAGATTTTTGTGAAAGGTGCTATTAAAAAGAAAGCATCCAGCAATAATCAATTAACTGACTAAAGCAGATATCCCTCTATCTATACGTATGGAGGAGCTGCACCTGAGGAGCTGTGGCCTCCTCCAGGAATTTTCTGTGAGATATTATCTGAGTACGACTATTCATTCACAGTGCCAGCATCCTGACTTGCAAAGATATGGACTATTCTCTTAAGGAAACCGTTCGGTACAGCATTGATCAGCTCCTGGTTTCTGCTTAAATGTGTAGGGGACCACTCTACATTTCATTACGTGATTTTACTTCCTCTCTTAGTCACTGATTTAATATAATATTGTGTGCAACTTGGTACTTCAATGAACCAAGTTCTGGGAAGCTACTCAGAGATCAATCCACCGTTTGGTAACTTAGTGGGAGTTTTGTCATGAACATGAAAGAAAGCCTGAGGGGTTCAAACGACAGAAGCAGGATGAGGCAATGAAATGCAAACAGAGGAGGAGCAAAGAACGACAAGTCTTACCAGGCGGTTTGAAGAAGACGAGGGAGCCTTGGCTGGCTGCTGGCCCTGCATTCATCCTCAGGAAATACTCACAGAGGAGCTGTACCACTGCTCTTTGGCACAGCCATGAAACAAAGACTCTGCAGGGTTAGATGATTTCTTTTTGAATTCCCACAAGAAAAGCATGCAAAATATTTTATACCAGTAACAGGAACAGACCTCGAAAGTATTCGGCTCTTGGAGAACTGAAACCTGGCAGAGCAGACTGATGTGGAATTCTCTGAGCCAGCTGTAAAGCCCTGGAGAGATACTTTACCCAGAAAGAGTTTGTCTTGATTACTGGGGAACCACACTGCAAATAACAAATGTAATCCCTGTGTCAGAGCAGAGCAGGGTTGTGAACACATATGCATCGAGAACAGCTACATTTAGCTAACAACTACAGGGTTACAAAATCACATGAACAGAGACATTCTGTTCTTCATTGCAACGATGAAGTCAAGGGGGTTTATTCTGATGTAGAAAGGGGCGTCTGAACCAGTACCCCCAGTCTTGCTGACTCTGGGCTGGGAGCGGGTTTGCATTTTTATGTTACTCCTATGGGTTTGGCAACTTTCATAAAAGGCAAATGAAATGTCTGAACCTTTCTCATTGTGCTAACGTGGCATTTTTCTCGATGTGCTAACATGACATTTTTCTCAATGTTCACTCTTCACAGGGTAACCTTATATGCTGAATTCCTTCCAATGAAAGCCAGAGCAAAATGCATTTTATTAATAGAGGTGAGCAGCGTAGCTATGCATACTGCTCCCTAGAGGGAGAAATTCTGCTGTTGCTTCCATCCTTTCAATCCTACTGAGTAGAAGTCTCACACAGAGCTGCAGGCGAATCTCGATTGCTCAAGTGAGTGTGGAGCTGACGTTTCCCCCTACACCAGTACTAAGTAGCTCAGTCCAGAAGCAGCATAATGTGCTGGGGTGATGCTTCACTCTTGCTAAATTTGCCTTTTTGCAAATTCCCTTGCATCCAGTGTTGCCAGAGTTCCTGCTGTTAGCACGGGGGGTATTTGAGTGCCACCTAATTTCATGGTGAAATTAATCTATAACTCAGTAATGGGTAGTGGAGAACGGACTGTTCAGTAAATGCAGGGCTAAATTCAGCTCCCCGCATTCAATCCAAATGTATCAAAGTCACAGAGAGTAGAATTTTGTCCTATAAATACTTCGAGGCAAAATTTGCAGCCCTTTAATGGATGGTTGAAGGGTCAGAGAACAGGACTGTTGCTTATCTGCATCAGCTTGGAAGGAGCATCCTTGTGGAAAACCTCACCAAACTGAAACAGCTTCTCAGTGCAAAGCCAGATCTAAGGTAACTGCTGGCTAGTCCTGCATTCAGTTGATTAATCTTTCTTAAATAGAGTTCAGCAGATGAATTACTCCTTTCTGTGTCACTTTTGTTCTGCCACAGTTTGGCTGCCTCTGAGCAGGCCTGGGTTAGAAATATATACTGAGCGTTAAATAATGAGCTAAATGGATTTGTAATCTAAAGGAGAATAATCCTGGATGGGCAGGATGTGCAAGGGGATGCCAGCTCCATTATTTGCTAAAAAAGTAACAATTCCTTCTTCAGCTACAGACCAAATTCTGTGGCTTTGGTAGCTTGGTTTTGGTAAGGAAAACAAATACCATAAGTCTCATGGTGATAGCTGAGAATAATATTCATAAACAGATATATTAATATTATTTTTGCTTAAGAAACACCATGCGGTGAGTCTATTCCGTATGAGAACCTACCTATATTAAAGATGAGTGCCTAGAGAAAGTCAATGGTAGATTTTCAGAACTAAACATTTTAGTGTGTGTAACATTTAAACAAATGCCCTTAAAATGTCTGGACTCTGTTTCCATACAGTGGTGCATATTTGAATTGTCTCTGGCATTTCTCTCTCCAGCTGTCCCAAGAGAGCCCGTCTTGGAATGTCACAAAGCCAGAGGCCTCAAGAACACTCTTGTTCTCGTTTGTGACTGTTTCTTTTCCCCTTGGCAGGTTTTTTGGGCCATTGGGACTGTGTTTGAGGTCCTTCTCGCGGTGTTGGTGATGCCCACTCTTGGCTGGCGGTGGCTTCTCATTCTTTCTGCCCTCCCGCTTTTGCTCTTCGCTGTCCTGTGCTTTGTAGGTATTCTTTCAAAGAATCCATCTACCGCTTCTCTACCTGATTCTGTAACCCGATCGAAGGAAATCGGGACAGTTTTGAGCTCTCTGTTGGTGTCTTCTTTGAAACATTTGAAATCATGACAAAAATGCTGTTGATTCAACAAGGTACTAGTGAAAATATTCCAGTGAGCTGTGTTTATATGACTATTTGCTGGAGGACAATGGTGGGCTGGAATTTTGCAAAACCAGATCAGGCCTGGAAATCTCTCCAGTTTAATGACTTTGTTTCAACTAAGCTCAGTGGAATCAACATTGTATTAAAAGCTGTTGTTATTTCCCTGGTTGCTCTTTAGGATTTTTTGGCCAAAATCGTAACTTTTATCACTAATGACCACATAAAAAATCCACCCAAATCCGGGGTAAAATCTGCATAGTGCAGGTCAGATTCTAAAATAAGACATATATGAGTTAAACCTGAGCTCCAGGGCACTATTAGCTAATATATTTGTCAATCACTCAGTCTTCTCAAAGATACATGTCCTTGTCAGGTTGTTTAGCTGCTCTTATTATTCCTTAGTCACCGTCATGGGTTTTCAGGAATACCTCCAGTTATACAGGTACTAACATGCTTGTTTTTAAATGGAGCTTAAAAATGCAAATTTTGGAATGCCTAGAGCATCTTGTTATCTGCCCTGGATGCTTTGCCTTTCCTACTGAGAAGGTCTAATGGAAAGAACCTGCAAAAATGCCTGACAGTTCTCCAGAATAAAAGCAAGGCAGCAGAAAGGAAAGATTTTAGAGTGAAGCTCTGACTTGATGGTGAAAATAGGGTTTGTGCAGTTTCTGAGAGCCTAACGAGGAGTTTGACATTTGACAGAGAGATGTTTCTGTGAATTGTTAAGGGTTATTTCTGTAATCCTTTCCTATGGTCGCAGTCTGCTGGAGTCACTGGGATTGCCCACTGTAGACCCACCGAGAAATGTGTGGTGGTGTATTTTCGACATCATTGTGCATGTGCTCTGCTTTGCTCTCCTAGTGGCTGCCAGAAAGTGCCAGGTATGATGTATTATCGGGAAATCAAGAAAAAGCAATTGCCACGTTAAAGCGGATAGCAACGGAGAACGGAGCTCCAATGCCTTTGGGAAAATTGATTATTTCCAGACAGGTATGTATAGGTAACATGAACTTTAATAGGGTGGGGTATGTTTAAACTGTGCTACATTCATGTGTATTTTTCTAAGCAATTAATCAATGTTAAGTTTAATTTTAATGTCTCAACCAGTAATGAAAAAAATGAGAGATTGTGATATATGCCTCTTTCACAGTGAGGAGTAGTTTCTCATCCTGAGGCAGAGTCCGCAGTACTGTATGTTGTTTTATCCCTTGCCACTCTGTCCCGGAGCAGTGAGAGCCCTGAGCATCTGACTTCTGCTTGTTTCCAACAGGAGGACCGAGGGAAAATGAGGGACCTTTTTACACCCCATTTTAGATGGACCACATTGTTACTCTGGTTTATATGGTAAGAGGAGATATAAGTGACTCAGTGCCAGCGCAATTATAAATGGGTTTTAATGGAGGTATTTTATATTATCACTAAAATACAGCGACTTCCTCCTCCCCAAAAAGTCCAAACCACAACCCCAACCTGTATTGATTTATAATTTATTAAACCACCCAATCCCTAGCATTCTCAGTCTAATTGCCCTTTCATTTTGTAAATGCTGATAGAAAACAGCTTTGAGGTAGCACTTAGTGGAAGTCCTCACACAATGGGTTCAGTTTTGATTCATCTTGTTTACTATAAGTTGGACCAGCTGAGACATCCTCTCTCATTTTCTTCCTTGCAGGTTTTCCAATGCTTTTTCATATTATGGGTTAGTTTTATTAACTACAGAGTTCTTCCAAGCAGGAGACGTCTGCAGCAGTGAGTACTAGTCCATCTTTTCTTTTTAAATATACTCTGTTAAGTGGTGGAATATCTTTTATTAGATCCTCTTCTGCTGTTAGTTTGAAAAGGACAGTGGCTGCCAGCCTGAATTTTAAGGCATCCACTTAAAGGGTTATTTATTATATTTTAAACATTTTTGATAGACTGTTTCTCATCTCCTGCACAATGCAGAGAGATCCTGCAGTGGCTCTGAGCCCAAAATGTAAAACAGCAAGACAACCTTCAAGGGAGACCTGTTAGAAACAGTGTCTGTTCTTCTTGAGAAAAAAGTGATTGAATAAATGTAAGTTCCCAGATCTGACAGGCCTAATTAGTTCTGAGATAGAGATAACTGCTGCTGCTGCAGAGCTCCCAGGTTCTCAAGATGTGAAGACCCGCTGAGAAAGAGATAACGGTGGGAATCCATTGCCCTTTTTGTTGCAGATTTCTGTGTAAAAAAAAGAAATAAAAGGTGCTTTGACCACATTAAGAAGAGGCTTGAAAAATGTGATTCCCCAGGGGGTGCATTATTGCATTCAGAACACTTGTAATTTGTGAAAACTGTCTGATAGTTGGAAAGTTATAGAAAGAGGATGGGTGATACTGGGAGTAGACCTGATCCCAAGCTTCTACAACAGTGTATGAGCTGTTTGAGGGCTCTGACTCTGGTTAGCCTCCACAAAGGAGCATGTGGCCTTTAAAAATACTTGTTTTTACAAAGACACGGTATCATTCAGTCTTCTCAAAGTATAAATGAAGCATTAGTATCCCAATTTATGTAGGGAGAAACTGAATTATTGATGTTAATTCTGTTCACTGTCATGAGCCCTGGACTGAAAAATATCTAAGACTGTACAGCTGCTAAGGAAGTGTAAGTTTTCATTCTGGTAGTGCTGGTTGCAGAGGTTAAAACATCCTGCCACAAATAGGATTATAAACTGCTTGGTTTCAGCTGTGTCTCCTAGGTACAACCTACCCGCTGTGCCGCAGCGTCTTTTCAGTACATCCCTTCCATCTGTTTCAGCAGTAATAGTGATAAAGATATTGCAGGAGTAAAGGAAGGTGGGCAGAGAAGAGATTTCTTCACATATATATATAAAATATATATTTTTATTTTATTTTATTTTTCCTCCTATAGTATCCAGTAGAAGGAAAGAAGTTAAAGCAAAGTGCAGCCTGACCTGTGAATATCTGACCGAGGAAGACTACACTGACCTGCTCTGGACAACCTTGTCAGAATTCCCAGGTGAGTGGCAAAAAGAAGCATCAGTGGCCCCGTGTGACTGGGATGGGCTCTGATATGAGCAATGGAATTGGCTCTTATTTCTGGCCTAAAACCAACATCTTTCCTGCAGCACTGGAGCTCCTTGCTTGGACTACGTGATAAATGCAGTGCACACAGTCGCTGTAGCTCTCCTCACTGCCTGTGTGATCACTACAGATAAAATCACCAGTAATTGCTTTGGGAAGCTCTAATGGTCCATCTGAGTGTGGATTCAGTCCAAGCAACATATTAGGCATTCAGAGGAAGAGTGACAATTAAATTAAAGGAGCAGAATCACTTGAACTTTTACCCATAAATGACTTTTCAGAACTGTTTTAAAAGGATCATGGATAGAGTGAATCTATGGAGAACTTGCTCCTTAAAGCTCTGTGTCCAGCCTCAGCCACGATTTTCAGTCCATTTCAGTGGATTTCAGTGAACAGTTTGACACAGGAGGAGTGAGATCCTTAGTATGTAATAGCCATTGCTTCTTCAGATGTAGAAGATGATCTCTCAGTATTAATCTATTTGAAATAATTCTGTGAGGTAGTGGTGAAGTTATTTTCACTGTCTTAGATTATAGTTTCAGAGACAAATGCTCAAAGAGAAGCTATTGAATAGATGAAAAGTTGTAAGTCTCTAACTGATAGATATGCTTAGTCCCTGCTAACTGGGAGGATTGTCCTTCATAACTGTGGTTTGGGGGAGGATGTCAGTGTGCAGTGGAAAGAAAAGAGAATATGTGCTCTTGGACCGATGCTATAGCTGAAAGGACCTTTTCGATCCTGAGACATACTAAGGTGGGAATAAAAAGTATAACAGGGATACTTTGGATATGACGCTGGCAACTCTGATGCCCAAAGAATCCCTACACTTGCTATGTCTGCTTTTAAAAAGATCTGGAAAAATTGCATAAGAGAGAAAACTTAATATGAAACTTACAGAGCGTGTTCTGTTTCCTTTACCAAAGAGCAGGTGAGAAATGATTGGATGACAGCGTATAAATAACACAATGGAAAGAAAATACTAAGTTCTAAAGAGCCCTTAAATCTGGCAGTAGGAATATTATCAGGAAGCAATGGTCAGAAGCTGAACAAAAAACATTCCAGTGAGACATAAGACAGATGTTTTTAGCATTCATACTGGTAACTGCTGCAATAATCAGTGAAATGGTACAAGCCAGCTGCTGCCTCCACCTTTGCTCAGTTCCCAACAGCCAACTTGTCTCCTTATACAGGTGTGTTAGTGACACTGTGGATTATTGATCGGATAGGCCGCAAGAAAACCATGGCCCTGTCCTTTTTTGTCTTCTCGTTTTGCAGTCTTCTGCTGTTTCTCTGCGTTGGAAGGTAAGTAAAACACGGTGAACGACTGGTGTATCTGATTCATCCATGTTCTGTCTTGGTTATGGCAGGAGAAGTAGAAGAGGTGGTTTGAAAAGCCACAAGATGGTTATGCTCAACTGGAGAAAGAATTAAGGATGGTGTTAGGTTTTCTCAACAGATTTTGGAAGGAAACTAAAAGAAGCAGGAGAGGAGGAGGTAGGAGGTGACTGTTGGACAATTTTTAAATCAGATCTGATGTCCTGAGCCTCGGTAACTGGCTCATGTGCTGCTCTCTGCTGTTCATGACCTGCATTTCCCCGGGCTGGCTGTACCAGGGCGGCGCTTCACAACCAAACCCTGGCTCTGCCTCCCTCTTTTCTTTGAAAAAAACCATGTCAATAGGCCACAGCTGTCGGTGAGAATGAATACACTTAGAAACCTGATGTGATTTTGGGAATGCAGGTTATTTGGCATGATTATTATATTAAAAGTCCAGAAAAAATGCAGCGGGTTCATTAAAAAAGAAGAAAGAGAAATCGTTCTAACGATTTAGCATTTCTGTTGCACTTGCTTCCAAGTTAAACAAACACACTGTACAGAACAATCCCAAACACTGCTCTCCTTTTTATTCTCGCAGAAATGTTCTTACTGTGCTGCTCTTCATTGCAAGAGCTTTTATTTCAGGAGGATTTCAGGCTGCTTATGTTTACACTCCTGAGGTAAGGAGGTTGTTTTTGTAATGAGAATGTTTAAGGGGAGTGAGAACGTGGTGGGAAAGTCATTTTTATGGCCTCTTCGCAATGGACCTTACCCCAGATATGAGTTGATGATCTCATTGCCATTATCTAACAGAACTTGCTGTAGTAACAGTTGTTAGTTTCCATTGATTTAGGAGACTGGAGGGAAGAGGACTTCCCACTGGGGTTAATGGGCAGATGCTTTGTTCACAGGTTTATCCAACAGCCACGCGAGCTTTGGGCCTGGGAACGTGCAGCGGAATGGCCAGAGTGGGAGCGCTCATAACCCCCTTCATCGCGCAGGTAAAACCCTTCTCCTGAGGCACAAGGCACACGATGGTGACAGAAAATCTGCTTTTCTTTTCTGCAAGAGCCAAACCAAGGGTGATCTGTGCATGAGGTGCTGGAGGAGGGTTGTGTTACCTGTTCCTGTTCACCTCTGAATTTCCCTCTTGCCTTATGATAGAGGATAAACGACCAAGCAGCAGGCTGCTGGCCGGCACTCGTAATCCAGATTTTTTGTCAGTGTTGAATTATGTGTCATCACTGGGGAAAGCAAGCATGCAGCAGTGCATGTGAAACATTTTTTCCAATACTGCAATTAAAATTACTACCGCATTAATATTTCTGTTTGTTTCTGGGACACTAGTTCATTTTTTCTGCGTTTTTTTTTCTGCAGGTGATGTTGGAATCTTCCGTCTATTTGACACTGGTGGTTTACAGCGGATGTTGCCTGCTGGCCGCCGTGGCCTCCTGCTTCTTGCCCATCGAAACAAAAGGTCGTGGCTTACAGGAGTCCAGCCACAGGGAGTGGGGACAGGAGATGGTTGGGAAAGGATCTCACTCCCCAGAAGTCACCAGGTCAAACTCCAGCTCACAGGAATGATGGGACATGAAAACCTGCTGAAAGAATGAATGATACGAGCAAGTTCTCTTTCACAAAAATCCAACCCTGAAGCATAGGAAGCTGACCATACCGTCACTGCCACTGTCATGTGTCAAACTGCAGGAACTTTTGGGTTGAACCTACGCCAATTGTGTCCCTGCTGCTCTTTGCTCACACTCATAAAAACTTTATTTCTGTATTGAGAGGCATTTGATCCAGATGTCGTTTGAAGTTTAGCAGGAAGGGTTTTTCTTAAGTCTGTTGTGCTTGCATGGTCAGCTCTTCAGCTTAAAATGTCCCGTGTCAAGCAAATAGCTAACTGAATGCAACTCAGTATAAGCTGTACTTAAAATAATGTACTCTTGATGCCTAAAAACTAAAGATTAATATTTATTGTGTACCTGGCATAGCACACGGTGGATTCCATACACTACAGAGTAGGTTTTATGAATTAGATGCCTGCCTTGCACTTTTTAGCCATCAACAACAACAAAATGTGATAACGGAAAAGCAAGCGATGCTTTCTAGTTCCCTTGCCTATGGGTTCTGTTCCTGGAGAATTGACAGGCACTGATTGCTTGGAAACTATTTTCTGAGTGTTTCTCCCACCCAAGGCAGGCAGTTTGAGTCAGTGAGGAGTGGTATTTGTTGCAGAGATGGAACTTTACATAAGAAATGTAAATCTTCATGGTTTGGAGCAGGATTTGACTCCTCTAACATTGCCAGAAACATCAAGCACCCTGTCTGCTGCTTGGTGAAGACTCCTTCAGCCGTGCTGGTGTCTCTGTGTGCATGGAGACACACGCCATGGTTTTCTGCCTGGGTCTGGGTACGTTTCTGCTCCGTTTGCCTAAGAACATTCTCATGGTGGTATAGCCAAAATCTTTGATAGAAAAGCCTCAGTCTGAAGAGCTGCGTGTCGCAGTCTGGATGGAGCTGCTTTGGCGTGTCTCCATAGAGAAGCTGATCTCCTGACTGCTGGGCAGGACTTTTTGATAGCTGCTGATTGTACTTTGACCGTAGCATCAACCTGGTGACAAAGGAATGTAGCTGGCATCGTGTCATGAAGGAACAAAAATCCTGAGAAGAGCCAAACTGCAATTATCCTCAGATGAGGAGCTCCACTCCCTCAGGTGTAGCTCATCAAGGCTGATGATCCTGCTCTTGTCAGAGAACTCAGGTGTGGATGTTTGTCTTGTTTGTCAGAAATCTGTGGCTTTGCAGGAAGTCAGTTTCCAGAGGCTGTGGATGGGTGGAGAGGAAATGCATCAGGGAGCTGAGATGTGGCTCATTGTGTCTCTGTTTATTTTCAGGATTCCAGACTATGGGGACACAAGCAGATGTAAGTGAGATGGGCTAAATGCTAATCCCTAGGCTGCGGGAAGCAATACATTTTTATAGAGCGTGTGGTCGGTT
The DNA here is from genome assembly GCF_963082525.1 of Nesoenas mayeri. Classification (NCBI taxonomy): domain Eukaryota; kingdom Metazoa; phylum Chordata; class Aves; order Columbiformes; family Columbidae; genus Nesoenas; species Nesoenas mayeri. The sequence goes on along the minus strand of NC_137565.1, from coordinate 5,545,152 downwards.
GTCTCACGTAAACATAGGTAAATGTGCAACCAGGTTTTGCACAATAGGATATTTAAAGTATTCTGGGAATGAGGCCCCTTTTTTCTGTGGGGCGGGAGCAGGTGACTGAGTCCGTGTTTGGGTGCAAAACAAACGGGCACAGCTGGGGTTCAGCTTTCCCAGAGGGTTTCACAGCACTGCAGCGCAGTCTCGTGCTCTGAGATGCGTTAGGCTGTTTGCTTATAGCACTGAAGGAACATGAGAAGTGGGTAATTCCTTAGAGAAATGGAGGAAACCCAGACTAGTAAAAAAAGGCCTAAGAGGTTATTGATATTGTGTGTGTGTGGATCTCCTGCTGAGAAAAGTCAAAGTTTGACAAGGCACCAAAATGTCCCTTTGCTCACCACGCGATGGTGGTGACGGCAACGAAAGGCTCCGGGAGCAGTTGGGCTAAAGAGGGAAACTTGTCCCAGTAAGGGGAAAAAGCCGCTCAGCTGACAGGGATCCCACTTTCCACGGTGGATCCTGGATGGGTTTAGATCTGATAGGAGACCGGTGAGCTGGAAAGACCTGCTTTGCCTTTGTGTCGGATGGTCTGGTCACCTTCTGGTGGCGGAAGAGGGCTTCCTCCCACTGGTGACGGCACTTGGGAACGTGCTGGTCCACGCGTGACTGGGGCACGTCCAGCTGCTCCGTGTCCCTGGCCGTGTGGCTTTGCGTGAGCTGTGTTTGCAGTGAACACCCCAAACCCGGGTGGTCCCCGGGGAATCCTGCGGTAGAGGGGAGGAATCCGAAGTGCGTGACATCCGCGCCCGGAGGATTCCACCTGCCAGCCCCCTGCCAAGTTTGTCTGTTATTAAAGCTCCTTTCGTTAAATTTCTGCTTTTCCAGTGTTAATGTTCACATATCGCTTCAGGGTTTTGAGTCAATATTCAACAGTTTGAAAGGAAAGCGGGCATTCAGAGTGGAGCATATGGATGTCCTGAATTTGTAGATCCCTATACTTCAGATAAAATATTTACTAGGTAAAGATTTATAGATAATGCAAAACCTTTTGCTGCTGTTGAGTAGTTCAGTTTTAACCTGTGACATTTACAGTATTAAAAAAAAAATGAAGGCATTTTTACTTTTTATGAATTCTGCATTGAAAATATATTTAAGGATATAAATGCCAAGACTGGCGGGTCCTGCTGAAGCATCTTCACACTCTGGAGCGTGATTGGGGTGCGGGAGAAGCTCCCAGGGATGGTCCATGGGCTTTGGATCAGCTGGATGGAGAAGCCAGGGAAGAAGGAGAAACTGAAGTTCAGGTTTTGCAGGTCTTAACGTATTATTAATAACACAAGGACTTCTTAGATTGTTCACTGAAAAACTGAAGAATGTTCAGGTTGATACACAATAGCCTATAAATAATCACGAGTCATATTTTGTTAATATGGCAACACCGTTGATGTATATAATAAGCTTCCAAAGATTGTTTTACACACTGTCGAGTATTTTTCACTGATGAAGGAATTAATATAGCATTTAAAAAATTAAAGTGAGATAATTTTGAATTAAAATCGAGAGCAAACAATTGTGGGGTTCAGAGATTTACTAACTGTCCAATATATTAATGTGCAAAGCTGTTGTGGGACAAATAATTCTCCAAGTGTGCTTTGATGGAATGATTTATTATTCCTAAATGCTTGCCGAAAGAACATTGAATGTTTTCCTGTGTTTGAATGTACAGTTTCTAAGCTGGATACATTTTAATGTTTAAAAACTTTGTGTATATCAAGCTTGTTGTAAAATACTCCTTTTGTTCCTATGTTACTGATGCAACACTGGATAGTTTAATTCCACACTAGATATTTTATGTTAAACAAATAAATAGTTTTTTCAATATAAATGCTCTTGGCTGTTCTAGGGGACCCTTATGAAGGGTCACTTTACTATTTTTTGGTGTGTTCAGAGATTTGGGGTACACGCTGCTCTGTGGGATCTGCCGGGGCCCAGCGCTTTGCAGATCCAACCCATTTTGTGTGTGTTTTGTGCATATGGGCATAATGAAGAGGCTCAGTGTGTGTCGGTGCTTCGGGGCAGGGAGGGTTCCATCCATTTATTTACCTATCTCATAGTTATAAAACAGAATGAAGCGCATTACCCTGACTGTAGCCCTTACCCTTTAAATGATATTCTTACTTTTGATGTCCAGTGATTTACAAACCTATGGCTGTTTGTGTCCGAGTCAAAATGACTAAGGAGCTGCAAATACTTTGCATGCCAACATGTGTGTTCTCGTCTGTCTTCCTTCTCCCAGCGTGTGCAGCCACTGACAGTCCCCAGGGAGATGTGGAGTGATGATTCTGGGGTGTTGCTGTGGAATTTGCATTTGGGGCCCCATCTGTGCCCCCACGGAGAAAGCAGCACGCAAGAGGTATTTGAATATTACCTTTATTGTGTGCACGTATTAACTCTTGGCCTTCTAGCAAATAAGCAAAATTAGGCTGCAAATAAAATGATGATTTCTGTTTGATTTCCAAAAGGCCGGGTCAGATCCCAGGACAGCTGCTCCTACCGGCTTTAAGATCAGCAGAATCAATTACAAGCTGTGCACGGATTTGTTACAGCCCCGCTCACCGGGTGATTTTGGATCTACAGCAGCGCAAACGGGAGGAGAATCTGGTCCTTAATATCCCATTTGGAATAAGTGAAACAGAGCAGGTGCTGTTTCACTGTGTGGCATCTACTGATGCGGTATCACAGACCATTTGCTTTAGCATTCATCAATGGTAAATTTTCTCTAGCTATTGTTTTCTTTTTTCTACTCTTTTGTTGCTCATGGATCAGGTGAGCTGCCACATCAAGTGGGAAACCCTTTTGAGAGACAGACTGGATGTGACGGCGGCTCCTCGTTTTCTCATCGCTGCCATCGACTGCAGATTGTTCCCTTGGACTCAAGTGCCATAGACATGAGAATTCCCATGCGATGTCCCTTTGCCGGCGCTGCAGGTGTCACCGCGGAGGCAAACACAACCCCCTGCGCCTTTACAGAAGTGGGGGAGGACGGGAAGGGGACGGGGCAGCAGCTGCTGAGAAATTCCAGCCCTTATGGTGAGAGTCACCATTGCTGCTTTTGTAAAAGGGCAGACACTTAGCAGACGCTCTCAGCACAGCTCATCAGAGTTTCTCTCTTCCGTGGTAGAACTGGAGCAGGATGAAAGGAGACGGGTCCTTGGACAGGGAACAGTGCTGGTGCCAGGCTGAGCCCAGGCAATGTGCGCTTTAATGGGGCTGGTTTAAATTCAGGTGCTTGGGAGGGAACAGGACCCAGCGGCACCGCAGCATCTCGTGCACCAGATGCAGCTGCCTGGTACATCCCAAACCAGGCTGGGGAGCTGTTTCTGGCGCATGGAGTCTGACAGACAGAGAAGCTGCATCCAGATGAGTAAGAAACAGTTGGTTTATCTGCGAGGAGAGCGAGCCAGGCACTGTGTGCTGGGCTTGGGACAAAACCAGCCTTTGCATTTGAGGTTAATGCTTCTTGATCATTCACTACTTTGTGATTTTTAAAAAAAAATATTATTATTTACCTGGCATAGAAAAAATCAGCCAAACTGTATCTTCAGAACGCTGTGTTGGGTCCCCAGCAGTGGCACTGAACACTCCTGAGATATCACAGCCCCCGGGAGCTGTCCCCAGGTCCTTTGGGGGGCACAGCCACCCCGAGGCAGCTCCTCTGGGAGCCGCTGCTCCAGCCCTGTCGCACGGAAATGAGAAACTGGAGGGCCCGTGGGAGTTTTAGGGACAAGAACAGCTATTTTGCATGTCCTCTCTGCTATATATAGAGTCTGGCAAGTACACAGGGCTGGAACATGTTGCTTTTGTTGCTAAAAACATCATTTGGAAAGCCCATTTTAGGCGACGGCTGCTGTCTAGTGCCAGATACACTAACCAGGTGCTGCAGACCCATGCTCTGTCCTGACATGAACGTAAGAAAAGCCATTGTAACTGCAGCACGTGCTTTTGGAGCTGTTGTTACTGCCCTGGGAGCTTCAGAGCTTCTTCCTACTAAGGAGCTTTTGCCTCCTGGGGGGAAGCTTGCGAATCTAATTACACACTGGGTGTCAGAGCAGCCAGCGAAGTCCTCAGGTGGCACCGGCTCCGTTTCAGATCCTGCCCCATCGTGCAGATGAACTGCAGGACTGTCGAGGTCGCAGCTGAACCCTGCCTGCCCTTTGCAGACTGATCCCCAGGACAGAAGTGCGCTTGGTCGGAGATAATTAGTCCATTTTTTAAAGCACTTCCTTTGGGGAGGTGGAGGGAAATAGGGTGTCTGGCAAACGGCAGTGACAGAACTGGCAGCGACCTGAAAACGAGACGCTACGCACGGGTGTTGGAGCTGGCGGGAAGGTTGAATGACCCACGTGTGTCGCTGTGTTATTCGCATCCTCCTGCTGTGATTTCCGAGCTGCTGCTGTCACAGGATCCCTGGGCAGCGGGCGCCTCACAAGCGGGGCTGGGCCAGGCGCTGCTCCTGCAGGATGCTGCCGAAGAGCCGGGCTGCTGCCATGGCACAGCCCCAGTGGATGGTGATCCCGAACCCGCCGTGGCCATAGTTGTGTATCACCTGGGGGAGAAGAGAAGGGGCTGGTGCCAGGAAAGCTGCAGCGGAGCCCTCCAGGCAGCGAGGAGCCACAACAGCAGCTGGGGACGTCCTCAGTGTCTCCAGGTTGAGCCACGATCGGGGAGCTCAGCTCAGTGACCTGCTGCTCTGTCTCTCCCTCCAAAGGCCACTGGAGATGCAGCAGAAACACTCTGAGGTTCATCCTCTGCCTGCCCAGCCACCCCGAAACGCAGCGGCCGTGTTCCTCAGAGCACAACACGTTATGTTCCCCTTGGGTTTGTTAAATCACTTCAGCGGGAGCCCTGCCTCAGCACTGGGATCAATAGCTACACCTCTCCGTGCCAAGGCAGCGCAGATACAGTGCTGATAACAGAACAGAGCAAGCCAAAAATTAATTCAAATACAGCATCGCTTTGAACTGTGCTCTGGACTTGGCCTAAATACACCGTTTTCTTTCCAAGACTCTCCAGCTAAAAATTGAGTATATTTTCATTACATTTAATTACATGTTGCAGTCATCATCTCCTTTGGCGCTTTAATCTCTTCTTTCAAGCTGTACAGAGACATATGCACACAATCAAACTGAGGATTCCCTCTGCAGCTCTGCTGCCGAGCATTCAGGTGACAGCACTGATGAGGGACGTGGTCCTACACCAAAAGCTGCTGTGCGGAGGTCCAAGAATAGGTGGCACGCTTTAACTATGCTGTCCCCACTCCCTTTTCTCTTAAAAGATATCTAGCAGTGTAAGGCAACTTAAAGAGCTGCTGTGCTGGGGAAGTTTTACACTAGACACCCAGCTTTACCTACACAGAGGGATTTTGCAGAGCCCCACGGCAGCTACAGCCCCACCAGCATCTCTCTGCGCCTTCACCGTGTTTCATTTCGTGCTGCTGCTGTGTTTTGAACGGGAAGAAAGCTCGAGAAATCCAATCTTTTGCACTAACAACCTGGTGTCAGTGCTGGAGGCCCTGAGCGTTTTATCAAAAGCTGTGTATTGGGTTTTATTAAAAGGAGATATGAAGCTTGCGTGTACAAGGGCTGTAAAGCTATTGGCTTTGAGCAGAAAACCACGCTCCTTAAACGCTGACACCGAAACATGGTTTACATGTGCCTCATGTGGTTCTGGCAGCAGCAGAGCCTGTGCAGAGCCAAAGTTTTTCTCCCATTTGAGTTTTTTTGGCCTCTATTAAGGACTAAGCTCCAGCTGCAGGTTTTCCTTCGGCAGGAGCATTCCCTGCCCACTCTCCCTATAAAAATCCATCAAAACTTATTATCTTTGACGCTCATCTCTGGCACTGGGCTGAAACATCTCAGGTTCACAGAGAGGAGCCGGGGCAAGGACCGATGGGTGTGGGGCTGAAGAGCAACAGCGTTGCTGGATGTTGGTGCTGTGCTGCCCAGGTCGCAGTGACAAATGCACAATTAACATGGGGGTTAACGGCCCTGGGGGGCCGAGCGCGGTACCTCTGCCTGGCCGTGCCCGTGGCGGAGGGTCTCCCGCTCCAAGCGAACCCGGGGACGCGCTGGTCTCAAGCCGCTCCACTCCTCCACGATCTTTGCTTTCTGAAAGCAAAAGCCCGTCAACACCTGCACCACATTTCTCCGAATTACAGCACCAAAACTCCTGGCACTAAGTAATCCATAAGTTGGGGGCTCTTGCAATGAGCAGGGACAGAAGCTGCTGCACCGGCTCCTGCGATGCTGCAAGAGGCAACTGGACAGAACCATCTGGGATCACCAAAGGGACCTTCAGAGCTCACCCAGTGCCACCCCTGCCATGACAGGGACATCTGCACCAGCTCAGGGTGCTCAGAGCCCCGTCCAGCCTGGCCTGGGATGTCTCCAGGGATGGTTCATCCACCACCTCTCTGGCCAACCTGGCCCAGGCTCTCACCACCCTCAGGGCAACAATTTCTTCCCCATGTCCAGCCTGAATCTCCTCTCCTTTAGTTCAAAACCATCACCCCTTGTCCTATCACAACAAGCCCTGCTGAAAAGTCTGTCCCCATCTTTCTTATCGGCCCCTTTTAAGTCTGGAAAGGCTCCTCTGGGCCCTCTCCAACAGGTCCATGTCTGTCCTGTGCTGAGGACCCCGGGGCTGGATGCAATACTCAATATATGACCATCACTCATGTAAAGTTTCCAATTTTGCAGTTTGTCCTCAGTGCCCACCCCTGTGGCCTCCCCATGTCCCCCTCCCGGGGTCGGGTCACCCACCTGCAGCGCAGGGAGCAGCCGGCAGCAGCTCTCCCAGATGGTTTTGTGGTCCTGGGCGCTGTTTTCTTCATTCCAGTTTCCATGCTGGTAGATCCCACCCAAGACTGTCAACTCACTCCTGCACCAAAAGCCAAAGGAGATAAGTGGCGGTGAGTGTCCCCAGCTGTCCTTTGCTGGGCCATCACGCGGAGGGACTCTGCGCATCTGTGATTTATGGATTCTCTTACATCCTGAGCCTGCAATGTATTCCTGCTGGAAAAGCTCTCATGCCAAGCAAGAGAGCAGTGCCTGCTCACGAGCGAGTCATTCATTAAATACTATCAGCACCCAAAACGCCTTTCCCTGAGCAAAACAAACAGTTAATTTATCCTTCTGTCAGACAGCTCTGCTCCTGCCTGGCTGGGGAAGCGTTGGAAGGGATGGGATGGGATGGGATGGGATGGGATGGGATGGGATGTCTGTGGCGGAGCACAACGGGACAGATTGCTGCCGCTCTGAAGCTCTGCGGGTTAACAGAGAAGAGACGGGGTACGGCTAGGGAGCTGGGGACATCTGTACCTGCTGTGACCTTTGAAAACCTTGTGTGAGCCCCGGGCAGCACAAAGACAAGAGGGGAGCAGGGGGGAGCCCCTGGGGCCGAGCTCTCTGGTGTGGAAGAGACGTGCTCTGCTTGACCCAGCTGCATCCCCACAGCTCCAGCTCAAACAAACACAGGGAGAGGAATTCACACGGGACCGTGATCAGAAATTGCTTGGAATACTTTGCCTGGGGGCTGTGAGCATCCAAAGTTCCTATTTACACAACGGCTTATTGCCTAATCCTGAAATATTCGCACAATAGGAAGCGCCAGGAACGCAGCATTCGAGTTACAGCTTAAAAACCCCTTTCCGTTGCCAAAGCGGGGTAGACGGCTGCTCTCAGCAGGAAACAGAGGCGGGATGAACAGCAGACGTATTTATTTATCCTGCAGTTTATCTCCCTGGGTACACGCAAGAAAGCTGCTGGTGGGAAGCAGGCGGAACAGACAAGGTAGGAACTGGAAGCCGGGCTCTGAACGGGCACCACCACTCGCTGAGCTTGGGGGACGGTCCTTTTGGGGCCAGGATCTCAACTGAGCCCTTCTCACCCCTATGGGGACACAGAAATAAGGTTTTCCTCTGAGATTCCTCCTGGGTTCCCTTAGGGAGGTGATATGGACCCTGTGTGGGCGCTGAACTGGGTGGGATGTCCTCAGGAGATGTGTCACCAGCAGCCGCAGCACTGCTCAGGATAACGGCGCGGAAAGGCTGAGCTTTCAGGGTAGGCTTTTAATGAAGTAAAAAGGATTCCTGCCACTGGTTTTAATGGACCAGAAGAGCCTTTCGTCACGATGAGCTGCTGTACAGCAGTTTTGTCAACACCATGGACAAAAGAACCAATTATAAAGGTGAAAACAAAGGATCTCCCCCAAAGTACCTGCCCCACTCTCAGTGTTTGGCTCTTTGGAGGACCTGGCTAGGATTGGCATTTTGCTTTGGTGCGATTATTTCTTGGAAAAGGACAGGACTGGGGACATTGAAGCCCCGTGTTGCTGGCACCTACCCTGGTATGATGTACGGTGAGTTGTAGATCCCAGATTCGATGTCATGAGTGATGATGAAATGCTTCACCCATGGGGCCAGGACCTGGGAGACGAAGGGCAGAGGGTCAGGGACAGCGGGAGAGCCGGGTCCGTGGCTTTGGGGGGTGGCGGGACGAACATGGGCAGCTTGGCAGCCACGGGGTCTGCATGGGGTGTCCTTCCTTCTGCATCAGCTCCATGGACATCCTCTTTTCCAAGGATTTTATGTCTTTTTATTATCAGCATTATGCCTCTGGCCTCCTCCCACCTTCATTTGATGAAAAACCGGGCTGGAGGCTCAGGGCATCCCCACGGCTGGACCAGTAACCGGATCCAGGTTTTCTGCTCCGGCCTCCATGCACAGGAGGGTTTTACGTGACCAACACTTGCTGGGAATCAGGACCTGATCCCAGTGTGGGTCCAGCCCACAATCCCATGATTTGCCCCAGAGGGCACAGGTGCACTGGAACAAGGAGGGAACACACGGGCCCCGCACCCCCTCACCTTTATGACCTGTCCACGGCCGGGCTGGAGCTCCGAGTCGGGCTGCAGCTCCCCCGCGCGCACCCCCGTGCAGTTGATCACAACATCCACACCCTGGGCAAACAGCTACGAAGAGACAGAGACAAGGGCTGAGCAGCACGGGCAGCGACGCTGCCCCCGGGGCACGAGATTCCTGCATCAGAGCCGAGCCAAGTCCCGCTCCAACCATCTGGTGATGAATAAACCATCAGGGCTGGATCCCAGGCACAGCCCCCCCAGCACAGCTCCCGCTGAGACCCCACGTCTGCAGTAAGGAGAATATTTGCAATTTAAGGGAAAGCTGTACTGCCGATGCTTGGCTGCATGTTTGCTCAGCGCCAGCAAAACGCGCTACCTCATCCCCTCTCGGCCATCTCGTGACACCCAAGAGCCTTTATGTTTCCCGGTAGAATTTGTCCGGTGTACTCTTGCTGCTGGCCCTGTCCTGGCTATGCCAAGGGACACCCACACGCTTGCTGCATGTTTCTTCTCCACATCAGGACGGGGCTGTGCCTGCTCTGCTCCAGCTCCACATCGCCACTCACCTCCTGGAAAGATTCCACCTTCTTATGGAAAAACTTCACTCCTCTCTGTGTTAGCCTGGGAAGAACAAGTTCATTTCTTACCAGTAAATTAAAAACAAACGTACCATTCAAATTATCACCTGTAATTGACACCCAGAGTGGGTACAGCTTGGTGCTCCTTATAAACAGCCGTGGTTTTCTCAGTGGGCCCTAATGACCTCCAGCCTTTAGCTCATCCACACCCGCCTCTCATGTCCTGCCAGCCAGAGCAATGGGCACCGGCACAGCCCGGCGGCTCCGCACTCACCGGTTGCTCAGCCACGGCAGGTACCGCCTGCCCTCCAGCACCATCGCCGTGTTGAACCAGCCGTAGCTGAAAGCAGAACAAGGAGCCATAAGGACCCGCAGCAGCTCTGCAGAACCATCCACCTCCACCCCAGCGCTCCTGACGGCCGCTGCAGCTCTGGGATCCCAATTCCCCCTTGCACAACAAGTGCAGGATTCTTTTTTTTTCCCCTGTTTACAGCATAAAACACCTTCTGCTGGTTTCCTTCCCCCAGTTTGACAGTATCTGGTGAAGTAAGAGAGGAGCTGGGATGGTTTCCATGCTAGGCTGCTGGTTTTTTGGCTTGCTTGAGGTGTCTCCTACTCATTTTTAAGGCAAGCAAGGCCACCTCTGTGCCCACAGTTGGTCACCCTCGCCACCCCTCGACAAGGAGGTGCCTGGGGGAAAGCACATCAGTGACCCTCTGCAAAACACTGAGAAATACCTGTAACCAGGGAAGAGTTCCAGCTCTTTTGGTGTCAAGTTCCTGAATCCCAGGACAATGTTCTTCCAAGATGGGTCCTGCAACAGGGAAAAAGGTCTGAGCTCATTAATGAACCCAAATCACTGTACCAGCGTGGGACAGCAGCTGGGGAGGGGGACACAGCCTACCCTAAAGGTGTGTGGGCAGGTATAGCATAATTGGGGTAGGAAAAGACATAAAAGATCTTAAAGATCAAGTCCAGCCGCAGCACACCATGGCCGGAGAGGCTCTGCCAGGGTTCAGCCCTTGTTTTGTACTGACATTGCATAGGGGGCACAGAAAACACCGTGTCCTGGGCACACTGTCACAAGACAAACTTGGAAGGGTTTGGAAGCATTCAGGGCATCGTCTGGGAAGGAGCACAGCCCTTCCGCCCCTGGGCAGCCCGCGAGCTGGAGCCCGTCCCAGCCCTGGCTGCCACTGCTCCTTACCGGCACCGGCTGCACGAACAGGTTGTAGCCAGAAATGAGGAAAAGTCCCATTTCTGTCGCTGCTGGTGAGCCCAGGTGTCCGAGGAGATAATCAAACGTCTCTTTGTTCCAGACCCTGCGATGAAAACAGGAGAGCAGTGGTGCTGCCAGCCCCATGGAGCTGTGCCCAGGCAGCTCAGCCCCAGGGGGACATGGCACCATCCTCCTCCTCCTCACTCACGTCTCCTGCAGGTCACCACGGTCGCTCAGGTAGGGCTGCCACAAGCCGGCTGCCCCGTCGCTGGTGGTGTGGGGTGTGTAGCGGTCTGCGTAGATCTCCACGTGCAGGGCGGGCAGCAGGCTGTGGAACTGCTCGTGGATGCACAGGGCGGTGGAGAGGCCCATCACCCCGGCCCCGATGACGGCCACGCGCATGACTCTGAAATCACGAATGAGCGGGGCGTAGTTGGCTATGGGGCAGGGGAACGATCCCCATTGCTCACAGCAGCATCCTTGGCTCTTCCCTTCAGTGTTTTGTAACCACAATAAAGCTGTGGCTCAGCTGCCCACGACCGCACTCCCCTGCCCAGCAGAAAGAGCTGCGGTTCCTGGGTGCCTCCATCACCATCCTCCTCTTCCTCCCATCAGCCGGGCCCCTCACTCCCCTGTCTCTTCCCTCTTTATGGAGCTTTCATAGAACCCCAGCCTGATTGGGGTTGAAGGGACCTCTGGAGACCCCACAGTTCAAGGGTCACCAGACCAGATTGCACAGGGTCATGTCCAGATGGGTTTGAGTGTCTCCAGATAAGGGGACTCCACACCTGCTCTGGGCAGCCTGTTTTCCTGCCGGGCAGCCTGGAAAAAGCCCTGTGGTCACTGTCTGGGCAGGGAGCAACCACGGAGCAGGGGGAGGAAGGGCTGGGGTACAGCAGTGTGGGTCTCCTTGGCCTGGGGTACGGCCCTGGGTGCTCAGCTGCTGGTGCATGGGTACGGAGAGGGATGCCAGCAGCACGCCAGCCCCGCTCCTGAGTAAATTCTAACCTGTAGTTTAATTTAGATAAGGCGAAGTGCAGCATCTCTTGCTGTGAAAGGCAGCCCGCAGCGGGACTGACATTTGCCGGGATGGAGGGATGAGTCATCGGGACGGCAAAGCACCGACAGCAGCCGAGAGCTGTGCTGCTGCCCATCTGCTGCGGTTTTACAACCCACGGCTGCAGGAACCGGGGCAGCCGTGGGGACGCACTCCAGGCTGCCCTTCAGCACTAGCCAACGAGACACCTGCCTTACTGAAATACATATTTTTCAGCAGCTTACCTGCAGAGTGTGTGGTCCCTGGGGCAGTGCTGCAGTTTTCAGAGACTTCAGCAGAGCCACCTTCACGGACAGCTTGTTTCCAGCCCAGCAAACCACCCGCAGCACAGGGGTTGAGGATCACAGTCTGTCCCTGGACAACGGGGCCAAAGTTTGCGCTGCGGCCCCGGGGAGGTGGAGTCCCCCGCACCGCACCCCGTGTCCCACTGGCAGCGGCTCCGCAGTCACCGCTCTGAAAGGAAAACGGGGTCACCACAGGCTGAGGCAAAATGCCATCGCTGATACTTGTCACCACGGTGACTGCTGGCTGCCCCCCCGCAGGCCCTGGCTGGTGGGGACACAGGGATGGGACTCCCCAGCCACCAGATTCCTGTGAGATCTGGGAAAACTGGATGCTGTGGTGCTGATTTTTGTGTGGTAAGAGAGAAATGGCATTGCCTCCCTCCTGACAGACCCCAGTAGCCGTGCCACCCTGCTTCCTGCTCAGATGGCTTCATTTATTGCTTCTAAGCTCGTCTCCCTTCACAAAACCCCCAATTTTGGGTTCTGGGCTGAAAAGCCAGGTTTCTGACGGCGCAAAAACCATCACCAGCAGCAGAGGCAGCCCTGGAAGCACAGACCATGCTTGGGCAGAGTTGCTACACTCAGGGATTTTATTGTGCTTAAAGCTTTTATAAGAAGTGTAAGGAAGACAAAATAAACGAGAACTAATCTTCTGAACAGCCAGGTTGCAGACACATCTCCGAAGTTCCAGGCTCAAGGTTTCAGCCCTGCAGCACAACCCACCACAGGTGCCAGGGATTTGGTCCCACAGAAGGCAGAGGAAAGGCAGAAATCAACGAGGATGGCATGGGAAAGCCAAGGCTGCAGACTCCCAGGGCTTAAGCACCCGGTACCTTTGACGCTTTTGGCAGCAGAGCACATGTTTCCAGCCCCAGTATTGTTGCAGGCACTGCCGTCCTGCTTCCCAATGCCGGGCAGAAGCACCAGCAACTGAACGGCCCCATCCAGGCAGCTCCACAGCTCAGGATCCCACTCGTGGTGCCGTGAAGCTGGAGGTTCATCCGCCACACGTGCTGCCCCATGGCCGCATCCTCCCAGGGATGCTGCCCGGAGATGTTGTCCAACCTTGGGCATCCAGCCCCCTCTTGCTCACCCCCCTTAGCAGCGTGGCAGGGATGGAGGGGGGAAGGCTGCTACCCACCGGCCTCAATTATTAAGGGCTTGCCATGCAATCAGCAAAGCCTCTTACGCTAATTACCCCATTACTCGTCTGCCTCTCGCATTTGGCACCGCTGACTCCTCGCACTTTCTTCGGTCCAGTTTGAAGGAGGCTCCCGGCTGCCACACCCTGACACCCTTCAGGTGCCTTCGGGGGGAAGATCAGACCCTGCCGACACTTTTTGGGGCGACGGGGCCACCGCCCCCGTGTGCGGGGCCATGCGCGCCCCGCCCCGCGCAGCGTGCGAGTGCCCGGGGGAAGCTCCGCCCCGCCCCGCCCCGCGCAGCGTGCGAGTCCCCGGGGGAAGCTCCGCCCCGTCCCGCCGCCGCAGCCGCCTCGCTCCTCCCCGCTCCGCCCCAGCCCACCCCGCTCCTCCCCGCGGCCGGGCGGGCTGCGCAGCCGCCGGGGCGGTGGAGGCGGCCGGCGCCCCGCAGCCGCGGCTGTAGCCGGGCCCCGCCGACGCCATGGCGCTGGTCACGCTGCAGCGCTCGCCGACCCCCAGCGCCACCTCCTCGGCCAGCACCAGCGAGGTGAGCCGGGCCGGGCCGCGGGCGGAGCGGGGACGGGGAGCGGGGCGGGACGCGGCCCCTCAGCGCCTCGGCTGGGCCCGCGCAGCGGCCCGCGGAGCTTCACGGTCCTCGGCCAGGGCCCCCCACAGCCCCTCCCGGCCCCCGCCCAGCGCCCCCCAGCCACCGCAGCCCGTTCCCCTCGCCACCCCCCTGGTGCTGCCCCGCGGGGCTGCCGGGCTGATTCAGGCCCGGGACCGTCCCGCCCTGTCCCCGCTGGCCGTCCCCTCCTCGGCGCCAGTCAGCTCCGTGTCCCCCACCGCTGTCACCCCACTCGAGCCGTCCCGCAGCATCAGCCTGGGCGGGCTGAGCCGCGGGGCTGTGCCCTTCTCCGCACGGTGGGTCCCGGGCAGCACGCTGGGCCTGTCAGTGGAGCAGCTGTGCCTGTCCCTTGTCCCCTGACCCCCCGCAGCCGCCACTTCCTGCCCGGGGGATGCGCAGTGTCACCCCCTGTGTGATCCCTCTGTCCCCGAGCTGCAGTGGAACCACCCTGGGGGCTCCCCGAGGCAGCCGTGGTCAGTTCCCTGCTGCCAGAGCAGCTTCTGGCCCGCTCCACCCCATACCGGTGTGATGTCCCCATGTCGCAATATCCTTGTGTCATGCTGTCTGCTGTCACTCCTTGCCACAGCACAGCCCGCACCACACTGCTGCCCTCTCCTCCTTCCCAGCTCTGTTGCTCCGGGGCCAGGTACCCACCACTTCACCCGCTGTCCCTGTAACGCTCTTCTCCATGTGTCCCAGTTCTGCAGGAACAGGCACCCTGCGTGTCCCTGCTCTGCTGCCTGCCCCCTTCACCCTGGTACCCCAGAAACACCTTCCTCTGCCCAGCCTTGGGCTTCTGTTTCCCTTCACCACAGCTCCCACGCACCATCCAAACACAGCTGCACCCTCCAATTGCTTTTCTTCTTCCCCGTGGATCCATTTTCTCCTCCTGACCTCTTAAGACCCCCAAAGACAGGCCTGGTGTTTCCCTGTATATCCTCCCTGTGTATCCCTCTTCCCCCCCACCTCTTTCCGTTGGTGCTTGCTGCCTTCGGCTTTGCTTTGTCCCACCAGGTAAACAATCCTATTTGTCACCTGTCAGGTCCCTGTGAGTCCCCTGATGAGCTGGTCGGGGGCGGGCAGGCGGGAGGGGGTCAGTGCCGCAGGGCTCGCAGGTTCTCGCTCTCCGGAGGGGCCGTGGGGTTCCCTTTGCATGGCCCTGGCTGGAGACCTGGCTCATCCCTTCCTGCTCCAGCTGTTCTGCCCGCAATCCAAGTTGAGTGGTTTGGGCTCCTGAGGCTGCAGGAACACGCTGTGTTCATTCAAGAACTTGAAGACAGGACTTGTGCTTCTCTGAGGATTTTCCAGCAGGATTTTTGTTGAGTTCTTGTTTAGACAGAGTCTTAAATGAGACCTAGTGGCCACCTGATCTACACAGATGTAAAGGAGCTGTAGCTCTCTTGCAGGCAGTGGAATTAGACGGGGTTTAGCTGATGCAGGTGGGAGGGAACTCAAGGCAGGATGGCTCTCCCCTTGGTACATATACCTCTGTTAGACATTGCATTGTGGAGGAGCTCTGTGTCAGTTGTTATTGTTTTCAATGGGGTAACCACACAGTTCTCCCTTTTCCTCTCCAAAATGCTGCCTCGAACTTGCCGCCTGGTGTTGTCCCCTTCTGTCACCAGCATCTGTGGCTCAGGTGGCTTCCAGAAGAAGATATCAGCTCCCCTTCTGTTTGAATGGTCGCTTCTGGCATGAAATACCATAGAACTTTACCTTGTCCTTTTCCAAATGCAGTGTATTGATTTTTGCAAAGTTAATTTCAAAGAAAAATCACATTGAAAAGTGCTAACATGATCCCTGATCTTTTATAATCTTTCTCATAAGGAAAATGAGGGCTTTTCAGGGCTTTTAGCCTAATGTGAGGGATTAGTATAATATTTTTTTAAATGGAAAACGATGACGAAACATCCTTGCTAATTGTGAGTGTGCAGCTCGTGGGGGTCTGGCCCCAGTGTCCATGCCATGCGAGGGGTCCATGGCCTCACCTGTGTGGAGCATCGTAAACCCTGCCAGCTCGGAGGGATGCTCTGAGCTAAACAGGTCAGAAGGTGCCTTGTTTTGCTTTTACTGCAGCTTTTTAATAGGAAATACAGGGAGAATCGACTTTGAAAGCAAGTCACCTTCTGCAGATGAGCCTGGAGCAGCTTCAGGGCCCGGCTCTGCTGCCGAGCCGCAGCTGAGGACGTTCATGACTTCACAGTCGCATTTGTTTAAAAAAGTGAAGTTTTTCTCCCTTTTGTTGCTACGTGACAGACCCAAACAAACAGGAGAGTGACTTACAAAGGCCAAAAACCTGCCAGCCCTTCCCGGAGCTGGGGGATCTGCTGGCGGGGGGCACTGGGGCTGGGGGTGTTCCTGGGGCTCTGCTGCCCTGGCCGGGCCGGCTCTGCGCTGCTGCACATTGTAAACAGACTAAAAATAGCGATGGTATGTTTCTCGCCATCAGCTGCAGTCATTTTGGATGGTCTCCGTGTATCGCTTTTCCTCCAAATGGCCATATTTCTGACATCCGGCCGGCGCGGTTGCGTTTGGGGTTTGTTCCTGCAGGTTGTGAGCAGAGCAGCTCCTGGGCGCTCTGGCCTCCCCAGTCTGAGCTTGGAGGGCTGAGGAACAGCCCAGGTCCTACATACACACACAAAACTTCAAGCTTGAATGTTTTACATGAAACTACTTGCTTATTTTTTTACTTCTACAAAACCACCTGGAAACAAGTAACCATTCCAATGGCCTTTATTTGATGCGGGTTTTAGTCAATGTTGTAGTAAATAACAAGGTGGTCCATGGGTGTTAGCACTGGTGGAGAGTGATTTCTTAAAGGCTTGCATCCCTCCAGCTTCATCAGGCTCTGGTGTGTTGCAGGGTTGATGGTTTTCCTGTTGCAGGACAGTCTGTAAGGTCCCTGCTTCGCTTCTTGGATCTGAGCCATCTCACCAGTGCACCCTTGCCCTCCAAGGGGTTGCCCCTGGCCCTTTCTCTTCTGCTTACTTACACTGGACCTAAGGAGGAGAATTATCTTTGAGCCTTTTTTCTTTTTCCAATCATCTCTGGATGCAATTAACCCCGGCCCTGTTTTTCTTTAATATGTAATTCTGTCCTAAAGCTAACAGGGACCTTGGAAGGGGTGGCTGGAAAGCACAGCTGTGTGGAAGTGTTTCTCTGTGAAAGTGGGCTCAAGTCAGCTGGCACACTTCTGTTCTGATTAAATAAAGTGTAAGGGCCAGTAATGTCACCTGAGCAGCCAGATTTGCTGCCAGGGGGACTTTCCACTGGTGTCCAGTGAAGAAGTTGTAATACATGCCTGCCATCCTGTTTATCAGGAGGGCAGCAGACGTAGGACTTGCTGATGGCTGGGCAACCAGGTGAGCATTGTCCTAGCCTGGGGACACATCTTCTGCCAGCACCCAGGTGGAGGTGGCCAGGTGGCAGCGTTAATTTGTGCCCAGCTCTTCGTCACCAGCCTTCGGCCGGGACAGGTTCTGCTCTCACGTGTGTGCTCAGGGGGAGCGATGTGTCTGTGCCCGCGGTGACGTCGCGGTTGGCGATCTTCAAACCCATCTGTGCTCTAGGACCAGCTTGCAGGATTAGGACCTAATAGCTTTAAAATCCCCGTGAGCCCCTTTGTCATCCGGCACCGGGTGCTGGTGGCATATATGGCCAGGGAGTCTCATTTATCCCCAGCACTGGAATGAAAACCCCCACGAAATACAGCTGCCCAAAACCTGTTATTGCAAGCGTGGTTTTAAAAAGTGTGGGGATTTTTTTTAAAGTTGTAGTATGGAAACAACCAGTGTGTAACTTTCTCTGTATCCTTCTTTTCTCCCCTCAGCTGGAGGTTGGCAGTGATGAAGAGCGTAAATTAAATGTGAGGTAAGCAGAGTTATTTGGCTCTAAACATCGTTTCCACTGTTGTGAATTGTTTGCTGTTTAACTGAGTCCTGATCCTGCACAGGACTCCGGCGTCGAGCATGTACCTTTGCCCAGAGGGGATGGCATGGTCTGCACACAGCTGGACACCGGGGATGCTCTCCCCCTTATCAGTTTAGTTTCGAGAGGAGCGTTTAATGAACTGAAAGCATAAAAGAGGGTTTGTGGGTTTTGGTTTCTTTTTTTTTCTTGATGGGAAGCTGCTTGTCAGCTCTGACCACAGCACTTAACTGTTACTGCAGCATCTGTATTGCTGCTGCTGCTCTCTGGGGTTGGGGCTGTGGGTCAGAAAGGGGGGGATGCTCCTGGGATGGGCACGGGAGAGTTCTGCCCGTTCTTGGCTGTTAACCAGCAGGAATTTTGATTCCTTTGACACTGGGGTTGTGTGGAGCCACTTTCTTCATGCGAGGGGGAGGAAGGGGCTGAGATGTCCTGCTGGAGAAGGGAGAGGCTTCTCTTGCTGACACTATGCAGAGATCAGGAGTAGTGATGATAAAGCCAGTTTGGTGGGACCCTGGCCTAATGGGGCTCTGGGTGATTATGTGGATTGTTCACTCTAAACCCAGCTGTTGCAGACAATTCTTGCCCTCTAACTGTAAACTGAGAGGCAAAGTGTAAAAACACAGCAGTGGTCCAGCAGGCTGCGTCTCCCCGTTATGACTTTCTACTTCAATTATCTTGGTTTCAGGTAAAAGCAAAGCCAATCATGTTCCTGCTTGGAGTTCGATCTTGTTTCCATCCCATTTTGTGCTTTGAGACCTACTGCTGCAGAGCTGTAAAAGAGACACTGTCACAGTCTGATGGACTGAGTCTAGGACAAAGTGGAGTTGATTCGAAGCCTGGTTAACCTTGTGGTTTTGCAAGCAGCAAGTAGACATTAAGGCACCAACCGTCTTTACTCTGCAAGTGAAGTCAGAGAGCAGGAAAGCAGAGTGGCTCCTTTACAGAGTACGTGTTAGGCTTTGCCGTGTCTGTGTCCCGGGGGGTTTGTTGTGGCTGCAGCTGTCTGGGAAGCTGCCCCTGCTCGCTGTCCTGCTGGCGTGCACGGGGGTCACAAGCGTGCGTTTGGTTGCTGTGTGGATGGGCGTTTAGTGGCAGTCTGTAGTGTCATTCCTTAGCTTATTTCCTGCAAAATGCATTTTATGTCAGTTAAAGGGAAGTTCAGGATTCCTGGTTCTGCTCTCAGCTTGGTTGTGGGCTTATTGTGCAATTCAGGGCCTAGCAGGAGCACACTGAAGTCATGAATAGCAGCACATCCTTAATTCTTATGCCTTTTCCCATGTTGTATTAAAGAGTAACACTTAACCAAGCAGTATGATGGCCTCTTCTTTTGTGTATGTGGCTTTTGTGCTGAAGGAGGAAATACAGCTTTAGCCCTCTTCATTAGAAATGAACTCAGTGACAGTGTACAGATGAATTGTTGGTTTTGTGGCCCCTTTGGTCCATCTGGGCTTTTGCAGGCATGTGCATCCATCACTGACCAGAGCAATCGTGGGGATGGATGCGGTGAGACTGGGCTTAAAAGCTGAGACTTTTCTACTGGCCGTTGAGAAAAGCTGCAGCAGTGACTTTGGCTGCCGCAGTCCTAAGAGCTTCCTCTGTCCTTCAGTCTCTTGGGGCTGCTCTTCTGTACACAAATTTCAGGATAAGAATCTGGTAATTAAGTCACTAGACAGACCTTGAGAACAGGATGGCTCTTGCGCAGAGCCCTGGCTGTACCTGGGGAAACACTGCTGGGGACCGAAGAAAACGTGTGGCCTGAGTGTAGACAGAGCATAGATGACAAATGCAGCTCCTCTGGCAGGGAGGTGGGTAGATCCTGTCCTTGTCCTGTCCCCATTCTGTCCCCTCCTGCTGGCAGCTGCTCCGGATCCGTTCTCAGAGACTTTACCCAGTGCCCATGGGGTGGCAGAATTGTTCAACTTCATTGTGCTGCTTCTCCGACAGCTGAGCCCAGGTCTGAAAAACCCACAGGACGGGCTAGGGTGGTGTTTGTGAATCTTTAAATCCTGGTCCAGCCATGCTGGAGATGGAGGTGACAGCTGTGCTTTGTCACACGTGCCCCGGGTGCAGGGCTTGGTGGCCCAGTGCCCGACTGTGCAGACCTCAGGGATCCGAACGGTCAGAAAAAGGACAGGCTGGTGCAGCAGATCTTCCTTATGGTTTCTGTCATCCCGAAATGCTTTGCTTTTTTTTTTTCTCTCCCTTCATGAAACAGCTTCTACCCTAAAATAGACTGAGTGGACATGTTCTATGTTCGGCTCTTCTTTCAAAGATGTTGTTACTAACTGCATTTTCTTAGACATTAATGTGCTTTAAAGTCTTTCACTTTCCAAAATTTTGCAGCAGGCTCGCATCCACGCTGTGTCCAGCAGACAGCCAGGAGTCTGCTTTGCTCCCCAGTGGGTAAAAATTCACTGCAGACAAAAAAGAGCACAGACTTGGATCTCACAGCCCGGTCGAGCTCGGTGCAGCTGCCGCAGAAAGAATCCCACATGTCTGATTCTCCGTGTTCTCTGCGTCTGCTGAAATCTTGCTTCCTGAGCACCCATCAGCTGTTGGATGCTGTGGCTTGATCCCCTTTTTTCCCTAAGGATGCAGCGCACCCATGGGACCTTGAGATGTCTCACCTAAAACTGCTGGCATGGTTACATCAAGTCCGTGGGAGCATGAATTAGCTTAGAGTTAAGCACAGCCGTAAGTTTTAAAAGATCAGAGTATGCCCCATTCAGCCTTATCACAGAGCCGTGTTGTGCTCGTTTAGTTCAGAACAGCCTCGGAGAAGATGATATCGAGTGCGGGGGAGACTGAGAGCGGGGCCGAGCTCTTCAAGCAGACTGCTCTGGCAGAATGGGCTGTGTGCAGTTTTTCCTCTGCTGTTTTTTAGTCCAACCCGACTTTGATCCCTCACCGTTGGGTGACTCTGTAGCACCAAGGCACAGGAGGTGTTTTACAAAGCCAGTCATGTTGTGAGTGTTGGCTGTTTCTCAGATGCGGTTGGCAAATGCAGCGAGGTAATCGCTGGTTTTAATTACGAACACAAGTAAGTTTGTTTAGCCAGTCGTCCCGTAATCTTTGCCATTATTGGCTTTCCAATCGCAATCTGAATGTGGTCAGAAATGGGGCTGGGTCAGCGTTTTCAGGCACCTCTGCAGGGAGATGGAGGTTGAACTGCTCCAGAAGGGCCTGGAAGTTGTCTCCAGCCACTGATCAAGCCTGAAGATCGTTATGGAAAGAATTGTTCTTGTTTCACACCACTAGACCCAGCTTTAAGAGCTGGCAAGAGCAGCTGTGGGAGGTAAAGGTTTTCAGGATTACCTGGTTGGGAGCGAACGTGCTCTGCCACGCTGGTTTGATAACCAGCTCTGCAGTTCCTTTAGTTACTGCTTTTCGTTGCTGTTTAATGAAGTGATTTTCTCTCTCGAAGGTAGTGGAGTTATACTGGGCATTGGTTTGACTTGGTTTTGCGTTCGTGGCAGGAATTAGAGCCTCAGGTTGATGAAAACTCCCTTGGCAGCCCAGCGATCAACAGAGGAGTAATTGCTGTGGACAAACTCCTTACAGAGCATCATCCCAGCTGGCCCAGGCCAGAGGACTCGTTATAAGGAGGCTGTTTGGTTAAAATCACTGTAATAAATTAAGATTTCTATCAGGCTCTATTTGTGCAGCCACGTGTTTGCCCCACAGGTGGGGATGCTTTTACCTTTACATTTTATTGCGTATTCTATTTTAATGCACCAAAAATTCTTTCTTAACACCTTGATCTGTAACTTTTTTAGGGATTTATGAACACGTTTTGCTGGAGGCAGCACAGAGCAAATGGCTCATACCTGCAGCTTTGCCGGGCCATGTTTATGGCACTGGGAGGGTGCACAGGGCAGGGGCTACGCCGGGGCAGCTGCCTCGAGGGTTTATTTGTGGGGACAGCAGGTCATTATGTACCTGACAAGCCCTGCTTGCTGCGGTATTTATTGTCTCCTGGTTATTTGCTGGGAGATCTCAGGGCAGAAGCTGCTGACTTGGTGAACTGTGCAAAACAGGATGGTGAATCACATCCTGGCGGGGCCGCTGCATCCTGCCCAGCGCGCTCCGAAACGGGGGCGCAGCCGCAGGCTCCTGACCCCTGACCGCTTGTTGGCCCGTAGGTGTGGCCGTGGAGGCCAATGGAGGTATAATCAGAGCTTTACATTTTGTGGTGGGCTGCGTGGGGACGTTGCGAGCCCGCAGAGCCGAGGAAGCAGGCACTTGTTTGACGCTTGAATAGGATCTGGCCTTTCCAGGAAACCGGTGCTGACTTGAGCAACGTGAGTTTACGTGGATGTGGGCAGGGTAACGCCAGGAGGCCTGCCAGCTTGAAGATGCACTCATCAGGCCCTTTTGGAATGTTATATTAATCTTCTTTTGTTTTTTTGTTTTACTTTTCCACTTTTTGGATGAAACCTCAGCAGTTTGGCAAAAAAGCCCCAACTCACTGGCCCTGTTATCAAAGGTGCTGGCTCTGCACTGAACGTTTGTGTTTCTTTCCTGTAAAAGACCAGTGTGATTACTGTTTATTTAGGTGGTAGAGCCGGGTCAGAAAAATATTTTGGTTCCAAATGCCTCTTGATTTTAAATACCTTAATCTTTGATAATCGGCTGCCAAGATCTGTGAGTCAGGGCTTTCTCATACCAACCAGAGCTGTGGTCTGCCTGACAAGTGCTCTGGAGATGTTTTTGGAGAACATGAAATGCGCAGAGCACCTTCATAGGCCTGGCTTTGCTTTTAATTATGAAAGTGTTGATTTTTATTATTATTTTTTAAAAATTTCCTAAACATTTACGCATCCCTCTGTGGCGCAGAAGCGCTCTGCTGCTATGCAAAACATCAGAAGGCAAAATGAGCCAAAAATAAGCCCAGCATCAAATGGATTAGGACATAAAATGCATCCCTTAGTTCAGGTTTATCTCAGACAAGAAAGACTCTTCTCTGCAGAGCTCGCCTTCCCTCTCTTGAAGGTTTAGAGTCACAGCTCGGACAGGTCTGGCTTTGGAGTGGAAAAAGGAGGATGTTGCTGAGGTTTTTACCAACACTATGTCTTGAGGTGGCTTTTCCCCCAGCCACATGTCCTCGGGGAGCCAGGGGGGCAGCTGAGCTCTGGCCAAACACTAGAGGGGCTGTCAGGGTTGAGCTGGAACTTTTCTCGCTCTCCTTTTACCCCGTGTGATCCATCTAGATTTATTTTATTTTATTCTTACGCCTTACCGATGGGTGAAGTACTCCCTGGTCTCTGCTGCCTTTTTTGGAGTCGTTCTGAAACCCAGCAGCTCAGCTGTGTTTTGGGTTGCCGTGCTCCCTGCGCTGCTGTCCGTGTCCCGGCTGACCCTTGCACATGCTGTTTGGAAGCTGCTTTCTTAATCCTCAAAACCATTATTCACCTGCCTTTTCTTTTCCAGTGGCGCTGCTGGAGAGTTTCCACTTGTTTCCCTGGCGCGTCTCCAGGAGACGCTGCTGAGTGGGTGAAGTGGGGTGACTTAATAAAATAGTTTAGAGGATTAAAACAATGAGTTGACAGGAGGAATGCAGGAGGATGGGCCGATGTGCCGTCAGCTTGGCTGGGGAGGAGAACGGGAACGGGATCGGCTCCTGCCTGGGCGGGAGGCGCGGCTTTCGATGTGCCCTCTGTTCAGAAGCCTGGGGACCAGCATCATCCCACCTCTGCTTAGGCTTGGACCACAGCTCCGGGACAGGCTCGTGGTCTGTCCTCCTTCCTCCCTGTGCTCACAGAACAGCCACGGCAACAGCATGGCAACAGCAACATCCAAAAAAGTGGCCTGTAGGAAAATAGAGGATCTGGCCCTGGTCTCCCGAGACCATGGCTATCGCAAAAACAACGTCACGTTGCAGTGGGAATCTCAGAAATGCTCGCCGCGATTCAGACCGTTGGTTCCAAACACATCGCGTAGCTCTGATCAGCCTCGTGCCTTTTTGAACTCTGTGATTAATGGGATGAGCAGAAAGGTTTTCTTTTTCCTTGTGAAGCAATCTCTTATTTAATTTGGCTTTTCACCATCCAAGCACTAGAGTTTCCTAGAATTTTCTCTTTCCTGGCTGTTTGGGAGCCGTTCCACTAATTTTGCGCAAGTCTTCTGGAATGGGGAATAATCCTGCTGATTTGTTTGCTTCCCTGTCCTTACCCTTTCTCTCGGATGGTTTATCCGAGCGGCTCTGGTGCCCCAGCCCGATGCATCGCTCCCCCACTGCGCAGGGGTGGCTGGAGGGACATCATCAGTGCTCAGTTTAAGTTAGGAAATTAGCTTCTATGGGCTTTGTGATTGATTTTGCTGTTTCTCTTTTTCGCCTTTGTGCTCGAGGACCGTTTGGATGTGGATGTGAATGGCCAGCAGTGTGTCAGCCCCGCGCAGCATTCCTGCTCCGGGGACGTGCCCACGCCTCGCGGCCCGACAGTCCATGCTCAGGCTCCCCTTTTGTGCTGCGCTGCTCAAAACACACAAGCAAAGCCCCACGGGTCATCCTACCCGACCAGCTCACTCCGCTTTGAAATACGGGGAGATGTTTGTCCCTTGGGGAGGCATTACAGGCCCCCTTTCAGTGCAGGCAACTTATTGCTGTTGCGTGTTTGCGCCCTGGCTGTGTCTGAGATGTTCTCCATGTGCCCAAAGGAACATCAGACCTTCAGAGCTTATGTTGTGTGTTTATTCTTGGGGTGACTGGAGCAGCACTAGCATTAAATGGGCTTCTCGGTTGTGATCAGCAGCAAACACAAAGCTAACGAGTTAATTACGGCTCTAGAAATACTGAGGGTTGTTGAAGGTGTGGAGATAAGCTGGGATCCTTGGGCATCCCCTGCGCCCAGCGATCCTGTGGCAGTTCTGGGAGCAGCAGGGACACCTGGGCAGACACAAACATGGACGTTTCTGTGCTCTGCCTCTCAGCTAGATGCCATTTTTCAATTCTTAGACAAGAGGTGGGCGCCTGAGTCAGCTTCAGGCCTCGCTGTGTCTTCCCAGGGCAGTGTTGTTCTGAGATGAGCTATGTAGCTGTAAGATAGATCAGTATTTTATTGTATCCTGCAAGATTATTACGTCTTATGTGAGATTTCCCATTAAAATGGGGAACTCGAACACCCGAGGCGTGGAAGGTTGCTTTGGTGGGACACACGGCGGCCAAAGCTGCAGTGGCAAAGCAAACAGCCCAGGGAAAGCCGTTCTGTGCCTGGCAGCTGATTTCCAGCTCTGTCTGTCTGTCCGGTAACCCAAGCAGCTCTGTCTCTTTTTCCAAAATGCAGTATTTTTAACAGATTGCTTGGTGCCATTATTTTTGCCCCTAGGGGGGTGGCATTTTGTAACGATGAAAAGGCGCTGCCTATTGTGTTCTTAAGCAACTTGAAATGGAATTGATGCGTGTTGCAGCCACGCTCTTCTGGAGCTTTCCCAAAGGGGAAGAGATATTTTCTCTTCAAGTTGAGCAGCACGAAGCCAACGGATGGAGCAAGGGGCGGTGAAGCAGGAGAAGCTGGAGCCTGAGCTCAGCGGTGCTGTGGCTGCACAGCATCATCTCCAGGTGCAGAAGGGCCTCAGCTTTATGGACAGCAAAGCACTGTAGCTGTGTCCCCTCAGCATTTCCTAAATGCTTGTAAGTGTATGTTTTTACCCCCTTTGGGGGGTAAATGGCATTAGTTTGGTAAGCAGAGGTTATGGAGTAGAACTAGGACTGGTTTGCAGCTGTGCCGGAGCACCAGGATCCCAGGGCTGTGACAAAACCCGTAAGCTCTGCATTTATTTGAGACCCTTGAAGCGTTTCCTGTACAGTAGCTTGTGCTGGTTGGGATTCCTGGAAGGGCATCCCGGGGTGGAATGGGAGGTTTTTGTTGTGCATTCCAGGGGAAAACTCAACAGAAAGCTGCTTCTGCCCCTGGCCAGGCTGGCGGTGCTGGGGAGATGCGAGCGCGGTTGTGGTTTGTGCCCAGAGAAGGATTTAGTCAGGGGTCTGTAAGAAACGAGCCTTCAGTGACTTTGGTTATATCCAGCCACGAACAAATAAACACCAAACCACCTGAAAGACTTTGTTGTTCGGTGGGAGCTCAGTAACTTGTGAGTCACTGAAAATCAAACCGCGGTAGCTGCACAGTAAGCGAAGAAGCATTTTAATTTGACAACTAAGGCCTTTGTCATACCTATATTACAGCGGAGGCATGCAGTGTTTTAATTGTAAAGAAACACGCAGGGATTTGTCGATACGATGCTATTTATCTAGTCCTGTCCCAGGGAATATGGACTTTGTACAGCGACGGGTTGCTGATAGATGCTGCGTTGCCTTCAGATGAAGCAAACAAACAAACAAGTCTGGAGGAGGGAAATGATTAGACGAGCCTCAGCTGGTTTTTTCCCCTGCTGAATGGCCCTCTTTCATCAGGAGATGTTAGGACAAGTGCTTTTTCAAGCCAGGATATCAGGGGAAGACACAGTGTTCTGTAAAAGTCATCCAGTTCCCGGGTAGCACCAACAGACGCGATTTCTCTGCTGCGCACAGAATATACGGTCGACCTTTTCTTTTCCTTCTTTTCTTTTCATTTTTATGGGTTTAGAAGCAAAAGGATGTGAGTTTTACAGCTAGTTATGAATCTTTTTGAACTTGCTGACTTCTGTCTGACTCTTGGGCCGGCACAATGCTTCTGCTGTTCAAAGAAAACCGCTCCGAATTAGTATGTATAAGCCACTCGTTTTTATGCTGCTTACTAGGGCGTTTGTCACTGCTGCCGAGGGTCAAAAGTTTGGGACGTTCTTTAATGATAGTATTTTCCTGTTCTTTTGGAGATACTTTAAAAGGCTGGAGTTTTAGTTGTTTACTGGAACTGCAGGATTTGAAAGAGTTTTTTAGAACCGGGTTGGAAAATTGCACCTTGCCTCTTTCTCACGTCTTGTTCACTGTATTTTAGTGCAGTTGTGTGAAGTGACTGAGAGCAAAGAGGGTTCCTAGAGCGGAGATAAGGGATGGTGCTGCGTAATGTTGCTGTTTCAGGATGGTGTAAAGTATGAACTTTTGCAGAGGGTCACTTGGATGTGTCACCTCCGTACTGCACCGCACCGGTCCTATGGAAACGGGACTTTATGTGGGAATCAGGCAGCGCGGGGGGTACAGGCAGCCCAAGCCATGGCAAGCTGCGTGGTTTAGGAAACAAATATTTAAATGTAAAAAGAAATCTTGCTTTCAACAGGTTCTTTGCCTTGGCTTTCTGGTTCATTTCGATGCAGATGAATACCCTGTGACAATTCCGCGATGAGAGTTGTCCTTTTCCTGAGGTTGCTTTCTACTCCTGCAGCGCTTTCTCATTTACCTGCGGCTGGGAATATTCTGCTTTGTTGGGAAAGATTTCTTGCAGGAGGGGAGAATATCAGGCAAAATGAGCAGGAGTTACCGATGTGTTTGGGAAGGAGCGCTGTCTTTTCCATGTTTTTTCCAGCTGTAGAAATCCCACTTACTAGTTTATTAGGGATAAAAGGATATCCTTTTGGATATTTTTTCACTTTCCCAAAGAAATATTTCCTAGAGTTATTGGGACAGGACTAGTGAATTATTTCCTTGTGCATTATCTAACCATTCCCTTCGTGTTGCTGAAAAACCAGATGAGCGTGCGTGAAGCTGCTATCTGAGTATTCTATACATTGTGTTGGCGTCACGGCTTTTGGGTCACTTCTGGCCTTTTTTTAACGCTTTCCCGTGAGATCTGGCGCGAGAAGGAAACCCAACTCTTCCTGGCTGCCTCATGGGATGAACCAGGTTCCCGTTTGCAGAGGCTCTTGCCGTTGGGTCGTGTGCCAGGGGGAGCAGATCACCAGATCGCCGGGACCGACCGCGAGGAGCTCCGCGGCTCCTGCCCGCACACAGCTCGCTGGCGGGGTGAGTGTCAATGGAGAATAACTTGCATTAATTCGGGCGCAGTTTTCCTGCTGGCATTTTATCGATCTGCTCTAGGACTTGTGGAGCCTGGAACTTAGAAAGCGAACTAAAAATTTTCCCCTAAGAGCAGCTGAAATTTAAGCCCGATGCAGATTTTTCTGGGAATATTGCACCGTGAAGATTCAGTTGAAAAGCGAGGAAGCTTTGCCTGGGAAGCTTGGCTGTGTTCTCTGAGAATAGAAAAGCTGAACTTGCAGCAAAGGCTGAAAGGACATGAAATTTGTGTCTGTTGTCACAAAGTACTAAGGTGGAGCGGGGTGTTAGTGCTCGCTTGTGCCCAAAGGCAAAGACCCCAGTAACAGAAGAATAGACGAGCGCTGGGAGTAGTAACTCCTGGGGGATCATTTTCTGTAGCATAAGTAACTCCCATGTAGCACAATCTCGTAATGGAGCGTTTATATTTAGTAGGTAGCAGACAGTAATTGATGATGATCTATGTTTGGAAGCGTAGGGCGGCAGAAAATTGGGCTTTGTAAGAAGGAATGTCTCTTGTGATGTTTGGAGCAGCATAGGAAATGCTGTGCAAGCAGTTACTGTGGCAACTAAAAGGTAGCTTAGTAGATGTTGATTTTCAGCCTTGTGGGAAATGCGAACTTTACCACTTATGTCCAAGCCTGGTTCTAAAATGCAAGTGCCTTATGGAACTGGGTAATGAGGCTCGAGCTGGTGCTCACTGCAACTACGGATGATTTTTTGTTCAGCCTTCTCTTTAGTTGTGTTCTGGGGCCTGTGTGTCATTTCACTGTGGAAATATTGTTCTGTATTTTGTCACACAGAGACCTGCCACCTTATCAGCAGCGTTTGCCAGAGCAAAGCAAAGTCTTTGCTATTGTGTCGGTTGTTTTTTCCCCTGAGGTTTCAGTGCAGTTTCCTTTCTGTTATGATGTGCAGGTTTCGTCTGCCCTCCCTTCCTTTCTAAATCTACAGACACAACCTATGGTCGCATGTTCTTGTTTTTGCATTCCAAAGAAATCTCGAGAACTGAAATTAATAGGAACTGATTGACTCGGAACCTGATCTGAAGTCATTTTACAGGCCTAAGCCTGTAAAAAGTCTTACCCTCTCCTGGTTTTAAGTCACAGAATATGATAATCAAATGATAAAGTCATTTCCAGCCCATGACAGCTCAGGCAAGTATCTCCTGCAATGGCCAAGTAATAATATGTTGGTGGAAAATGACACATGAATAATCCGTGAACAATTTTGGAGCCGTGCCGTGCAAGTGGCGGGATCCGACTTTGGGAGCAGCTTCTTGTGGCAAACTCCTGTTGTGTTTTAGTGAGGAGGAGCCCTCCCTTCCCGAGGCCTGCACACCACGTTTTGCTGATATTTCCTCTCCATTGACTTCCTCTGTCGTTTGTTTTCCAGCCTCAGCGAGAGCTTTTTCATGGTGAAAGGCGCAGCCCTTTTCTTACAGCAAGGAAACAGCTCCCAGGGCCAGCGAAGTCTCCAGCATCCTCACAAACATGCAGGTAGTGGATTAAATCACCTACTGACTTCTTTTTTCCCCTCTTGCTTTGCTGCTCGTTCCGGACAGACTGACGACATGTGTGGGTGGGTGGATGACTCCTCTCATTGTCATAGTGGGCCTTGTACAACCTGCTCGGCAAAACCAGGGTTTCAACTCGCTTGATTGGAACGGGAACGTGTGGTTATTGAGTCTTTGGAGCTGCAACCAGAGCGGAAATTTATCCCCACACAATGGCATCTTAAGCCAGGGGTCTGTGCTGAATCTGTATCCCTGTTTTCCGCAGACTAAAAATTGTCACTTGTGCTTCAGCGTTTTGATCTTTGCCTTCCCCTTTGGCCTGTGGGAAGGAAAATTGGATGGGCTGAGTCACAGGGCTCTGCCGCCTCTTCTGTAGCGACCGAGGCGCTGACTCAGCACAGCGGGGACATTTCTCCGAGTGTTCTCCCAGCCTCCGGCCATCTGAAGCTTGAGACTTTTAGGTTTGGTCTTTTGAAACTGCCTGTTGCTGGTTTTGATTGATGCTGCAACTAAGAGTGAGGAACGTTTTAACGGGATTTGGGTCTCTGGGTAGACGTATGTTTCTTAGCTCCTTATATCCCCTTTCCTGGTTTTGGGAAAATCCCTTTTTCTGTTAACTCATCACAGTCTGGCCTGTAAGAGTTTATCATGGTTTAAAAACAGGCTGTCCTTCTTCCCCCAGTCCCCTCCAGTGTGGCAAACTGGTGGGGAGAAATAGAGACTTGTTTAGTGGATAAACATGAGGATTGATAAGATTGATAAGAAGATGGGGAGGTTCAGGACAGCGGATTCCACTTACCCAGTCTTCTTATGACTTATGTCTGTGGCAATGTTGGAATAAGTGATGACTGGGACAGAAGAAATAAGATCATCGGGGCGTTTGGAGTGCAGGAGCATGTGGGAAAGGCACAGTGTGGTACTGTGTGTCTGCTGCTCCGTAAACACTCCGAGCACAAAGAGGCTGTTTGAATGCCAAGCTTGGCTTTGGGTTTCGTTAATTGTCAGCAATTTCATATACCAGCAAACATCCTACGGAAGGAATTTTATCTTCTGTGGAAAGTTATGAGTGCGTTACCCAGTTATTAGATGTGAACTTGTTTTGTTTTCTTGTAGATTCCTTGTTCCTTCTGCTTGCTCTCACCAAACACGAACGTCCCCACAGCTCTGGAGCCCAAGGGCCTTGTTCCTTGAGCAGCACTGGGGATGGAAGGGCCCATCACCCAAACTGGGCTGCTCCTGCAGCCCTTCCTCCTCGGAGTTTCCCCTGTTCACATAAAACCTCCATAAAGCCTGTGGGGCTGAACCCACGATACTTGAGTTTCACAACTCAAAGATTCTCTTTTCTCCTTTTTTCCTTTTTTTTTAAATCAGAGTTGCTCCTCCTGCCTCTTCTTCCTCTGTCCTCAGTGCCTATATATTTGTGTCTTCTCTAAGATGTTGTAAGGGGAAGAAAATCATCCTTTGTGCCAACCACAGGTGGTCTCAAAATGTTCGGTAGCTTTCACATGCCATAAGGTTCTCACACAGCCACATAATGCCCGTCCAAGCAGCTCAGTTAGTGTTCTCTGGGGCCGCAAAGTTCATGGGCCTCCCTTAAATGGTATTTTTTAACTTAGGAACATCCAATTTCATTAAAGGTCAAAACTCTGCTCATTCTTCGTGCAGCAAGTGAAAGAACCTTTCTGATTATTTCTCTGCGTTCTCTGCAGGTGACTTGCCCCAGCACCTCCAGGTGATGATCAACCTCCTTCGCTGTGAGGACAGGATCAAACTGGTAAGAAAAGATGCATTTTCCTGTTCTCTTTTCTGTTGGAGGCGTTTGAAGCAGACCTGCAGAGGTTCATGAAAACCATTGGCAAATCCCAGTTTTTAGAATTGGATAAATCTGTGCCGGTTGCCAGCCCTGCCGCGTTCTCCTGTCCGCTCCTTTTGCCCTGATCCTTACATCCAGGTGGTGAGTTGGGTCAGGGAACTGGTCTCTCTGGGATGTGTTTGATTGCTTAGATTTAATTTTCCAGTCAGCCGACAAACAGTAGTACAGGAGAAGAGACAGGAGCTTGCTGGTGCTGGTGGATACTCCTGAATCAGTCCTTAATTGCATCCAAATGGGGCCGGGCTTTCTTTTAAAGATCTGCAGAGGCTATAGAAGTCACTGCAGAAAAGGCTTTATTGATTATCCTCTCCAGCATGACTGACATATTTCAGTGAAGGCTTGTGAGTAGAAGAATCCTCTGAACCTGCCTCTGTTTTCAGTTCAGTGCATGATCCATGTTTTTACCAACTTTCTAGTTGAAGCTCTTTAGAACCAATTTTCAGGTTGTGTTTGGTAGTATTTTTCTGAACTGGGGCAGTTATTTTAACTAATGCCCTCCCCACTTCATGCCAAGTCAAACTGGCAACTGGCCTTGCTGGAGGATGTACCATCTCTCCCTGTGTCTTTCATACTGCAACTAAATAAAGCTTTTGGGCACAATTACACCTTAAAAAAAAAATCAGGCAGCTATAAAAGTAATGATTACCCAAAGGCTGGTTTGCAGAGCTCAATGACCTTTTCCCAGGCTGTTCGTTTGGAGAGCGTGTGGACAGACCGGGTCCGGTACATGGTGGTTGTGTACAGCAGCGGGCGACAGGACACGGAAGAGAACATTCTGCTGGGTGTGGATTTCTCCAGCAAGGAGAGGTATGTCTGCGGCGAGGCCGGGCTTGGGAATCGGGCAGCCTGGGTTCTCTGGGAGCCTGTCAACACCAAGCTGTCCCTCAGCAGTTAGTTCTCATGTATCTGTGAACTCTAGTGAGAAAAAGGACATAACTGTTGAGATTTCTGATCAGTGATGAGGGTGAGAGGGTGGTGTTTTGTTCCAGAAAGTTTTCAGTCTCCTTGGAATCTCTGGGCTCTTTGGGCAGCTGTGGACAAGACGTACACGTGTGATCCATCTGTGGGGCTGTGGCATCCTCCTCATCTGCTGCTGTCTGCTCGCTACAAAACGCTCTCGCAGGCACGTTTGCAGAACCAGAACTTATTCTATCCCCCAGACTTCAGGTCTGTTGATGGTATGATGCAATGGAGCTGTTTGGCAACCAAGCCGCCCCCCTCCAAATAATATCAAAAAACAACACTGCCAGAGTACCTCCAAAACCAACAAACAAATGTGTCGGTAATGAGCTGTTGCTTTTGTCTCACTGATAAGAGCACAAAATATTTTGAAAGGCAAATAAAATATTTTGCTATCGCAGACCCTCTTGCATTATTCAGTTCTAGGTGAGTAAACCAAGGCAGAAAAGCTCTTGGCTCGGAGAGACAAGGCTGATTTGGCAGAGCTGGAGCCAGAAGTCAGAGCTTCCAGGCTGTTGTCTCTTCTCTGGTTATTTTAGGAGGCTGCTGAGCTGCGCTGGTGCAGCCAGTGTGACTTCTCCTTTCTTTTTGGAAAACCTTAGTGCTTGTTTCTGTCGCTGGAAGTGGAAGGAGGGAGCTTGTGCTCTGCCGTGAGACCTGCAGGGAAACTCCTGGCCATGCCTTCCTAATAAGATTATTGTCATTAGCTTTGCTGCTGCGTCATGTGTCTGCTGTTAAATTACTGCTGTTAGTGTTATGGAGGAAATTCCGCTTAATGTGTCAGAGCAGTGAACGTTTGCTTTGTCATCTTCAAATCGGAAACAACCTTGCAATAATTTGCTCCTGGTGATTATTGGTGTGAGACAAGAGGAAAGATGAAAAAGTTGTGACAAATCCATCCCAGCTGCCATTTCAGTTACTGTCTCTGTTGAAAGCCGAAGTTTTTGTTAATTAAGGGTAAGTCTCACGCATAAAGAAGTCACTTGGGATTAGTGACTTCACTGAGTGACTTGGTAGCTCTGGGTTGGGGCTGAAATGTCGCTGCTGAGCTGTAAGTGTTCTGACTGCTGACAGTTTGACTAGTTGGGTGCTTTTGTGTGTTTATTCCTTTTACATGTGTTTAATAAAAACCATTTTTTGTCACAAAGCTCTAAAGTGCACATTGTCCGCATGTGTGTTCAAACTGGCCTGTCAGATCCTTTGATCTCCTATAGAAAGCAGCTGAAAGCTTAAAAAACCAAGGAAAAGAACAAAGCAAAACTGGAGTTCTTTGCTAACTGGCTGTTGCTGTATGCAGCCCAGTTTCCTTTAAAACTTTAATATCTCAGTAGCTTAATTATTTACTAGTTCAAAGTTACAGACCCCCATTATGGTACGATTTCCTTGCCAGCTTGCATCTCTGAAATGAAAATGTTCTTGTGGGTTAGGTGAACTCATCAAATCCCTTTTTGCCTTTGCTCCCGGCCAGAGCGATGAAGGGAAAGCTGAACGTGTGCGCTTTGCCAGAACCTCAGCCCCGCTTTGCCCAGGGCCGGTGGCTGCTCCGGTGATCTGCTTTTGTATCCCGACATGGGGAGAGAGCAGGAAAGATGTTGTGGCAAATCCTGTGGCGCTTTCTGGCAGGATCTGGAGGCGGAGAGAAGAGCTGATGGTTCCAAACCATCATCATCATCAAATTCTTGCTTCTGGGATGTTTCCCCACTGTGCTGATGCCAGCAGGGACCTTTAGACTTCAGCTACTGGTGTCCTTGGGCGTTTGAGGCTTAAGATATCACTAGGAATTACTAGAGCAAGACTTAAGGATTTTAAAAATTAAAGAGTATTAATAATTTAGGATATTGGTGTGACCGCATTGTGGCTTGTATTTAACATCCTGTGTAATTATCTCTCTTCCAGTAAAAGCTGCACTATTGGAATGGTTCTTCGTCTGTGGAGTGATACTAAAATCCACCTCGATGGTGATGGGTAAGAAACCACATTATAAAGATAAATGTGAATGTCCTTCCCTATGTGGGGGCTGCTCTGGGAGAGGCTCCCCGTCACCTTGCAGAGGACATTCCAATTTTGGATTCGTGGCTGCAGCTTTCTCGTTCAGACAGTGAGTTTTTGTCCTGCTGCCCTCGAACTGCTGGGTGGAACCTATGGCACCCAGGGAATGTTTGAAATCCCACTGGCGGGGTGGAGCTCCCGCTCCTGGCACCAGGAAGGGTGTCCGCTTGCTGCTCTTGTTTGGGAAGATGTTGGAAAATCGGTGATACAAACACTCATCCCTGATTCTTTCTGACTGCGAGTGCCCCTATGGCTGCCTCGCAGTAGCTGTTCGTAGAGAGCAACTCATGATGCATAGAAGAGCAGTTTCTAACTGGTTTTGCTTTGTTTTTCCCTTTTAGTGGCTTCAGCGTGAGCACTGCAGGGAGAATGCACATCTTCAAGCCGGTATCGGTGCAAGCCATGTGGTATGTGTGTTAATTAGCTTTGTTGAGACTGTCATTTCTGTGAATAAATTAAAACCAAACAAATTGCATTTTAGCCTTCTCCATAATTGATATTTAGTGAGGTGCTGCTTCCCTGTGCCAGCAGGTAGTGGTACTGTAAAAAAACTATGAAAATATCTCCAAACCAGGACCTCCTGCTTCCGTTTGGAGCAGCTGTGTGCCCTTTAATATAAGGGAGATGGTGCTGGTGAGAAGAATAAATGTGGAAGACCAACGTGAATTGATCAGGCTGCCAACCCAGTCTTCCCTCTTTCTGCACGTTTTCTGACTGGCCAAAGGAGGAGCCTGAGGACCCGCTGCTGATCTGGCGTTCCCCGGGTTCCGCTGGGGCTCCTTTCAGCTCCTGTCACCCCTCCCGTGTGCGGGGATTCCAAAACACCAAAGCAGAGGTGGCTGAATCAGCAGCAGCTGTGCCAGCAAATTCCTCCTCCAAGAGGCTCCTACCCGTCCCCGCACAGAAAAGCTGCGTCTCTTTTGGCCCGGGTGGTTTTCTGGCTCCTCCTGGAGCCTCGAGAGATCCCTGTCCTTGCGGCATCTGCTAGGGAAAAGGTACAGATGTAGAAAGTGGTGTCGTGCGAGGGATGATTTGGTACAGAAGCAAATGAAACTCTTGTTCCTGTCGTTTTTGAACTCAGCCCCTCCTGTTGGCAACCTTAGATGTGGCTGATGTGTTCAGTACAATGACATCTTTGGAGTAGAGCCTTGAAAAGAAAAAAAGGACAAAAAAAGTGAAGGAAGGAAGGAAAAAGAAATGTTAGAATTTGCAAAAACAAATGACCCAATCTGGGCCTTGTCCCTGGAGCATGTCAGGGGCCAAGAATGCTGGTAAATATGCATTTGACCCCTTGCTGAAGGTGGTTTGAAAATCGTCCATGTTCTTTATTTTCCTTTGGTCTGGCTTTACAAGTTAGCTAATGATTAGATCCCAGAGCGACTTGTGCCTTGTGCTTGCCCATTAATCAGGAGAAGATTTCAGCCTCTGCCTTGGACTCACTCTTGAGAATGTCTCCAAGGTGCAGTTTGTGCCCTCTCTGAACTCTGATACCATAAATCTGCGGCTCTCACAAAGCAAACTGCAGCAGACGATGCCGAAAACCTCCTTCCTCTGTGAAAATCCCTCAGATCCCACTCTGTCCGTTCCCGCTGCTCACACCTGCGCACATTTGTTCTCTGCCCTTACAGGTCCGCTTTACAGATCCTGCACAAAGCCTGCGAGGTGGCTCGGAGGTACAACTACTTCCCAGGTGGGATGGCCTTGGTCTGGGCCACGTACTACGAGAGCTGCATCAGCTCCGACCAGAGCTGCATCAACGAGTGGAACGCGATGCAGGACCTGGAGTCCACGCGCCCCGACTCGCCAGCCCTCTTCGTCGACAAGTCAGTTCTGAGTTTTATTAGAAAAGTTTGGCTTGGCTCCCAAGAGAAATCTCTCCTTCCCCCTTTTCTTCCTCCAGCAGTTCATTTCCCTTCTTCATAAATGTCTTCACATGTTTTTCTTCCATTATTCTCATAAAAACTGCTTTAATGCAAGTCTTTAGCGCTTCTTTGTACAGTGTGACTTGTGCTTTGTTTATTGCCAGTTTGGAGACATTCTCTCCTTATTCCCCTTTTCAGGCCAACCGAAAGGGAACGAACAGAACGGCTCATTAAAGCCAAACTCCGGAGCATCATGATGAGCAAAGATCTGGAAAATGTCACTTCTAAGGAGGTAAATATAAA
The DNA here is from genome assembly GCF_963082525.1 of Nesoenas mayeri. Taxonomy (NCBI): domain Eukaryota; kingdom Metazoa; phylum Chordata; class Aves; order Columbiformes; family Columbidae; genus Nesoenas; species Nesoenas mayeri. The sequence goes on along the minus strand of NC_137565.1, from coordinate 5,508,919 downwards.
AATGCCTGGTTTCTTATTCTTCCTGCTGGACCCCGTTTCCAGAGAGTGGCTGTGCTGATGAGGATGCACCGTGTGACGAGGTGACCGTGGTGTTTGAGGTGTATTTCCACCTGTTGTGTAAGGTTCTGCTCTTTGGCTTTGCTGTAGCTGTTTCCCCAGAAGGGAAGTCGAGGTAACTCCACTATCCAAGTGCATTTTTCAAGATCTTACTAACAAGCGTGTGATTATTTAAACATAAAGCACCGGTTCCTTTGCCAGCGGAGCGGGATCGGGGTGGTACCCACGTCACAGCCGGTTGTGGCACACGGAGCGATGTCCGAGCGTCGAACCTGCAGCCGCTCGCTCCTCGGCGCATCCCTGGGAGTTACACGTGATGGCAACACCTCATGTTTTAAAAGGGAGAATACTGGAAATCTTTATTCACCAACACTGCTGCAGTTACTTCTTGCTTCGAATGGGTTTCATGTTTTTTTAGCTGCTCTCCAAGGTCTGATCTTTTATCTCTGGAATTATTTTTAAGAAACAGGTATACCCCAAAATACATTTTTTTTGTACTCAGATGTTATCTGAAAGCTTTATATACACATCCTAAATTTGGGGCCCTAGAATACCTGGAGAGATGCCACATAATGAGATTCCTTGTCTCCAAAAGGTTGAATCCCTCTTGCTGTTTTTAATGAAGTACAGAAAAATTGTTTTGCAAAGCGGTGCCAGCGAATGTTCCTGTTGAACAGCCGTGATTCTAGGTGGCATCCTTTGTTTTGTGTCCTGCAGATACGAAATGAGCTGGAGAAACACATGAATTGCAACCTGAAGGAATTCAAGGAATTTATAGACAACGAAATGCTGCTTATCCTGGGGCAGATGGACAAACCGTCTCTGATTTTCGATCATTTATATTTGGTAAGCTGCCGCGTTAGGAGCTCCAGGCTGACGGGGCTCGGTAGGAGTGACCTGGCGAGTCACTGGGCTCAGAGGAAGCTGGACGTGGTGTCAGGGCTGATTTGTGCAGCGTGAGCAGGAGGTACAGCCACGATCCCACAGACTTTACCTCAGGACCTGTATCGCTTGTCAAAGCCCACAGCGGAGAAGCCCTTTTTTCTTACTCTGCTCTTCTTTCTGGGGTTTGATAGAACGGTTCTTTCCTGGCAGGTTGATCCTGATTCAGGACATACCGTGGCACAGCTCAAATTCTTTCTATGCACATTCATTTTCTATTTCTAGCAATGGAGATTTTATTTTATAACAAACGAAAGGTCTGGCTGTGGATGCTGCCCAGTGTGACAGCAGTTTGCTCTTTGACTCATGTTAAGGTCGCTGTACCGTTTTACTTGACTGAGCTGATGAAGTTCCATAGGCCTGGCCAGAAGTACGTAAAGAATCAGGCCATGGGTGCTGTTCTGCTTGTGCAGAAGTGGAGAATGGTGTGTGTTTTGTCTGATCTTTTGCCACTAGATGGTACTCCAGGCAAAAGCAGGCACTGCCATCTGGAACAAAGACTTGCTTGAGAGGAACAGGCTTGTGCCCGTTATCTTTGGGTTTTTTTATGTTGTTGTTCTGGAGAGAGACAGAGGAAGTGCCTTGTGTTTGAGGGCAAAACCTGCTTTTTAAACCCTTTTTAGCTTTCTGTTTGGTAGGTATGGGGGGGAGACAAGGTGTAACCACCCCCATAGCTTTTAATTTCTCAGCTACCTGAGATCCCAGTCATGCTTCACATAATCGTTTTCTTTCCCTGCGTTATTTGTCGCTGTATTTAAGAAATCCGGAGTGGCCGGGGACAGTGATTTAAGCTGTGCTCAGTCACATGCTGGCCTAGGACTGACCCCTGAGCTGAGGATGCAGAGCCCTTGTTCCCTCCTTCAGGAGGTCCCCGTCTTTTTGGGACAGGACATTGCTGCTGAGCTGCAGCGCTGGCTGCCCCGGTGCCATATTCCTGCTCCAGAGGTTATTACTGATATTTCAGAGGGCTGTAGGGAAAGGCTGTCGTGCTCCTTTGAACCGTGTGTTCTGTGGCTGTTGCAGGGGTCCGAGTGGAACGCCTCCAACCTCGAGGAGCTGCAGGGCTCGGGGTGAGTACTGCACCCCGCAGGCAGCGGACTCCGAAACCACAGCTCCTTTGCCTTTAACGTACAGTCAGGGCTCTTGGGGTGGTGTTTGTAGACTGTAGGGACGACTTTGGGCTCGTTCCCAGCGATGCAGGTAACTTACCTTGGTCGAGAAAGCTTTCCTCCCTCGTTTCTATCAATAACACGTAGAGTGGAAATAACAAAACTTCTCATTTGTGGAGTACATCAAGATCTCCGAAACTCCCTAAATGTGTAGTCGCCAAGTGTGACACAGCCATAGATATTGTTGTGTGGCTGTGAATTCCTGCAGGCTGCAGAAGAGCAAATATCCAAGCGCTAAGCTTAAGAAAAAACCTATGAGAAGGGAGCAGAGCTCGCTGCGGTGAGCAATCCGCAGCTCACCTGTCCGGGCAGGCGGCCGCGGGGCCGTCTGTCACCGCGTGCTCATCACCGCGCCACGTCTTGGCTTGATTTACTTTCACGCTTTTTGGACGAGCGAGAATTTTTGCATATAAATATTTGCCCAAGGCATACAGCAACCCTGATGTGAGGAGCTGAAAAATATTGCTCAACAGCATGACTGAAAATGTTTAATTTGGAGACCTTGGGAACAGATGTCTGAACATCTCTGAACACGTAAATCAAGCAGCATGTTAATACTTCTGATCTATGGCGAAGGAATCTCGACATGCAGCGTCTAAAAGTCAAAGCTGGACAAATTCTGAAACAAATATCCTGTGTCTTTGATTTGTCTGAACGATAGGAGGTAATAAATCAATATGGGTACTTGTTCTCCCCGGGTACATTGTAATCCCTGCTGTAATATTTGGCAGGAATTGAGAGATGCCATGTGACTCTCATATATTTGGTCAGAAAGAAAAGGATGGGTTTGCACAGTGAGGAGTTTCTGATTAGGTTACAAGCCTCGGTAGATGGGATAAAATAAACATACTCAGTGCCCAAGGTCTTTTGACACTTTGAATGGGACATGCCGATGGTGAATGGGCAGACCCTGCACGTCACGTGCGTGACCTGTGTCACCGGGCGTCCCAGGGGTTTGGGATTAGGGCTGTAGATAAAATCTTACAGTTTGTGTTGTGTCAGATTTCATGGACTTCGCAATGTGTGTCAGTTCTTCTGTCATGACCCATGGCAGTTCAACTTTCTGTTTCTTTTCCGTCCTCCGAAGCATTGACTACATTTTGAACGTGACCCGGGAAATTGATAACTTTTTCCCCGGCTTGTTTGCGTATCACAACATCCGAGTGTACGACGAGGAGACGACAGACCTGCTGGCTCACTGGAACGAAGCGTACCACTTCATCAACAAGGCCAAGTGAGTGGGCAGGGGACACCACGTCGTGCGGGTGACACACCCCAGCGTGTGACACGGCCCCGCGGGCCCGGCCAGCAGGGAGCTGGGCGCTCCGGAGCCGCATCACCACCGAAAGAGGCAACAGAGCCTTTGCATTCCTGCTTTTTCCAGTTTTCTGTGCCACTGGAACTTCCCCGTAACTTGTCTCTTCCTGTCCCGGCGTTAACCTGCTCCTGGCCTATGATATTTTTTGTTGTTATTATTATTTTGTTTTGCTTCCAAAAGGAAATGAGGACATTTCCTCTTCTCAAGAAGTTCTGGAAATACTCCAGCGCTTGTCTGTGTTGGATTAGCCCCAGCTGTCTGTGCAGACAAGAGATGGTGACGGAGCCCATCAGACTCTGCTGGGCTTTTACATTCGGGTTGTTCCTGCGTATCCGTCTGTCCAAACATTCGGGCAGGCGGGAGGCTTCACGGTCGTCTCTGAAATGGCAGCATGATTGAAGCTGCCCTTCTCGAACCCCCAGATTTCTGGAGAGAAGGTTCTTCTCATGCCCCACTTAATCCACAACGTTTCTTACCTACTAAGCTGTGGTGTCAGGGTGGCCAAGGGGACAAAGTCCTGTCCCTCCACCATGTGAAATGATAACAAATAGCATAACCAGAAAGATAAGACATGTTTTCCTGTTTGTCCTTCTGCAGGAAGAATCACTCCAAGTGCCTGGTGCACTGCAAGATGGGGGTGAGCCGCTCAGCGTCCACGGTGATCGCTTACGCCATGAAGGAGTTTGGCTGGTCGCTGGAGAAGGCCTATAATTACGTGAAGCAAAAACGCAGCATCGCGAGACCAAACGCAGGCTTCATGAGACAGCTTTTGGAGTACGAGGGCATTTTGGATGCGAGGTAAGGCAGCAGTGTGAATGGAACAGTGACTTGTGGGGTGGAAAGGAGCTCATTGGCAACCTCTTGTGTTTTCATATTGCAAAATATCAATCGATTTCCATGGCATTCTGTTTGAGCAATAGGTTTTCCTCTTGCACGCATGTGCACAGTGCTGTAGTTACAAAGAGAGATGCAGCAGCCTGGGCTAATCGTGTGTGTTTGAAACCTTTCCTATGCCAGGCCTCCCTGGATGGAAATTAGCTGTCTTGGAGCGGTATCTGCTCCGCTTTAATTCAGCGAGAGTTTCTCGGTGTTTGGGAAGCATGTTCGTATTTCTCAGCAGCCAGTACTGCTCAGCAAAACATTGTTCTTGTTTTATGAGGCAGAACTGAGCTTGGGCAGCGTTGGAGGCAAATCTTTCACAGTTCTGGGAGACGGTGCCAACCTCAAGGCTTTGTCCCTGCAAGCGCTGGGGGATCTAATCAGGGTTTCTGTGTCCTCTGCTTGGCCCGTGCTCTGCTGGGGGAAGAGGAGGAAGATTTTTCACTCTGGGTCAGTGGGAACTGTGCTGTGAGATGTGCCGAGTTTTTGTCCTGAGGGCTGTTCCCATCATGGGTGCGGTGCTGGGCACTGCTGGGCCAGAGAGACTCTAGAGGAGAGGAAATGGCCTCAGGTTGTGCCAGGAGAGGCTGAGGTTGGATCTTGGGAGCAATTTCTTCCCCAAAGGGCTGTGGGGCATTGGAACAGGCTGCCCAGGGCAGTGCTGGAGTCACCATCCCTGGGGGGGTTGAACAGACAGAGATGAGGTTCTTAGGGACATGGGGTAGTGGTGGACTGGGCAGTGTTGCGTTAACAGTTGAACTTGATGACCTTAAGGGTCTCTTTCAACCAAAACGATTCTGTGATTCTATGACTGGGCAGACAAGAGGGACAAAATCCTGATGTTAGAGATGGTTTTGCCCAGGTGGGACCTAGTGGTCAGCCTTTTGGTTGTGGGAAGAGACGAGTGTTCCTGGATCTGAGCATCCTACAGTTCAGCGGTTGTCACTTTGTCACTTTTGTCCTTTTCCTCAGCAAGCAGCGCCACAACAAGCTGTGGAAGCAGCAGGCAGAGAGCAACCTGCCCCAGAGCACTGACGGCACCACGGGCTCGGGCGACTTCTTGCTCGAGAGCTTAGACATCGACCTGGAGAACCGCCTGGCCGACCTGGACACACCTTTGCAGTCGGCGTTCCTGGACAACCGCGCCGGCACAGACGTGTCCGTGGGGTTTAATTACTGCTTCCGCCGCCTCTCGGACACGCTGCTGGAGAACAAGCTCCCCGGTGACAGGGAGGAGTTTTTCCCCGTGGAGGAGCTGGAGCGGGATGCGCTCGCGGAGCGGGATGGCGTGCTGGTGGGACAGCCGCTGTCTGCGCCAGCCGAGGGGAGGCTGCCGGAGCCGGTGAAAGCCCTGGGGACGCCGGAGCCGCTGGCGGAGCTGGGCAGTTTCACCGAGAAGGAGGTGAAGAAGAAACTGGATTTCAGCCCGCGGAAGGGGAGGGTAGTGCTGGACCCAGGGGAGGATGGTGTCAGGGAGGAAAACCCGATGGAGAAGTGGAAGCGGCAGTTGTCCATGCACAAGGAGGAGAGCAGGCTTAATAGAGAGAACTTGAATAACAACAACAGCAAAAGGAGTTGCCCAGAGGATTTTGAGGTGCGTATGGAGTGGAAATGTGGGTGATTAGCATGGCTGACTCTACTGCAAGTGAAACTGCTCTTCTCGTCTTCATAGCACAGTTTCATTTGACTTGGATAAAGCCTTTCATTCCATGATGAGCTGCTTCCTTTTTGAAGTGCTTCTGAACATGGCTTTGCTTGCCCAAGCTATGGATTTAGATGCCAGAGAGAGTGAGCGCACACACGTGAGTGCCCTGTAAACTGCTTTGGGCAACTTGTTTGCATGACCATCGCTTGCAAACGGTAGGTATCCTTCCCTTGGAGGTACTGTCCGCTGAGAAAGTACGTGGCTTTTGTTCCTGCTGCAGGGCCTTAAGAGAAGCGCAACGGGCTTCATATCAAATCTGCTAGGCTGTAAATACATCTCATGCTCTGTGCCTCTCTGCTGATGCTCCTGTGCTGTTCTGTGCACCTTTATCTGTACCTGTTTTCTTTTTTGCAGCACGATGCCGTCTTTGGGATCCTCAGTAAAGTCAAACCTTCCTACCAGTCCTGCGCTGACTGCATGTATTCCTCGGCCGGCTTGTCTCCGGACTCCTTTGGGGAACAGTGCGAGAAGCTGAACCCCGGCCCTGCGCGTCGCAGCGCGACCATCTGCACCCAGCCCGCCCTCCTCTCCCACATCCACTCGCACCTGCCGGACCACCTGCCCAGCAAGGCACCCTCGGAGGAAGGAATCAGAACCACGGATAATGAGGCTTCCCTTCCTCTGGCAGCCGGAATGGGCGCTCTGGAGGTTGGCACTTGCAAATCGCTTGATCAACACTGCGGTGTTTTGGAGAAAGGAAAAGACGCACCAAAAACCCCAGTGAGAACTCTGCCAGCCAGGAGAAACTCGCACTGTGACAAGTCCCTCCTTAACGCCGAAGTGGGAAAAGATGAGTCTCTAGCCAGAAAAGATGGCAAACCTACCAAGGATCTGAAGTACTTGTTGTTCAACAAGGATTTGGAAAAGCCAAGCGCGAACAGTTACTTGATGCAGCATCAGGAGTCGCTCATTCAGCTGCAGAAGGCGGGTTTGGTGAGGAAGCACACCAAGGAGCTGGAGCGGCTGAGGAGTCTCCCCTCGGCCGCCTCGGTGCTGCTCCGGGAGAGCCCCCTTGGCAGGGTGGACTCCGGCATCGCAGAGGAGAGTGAGGATCTGATTTCGCATCACGGCCTCGTGCCCCTTCTGGGAGCGGCACCGCTGATCCCCGAAGACGCAGAGAACGACGTGGAGAAGTTGGAGGTGAAACGCGTCTTGGAGGGGATCTCTCAGAAAACCTCCACGCCTGTGGCGTGTCGCTTGGAGCACACGAGCAGTTTCACCAAGGACTTTCTGAAGACCATCTGCTACACCCCGTCCTCGTCCCGCAGCTCCAACCTGACGCGCAGTTCCAGCAGTGACAGCATCCACAGCGTGCGGGGAAAACCCGGCCTGGTGAAGCAGCGGACTCAGGAGATCGAGACCAGGCTGCGCCTGGCTGGTTTGACTGTGTCTTCTCCTCTGAAAAGGTCCAATTCTCTCGCCAAGCTGGGATGTCTTAACTTGTCTTCTGAGGACTTATCCAGCGACATGGACGTGTCCACCATCACGGACTCCAAAGAGGCCGTTTCGAGCGAGTCTTCCGTGCTCTGTGAGCCACAACCCGCGCTGAGGAGTGCGGACGTTGCCTCCAAACTGGCGACGAAACCAGCCGTTGGAAACTTGAAGAACACGCTTTGGATGGGCAAAAGTTGATGCCTTCTTGGGGGGGATGGATTATTTTTTTTCTTTCTTTTTTTTTTTCTTTATGGCATTTATTCATTGCACCAATGCAGTTTCATCGTTTGACTCGCAGTTCATCTGATGCCACCTCTTCCTCTCCTTGTACTCTGAAGTGGGGAGAAAAAAAAGCCCATAATGGGTCACGATGAATGGCACAAGGGAAAATAAAATGTATTGCATGGCTTAGAAGAGGACTTTGTGCGTGAATTGCCTGTTGTCTGTAGGTTGCTGTTTCTAGTACTGTTTGCCAAGTATAATAATGTGGTTTTGTGTGTCTGTATATATAGATAGATATTTGTATCTATCTATATATATATAAAATGTTGAAATATTCTGTTTCAAAGACTCAATGAAATAATTAGTCATGACTTTTTGCTTTTTTACAGAGCAAACACAAGTCTCATTAAAACAGGGCGCTTGTGGAAAAATCCTTAAAATGGTGACATCAACACTACCTCTGTTCTTGCTGACTTAGTCTTGGTTTATTGTTTCTTTGTTTTCTTTAAAAAAGGCTTTTCCCACCGTTGTTTGAAGGTTTTCCCTTAATGTTTCCTGTAAAGGCCTGGAGGAGGATGGAGCCAGGGCGCCCGAGCTGTGTTCGTGCCGTGCTGGTCCCTCTTTGCTGCGTGAGCGGGTGAATTGTCACGATCTCACGTTGGCGAGGGACACCGGACTGTGTCGCTATCACAGCTGACGCTCCGGCGGAGAGACGTCGTGTTCTTTGGATGTTCTTGCTGTCGTGGTTTGTGCTGTCCCCGTGCTCATGCCGGCCAGTGAGTGATGTTGGAGCCCAGTGAAGCTTCGTGTGATGCTGTGTTGGTGTCGTGGATCCTGTGCTGGGGACGGGCGGTGGCACCATGCCGAGGAGGGATGGCTCTCCTGGTGTCCCGCCGCTCGGAATCCCCACGGGCGATATATGCACGTGTATCTTGTTGGGTTATTGCTCTTGGGTTTGGCAGAATGGTTCCCGCCTCGGACGCTGTTGGCAAAGCCCATGGGGTGTTTATGCTGCGTGGCTCCAGAGCGGGGACGTATGTGTCCCAGCTCCTGCCGGGGGTGACAGATGTAAATCCTGCTCTCGGGGGGCGTGCATCAAAGAGAAAAAGGGGCTCGCTCCCAAGAGGACAGGATACCGAAGGGTGGGCAGGCCTCCCTTCGGAGCAGAGCTGGTGGTCACAGACCAGGGTTGCCGTGTGCTGCTCTTGCTGGGCGAGCAGCTGGAGCCGCAGCAGCTCACCGGTGCTGTTATATATGAAACACGCGCTTTTCTTAGAATGTTTTGGGCAGCTGGACAGGCGCTCTGGGCAAGATGCGCTGGTTGATTGGGAGAACTCAGGGTGTGCTGTGAAGCTCAGTGCTCCTCGGGTCCATCTGAGACCGCGTTGCTGCCTTCGGGTGGGATAAAACAGACCTTAGAGGTCAGGGTGGCAAACGGGTGCATGTGCGTGTTCAGCAGCCAGGCTGTGAGCGTGAGCTCTCCTGGGTTTTCAAGATCTCCATTGAAAGCCACTCTTAAAAATCCCCTTTTTGAGGTGGATGCAGAGCAAGGCTGCAACAGTTGTTCTCAAACTCTGTATTAATCAAAAATCCACTGTCTTGAGAAAGGGAACCGGGTGTTTTAATGTCCTAAATGCCCAGAGTTCACCTTTTTTTTCCTTAAGACCCCACATTTTTATATTAACAGAGTGAAGCATTCTAGAGACTGGCAATCAATAAATAACGTCCCTGCTTAAAGAATCTTAAATATGCCGTAGGTTTTTAGCGTAAGGCACACGTCCTGTTTCACCCGTGAAAGCTGCTTGGAAGCAGAAGCTGCTGCGTGAGGGGACCCTGGGAAATGTGCACAAGCTTTTGCTTTTTAGGGCTGAGAAAACACTGGTTCGTGTTCAGAGAAGGACTGAAATCCCCCGCACCCGATGCCGGTGTAACGGGCACGTGTGTGAGTCCAGATCCACTGCAATACATTTCCTATACTCGTTATATTGTTTACACCCAAATTCTCAAGTGGGTGGAGGTCGGATTTGAGTAAATTCAGAAGAAATTCCGTTAACGGATGCAAGTGAACCGATGCATTTCCTTCCTGTTTTCTCGAGTGCCTGCCGAGTTCTGCCCCGCACAAAACCCGCCGTTTTCCCGGGTGCAGCTTGGCACCGACCGCCCGTCCCCACCGCGCTCGGGCCCGCGTTGTCGCGACACTGTCGCGATAGAGACGCGGTTCAGCGGGAGCCGCGCTCGGAGCCAACGTGCGCCAGAAGCACCAGCGTGCCATTCCGGAGGGGTTTGTAGCCAAACCTCCGACGCTTGCGGACTTTGTTAGATTTGTTGCATGAGCTGGTAGCCGTGTTTGTCCTCTGCCACGTGTTGTAATTGTTCTTTTACAATGGAGTGCCTTAAGAATAGTTTACAAATACTGTGTATTTATGCTGAGCTGTTCAACTCTGCTGTTTGCTGTTCGTTGTGGGGGGTTTTTTTGGTGCTTGTGGTGTTTCCGCTGGCAGCGAGAGCGTTACCGCTTCGGCACATCCACCTCCCGGCCCTGCCGAGCTGGCGCTGCCGACCGCTTCATCCTGCTCCGAGAGCGGTGAAACCAAAGGGCTGCGCTGAGCTCCCGTGCCCCGTTATCTATGCATCGCTGCCGAAACGCAGATGGGGGTCACCGGCTGGACGTGCTTTGCCGGGTGTGAATCCAAACCCTGTCCCGTTCTGCCAGAAAACCCCAAATGCACAAAACTGGCACCTTATTTGCAGCCCGGGCTGTGTCGGTCTGTGTGATGAGAGCAGCTGAACTCCCGGTTGTCCTGTCGGTGACAGGGTCTGTGTCAACACCATGTCCCACCGTGTCACTCGCAGGCATTGCCGTCCTGGTTAGACCGTGACCGCGGCCCCGGCGAGGAGGGTGGGTGAGTAACGTGGAGCTGTTCCAGCGCATTGCTGTACTCTATGATAACAACGTTCCTTTTATTTCATCGTATTTCTTAATTCTGGTTTTGTATTTAAATATGCAGTTATCTTTTGTACTGTACGTCCGCGGTAGGGGATGCAAAATGCACTTTTTTTTTTTACTTTTCTTTGTAAAAATGTACTGTATATTATATGTGCTTCTTGTGAGGAAAAACAATAAACTTTTTTTTCTTTGTTTTCCTTTTACAAATGAGCTTTGCAGCCTTTTTGGAGGTGGGGAAGGATCGTCCCGGCCGTGGGGAACAGGCAGGAAAGGTGGTGAAGGGCACATCTCATTGGATGGCGCATCTCCCACCATCCCCAGCTCCGTGTTCTCTCTTCCTGTCTGTGCTCCCATTTTTTTGGGGGTCTCCGAAACCCAGATCGGGAGATTTGTCCCTCTTGATTTTGTCCTCACGGCCACGGGTGCATTTCACAGGCCCTGCAGAAACACACCCAGGCCGCAGCACAGTCTCGCCTGTGGGACTTTTAAGGGGAAAAAGGAAATAAGTAGAAATATACTTAATTCCTGGAGGTAGGAATAGAACTGAGCTCTAATTCTCCGCCTAGCCTCTCTTCAAAGACCCCAGGCTGGGTTTAAGAAGCTGCTCGCGTTCCAACACGTGTGAGGATGCCGCCTGCGCTGCACTGAGCCCTCCCTGCCCGGCACACGGAAAAGGGTTGATTCGGAGAGAAAAAAGTGCTTATTTGGAGAGAAAGGGGTTGGTGCAATCACAGTGACGAGGGGTTCGGAGCTCCCTCCTCCAAACAGCAAATCCCCGGGGTGAAAGCCACCGAACTAAATCGCAGGACAGGGCTCTTGTGCCCGGAGCCGATTCTGCTGCCGCCGCAGGATCCACCCGCGGTGGGACCGGCCCTTCTCGGGCATTCGCCAAATTTTGCCTTTAAAGGCAAACAGTGAGCATCTGTCTCGGGTGCCTGCGAGGAATCTCGTTGCTGCCCGGGATTGTTCTTGCTCCCAAAGCTGCTTCAGGGAGGAACATGTTGGTGTTTACCTTGGCAGGGCAGCAAAGCGCCGGCTGGGGTGCTCTCCAGCTTTGGCACACTTGCTAATTGCCTCAAAGAGTCATTAACCCCCACCAGAAATATTTGCTTTTTAGGTATTTTTTTCTTTTTCTGGTGTTGATTTGGCAGCTGTCAGTCCCCCATCAGTTGAGTGCAGCAACGCCTGGCTTACTGCCTGCCCCGGCCCCAAGGAGCTGCCACCCTCGTGATGGGTTTGATTTCGTAGAATCCTGGAATCACAGAATCATTTCGGTTGGAAAAGACCTGTAAGATGATCAAGTCCAACCGTTAACGCAGTATTGCCAAGGCCGGCTCTAAATTGCGTCCCTGAGAACCTCATCTACACAATTTGCTGTGGTAAAGGTGCCACAATAACAGTGTGAGAATGAGAGGCCAGGGAATGTCGTCCTTTTGCCCTGGAGCCATACGTGGCATGTGCCGAGTGATGCCACCTTGTGTCACCGGCACATTTCTGGGCTGCACTCACAGCTTTGCATGGACAGCAGTTCAGCTGGAAAAATGATCTGGAGAGGATGGAGCCCCGGGCCCCCAGGGGGTGGGTTTGTGAGAGTTTTTGTCTTCTCCTGACACCTGCGAGTGTCTCTGCTGGAAATGTGGCTCTTCCCCAGGTGGGTGCTGAGCTGATCCTGCCACCACAACAGCTTTCTCGCCTTTAGCCAACGCCGTTTGGGGGTCAGATGTTTGCCGTTAGCTCGGTTAATTCACGTTTCCCTTGGCTGGTTCCCTGCTCCTCTGGGCTCCCCGAAGCTGGAGATCTTCCCACCGCGGCCGTTTGCGTGTGCGAGGTTGCGCATTGCGGAGGCACCACCAGGCGGGACTGAAACGGTGCCGGGAGCGCCGGTGAGTCTGTGCATCTTTGTTTTTTGTTCTTGTTATGATTGAAAGTTGGTTCTTTTACGGAGCGGTTCTTGCGACGGCCGAATGTTACATCCTGTTGTGACGTTGCTATGGCAAAGCCAGGCAACATCTGGAGCAACAAGAGTTCTCTCCAGCGGCATCAGAGAGTTTATTTATAGCCCCGCTGGTGAGAGGAGGTGCCGGACTGGGAAGAGTCCATGGGCAGCTTGTGGCAGCTGGATGCCCCCCGGTTGGTACCCAGGATGGGGGGGACCCCATAAGGTCCAGCCAGGCCCCTCGCATCACCTGCCCCATGGAGGACCGACCGAGCAGCGATGGGAAAGGAGCGAATCTGCTCAAAACCCCTCTGAGTCCATTCTTCGCCTCTGCTGGGAGGAGGATTTAGTCCCTACCAGCATCTCCCAGTTTCACATTGGGGTTGGGAGGCCGCAGGGGTGGTGAGCAGACCTTGTAATGGTGTTATTGGGGCAAAAGATGAGGTTTGGCAGGTGGGTGAGGCTGTTTGTGGGGAACAAAGTGATGTGCACAGAAAAGCTGCAGAAAGGAGGCAAAGGGCCGGGGCTGCACTTCAACACCTGAGATGGGGCAGCAAAGTGGAGCTGCTGGTCCAGCCGTGGGGCTCCTGCACCCGGGTGACACCTCTGGGGCCACTGACAGCCCCGCTGGCCTCTGAGGAGGCACCAGTATCAGGACTTTTTGACAGGCTGAGAGAGTTGGGGTGTTCCGCCTGGAGAAGAGAAGGCTCTGGGGAGACCTTATTGTGGCCTTTCTGCCTTCAAAAGGGTCCATAAGAAAGATGGGGACAGACTTTTCAGCAGGGCTTTTTGGACAAGGGGTGATGGTTTTAAACTAAAGGAGGGAGATTCAGGCTGGACAAGAGGAAGAAATTGTTGCCCCTGAGGGTGGTGAGAGCCTGGGCCAGGTTGGCCAGAGAGGTGGTGGATGAACCATCCCTGGAGACATCCCAGGCCAGGCTGGACGGGGCTCTGAGCAACCTGAGCTGGTGCAGATGTCCCTGCTCATGGCAGGGGTGGCACTGGGGGCACTTTGAAGGTCCCTTCAGCCCAAAGTATTCTGTGATTCTTTGATTTTTCTAAGCAGAAGCGGAGTCGGCAATGGGGATGTGAGACGAGTGGGTTCCTGCAGGGGATGTGGGGCTGAGCTGTTGGGGCGGCTCTTCCTCCCTCGGGCCGTGGCAAAGATGCTGCTGGGAGTTCCTGCAGTGACAGGTCCTCTGTGTGCACACACACACGTGCATTTTGTACCAAGGGCAGCAGCTCCGCTGTGCAGCTAGGAGCAGCCATGAGCCGCTCGGTTTGCTGCAGCCTCGGCCCTCACCCTGGGCGTTGCAGCTTCCCTAAAAGTCTCTTCCTCTCTGGTTTGAAGGATGGGGCAGCAGCCACGGCGTTGCAGCAGCTGCCATTGCCTTTTATGCAGACGGTTCGGGAGCAGAAACCACGTTGTTCCCGTGTCAGACTTTCCCGGGTGTTTAATAAGCCGCTTGCGGGACAGCGATGCAAAACACAGCAGAGCGAATCAAGGGCCAACGACCTGGCTGTGCAGCTTCCACACTGGCCCTGGGCTCTATGGTCAGGCCAAAAAAATCAAGATGATATCTCCAAATCATGATAGTTTATGAAAAACTCTAAATATATTCAGCTTTGGTGTTTGCTCAAGGGGGAGAAACCTGAATTATTGATCAGGTCATTGTGCCAATGGGAAGTGTGCCTGAGTCTGGCGAGTTTATCCCACGGAGAGGCGACTTGGCTTTAAATTTTGTCACTCGTGACTGTCAGCAAATCTCGCTGCAGTGTGTCAGTACCTGCGAGGTCCCCTCTGAGCCGGGGACATCAGCGGCTCCTGGCGGGGCTCGGCAGCCCAGCCGGCCCTGCGGGGAGCGGCTGTGTTTGTTTGGGCAGCCTCAGCAGGGATCGCCAACTTGCAGCGGTAACAAATGGTGTTTTGTCTCGCTGCAGAGCAGCTCTGCAATGTGCACTGATAAAAACCCTCCCCCTGCGAGGGGGCCTGGCTGGCTGATAAGGGCTGAGATAAACGTCGTCCCTCGCTCCTTCACTTTGATGGAGGCCAGCACTCGGTCCCAAGCCGGCCCGTGGGGCATGGGACGGGGCGGTGGCATCATGAGAGACTGTGGTCCAGGCATCACCCCCGCAGCCCGTGTGAACGCAGGGGCTGCCGGCATCCCTGGGGCTCTGGATGAGGATTTCCCAGCCCCGCTGAGTGGCGTCAGGACACTCGGGACTGGCGGGTGGGTCGCTGGGGGCTGTTTGCAAACTCTCCGGGCTGACACTGGGGTAACTCAGCATCACCCGCTCCGCGGAGGTGCCTGCGCTGCCCGCGTCTCTTTAGCAACCATCTAGGTGTTTTCCTGCATCCCGCCCTGGATGTTTCCCCGGATCCAGCTCAGGCAGCCGGCACCTCCTGCACCATAAAAGGCAAAACGCTGGGGAAGAGCTGCCGGGGTGGGAGCCGTGGCGGACGCTGCAATGCCAGGCATCCCGGCTGCGGATAAACGGAGCAGAGCCCTCAGCCCTGCTGCTCCCCCTCCTTCCAGAGAGTTTACAGGAGCCTGTTTGGCAGAAGGATTATCCAAAGGGCAGAACTTTCTGCTCAGAGGGTTGTTTAGAGAAATGTCCAGAGCGTTAATAGGGATTTTTCATAAGTTATGTTTTGGAGTCTCCTAAGAGAAACTTGTTTCCGAGGCTGTTGTCAGGCTTCTCTGTTTATCTCGCGTAGATTTTTTTTATGTCACAGCAATTCCCTTCGCAATAACATATTCCCGCAGATCATTCCAGCCGATCCCATCGTGCTCTGTGCAGGCGGCATCTCTCCCCGAATCGCTGGGACACGGCCCAAGGCAGGAGCCTGGGGGAGATGCTCCGTGTTGGGGCGGGGGGGCAGCGCCAGGGACACGGCTGCGCGTTCCCAAGCTCTTCCCGAACCCCACGGAGGAGCTGCCAGAGCTGATCCTGCCCAGACGAGCCACAGCAGATGACCTGGCAGTAAATCCCCTCTGGAAGCAGCGAGATCGGAGGGGAGCCAGGGAGGGTTTTGCACGGGACCGCGGGGAGTTGTTGCTGCAGCAGGTTGGGGAAAAGCGCAGAGTCCCTGAAGATGCAGCAGGGGAGCAAGTCCTGCCTGTAAAGTGCTATGGACCCGCAAATTAGAAGCTGAGGGTTGCTTTTCCAGTTCTCCAGGTGGGATATATTTGGGTAGGGACCAGCGTAGCATCAAGGCTGACAGCTGTTGTGTGAGGGAGCCTCCTGGCCAGCCGCAGAGGATGGGCTCCATCGCGCCAACGTGCATTATTTTCATCTCTGCTGGCCAGGAGGCTAAAAACTGCCGATTCACATGACCCAGGCACGGAGGTTTCCAAGCTGCCTCCGTCTCTCCCAGTAGCGGAGGAAGGAGAAGGCGGTGCCGAAAGGCTGCCGAGACCCAAGGTGGGAAGAAATCTTGGCTTGGCCAGTTTTAAAGCATTTGGACCAGAAATTGCGGTGACTCGAGCTCCCGGCCATGGAAGCCTCCACCTGGCAGTACTGTGGATATTTGCGGGATGACACAAGGAAGGCGAGAGGCAGAGACTGTGCTGCTCCCCGGGGAGGCTCCCCGGGGACGTGCGAGGATTATTCCCCGCTGCAGCTTGGCCAGGAGGGCCTGGGGCATGGGCTGGAGAGGGGGGACCCTCCCCACCCCGACACGCAAAGCCCTGCCAAGGCGTTGGAGATGAGCAGCGGCAGGCAGCATGGGGGGCTGGCCGGGGATCCCAGCTTGGAGGAGCGCCCCTTGTCGAAGGGGTGCAGGAGCGGGGAGGAGGGAGAAGCCCCTCCGAAGGTGTATGAGCTGGAGGTTGGGCATGGGCGAGCGGGCACGGGCAGGACGGTGAAGCCTGTGGTGTACAGGCTGGAGGAGAGCGAGTACCGGCGCCTGATCCAGGAGGCAGAAGCAGAATCCGAGGAGGAATGGGAAGAGACGGAGCAGAACGTCCTGGTGATCCACGAGGGATACCCAGAAGATGGGAAGATGGCAAGCCCGAGCCTAAAGAGGCTCAACACTTTGCAAGGAGCCCTGGGGAGGCAGATAAGCTGTTCAGACTCGGAAAGCAGCGCAGACAGCAGGCAGGTGAATAAACTGAACCTGAACTCTTCCTTGGAGGGCAACAAGCCCAGTGTCCCCATCAGGTCAGACAGCTTTGAGCGGAACGCCATACTCATGGATTACCTTTTGCAAAGCAAACAGGAGGTGACAACAGCTGTTTCCTACGTAGCCAGAGAAAGCAGCAAAGCAGCTGAAAGCTTCAGGCAGGCGCTGAGCTTCGCCCCCCAGCCCGACGGCATCCCGGACCTTTGCCAGAATGGTGAGGAGGATCCAGACAAGCAGGTAGCGAAAAACCTCGAGAGAATGGTCTCTGCGGTTGCAAATTATACTTCGGTGGCTAGAGACACCGCAAAGCTTTCACGACAGAGCAGCAACCAGCTCCTGGAGAGCTTGGAACAGCTCGGAGGTGAAGCAGATGCAGGGCTACTCAATTCATACAGCCAGAAAAAAATCCCCCCAGCCCCTCCTGTCAGGTCGCACAGCAAGGAGAGTCTGGCTTTGAGCATGAGCAGGACTGTGGCCATGACCGAGGCGCTGCTGGAGCCCCGCGGCGATGCCGCGACGCCGGCCAAGGAGCAGCGAGCGGGAGGCAGGACCACGGGAGGAGAGGGCTCGGAGGAGCCCGAGCAGAACGGGAGGAAGAGTCAGGAGGACGAGAACGTGCTGAAAGTCGCTGACGCAAAGAAAACCTTCGAAAGGTCCAAGTCGGTGGAGGGGGCAGCAGCGGCGCCCAGCGTTGCCAGGAAAGGTGAGGAGTGAGGGTGATGCTGCGGGGTGCTGTGGGGGTGGGAACACGGCGGATGTGGGGCTTTGGGGACAATGGCTGCTTTGTCACAACAGCTGGGATGCACTGGGGACACGTGTTGATCTGTGGTTGTCAGGATGCAGGATGAAAATTAGGCGTTGGTACCAGCAGGCTGGTAGAAGTGCTTCATGCAGCAAAAGTGTTTTGTGAGAAAGAGATTTGCTTTTTGAGACTCTCTTGTATATAAATATACATAATATCCAGCTCTTCTTACTGCTCTTCTTCAATACTGTGCAAAAACGCCCATGTGATACTTTCTTCCGCTGTCACGTGTGCTTATTTACCTCTGTCTCTCTAGTCAATATAACTTTATTTTAGTTATAGCATGAGAAGGAGGAATTCTTTCCCTTTGCTTCTTTTTCTCCTGCACTGTGACTTGGCTGAATGAGACTTTCAAGAGAATGACATCAACTTGGAAACCCTTTCACTGGAAAACTTACGGATAGATGAACTTTGTTGACATTTTACTGGTAAAACAGAAATGGGGAGAGATGAGAAATGAATGTTCGTTTGAGAGTTTGGAACATAGCAGAGCTGTGCTGGTTAACTTGCTTCTTCTCTTTATTGACAATCTGCAACTGTGGATTCCCTTATAAGGGAAAATAAATGTTTTAAGGCACAGGAAATTTATGCTAGCTTTGAATTGAATAGCATGTTTACGTAAAAAATAGGTGTGATTATCCACTGTGCTCGGTGTATTGTGCTGTCAATCGCTCTCATTCACAGAAGTCAGGAAACCAAGTCAGAATCTGAGCAGTGCTGCAGAGTTTGCGTGTGTGTCAGTGATAACAAAAAAGCCGACAGCGATGAAAAAGAGATCCTATCCTTTCAGGAAGCATCAGAGGAGACATTATCATTCTCACAATATAAAGAAATAGGGTTGTGAGGTATTTGTCACTGTCAAATACCCGCCAGCTGACAGGTTGAGGCTCCGTACATGAAGCAGGGCTGGTGCTGGCGTTATCGGGGTGTCTGGATCTGCGCAGCCCCTCCTTGAGCAGGAGATTTGTCTGATTCACCAGCACGGCTGATTTGGCACATTTTCAGCAGCCCGATCGGACAGAGGGATTTTTACATCAGCAATGGGGCAGGTGGATGCAATAGGTGATGGAAGGGGTGAGAAGGGACCACACGAATTCTGGGTGCATCCCCACGGCAATGCCAGCTACAGCTGGATCGCTCCTCATATACATTCACATGCAAGAGGGTCAAGACCATATATTTCAGTGCTGAAGTGTGAAAACATCACAATGAAGAGCAGGAGTGGCTTCTCATTTTGCTATATCCATGACATAGGCTGTTTTGTTTTGTTTTTTTTTTAATCAATTTCTAAACATACATCTTCCCAAATCTCACGCTGCCTAACTGAACACAAACATCTCACGTATATTTGCCATTAGGTGATTCCTTTCTTACGCCTCTGATTTTTCCAGCACCTTTGGTCCAACTTGATCATAGACAGCAGGGAGAGAAACAGAACATGATGGCCAAAGCCTTCTAAAGGGGTTGACTAAAGAGGACGAGACAGGGATCCCAGCACAGCGCCAGCCTGGCCTCTCGCTACTTGTGTCTTGCTTGGGCTTTTCTGCTATTTCAGAATGATAGGAAGTGTCAATCCCAAGACATTCATGTTGTAAATAAAATACAGCTTGCTTTTTGCTTTTCATTTTTGTGTGTTTGTGTGTTCTGCTTTCTCGTCTCTCTCTTCCTAGTTAATCATGTGGTCTCGTGGAGATAGCAACAAAGAAAATCCCATCTGTTGCGACTAATTGCTTCGTTTGTGTTTGGTGGCCCAACATTTTAATTAGGTATTGGGACCACCTCCCTTTTATCGCAAAAATGGGGAAAAAAAAAGAAAGAAAATAAATGTCATGATCCTGTACAGTGAATAAGAAGAAATGAGGAAATAGATCAGTTTGCATCTCGTTTCAAGGTTTCTTTTCACTGCAAAACCTGTGGGCAGCAGGTATTTCTAGGGTAGGTCAGGGATGTGTATGACATCTACTACCGCATGTAACAGGCATGAGAGTGTGCACATGTAGTGACAAAGTGCTTTACGAAATGTATTTTAAATCATTAATAACAATAGCATAAATTATGAATAGCCATCCTGAGCTAATGTTCACCAATTATTACTCATCGTTCCATCTTCCACCCCCACACCGCACAAGTCCTGTCCGTGCCATTTCCACCACCCTGTGGGGAGGGGTTTTGTGATCCCACCCCAATTTACGGGTCTGGGAGTAGCACAGGGACTTGTTTGATGTCACACAGATAAAGAGTGGAATAAAATCGAGGGTTCTTGACTCTAACCCTCTGCTTCAGTCCACATATTCCTCTTTCCTCCCTGTCCATGTGCTCTGATGCACCCTCATACCCTCCTCCCTTCCCCACCGTTATTTTAATAATGGGATGGAACATTTTGCTCTCCTTATCTCCATTCCATAATTCTACAGCTCCCCTTTCTGGCCAAGGATTGAATAAGGCCAAACCAAAGGGATTTTGCTCCCTAGTGCTGGATGTGAGGAAGGGAACAGTGCAGGGCCATGCTTCCCTGGGCAGAACAACTCCGATTCACCGGCACCCAGAGCTGCTACACGGTGGCTGTTTGTACAGTTTTGTCTTGGCAGCCGCTCAGCATTTGACGATTGTTGAAATGTCCCTTAAAAACCAGGTTTGTAAGCACTTTAATATAACTGCCCTTGCCATTCGATATGTGCCAACAGACATTGAGAAAACAAGGCAGAAAGGGTAGATCTAATGCTACTCCATGCACAGAAAATCACCTTTTCATTATTATTATTATTATTGCAATCAGTTTTGATTTCTCTGTATAAAAACCTCCTATGTTCCAGTGATGTTAAGTGAAATCTAAGATCACTTAACCAATTTCAACAAGAGCAGCTTCTCTCAGTGCTGCTGAATCTGGCCTTGCATACCTAAATCATGAGAGCCTTAGAATTATAAATATAAAAATATGCATCTTCCAGGTGGGAGAACCTAGTGCTCCCTGTAAAGTTATTTAAATATAATAATGAATCAAAAGGTTTCAAAAAATAAATAGTGGACACAAATGTCCTTGAAAAGTTGTATATCTTGGCTACCTGCAAACCCGAGGTCCAAAACACAGTCGTGTCCAGCATGTTTTATGTGGCTTAGAAGTTAAGCTGCAAAATAACAGGACTTTAAATTGCTGATCTCTCTAAACCCTCTGGAAGCTGTTTCCCTTCATTCAGAATAGATCTAGTGATGAGGACTTAAGCAAACCGAAACGTTCAAGACAAATTAATCTCTCAAGTGACTTTACTGGCTCTGAACGGCCAGGTTTGCGTCCACCCAAGGCTGCTCAGAGCTGCATCGTATCAGCTGAAGGGCGAAGCCAACAAAATTTCTCCTAGAAAGAGGTGTTTGCATCCATCTTAGTGAAGTCCCCAGCACACAGGTTATATTGCACTATTTTCCACAAAGGGTTTATTTTAATGTCTTATTTAGTTGTCTAAAAATGCTCATTTTTTAGTATGAACCCCACACAGCATCAGGGGAGGGGACTCACAAACAAGCATTTCTGGGATTTTTCTTTCCTGATTCTGCGACTGATTTGCCCCATAATGTGCTGCAGGTGCAGGGGTTTTCCGGCCGTGCTGGGTACCGCATCTCCGGGCAGCCAGTGATGAGCTGTGCTCTAGACTTGCAAATAACCCCTGTACCTTTTGGTGCTTCTTTCTTCACCGTTTCAAACTAAAAACACCACACTGGCGAGGAAAATGGTGGGGCACAGGGAAAGCGTTACTTAAAAGGCACGTCAAGATCATCACAGGAACACACCAGCATGATTTATTGCAGTGATGGAATTGATGCATATTTGCGAGGACGCTAAATTTAGCTGCTGACATAAGTTTCAGAGGTGGAGTCTGCAGACACGGCGCTGCTTCCGTATAAAGCTGTGAGATAGGGCGTTTGCAGCAATTGTGCATCCATGTAGCAAAGGGTAAAGTGTCGGGGATGGATAAAAGTAGCAAAATGTAGTTTTGAATAAATTCTGAATATTTTCTGTGAAATTTACTAATCAGGTGCGTTGGTAGTGATATGATGGGACAAACTTTGTTGTGTGGTTCCTTGTAGCTGCGAGAATTTGGTAATAGGATACTTTCCTTAACAAAAATGAGAATTTGTGACATATTTTGACAAGTTGTTAGGCTTACATCACTCTGGCTATAATTTAAGTACTGTTTGTTGCAGTGATTTTAGTCAGCTGAAGTGATGAAGATTACTGTTTATGGTGGAATCAAAGAGCGTGTGTAAACCCTCAGCCTTCCTCCTGCTGTTGAGGACTTCAGCCTGAAATTAATATCATTTCTTCATCACCTCACACGTTGAGCTGTTGTGATCTAAACAGCTCGTTAATCCCGGTCACGATCTGAGCAATCTTTGGGGCACTTCCATCCAAACATTTCAGGAAGGTCTAGTGAAAATTCAACAGTATGGTTTCCTTCTGAGTCCCCCCAGTGCTGTGTCAAGCTAGCAGTGTGCAGGAGCATCCATCGCTGAAACGACAATGTGCACCGCTCAGGTGGCAGTTTTTGAGAACATTAGGTTTCAATCAGATTTCCCAGGAAAAAAATTCACTTTGTGTCTTTCTGTGCATCACCCTCTTTTTAGATGGATGCTAAAAACCTTCCTCGGTTGGGTAATGCTGGGTACTGCTGCCTTCGTGTTGTTTTTGAGTCTAGAGTAAAGCATCACCTGCTACATGATTCAAATGTCATTTCAAGCTTGCCCACTCTTCTGAGCTAGAAGGAGCTATACATATGCATAACACTTTTAAGTACCATTTCATATGCTTGTTTTAATAGTGCTTTATAAAGTTTTAACCCTAATAAGTTAATGGCCCAGGGACTGGCAGTCAAGACACTCAGCTCTGTCACTGACTCATTGTGTGACCTTCAGCAAGTCACGTACCTACGCGGAAAATATGAATCACAGTCTAAACCCACTAAACTGCAGATTACCTGCAGGTCCGCGCCGAGGCTGCCAAACTGCTTTTGTTTTCTTCTTTTTTAGCTTTCAAGAGCTTGTTTGAGGGAGGAGGGTGGAGAGCGCGTGTGCTGGGCTGGCTGTCGGAAGGAAGGGATGAATTTATGAGGAATTGGTGCTGTGGGCGGCGCGTGGCAGGGATGCGGAATCGCAACTCTCATCTTTGGGTGCAGGATTTTTTTTATCAAAGTGTTGCTTCAGTACGCGAGACTTTCGTGGTTATTGAATCAGGGGTTAGACTAGTGTCAAAGTTTAACAAATGCTGGATAAGGTTTGTTTAATTTGTAGCTGTGGTGGCAGCTGATGTTTCTATCAGCTGTGATGGGTCTGACCATGACCATGTATCTCTGTGAGGTTTTCTGCATATTTTAACACCAGCTATCACTTAACAGGGGGGGTCACAGTCCTGTCACAGTTTTATGGGGTGTCAGGAGGGTTCTCAGCTCATCACAACACATGTATTTTTCCAAATTCTGATTACAAGCAGAGTTACGGGTGTGTCGCTCCCCTGAAAAATTAGGCCCCTTTAAGCACCTAACCACATGCAAATGAATTTGCAAATATTGGTCAAAACGAATCAGGAAGTGAGACGAGCTTTTGGTTTTGGCCATGTATGGTAAACACTGTGCGACATGGCCCTGATCGCGCATCATTTGTCCGCCCTTCGAGCTCCCCGGAGGAACAGAAATTCGCAGTGTTTGGGGTATCTCCCTGCGTGCCTTGAGGTTCTGGCTGCGAAGACACCCACCTTCTTACTGCATATTGTATTAATAACCATTAGCTCCTTCCACTGAACAGCAGCAATAAAAAGACCATCTTTAAAAACACATAAGCCAGTTTTATGGGGTGACAGGAGGGGTCTCAGCTCATCACAACATGCGTATTTCTGCAAACTGGGATTATAAGCAGTTATGGGTGTGTCGCTCCCAAAAGCATCTTTACTTTTAGTGCAATGGGGAGAATCTTTGGTTTCAAGTCACTGTTTTGTGCTTCTCATTAAAGTGTGACTTTCAGCAGGGGCTTAAGCTCTCCTGTTGTCCCCATCCTGCTGGCGGTGCCGTTTTCCATGGCAGCAACAGGCCCCAGCACAACAAACCGAGGCGACACGGTTGGTTTCTCGTTGGTTCTCTTCACTTTTGCACCCACCGCCATTTGTGCTTGGGCACGAGGGGCCACATCGGTGGGGTTGTACCTCACAATTTTTGGTTTATGCGCCCCAAACCCCCCGTGTCCCTGCGCCGGTAGATCCCAGCTTTGCGCACACGCCGGGGCGGAGGATGAGAGGCGGCAGGTGGGGCTGTGAGAGGCCTGAGCCGGGCTGGGGAGCAGCGCGGGTGCCGCGGGGCGCTGACCCGCCGAGGGAAGAGGGGAACCGGGCTGCCGCGTCCCCGCCGGGGCCGCGAAGGAGCGAGGGGAGCGTTGGAGCCGGAGCGCGGCCCCGGGTCCCTCAGGCGGGTCTCGCGAGTGACACCGGCGGCCCGTGGGGAGGGGGAAGAAGCACCGCACGCGACCACGCGTGGCGCCGAGCGCCGCGCCACCATTGGCTGAGCGAGCCGCCATTCACCTCCTCATCCCCGCCCTCCGCCGGGGGAGGCGGGACGGGAAGGCACGGAACTGGGCGGTGCCTGGGCGGAGGGGGCGTGGTGCGCACTGGGGAGGCGGGGACAAGGGGGCGTGGCCTTGCCCCGGCGCTGCCCGCCCCCGCCCGCCGCGGTCAGTCGGCAGCGGCAGCGGCAGCGGGAGGCGGCGGAGGCGGCTCCGCCGGGCTGAGGAGCGGACGCGGGGAGGCGGCTCGGGATCGCGGTGCGCGGCGTGAGGCGGGAACGGAACCGGGGAGCGGGCACGGCGCCCTGCGGCGCGGCGGGCGGCAGCTGGCTGCTGGCTGGGCGGGAGGGCGGCGGGCGGCCCGCCGAGGGGAGGCGGCGGTGCCCGCCGGAGGGCGGCGGCGGGCGCCGGGGCAAGGCAGGGCGGGCGCCGGGGCAGGGCAGGGCGGGCGCGGGGCCGGCCGGGCTGGCTCTTCCTGCGTGGGGCCGGCTGTTACCGCCGAGCCCTTCCTGAAGCGGCGGCCGCTGTCAGCGCCCGGGCCTGCGGGGGGAAGCGCCCTCCCCGGCCCGGGGCTGCTCCCCCGCTCCCCGCCTTTTTAGGCAGCGGAGCGCCCGGGGTCGCGGCGGGTCCGGCATCCGGCCGGGGCTCGCAGGTTGCCGGCGGGACGCGCCCGAGGCGGGGCCGCGGGGCCGGGCTCTCCCGCCGCACACACACCTGATGCCGCTGCCAGCCCGGCTGCCTCCTGCCCGGAGAGGACCACTTGTGCTTTTTAATACATTTTGATTTTGTTTTTTTTTTTTCTTTTGTTCATCACGTTTGTTCCTTTTTTTTCCCCCTCTTTTTTTTCCATGGCGATGCAGCAGCAGCTCGCTGGCATCGGCGTGTTTCTCGCCCCCGGAGCACTGCGTCCCCACTGCCACCATGTAACGTTGCAGAGGACAAAAGATGACTGAAGGATTTAATTTTTTACAATTAATATTATTATTGTTATTTTTTGCACTCGTGTTGGCTGCGTACATGTCACACCATTATTTATTGGCTCTTCCGAGTCCGTTCGGGGGATGTGTGAAGTCCTAGCTTGCATGACGTGTTCCTGGGCTTTGTTTTTCTATACAAAAAGCCACATTGTTTTAATAGCAATATGCCAGATATTTAAAGGTTACTGTTTATCTGAGCGTTGTGAAGTAAGCCGCTTCTCCCCTCACGGTACACGGAAAGGCATCCAATGCACAAGCACACAAATGTTCCGCTGTGGTACCCGGGTCTAGACAATGTGATGCTGTGACTGAACAGGAGAGAGAGGGGTTTTTTAATTTAAAAAAAAAAAAAAAAGGGGTCTAGAAGCTGTCTGGGAACAAAAGTAAAACTGATTGATGCAGTTTTATTGTTGAAGATAAGTGATATGCATTAGCGTGTTGTGTTTTTCTGAACAGCTGTAGTTTCAGTCCTGTGCGTGTTTGTTTGAGCAGGTCTATTCAGCCTATTCATGCAGATGTGCGCGTGGATTAGTGCAAGCAAGACAAGGATGTTAGCAAAATGAAATGGTGACGTTGTGAACATACTAGGCTGTGGCTGGCTTTCCAGCTTTGCTGATACTGATTCTGGTTTAATTTTAGGCCAGGCCGTATCCAAATAACCTGACGTGATCGTCTCTCTCCGTGTGCCTTGATAAGCACATGCTGGGGAGGAGCGCGGTGCTGCTCGAGTGTGGGCACATGGTGTGAACTGGCACAGTCCATCCTGCACGAAGCGCGTTCGGATGTGCCGAATGTGCGGTGGCTGGAGAGAACAGCGAGTGTCTTGTGTGTGAGGCAGGAGAGGATATATTCGATTTTTCATTTCGATAACAAGCCTTGAATCATCTTTTCTGCTTAAGGGGAAAAACAGATGGCTGTGCGCTCACTGAGACGTTTTATTGCAGCTAATATTCGTGTTTGCTAAAGACTGTGTACACAAAGGTAGAAGATCAAATACTGTTGTGATAAAGCCCATGCATGTTTATTTTGTGTATATATTTAGTATTTTCAGTAGCCATAGTAAGACCTGACACACTGAGGTACATGTCAGGCAATATTTGCTTTGCATTTGTTTTAATATAACACTTCATAATAGTAATTTTTCAATGGTCACTTGTAGCCTTTTGTACAGATTGCTTTAATCAGCATTTGTGTGCCCCTGTGTTCTCTGTTGGCATTACCCTGTCTTCTAGTGAGCTGCCTTTTCAAACATCATTGGATTTTTTCAAGTTAAATCTTCATGCTTATTGCATCTGTCACTTCTGGGATTCACTCCAAGCAAAAGGCAGAGATTCAGTTTAATGGCAATGGGAAGGAATGCACAGAAGGGTAAATATCAGCTTTCCTGAGTGATGCAGCAAAGGACGCTGAGAGATCTGCCCTCTGTTGCTGTTCTGTGCATCATGTTCAGGATTAATATTGGACTTTAATGACGGCCTCATAAAATGGCTCATTAAAGCACAACGCTGCCTTTTGATCGTACAAGAATTTATGTTATTGGTTTTAATTTGCTCATCGATTCTGAGGAGCAGGGTTTGGATGGCAGCTGCCTCTCAGGAAGACATGAGCACATAGAACGCTGCCGGGCCCAGCTGAGGTCACCGTGCACCCCTCCCTGCGCCGGGAACGTCCTTCAGCCACACTCACAGCCACATTTTCACTTGTAAAGTATGGATTGGTTTGTTTTGATTTATTTTTTTTTTAAACTGATGCTTTTGTGATAATCTCAGACCTTCTCTTAAGGATGTCTTGGAATAGAAACTCACTGAGGAGTTGAAGTGCCCCAGTTTAAGCATTTGCAGGGCATATGAACAAGAATTAAATGTCTGTTCTCTTCTAGTTCTGTCCCTGTAGTCTCCTGCACCTTGTATTTTTGGTGTGCTTATATTAGTCTGATCAGAAGCTGCTTTAGTTTACAGTCACACTGGTTATGTGGCCACATGTGAAAAGTCAGATTATCGGTGGCTTTAGGATGACACAACATGAACTGTTTTGTTGTTGTGTTCGTTTTTTTAGTCACAATATGCAGAAATGCAGGTGGTGGTGGCATGGCTGGGATGAACACCACATCTAAACTAAAAAGGGTTTGGTTAGCTGAAGTGACTCAGGGAAGCCAGCACTGAAAGCTGATGCGTTGAGCACCAGTATAGTTGGGATACAGTTACTGGGCCCTTTCCTTCTCCTTTACTACTAGGGTTGATTTGTTCTATTTTCCCCATGTGAGCAATTATACTAAAAATTGGTTATTTGTTTGTTTTTGAGGTTATAATCATGCAATACATGACTTTGTGTTTTTAGATGATAGCATTAGGTATAGAAAACACCATGGTGAAACTAGAATTACTCAGCGTCTTGGCTTTGCTCTGATGTGCTGACGGTCCTTGGAGGAGCAAGCTGTGTGGAGAGGTTCTTCATGGAATATACCAGCCTTTGGTTGGATTTACCACAACTATTAGTTGTGTATGTGCCTGGATGGCTTTGTGTGGTGAATATAAATCTGATCAGAATTAATGGCTTGGAGGTGATGATGCAGCTGTGAAGTAGAAGGTGATTGTTGGGCATATAGATAATGTTATTTCATGCCTTTCCTGTGCAATTCTTCATGCCAATAAGACAGACTTTACAGCAGACATCTTCGTAACAAGTCACAAAATGTTCCTGATATGGAAGAGGCTTTGTGGTGGAAAACCATCAAAGCTTTAAAGTTCCGGTCTGTAGGTCAGGAACTTGACAGAGAAATAATGAAAATTGAATGTGCCTCCGAAGGGGAAAGAATCCTGCTTGTTCTTTTGAAGGCTGCCAGCCTGCTGGTGCTCTGGTGGTGCCCATTTTGGTTTAGAGATGATAAAGGAAAACACAGGCTCGTTGACCATTTTTCCTCTTCATTTGGTAACGAGTTCAGTACCAAGGTAGAATCACCTGCATTGGAAAAAGGACAGTAGCATTTCATCAGCATGGTCACTTTGCATTGTTATTTGCTCTGTCTTAATCCAAATTTTCTTGATGGTAACAATAAATGATAGGCAATATGCTTTTTTGTACCAGCACGTAATGACTGTTGAGGTCTGGCTCTCAGTGGGAGAAGCTGGATGTGGATGAATCAGTTCTAGTGACTGTTTGACATTGAGCTGGGCCTCTCAATCCATCATAATTAGATTTTTCTTGTTTTCCCTTTTAATAATTGAATTTGAAAAAAAGCAGTGGAAATAAAGCAGTGGTGGGATCTGACTTAAAGTGATTAAGGTTCAGCCTGGTGCGGTCAGGCGCACTGAGATGAGCTCACAGCTCTAATCTGGAGCATCGCTGAGCTGCGCTTAAGGCCAAGGGTTCCCCTTAGGAAGGATCCCTGTTTCCTTTGGCTCCCCAAACCTTGGCTGGCCACAGCTTCTTGGTATATAATCTATATATGTATAAGGATATATGTAACCGATGTACACATCTTTTTAGCTGAATACTAAGGTGACTATTTCTGCAGTCCTATCAAATAGGCCCAAGCAGGATTTCACAAACCTGGGTGGGGATGGTGTGACTTAAACTAGACCATGTTTGCACCCAGGTTTGAGCCCAGGGAATACATTTCACCTGCAGTTTCTGGTATAGGCAGTCCCTGGAAAATGGACTTAAAATCACTCTGGTGGGAGTATTTAGAAATGTGGGAACTTCCCCTCCCTTCCCCCTAGTTCTGCATATAGTTGCCATAGAGACTGTGTTTCTGGAGTCCTTGAAAATCCATTGTTTATCTTGCATAAATGTATAAACCTGCTGTACTGAAACATCGTGCCTTGCAGCATCCCCTTCCCCTGCAAACCTGAGAGGGACTCGACATCCCGCGGTGCTGCAGGTCTGGATGTTGGACATGCGTCAGGCACAATCAGACGGACTGATAATGGGTATAATTAGCACCACCAGGGATTAGCAGGCAGGAACAAATTCAAGCTGGAGCAAGCACTGTGTCCCTTGGGAGCTGGGCAGACTGGCAGTGCTGGGCAGATGATCACTCGATATGAAAGATATCACCAGCAAGGCTCAATAACTGCAGCTCAGTGCTACTCTTACCTCTTGAAACTGCATATTTATTTTTCTGTCTGAGTGAAATACTTAAAAACCTCCCAGTTGGTTAGTTTGTGCTGGAATGTCAAACACCCAACTGATTTGGGGGATATGTTTGGCATTTACTTGGCATTTTTCATCATACCAGTCGGTGTTACGGTTGTTTCTTGCAGTTGCCCCTGTGAAGCAGGTTGACGTCCTTGGTCCCAAATGGGAAATGCGAGGTTAAGTGTTTTGCTCAGGGTCTTGCAGGTGCTAGGCTGCAAATACTTCTAGCATATAACACTAAGCATACTACTTGTTTTACAGTTGGTTCATGTATTTGCACCAGCACACACAGTGGGATGTGTATGTGTGAATAAATGGCCATTCTCACACTCAGCTTTTAAACTCTTAATTTCTTACTGCACTTAGCTTAAACTTAATTATAGTGTATGTTGGAGGTTGGAGTAAATAGGCATGAAGCCGTCTTGTTCAGAACAGGAGGTGGATTACATTTTTGTGAGTTTTCAGTGAATCTTTTTTAAGGTTAATTTTCATTTTTGGATCTGCTGAGATGGGTTTGCAAGGCAGGAAAAAATCCCGAGCCAGCTTAGACAAACAGGAGTTGCCAGACGTACTTCAGCAATATCTACTGCTTTAGCACGGCGTGAAGGCACAAAACACTTCTAGTGGGGTGTCGTTGTGCCTTCCAGCATCTTTTTCCTGGCTGCTGCTGCTTTCTGGAGCAATTTGTTAAAGTTGGAGGTGGGCTACCCTGGTGTGGCCTCTTTCACCACGCTTTGGATGCACGGGTGTTATCTCTCTACTCTTCACTTTGCTCCTTGATGTTTCTTGGGGGGTAAAGGTTATCTTTTTGCTCTTTACATGCAGTGCTTGCCACATTCATCTTCTGGTCTACTAGGGGAATTCTTAAGCACTATGAAAGATGACGTAAAAAACAGCTGGGGTTTATCTGGGCATAATAGCGCCTGTTGTTTTGGCTGGTTTCCTCCAGAAGCGCTGTAAATGCTGCAGGGACTCTCAAAGGGCTGGAAGTGTGGGCTGCACGTGCGGTAACGTGACTGTCAAGCCGACAGGTAAGTAAAGCTTAAAGGTCATCAGGCACAGGCTGTAATTCTCCATGCCCCTCATTGAAAACAAGTTCTCCAGCAGGAACATCTCGCATCCTTGGCGCAGGGAGCCCGTGGGTGTAGGAAGGTATTTCTCCTTCTTGCATCCAAAGTCTTTCTTCATAGTGTAGCAGGAATGTTTATTAAAGCTGCTTACTAAACTCCATATGCTTTCCTAAGCCAACTTTTTTCTTGCCTGCCTGGAGAGGTGATAAAGATGCTCTGTGTTGTGTTTGACAGCAGCCTGCCCAGGTTGCTGCTGCAGCACAGGACGGCAGCCCCGGCCTGACACGGAGCAGCGACAGAGAACATCTGTATGACAGAGGAAATGTGTTTGAACTTGGAACCCTTTGCTGAAACAGATGTTTGAGGGGCTGTAATTGGTACCACAAGATAGGGATTTAAAATCAAGTTAGCAGATTGAGCTATCTGGATTGGAGTTTTAGCCTCCTCCGGTCCCTTCCTCCCTCCCCCAGCCCTGATTTCAAATTGCACGTTGCGGAAACGGGACAGAATGACAATGGTACTCTTTGAATTATAGGCTGCTTAGCCAGAAGAGCTGGCAGGACAGCAAATGGAAATCTGGAGAAATACACGCCAGTTCCAACTGTGAGAATTGAGATTCACTTTGCAGCTTATTTGTACAGCGTTAAAATCCGAAATGCGTTTGCATTGTCCAGCCTGAACCTTCTGCATTCTTCTATGTTGAGGATATTGTCTTGTCCTTGACAATTAACCGTTGTTGGTTTTATTTTGAGAACATCAGAAGTTCCATGCGAATGCCTGGCCTGTTGGATGGGTGTTACTGAGCAGCTTCAGAAGTGGAGGTTGCTAAATCAGGCTCGGATTTAGTAGCATTTGGATGAAAGCGTTTCTTAGGGTATGCTAACCAAGCCCATTACTGCTTTTTGGAGGAGAGTGTCTCCGTTCCAAATTGCAGAGTGCTGGGCCACACTGGCCTGTGCTGAGACTCCAGTCCAACCATGACATTGTCCAGCGCGCTGGCCCGTCACATTTGCCATGACGGGGCTGGAAACAATCTTTGGACAACACGATGGTGGCGTATGGCTGCAGTGCCGCTCCGAGAGGTGCTGCTGTTCCCCTTGGCTATCCTGCTCCTCTCCGCTCATGTCCCCCAAGACAGCGAGGTCTTCTTGGTGGGCTCCAGACAGGTCTGGGGTCCGTTCTCCGGCCAGCAAACCCCTTTGTGGTCAGGCCGGACCATCTGGAGAACGCGGTGTCCTCGCTTGGTCAGTCTGACTCACACTTGGCCGCTCTCTCTGTGAGCCTGGGTTGTGCTGATGTGTTGTTTCTGCTTTATTTCTAAGTTGTGAGGAATTCGTGTCCCAGCTAACTCGGTGTTTATAGCAAAGCGCTCGGTTTCCCGATGGTGGATCTCAGGCTGGAGCTCCTGTGCTCCTGAAGAACCGGGACCTGTGACCTTTTATCCATGAGACCATTTATCTCCTTAAAACATCTTTAACATTTATAGTTTCTTTCTGTGGATACCATGGCATGTTGTAATTGAGGAGGAAAAGAAAACAGTTAATCAAGTCATTTAGAGATTTCTCATTTTGATAAATCTTCTTGTCTTTTTTTTTTTTTTTAAGGAATGATCCAATTAACTGTAAGCAAGGAGAAGCAGTGTGATGTTTCAGATAATGTCTTAAAGCCACTGGACTTGAACAGGAGATGTGCTTACCTTAGAAAATACTGTGTTTATCAGATTTACATCCATGTCTGCACCTCTTCTGACTTCTGCAGAATGGGAAATCCTGCACGTTTTATTTGTGTGTGTATATATATATGTATGTATGTGTGTGTATATATACACATATATACACACACACACACTACTATCTGCTTGGCTTCTAGCTTACGTTCCTCACTGAAGAGTACAGACTACATTCTGCATCGGGAGCTGAGTTTCAGGTCTAATAGCTACCAGGGAGCTCCTCTGTCACAGACATAGACTTAGGTTTGCCATTTATTTTGTTTGGGAACATTTGATTGCTTCATGTTGTAAGAGAAAATACAGTTGTTTTCTGCTGTTAGCACTCTGTTATGTTAGGGAAAAAGTGCTTGTTCCTTGGCTGGTTAGTTGGGAAAGGTGGGAGCAGGTGGTGATATGGTGAGAAATCACTGGGAAGGAGCTTTTCTCCTTCCGTAACCACCATCCTTAGCTGGTACGATGCTTTTGCCCATTTCCCAGGTTAAATATAAAAGCTTGTGATGTGTCTCAGGAATGTAGCCTGGAAGAAGCTTGCACGTAACCTTCCAGAGAGCAGAAGAATTCAGCAAATTGAGGTAGCAGCTCTGAACAGACTGATACTTCCTCGTTAGCTCGGCCGCTCTGATAAGAGAACTAGGTCAGCCCTGTGCAGAAGGCATTTTATCTGCATTCTTCTCGGAGCTGGAATCCCGGTGCTTGGCTGTTGTAACCGGCTGGCTGACTCGCAGCTCTGCGCAGGGGGTTGTGCTCCCATCTCGTGCTTTCCTCGGGGTCACAGCGTGCTCTGGAGCCCGGTTGCTGCTTCTCTCTGTGCCATGTGCTGCTTTCACTAGGGGGGCGATGCAGTCGGTCCCTCGGGGTGGAAGGAGCATCTTCCATGGCACTGGTGTAACATCTCTGGCTGGTGTTCAGCTCTGGAAGTGAATCGCTTCGTCTCCTTGCACTGGGTGAGGATTCAGTGTGCAAAGAAGCATCTCTGGTGTTTATTCCAGCGCAGAAAGTGGAGGAGAGGGAAGGCTCTTGGAGGCTGAAAGGCTGGAGCAGCGGTGTCTTAAGGTGGGAGTCTGTCTGCTCCAGTGTGAGGTTTCCCTTTCCTTACCCAGCAAAGCTCATTTGGTGCCCCTGACTCTAGAACTGTCTTCAGGGGCAGCTAAAGTGGGAGCTGAATGAAATGCAGAGGCACACTCAGACATCTGGGATGCTTAATCCATAGGTGCCCTGGTCCTCTTTTCCCCATGTATTCTGTATGTCACTTGCCTCTATGAGGTTTTGTCCTAGGTTTTGATATTTTTTTCCTCTCTCTACTTTGCTCTCCTCTGTCTTCTATTTTCATTTTCACTGACCTTTTTTAGCCCAGCGTGCGTTAAGTATCTCCGAGTACATCACCCATTGCTGCTTGCGAGGTTGGTACCTTGAGCGCCAGCTGCCAGGAGATGCTGTAAAAGGTGTAAACCCAAAAGAGGAGGTTGGTCTGGAGGTTGTTCTGGCACCCGTTCCTGCTCCTCAGACCCAGGGTTTGTGTAACTACTGCAGTGTTTCTCTTTACCCATCCCACTATGGCCTCCCAGTAAACTATTTTGTGTAGTGATTTTTGTGCGTGCTCACTGCTGTAGCTCTGTGGTGGATGAGACAGATTAAATGAAGCCAGACAATCCTCTCTCTTCGGGGTAATGATTTTCAACTGCAGTGTCCTTTTGTCACCGTAAATTATGGTAAATGATGTAATGTCAGACTGTAAAGATAAAAGCAACAAAATGGTTTCAGGAGTAAGATCCCCTAAGAAGGTGATTTTCATACCTGGAAATATTTAAGTGAAAACACCCATTACATCCCTACGTGCACGTGGAAGGAGTGTCAACCACAGTGTGGGAGATGTGAAAATGAGGAAATAACACATGTTTCTTGGTGATACCTAGAAGAGTTGAGCATTATAGGTACTTCTGACTTGGAGTTCTTCATATTATAACGGTCTTACTATGATTGTTTCAAAGTACAGCTCTGAAAAAGAGAATCGTATCAAGTATTTCACAGGTTAGAACCAACACCTTGCGCTTTGTCCAGAAGAGCAATTTCAGCTTATTTTAAGTTGGGGTTGTGTTACATTTTTGAATGTGCTGGGCTCCCCAGTTGAGATATAATCGAATTCCCTGGTAGTTTGTGGTTTAGGTTCCCATCCCAAAATAGCATCTCGCCAGTGGTGCAACAGCTGGAAATTTCAGTATTAAGTTCATATTCCAGCTTTTTGTCTTTAAAATGAAGTGAAATCAGATGGCAGGGTCTTGCTCAACCTAGACTAAAGTAACCAAAGACTGAAAATAATCTGTGCACAAATATGATGTATTTTGGAATTGTGACCATCTGTAGTAGTGTTCACCCTTGGTTTAAATAACTCTGAACATCTGAAAACAAAAGTTCTGTCAGCAATGGACTTAATATGAATTGATTTGAAACAGTATACCATAGAGGGAGTAGCTTTATGTTTAAAAGCGGAGGACTGCGTCAAGGTGTTGGTGGCTGTTCCTTTTTCCTGCCAGAGGTTTCATGTGAAGTCGTGGGGAGAGATGAAATTTTTGTGGCCATGTGATTATTTGCCCCCCTTCCTTCCTTGCCCAAATATCGCAAGACTTAATATCATGAGGCTGAGTTCATGGATTCCCTTCATGCTTGGCGAGGGAGATGAAGTTGTCCCTCAGCCTCTCTGGTGGCAGATCAGTTCTCTGGTGTGACAGTGGTGGCAATGTGCTGCTCTTGTGGTCTAATGCCAGTTGTGGCTCTTTGCATCGATCTCCCATGGGGGTTACATTGCTCCTTTGGGGCTTGTTGGGCCGTGTTCATTTGGTTTCAAGGAGCGGATGGTCTTCACTGTCCCTGCTGTCTCAAAAAATGACGTCCTTAAAATGATCTGGAGGACTTTTCTTCTCAATGAGCCAGTCTTCTGAGACGTTTGTAGGACACTGTCCTGTGCAGTATGGTAAGGCATAGTTTTTGTGTGGACTACTTGTACAGATACATCCACACACGTGTGTTGGAGCTGGTGTACAACACGCCGTGCACACACGTGGGTTACAGAGAACCCGCGGAGGTTGCACAACCAAGCGCTCCGGAGTTAAGAAATGCCAGAAGTGAGCGATTAGGAAATAACCTGGGTGATATTTGTTCCCCTTTTCCCAGGCTATGGGCTCGGTCCCCGCTCCATGGGCAGGGGGGTGGGATGGAGCCCTCCTTGCCCCTGTGGAGCGGGAGGTGCGGTGGGATGGTGGCATCTTCATGGCTTTAAAACCTCTGGATGCTTCCACACTCCATATGCAGCTCGGTACCTTATACACCATATGATGTTCGAAGTGCTCCAAAGGGTGAATCAGTAGATTCCTTGTGGGCTTTTCTCTGGTGCTTCTCTCCGTCACAGCCAACTGCTCTGCAGATGGGGCTGAGTCCTGCTGTGGGAAGGTGGTTTCTCCATGCTGGGGCACTTAAGCCTCAGGTTGAAACATCCACAGATTGATTATTGGTTTAGGATTATAAAACACCTTCTGTTACTTTTTAGAAAGGTTTCAGTTCTGAGGGCTCATCGCTTTTGCAGGTGTGGCCCAGGTGTCTCAGCCCCGGTGTTCAGAGGGACCTTGGGCTGCCTGGTCAATGTGTGGGGCCTGGAGAAACCCCTGGGCTTCCCCGCATCAGCATTGCCTATAGTCTGTCTTGATTATTTTGTTTTATTCTCTGTATCTGCTTCTAGTTTGTTAATAGTTGGTTGAGACTGTACCTTTATTCCAAAGCTACCATTGAAGCGTATGCAACCTCTTCAATAAGGCTCTAATTCTGAGTTTCGGGGTTCTCACCATCAACAGCTGCAACTTATCTTGACATTTTCCACTTAAATAGCCTTTCCAGTCCCTAGTACCACCCTTTTATAAGAGCCATTCCCATACCCAGGGGATTTCTATCTCCTCACCCCCACTTTGATAGTAGCCTCTGGCTGCCTGTGACTTAAACCAACCTTTTATTTCCAACGCCTCCCTTTCCAGAAGGGATCAGGATCACATGGGCTCAGCAGGATTTTGCCATTAGTGGGGGGTTTTCCTGCCAGTGTTCCCTCGCAGGATGCGTTTCCTCTTGCATAAGCAGCCTGAAAACCCTCCGAAGCCACAGAAATACATCTGTTGGATTCTGGAGACAGATAAATCCTTTATAAACAGGAAAATGGGCAAACTCATGGTCACTCTTGTGACACATCATGATGGGAGATCAGAAAGAAATGGAATGAAAAGTATCACTGTGCGGGCCCGGCTGACGGCATCCTGCGTTTCTAAGGTCCTTTTAAATGCTGCACGGCGGGCACAGACAGTGGGAGACCAAGTTAAATCCTTGGTAAAGTTCAGCTGGAAGTCACTTGATAATTTTTTGGGGGAAAAAAAGACGAGTTTCAAAGGCCTTTTCCTCCGTCCCTGCGAGGACGTGTAAGATGCCATGTGTCGCGGAGCGGGATCCAGGAGATCAGTGTGGCCGTAGATCTGTCAGCACTTCCATTGTGGTGGCCTTTGCAGGGTGTCTGACGCTTCTGGTTTAATTTCGCTGAGGGCTGGAGCTCTGGCAAAATTTAAACTCCTTTCAATTCCCAGTCGTGAGGTTTTAAATCCTCCAAATTTGTACTTCACAAAAAAAAAAAGAAAAATCTATTTCCTGTCTAGCAAGTGTATGGAGACCGTTCCAGCTCCTTAGCGAACATATAACAGCGCAGACAATGATCTAATTAAGTTCCTTTTTTAAAACGCTCGCTCCATGCCCAGTTCTAGGAGTAAATCCCGTCAGCCAGGGATGCGCTTTCCTGCCCTCTCGGGTATTTCCAAAGCTGTTTCCCCAGGGTCCCAGGTCTTGCTTTTACATGTGTGACAGAGGCTGAATCAGCCTTTCCTTGGGGTGAATCATCTCAAATTTGGGTGTTTCACCTGATAATCCCACAAGCGGCCAACCTGGGAGCTGCTGCCAGCACGTGGCCAGGCTGAGACAACCTGTGGCAACCAAATTCAT
The DNA here is from genome assembly GCF_963082525.1 of Nesoenas mayeri. Classification (NCBI taxonomy): domain Eukaryota; kingdom Metazoa; phylum Chordata; class Aves; order Columbiformes; family Columbidae; genus Nesoenas; species Nesoenas mayeri. The sequence continues at coordinate 5,471,910 of NC_137565.1, read as the reverse complement.
CTGTGTCTTTTTGCAGATGGTGGAGGAGGGGATCCCTTGCACTGCAGTATTGAGAAACAAATGACGATACTAAATGCTCTTAGGATGGGGTAGGGAGAAAAAGACTCTTTGGTGCTTGGGATCAAACTCATCCCATTTTGCTTTTCACCTGCTCGCTTTCTGTGCTGTGCTGAAAGATCCGCACTCGCCGCTCTTTAGAACCACAGCCCGTGCTTATATTCTTTTCTTTCCCTTTTTCTCTCTGGAGAGCAGCCAGATCAAGATGGCTGTGATCCAACGCCAAGAATCGCTCCCTTTGCTATGGAAATGAGGACTGGGAGGCTGCTCGCCATGTGTTCCTCAGAGCTCCTGCTGAGGAGGATGAGCTGGAGGTGGGGAACGGGGCAGTGAAGGTGTGCTCGAGAAATCCACTTGGAACAAACAAGGATATTTTTGGATACATCTGAGTCTTTGCATGTTTTTTTTAAAGTCTCTTATAGGAAACCAAAAAAAAAGCCCTTTCCATCAAATGGTAAAAATGAGGGAAATAAACCAGTAGAATATCACCATAGATAAAGGGTGTTTGTCTTCCATTAGAGTGGAAGGGGTGGCAGACCTCCTAGTATCTGATATTTGAGATAATTCTGTGTTGTGTTTTGTTGGTTGGGTGGGTTTTTTTTTGGTTGGTGTTTGGTTTCTTTGGTTTTTTTTATGTTCAGGTGTTGATCAAGCAAAGGAAAGATACAATTATACAATACACATAATCTTCCTTCTTAACTATCACATAGACATCCCCAGTGTTAAAGCGGACAAATGGCAAAACCCCTGGGTACATGATATATTGACACTGGGCAACTAGCTGTGCGTTAACTCAGCAAGGTGGGTTTAAGCCTTCGCTTTACCTTTTATTTAAACCATCAGATATTAATCTCGATGCACAGTGGGATGGAACACTGCCAGTGGGTGAGGAGTTACGAAAATCATGCACAAAGCAGGGGATTTTTCCCTTCTCCGAGATGAATTGCGCACCCCAGGCAGGTGACTGAGGAGGGTTTTGCTGCAAAAAGACATACAAGGTGTGTTTTCAGAAGGGGAAAGGGCTGAGCTGTTTGCAAGGACGTCGTTGGGCTCTGCAAGAACATCACGGCTTCTCCGGGGTGACCTGGTGTCACCTCGGGTACCAGTGAGGGATGGAGGTGGCTGGTGGGAAGGGAGGAGGAGGATGATGATGCTCTGGTACGATGCTCGCTGTAGGGTCTGTTGGAACCAAAGCCGTGGCTGCAAAAGTCCAGGCAGCCCCGAACATCTTACGACTGGGATAGAAACATCCGACAGGTCTCTGAGTGAGTCTACGCAACAAATTAGTAACAGGGTGTGGAACTGCATTTTTTTATGATGTATCTTAATTGGGCCTCAGGCGGTTTGATAGTACAGCGTGTTTCTTGTCTTTTGGGGATCTTTTGAGTTGAAATTCAGTTTTGTTGGTGTGTGTTTCAGAGGGCTGGGGCTCGGCTGGGCTCCTGCTCTGAATCCCCTGGGAAGGGGCTGGTTGGATGGGGCCGCGTTCTGCCTCACCCGGGGATGCAGCATCCCACCTCCATCAGCTTGGGCAGAGCTGTTCCCATCCATTTTGGACGATTTAATCTCTTCCTTTGCCTGAAAACAAAACCAAAACCCTCATCGCACTGCAGGTGGAGCAGTTGTATTTTTTTTCCCCCCAAAATGGGTGCAGCTTTGCTGCCAGGTGATTAATGATCTGTCCCGTGTGCACAGTGGTTTGCTCCTCATATTTCATAGTCCCATTGCATGAAAGGTACTGTCTGCAGCTGCTCCATCCAGTTGTGGAGCTGAACATGATCTCTCAGGGTATCACTGTGTATTTTAAGTGTAAAATGTGGATTTTGCAGCCTTGCGTGGCTGGTTTATTGTTTCCCATCGCACTTCGGTGTCCCGGGTGTGCCCAGGATGGAACAGGCCTTTTAGTTGTGCTGTCAGTGAAATAGTTGGCAGGAAATGTATTATGCAATTCTGTTAACTGATGTTAAGTACAGAGGAAGCCTAAGTTCATGATAGTAATTATTAATAATTATACACAGCTTTTTTCATGTGGGCATCTTAAGCACCCTAATAATTTACAAAATATTTTGCATTTAAAAGCTACACCTTTTATTTTTTTTTTCATAAACTGTGTGAGACCTTAATAAAATGGTGTTTGTGCCACTTTGAAATGACTGAATTAACTGGGGAGATTTAACAGGACATCGGTACAGAAATGGTACAGGGAGAACCCACCTGCTCGCCCATGCTGGAAACAAACGCAGAGCCCTTTGTGCCGGTGTCACTGACCCCGTAATCGGCGCATTTATTATCGGTGCGTGCAGAGAATACTGAGGTTTTTTGCCCAAACTCGCTGCCTGGGCTGTGACTGTGGGTCTGGGCTTGTTCCTGCTGTCACTGGTGACACCGGTGACATTGCCACCTCAGCAGCCGCTTCCCAAACGCTTCAGAGCTGGATGTGATGGGAGGAGCTGGTGGAAAACAAATACTCTGCTTATTTTTTTCTTATCTCTGCAGAAACTGGAGTATTCCACTCCATGCCTGTCTGTTATGTTAATTGTAACATTTTTCTCCTCTTCAAA